>NC_059129.1:73764453-74389453 GCF_020740605.2 Lemur catta | reverse complement strand
ACAAGCCAGGGGAGCTACCAGATGCTACTTGTAGAGTGTTTCAGGGACAAGAACTGTCCAAACAAAAAGATGTGCTCTTCTGCAAAGGAAAAACAGCTCCAGAGAAACCTAACAGCAGAAGCAAGCTGACCCAGGCAACAGCTGGATGGCCAGTCCAGAAAAGATAAGGAGTATTCCGAAAGGCTATAAAAAGTAGGGAGGTGTTGGCAATCCCCACCTAATCTTTCCATAACAACTGAGGATAAAGTAGATGTAACTGTTATAAGCAAAGGAATAATTCAACGCAGATTGCTTCTGAATGACATAATAATTCGATACCCACAGTTCATTACAAAAGGCCCCAAAAGAGTGATTTTGAGCCTTAAGTCTGTTAAGTTTTCTGCATTCTATTTCTTGCCCCTCAACACTGGCTTAGGATTGAGACAAGGTCTGAGAAATTGCAGTAGTGACAGCTAGAAGACACTATAATATCATCGAGTTCCATGGTTCCCAAGATGACTGTGCATCTAAAGCATCAGAGAAGCTGTTGCAAAAATACAGACTATACTAAAAATTCTGAGTTAGCAAGTTTAAGGTGCTAGGAAGCTCTACTGAGCTAGTCACTAGAGCGGTAAACAGCTGACAGCAGCGCTAAACCTGCCATAGTTCCGTACCATGTCCACTACCCAACACTGCCTCCCAGTGGGCTAGATAGATACTAGAGATGCCCAGCCGTGAATATTTATCAGTGCTTCTCTAAATGTGGTCCAAAAAATATATCGAATTTTCTAGAGTGCTTATTTAAAATCCAAATTCAAATTCCCATGCCAGAATGAGTAAATTGCTATCTGACGGTGAGACCTGGACTATGTGTCTTTAACAACTCCCCAGCCCGCTGATTCTGCGGCCCACTGATGTTTCTTTCGGAACCACTGGCACGTTCTAGCTGGCTGGAGCCTCAGGCGGCCCTTGTGCTAAATCCAGCTGCCTGTGCTGCTCTGGAAGGGAGAACAGACTTCCGGCTGACATGGAGGAAAGAGGACACGGGGCTACAGTCATGAGGTGAACAGGAATTGGATTCTCCCTTCAGGCTCTCAGAGGAACATGAGCACCCATGTTTGGGTCACCCAGGGACCTGGAGCCATGGGCTGTCCACAGCGAAACATGCAGGGAGAGGGCTGCTGTAGCCAGATCCCTCCTGGTTTCCAGGAGCCTGGTTCTCAGACACCAGCGTTAGCCTTTCTTTTAAAGACCCTCTAAACTTACATTCTAGTGCCCTGGAATATAATTTTCAAATCACAGATGCAAAAATATTTGCAACTAACTAAATGTGGTATAGTCATACAATGGAATATTTTTCAGCCTTAGAAAGGAAATTCTCACATATGCTACAATATAGATGAATCTTGAAGACAAGCCAGTCACAAAAAGAGATCCTATGTGAGTCCACTGATACGAGGTGCTTACAATAATCGAAATCACAGAGACAAAAAGTAGAATGGTGGTTGCTAGGGGATGGGGCGTGAAGGAGGAGAATGAGGAGTTATTGTTTAATCAGTATAGATTTTCAATTTTGTAAGATGAAAAGAGTTCTGGAGATGGATGGCCGTGATAGTTCCACAACACTATGCATGTACTTAACAACACTGAACTGTACACTTAAAAATGGTTAAGATGGTACATTTTATGTTATATGCATTTTATCACAATAAAATAAATTGGAAGCTGGGCAAAGTGTGGCAGAGGTAGAGGAGATCGTGATTGTTCTTGAGAGAAGTGCAATCCCCAAAGCAGCAAAAAACTGTTCTTATTAGATGCAGGTACGTCAAGTGAGCGTGTGCATAGGTACACAAAGGGTCAGTCCTCTTACTAAATTTTACCAATTTTAAGAGGTGTTAGGGCTGGGCACGGTGGCTCACGCCTGTAATCATAGCACTCTGGGAGGCTGAGGCGGGAGGATCGTTTGAGGTCAGGAGTTTGAGACCAGCCTGAGCAAGAGCGAGACCCCGTCTCTACTAAAAAATAGAAAGAAATCAGCTGGACAACTAAAAATATATATAGAAAAAATTAGCTGGGCATGGTGGCACATGCCTGTAGTCCCAGCTACTTGAGAGACTGAGGCAGAAGGATTGCTTGAGCCCAGGAGTTTGAGGTTGCTGTGAGCTAGGCTGACACCACGGCACTCTAGCTCGGGCAACAGAGCAAGACTATGTTTCAAAAAAAAAAAAAGAGGTCTTAGGAATTATGATCATCAAGAGTTTTTTTGCAATTTAACTAAACTAGCATTGTATAAAAAACATTTCTATGACTATATACAGAATTTGCTATGTCCCACCATCATATACTGCACAATGGAGATAAAAAACACAAATAAAAACCTAAAAATTTTACTAGATAAAAATAATTACTCATCATAAAAAAATTCTGAAGGTGGAAAGCAATATTTACAGGTCAAATGCAATTTAAGTTAATCCAGAAAGTTTAAAAGTATAATAAATGACTTATTCATTTTTATCCTACAAACAAACATGTTACAATTGGAAAAATGCCAAGGAGCCCATTAAGTGTATTTTACTTAAAGGATCCTCTTCCTGACCTAGGGAGAAAAGTGACTAAAGAATGACACTTTCTTTTTTTTTTTTTTGAGACAGAGTCTCACTTTGTTGCCCAGGCTAGAGTGAGTGCCGTGGCATCAGCCTAGCTCACAGCAACCTCACACTCCTGGGCTTAAGCGATCCTACTGCCTCAGCCTCCCGAGTAGCTGGGACTACAGGCATGTGCCACCATGCCCGGCTAATTTTTTTTTTTGCTATATATATTTTTAGTTGGCCAGATAATTTCTTTCTATTTTTAGTAGAGACGGGGTCTCACTCAGGCTGGTCTCGAACTCCTGACCTCGAGCGATCCACCCGCCTCGGCCTCCCAGAGTGCTAGGATTACAGGCGTGAGCCACCGCGCCCGGCCTAAGAATGTCACTTTCTAACAACAAAAGAAAAAAACAAAAAACAGGAAAAAAAGCAAGAAAAAGGAAAAAAAAAAAAATGTCAATTCTCTAATTATCCGCACAGTCCCTACAAATCAAAGCTGTGATAAGTCCTGTATTTTTTTAATACTATTGTTCTTCAGTGGCAATACTGATATCATTCCATGTTTTGTCTACAAATGGGCCTTCAAAACATTCTCCTGAAAATAAATATTTTTCCCCTCCCTGAGTTTTATACTGGGAATAGTCACTCCCTCAGAAAAATAAACATACAGTCTATGACAGTAGACTACTTATAAGCCCAGCACACTTCTGCTATGCAACTCTGCTACCTAATGGTAGACTATTTAAACAATAAATATATTTCCTCCATAGTTATCCTTCACTGCTAAAAGAGAAGGTGTTTAATAATGAGCAATACACAGTCGTTTAATGCCAGAGTCAAGGAAAGACAAAAACCAGAGACCAAGGCCACAGCTAAGGGCACGTCTCATAACATTGCCTTGATTATACTGACCCCTGGTGGCCCTTCAAGGCACTTTTTAAATAAAGTGGGTAGTTTTTTTCTTAGCTGTATGCCTTAAATTATTAATATTATAACATATCACCAATAATAAGTGCCTGATTAGTATGCTTGTCTTCAGAAAGATAAAGATGCTTTATAGGATGTGTAAAATGGGAAATTATATTTAGTTCAAGGCAAGTGATTATTATATAGTTTTCATACATTCATTTAATATTAATATCACACATACTGCCTTCTACCTATGTGCAATGCACTGCGCTAGGTCCCAGGAAGAGAGGGGTTAACAAGACCAAAAGGTCACTACCTTTACAAAGGCCACCAATTCAAAGTGACATGGATGAACCTAGGGAAGCACACAGTGCTATGGGAATGTCTGGAGGGGCCAGGCCATTTTAGAGAAGGCCTGCAGATTGAAAGCAAGTAGCTAGAGCACCGAAGGGAAAAACAGCACTCCAGGCAGCAGGAACAGCATGGGAAAGGCTCTGGGATGAGACAGACTGGTGAGTTTGAGAAACTTAAAGAATAGCTATGTCTAAAGCATAGAGTTCAAGGGCAAGGGTGTCATTTAACAAGGCTAAAGAGGTGGGCAAGAGCCAGATCTTGTGAATGTTTTTAATTTTTTAAGCACCTAAACTTCCTTATGAGCATTATCTCTTTTTCTATCAAAGCAATATGGCAGGTCAAGTCCACAAACCACTACATAAGAAATTCTATAAATCTTTCAAAGTACAATCTCGCATATTCCACAAGTCTCTCTACTCTTCTGTCCCCCTTTCTCCTCTGGTACTTATTCTGTTCACTACTCATTGGACAAATTAATTTCTTGGCACCTGTCACCCAGTTAAACCTGCCCTTGTTCATCAGTGACTTCTGAATGGACCAACAATGTCCACGTGGGCCCAAGGGCAGCCCATCTGCAGGCTACCAGCCACCTGTGTAGTGAGTGTGATGGCTATTTAGTAAAGCCAATTCAGATTTTGACTGGAGAACACCATAAAGGTTGGCAGAAGAGTGAGAAGGGAATGGAGCAGACCATGAAAGACAGGGAACACCTGGCCCCAAAAGCATGGGTGCTCATCCTTACGATAAACCAAGATGGCCTGAGCACCTTACAATTCCTTTGCTGTTGCACTGACTGCTGTTTTTCTGTCACCCTTCTGCCATTTAACTTTTATCACATTATTTGTGTCACCACAAGGATCTCTGAAAGCAGATGTCACATGTTGAGCTTCCTTGTATTCATCACAGCACCGTAAGTCCTCAACACATACTGGATGGATGGATAGATAGATGGATGATGGATGGAGGATGGATGGACAAACAACTGATTCCTGGAGAATTTAAGTGGGAACTGAAAATAATCTCTTATCTGCTTAGAACTCACCATATGCTTCCTAATCTCCGATCCCATCATTGTCCTCATGCTCCAGTAACACCAAGTTTCTCCCAAATCCTCAGAAACACAAGGTTCTCTTCCACGTTCTCTGCCTCTACACAGACCCTTCTCTCTCTTCTAAGTTTCACAGATGTCTACTTTTCCCACCTTCTCTACAAGCTCAAATGTCCTCTTCCCCCAGGATTCATCACACCCTGCTCTAGGCTTCCATACGCCTTTACGAGTCCTCTACGCTTAACTCATCTCATCTCTCTCCCTCTACACCACAACCTCTCCATGAGCCCCGTGGGGTCTTCATCTTCACAAAGATGCTCAAAAAACATGTGCTGACGAGGGGGGACTAGTTCTGCTTTCAGGATTTGTTCCCAAAAAATGTTAACTGAAAAAAAGAAAAGTTAAATTTTTAATCCCTCAGTTTAGAGAAAGAGCTGGGTTCATAGGGCATGCTCATTATATATTTGTAGATTTATTAATATTACTAAGTTTATTGCTCTAATCCAGATAATTTTAGAATCTTAAAGCAACACAGTGAATAGAAAGCTGCTATTTGATTTAAAGTAAACTAAAGACAGAATGGGAGGGCAAACTCCTGCCTGCCAGCTGAGTGTACTTGGAAAGTTACTCAATGCTACCAGGCTCTGGCTTCTCCTCATAAAATGGGCATGGTCATGCCCACCTCACAGAATTACACAGTATGCAGAATAAATATGGGAACACTAGAAAATATCTCATACTGTGCCTGGCCAATAGCGATGTGCAACCTTCCTAAAATGCATTATAATTACATGGCACTACAGAAAATAGCCGGTAAAATCAAACAGTGTGATGGCCCAGTGTTTACATTGCGAGACACCCTTGAAGACTAGTGCCTCCCCCACCATGAAACGTTGTCCCCATGTCTTTTCTACACTCGGTACTTTTCTAACATTTAGACTCTTACAGGTATCATTGCACAGCGTTATAAGTAAGAAAAGTAAGCAAAAACCCGAGCTGAAAATCCTACAACATGATTTTAATGTTTACGCATTACCTTTTTCTCTAAAAATATGAACCTCTTTTATAATATTGCCTCCAATATTCTCTAAAACCATGTCATGGCCACGTGCAGTGGCTCATGCCTATAATCCCAACACTTTGGGAGGCCAAGGCAGGAGTGCAGTGGTTGGATCATAGCTTACTGGAACCTCGAATCCCTGGTCTCAAGTGATCCTCCTGCCTCAGCCTCCCTAGGACTACTGAGGTATGCCACCAGGGCCAGCTCATTTTTCTTTATTTTTCGTAGAGATGGGGGTCTCACTATGTCGCCAAGGTTGTTCTCAAACTCCTGGCTTCAAGCGATTCTTCCACCTCTGCCTCCAAAGTGCCGGGATTACGGGCATGAGCCACCATGCCTGGCAGGAATCACAATTCTCAGATGTGAAATAGTCATATATTTCCATTTGTCTGCCGAGGCACCTCTTATCCATAGCACATGTTTGTCTGAAGGAAGGTTGTCCATTAGGTTTAACCATATAAAACTGCTCATATTTGGCACTTTTGACCTACAAAAATGGCAATTTCATGTCTAACCTAATAATTTATCATTTTTTGTCTAAACTAATCTCAAAGATACTGCTTTGAAACTGAATAAGGGTTTGCTATGTCTTACATCTTCTAACCAGGCCCCAGACTCAGGTATTTCTACCAGGATGCTGGGGTTCATGGGGTCCTGGGGTCAGGTGGGAAGTCTGGGCTTTGCCATCAGAGACCTGAGTTCAAATCTTGTTTCTTTTGTTTTCCAGCTCCACACCCCTTGGCAGGTGCTAAACTTCTCCAAGCTTCAGCTTCCTCACCTAGAAATTGAGTTTAATAAGACCTGTTTTTCAGGACTGTTGTGGCAATGCAAGTAAAAAGCAGTGCACACATTAAGTACTGGGTACTTTTACCTCACCTCAGGTCTTATGCTAAAGCATGTTATTCCTTCTAATACAGTGGCTCTCCACAGAGCAGGGGGAGGGTATTTCCACCCAGAGGACATTCAGCAATGTCTGAAGACACTTTTGATTGTCACAACTTGGGGGGAAGGGAGAACTGCTACTTACATCTAGTGAGCAGAGGCCAGAGATGCTGTTAAACGTCCTACAATGCACAGGACAGAGCCCACAAGAAAAGAATATTTGTCCAAAATGTCAATAATAAAAAGCTCTGTTCTAAGGCCAGCCATGGTGGCTCACGCCTATAATCCTAGCATTCTGGGAGGCTGAGGCGGGAGGCTCATTTGAGCTCAAGAGTTTGAGACTATCCTGAGCAAGAGTGAATAGAAAGAAATTATCTGGACAACTAAAAATATATAGAAAAAATTAGCCGGGCATGGTGGCACATGCCTGTAGACCCAGCTACTCAGGAGGCTGAGGCAGGAGGATCGCTTGCGCCCAGGAGTTTGAGGTTGCTGTGAGCTAGGCTGACGCCACAGCACTCTAGCCCGGGCAACAAAGTGAGACTCTGTCTCAAAAAAAAAAAAAAAAAATCTCTGTTCTAATATAACATTTTTAAAGCTTTTATTCATTAGTTTATATATATATATATATATTTTTTTTTTAATCCCAAAGGAAAACAGGAAAATATTCAATAAATTTTTAAGGATCACATAATGGTGCACAGGAGAAAACCTGAGGCACAGACAGATGGGACACATCTTAACACCCCTGCCCTGTTAGGTCTCAGAGCTGTACAAGTTGGCAGCAAATATAGGAAGAGGTGGAGGAGCTGGGGAGATTGAGGAACAGAAGCGATGTGGCCATTTCTTAAACAAAGATTAAAAGTAGGTTAGTCCAATGGCTTATCAGGAGTCATTTACAAAGTATTTGCCAAATTTACCAAATAACAGCTTATTTTTCTAATGTTCCTTACTTAGTTTTAAAATGCTCAATACATGCAATAAATAAGTAAACATTTATTTAATCAGTTATATACTAAAATGCCAAAATGTTTTAATCTCCACACATATCACAGAAAGCGACAACAATTAAACTCTATTATAATGAAGGCTAATCCATTGATAAACATAGTAAATTAAAAATAAACCACTTAAATTGTCTAGATGCTCATATTATTATTATTTTCTTTCTATTCATTGAATAAATGACTTTGGAGATATTTCCCCAACTGACCTTAAAAATCATTTTAACATTCCCCCAAAAAATATATTTATACTCACATTCACTTGAACTTGAATGGACCAGTCACCAAGTATCGGATGGGAAGATAATTGAAAAGTTTTGGAAACGACTCCAAGATCACTCTGCTGTGACAACCACTGTTGGATCAAATTTGACTTGGGGTCCTAAAATGAAAACCATACATGTAAAGGCTGCCCACATACATGTGTATCCTATTTGGTTAGGAATGATATTAATACCCTGCAGCACTCCCAGACACATCCAGAACTTTCCCCAAAATATGGCACAAAGATAGTTTCTGGAAAATGTTAGCTCTGTATTACTAAAGAAGACAAATCAAAATTTCTTCTTTCCTTGTATTTCTACAGAGATCAGATTCATTCTGCTCCACCTTTTAAATCCAGGCACCATATTTCCTTCTACAGGAAACACTACAATATGTACGTCACCAAACCTGCGGGGGCGGCCGCGGTGTCAGTGCTAAAAGAAATTCCACTGTGGCGATGACAGGCCCCGTTTATTAAAGGCTCACTCTGTGCCAGGCATTCTGCCCTGTCTCTAATTACACTGCTCCTTCAGAGTAGGGTTACTCTCACTTCATGGTGGAGAAAACTAATGCCTGAAGAGGGGTGTAAGCATTCAACTGTAAGTGACTGGCACGGCCCAACGTTACAGCACCAAGACGTGATGGGATTCAGGATTCAAACCCATGTCTGTCTTTTAACTCTACAACAGTGTATCAGAGAGATGTTTACCCAGAGGAATATACAAAAAACACTCAGTCTTCCTATACTCTCCCAAACGACGATCCTCTCATGCAACATTCATCCAAGCCATGCCAGCAGCCACCCCAGATTCCTCTCTCACGTTCCCAGCCCTGCCAACTCTGGCTCATTAATATCTCTCTAATTTGTCTCCTTTTTTCTATCCTCACATCCAACCACCACATCCTATTTTCTAACTAATGCAACTAATCTCTCCCCTCCAGTCTTGCCCCCTCCCATACAACTTCCCCACTGCCAACCTTATATCCAACCACCATGTCCTATTTTCTAACTAATGCAACTAATCTCTCCCCTCCAGTCTTGCCCCCTCCCATACAACTTCCCCACTGCCAACCTTACATCCAACCACCATGTCCTATTTTCTAACTAATGCAACTAATCTCTCCCCTCCAGTCTTGACCCCTCCCATACAACTTCCCCACCATCAACAGTGTCACACATCTGAAACACAAATCTGAGAATGAGTCACAGTGGCTGAAATGCTTGGCACAGTTCCTGACATAGAGCAAGCAATGAATACATAGTGGCTATGAACCTTACCACTAGGTAATGATGGCTTTTATTTGCTTATAGAAAGTCTACACTCCTTTGCATAGTTTACAAAGCCCTTAATAATCTGACCCGATCTACATTTCTAGGCTCATCTTCCTCCAAATATACAGATTTATTTTCAGTTCACCCCCAGTCCATGCATCTAGGCCCCTGCAATATTAATAGCTGCATGGAATTCCCCCCCTTTCCTGTCCAGCTTCCTGCCTTCTATACATGCCCCCAACAGACAGAGGTGACCACTTCCTGGAGAGCCCCTGGTACACATGGTGTTTACCCCTCTTGAGCACATAATACGGTTAAAAGGAGTAAAATACGTTTATTTTACATCTTTTATTTTGCAAAAATATATATTTTTTATTCCCAACTAGACCGAACTGAGAGCAGGATAGAATATTTTCCCTTGTTCTTATTCTCTAAGCTTTGACTAGAGGTAGTGAATTGGCCCAGCATTAGTTGCCCAGCAGAAACCTCTCTCCCAAGGGAGGGATATGAAAGTTGGGGGTAAGCAGAGTGCTGAGAACTGAATAGGAAGCAGTCTAATAAATCAGAAACTAATTGTTAAAACCAGAGACCAAAAGCAAGTCGAGAACAAGCAGGTCACTCTACCCTTGGCAGACGCGTGGGACAGGCACTGTGATCAGCGGCTGGTTCTACTGCACCTGCCACAACGTGATGCATGGGAGGGCGATGGAGTTTAAAGGCTCAGGAACAAAGGAAGAAATACAAATGGCTGATAAATATATGCTGCACAGTAATTAAGGAAATACAAATGAAAACAATGTAATACCATTTTTCTTCTGTCAGACTGACAAAGATTTCTAAAATAATGATAATTCTTGATGTTATCTAAAGTCTAGGAAAAAGGAATGTCCATATCCTGCTGATGTATGATTGTGGTGAGGGTGTACACTTCTCCCAGGTAGTGTCATGGCCCTTCAAACACAGGAAGTCCGAGCTGACCTTGTTGATGACTTCGAACTTGGGGGACCTGGAGAGTTGGGAGTAAATGAGATAATCCCTCTGGTTTTCCAGGCCCATGTTGGGCCTAGGTCTAACTGTTACCAACAAGGAGGACATAGAGGATGTAAAAACACTGGAAGTCTACAGAGCACGTCAAGATTTGAACAGGTCACGCAGGGTGACATCACAGGCAAGCCCAGCGTTTGCACACAGTCACATCCTGCTGGGACGTTCCCATGTACAGTGTGAGCAGTGCCCCGTCTCAGCCAGAAATGCTGGGTACCAGACAAGCTGGAATGGTGGCTCTTTGCGTGACCTCCCAGTGGCTCCAGAGCTCTGTCAGATGCCTCAGCACAGCACAGTGCCTGCTGCCTATGCCAGACTGTCTCAAGCAGTCAATTCCCTGGCTGGAGAATGTGTCTACAAGGACTACTTCTGGAGTCCTGGATTATACGAGAAGGACATGTCGGTCTGGCATGTAGAATCAGAGAAGTCAAATCACTCAACTGTAGCCCCCTCACCTGGCCAGGGCTGAGGTTTAGTTTGCCACCACTGCTCCAGGCCAGGGTGTCAGGGCACAGTCGCAGGATGTACTCCCAAGCCAGTAACACTTGTTTCCATACAAGGCCGTTCACTTGTACCAGGAGCAACAACTTCTTAAAGGAGAGGTCAGGCTAGAAGCCAGCCATGCCAGCTGCCATGACAGTCTCAGAGGTATTATTTCCATAATGCTATACCAAACTGGCTGGAGGAGGCCAGAATTAGGGTGGAGGTAGCACATGTTTTTCCCACTGCTAAAAGGCCTCTGAAGCCCATTTCCTTCCTGAGAAGGTCCGTTATTGGGACAGGCAAAATGAATAATACCCCAAAAAAACTGAACATCCCTGAATATGCTGTGACAGTCAATACCTTAGTTACATCCTACAACCATTCTTGGCTGGGCAAGACCGGCCCCCAAAATTTAGCTACCATGTGCACTTCTCCACATCGGCCTGCAGGTGGTGCAGTGCCAGCGAGTACAACTTTGTTCCAGTCAGGGGCTCCAGTTTCACCAAGTCCCACTTCTTTCTAGGAAGTTTTGTCGAGAAACCAATTATTCCACACTGAAAGATGCAGAAAACATCACAGTCTAGTGAGCGCTGGCCCAAATGACTGTTTTCAGCCGGAGGAGTACAACGGTGTGGACATTCACATCAGTGCTCGGATCTGGCCTCCGTGACTTACAAGGAGGAAGGAAGCCAGCCCTGAGTGCACATGGGAGTATTATCTCCCAGACACAGACAGGGTACATAGATGACCCTCACTCACTGCCCCCAAACACTTTGGATTCCAGGTGGAATTTTAGTCTACTCCTTTGCCCTGGCCAAGAGTCCCTAGGTACCAGAGCTAACAAGAGGAAGGCCTCTCTGAGCCCTTCCAGGAAAGCCAAATGTCACATGCTAAGTCCAAAACGGGACAGAAGAGCCCAGAGAATCTACAAAATCAAAGGTTTCAAAGGCAGATACTAGACCAGAATAGAGAAGCAGAACAATAAAAATGCACGGACTAGTTGTCCGGAATCAACAGGGTTAGTTCTGGGATAATGCCTAGAACAGGCAGTTTATCCAGTGCTAACTTTTATTTGTTTGAGGTAGAGAGAAGGATTGAATGTAAACAGAGATAGGCAGACATTTATTTCTAAATCATCTATTTTACACATAGTTTCTGGCATATAGTAAGTTTTCCATATATGTGGATAAATGATGAAGGATGGTATAAATGGAGTCAGTTCAACCCTGCTCAGCGAGTCACATGAATTTAGAAATGCCATTCACTGTGTCGGTCTGCTTTATAGACATTCCAGTGCACAGCAAAAGCAGAAATTCACAGAGCTGCAAACTCTGAAATAATACTAGTTCAAGAAATATGCATTAAGCACCATGCCAACCAATGTGGTATTTGCTGCAAATATGTCCTGGCTTGAAATTATATGTATACGTGTTTGGTTGGTAGGTTTTTATTGTTGTAGTTGTTGCTGTTTAGATTTATAACAGCAAGGAAACTAAGAAGAGTAGGAAGGTACTGAACTAAAAGGCCTGAATTTACCTTCCACACTATGTTATTCATTAGAATATTTGGGGTGGCCAATGTCCTGGGACTGAGGGGGTTCCCAGGACCAGGGACTCTGTTTTAAAATCAGGATCATCCAAGGCAAACAGGGATAAGTTGGTCACTCTATTCCCACGTAATGATCAAAAGTCTAGAATTCTCCTCATCCTAAGTATAGAAAACTAGGCCCAGCAGGATCGCAGCTGTCTTCCACTTGATTCTCACAGGAAAGTACTGGGTCTGCTAACTATGCTGCCTCCAGATCACTGAGTGTCCAAGCAGCAGCGGCCAAACAACTACCTGTCAAAAGAGGTTCCTTTAATAATAATAATAATAATAACTCATGTTTAGTGAGACTGTACTATGTGCCACACACAGTTCTAAATGGTTTACTTGAATCATCTATCTCACTTAATCCTCACAAAACTTTGTGAGGTATTATTATTATTACATATTTTACACATAAGAAAACTGAGACTCAGGGAGATTAATTAATTTCCCCAAGATCACACAGCGAGCATCTATTCTTCTTAGAGCTGATAGTGTTCCTTTTAAGATACTAAGTCAGACCACATCATGCCTCTTCTCAGAATTCTCCACTGAATTCTCATTTCACTCACTGTAAAATCCAAAGTCCATATCATGGCCAAGAAGACCCTGTATAAGCCCAACCCCAACCCCAGATGATCTCATCTCCTAATACTTGTCCCCTCACTCCCTCGGCTCCAGCACACCACCAGCTTGCTGTTCCTCCAACGCACCAAACAAGCTCCCACCTCAGGGCCTTTCCACGTGCTCCTCCCTGTTTGGGCTCATTTCCTTTAGGTCTCTGCACACGTATGTCTTCCCTGAAAACCCTACATAGCAAGTAGCAAATACAAACTCTCCCACACATACACAAATACATACATACCTGTCCCTTTACATATATGTGTGTATGTGTGTGTGTGTGTGTGTTTATTGTCTGTCTCTTCACTATCTGCTGAAAAACAAATTCAGTGTGAGTAGGGACTTAATCTGTTCTGTTCACTGCCCTATGTTAGTGCCTGGAACACAGAAGTTCAATAAATGTTTAATGAATGGATAAATCAATAAAGAAGCCAGGACTGCAATTCAAGCAGGCCGACTTGGGAGCTTGAGCTCTTAACTCAGTGCTATAACACCACCTTTCCTAGACAGAGGAGTCCCACGTTGAGAGGGAAGCTTTTCTTAGGCAAATTGTAGGATATTCCAGTGCCAATAACATGAGCAGAACTTCCCAGAGAGCTTTAGGAAGACGGCTTGAACTCCTTGCTTCTTGTCTGTCTGGCACTTACCTTAATGAGAATGTTTAAAGAGGCTTTGTAAGGCTTGAAATCGGAGAAGAGTGTAACAATGCGAAATTTCACTTCCTGCTTTGGCTTGTACAGGGCCTTGTCTGTTTGAATGAAGACAGACATTCTCTTGGTCTCAAATGATAAGCGCGTACTATTAGAGAATAAAATCTTATCCTGGGCACGTCCAGTTACATGTAGCTCATAGATCCCATCTGCACTGTTCAGAGGTAGCTAGGGGGAAAAAAATCACATATCAAGGTCTCATTATTATACCTCAAAAATGTTTTAATTACAAGTTAGAATGAAAATTTAAATACATAGTATTATCAAAAGTAATTGCAATGTTGAAAAATTTGCCCCTCCTGGGCACCAAAATTTGTTTTCACTCTTTTAACATCCTGTAGTTTGCTCTCCAGCGCAGGGCTCCTGGGTGGGGGATGCTCACCTCACAGCTGTCTCGCAAGGGCAGTCACCTTGTCATTTCCTATTCCACGTGCAAATTCGTCCTCACTGACAGTTACTGTGGGTCAGAATATCTAACAAACCTCAGCACTCTTTTCTATGCTCACCCTATTTGAAGCAGCAAACTGGTGAAAGACCCATTTGAACAGATTTGTTTTCTTGCTATATTCACTCAAGCTCTTTCCTGAGATGCCTTCTCTTCCTGCCTCTTGCTCATCGTGTATCGTAGTCTTGGTGAGAACGGTGGTGCTGCTACTTCTACTACTACTATTAGTAACAGAAATGCTACCTTCCAGCATTAGCAGACCTTATGAGATATTATGAGATTACAGATAGACAGATAGATAGTTTTCATCCAACTTTCCTGAGTCATAACTCCTATAGCCCTTGTTACAGTCTTTTGTTATAATGTCAGGATGCTTTAGGCCTCAGAAGCAGGCCTCAGGAAATAGAATCTCTCTCTCTCTCTCTCTGACCTTCTCCTGACCTCCTTTCACCTGCCCAAGGCAGGACTCTAATCTGACTGTGGATCATAAGACCCTCTTCCAGATAGGGTCCTGCCTCATACCCTGGAGGAAGGAATACTGCACAACAGACGCCAAGAAGATTCTGCATAGACAGGCCTTGACATTAGATCACACCTTTTTTGTCCAATCCCATTTCGACACAGTCATCCATGCCTTAAACAGGGACAACCAATGAAGTCTCCATAAAAGGCACAAAATACAGGGTTCAGGGCGCTTCCAGATAGCTGCCTACCTGGAGGTTCCCAGAGGGTGGCGCACCTGGGGAGGGCGTGGAAGCTCCATGCCCCTTCCCCCACACCCTGCCCTATGCATCTCTTCATCTGTATCCTTTGTCATATCCTTTATAATAAATGAATAAATGTGTTTTCCTGAGTTCTGGAGCCACTCTAGCAAATTAATCAAACCCAAAGAGGAGGTTGCAGGAACCTCAACTTGAAGCCAGTCAGTCAGAAGTTCTAGGGGCCCAGACTTGCAACAGGTGGGAAAGGGGGGGACAGTATTGGGGACTGAGCCCTCAGCCTGTGGGATCTGATGCCATCTCCAGATGGATAGTGTCAGAATCGAACTGGGGGACACCCAGCTGGTATCCACCGTAGAACTGACTGCTGCTTGCTGGTGGGGAAAACCCCCCCTACATTTGGTAACAGAAGTCTGCTGTGTTGACTGTTGTGATGAGTAAGAGAACAGGAAAGAGCACTTTGAGTCTGTGCTTGTTTTCCACTCACACCGTACCAAGCGGTTTACATGCACTATAGCATTTGACCTCAACAAGCCTTCAGGTGGATGCTCTCACTAAAACCACTTCACGAACAAGGAAACTGGGGCTTAGAGGAGTTAAGAAAGTTAATCCTAGTCACTAGATGAGATTCAAAGCCAACATGGGCTATACTACTCTAATAAGAACCTTGATGTGGTGATTTTAAAATGTATGGAAAAACTCTGACCTTCCCCCCTTCAGAGCCTAATTCCCCATATTTAGTGACTTACTTCTAAAGCCTACAAATGAGACTGCATATAAAAAGTATAGCTTCTGCCTGGTTCTCTTTATCTCTTGGATTACTCACTCTGGGGTAAGCCAGCCATGGCGTGGTGAGGAC
The DNA here is from genome assembly GCF_020740605.2 of Lemur catta. Lineage (NCBI taxonomy): Eukaryota > Metazoa > Chordata > Mammalia > Primates > Lemuridae > Lemur > Lemur catta. Next base: position 74,373,624 of record NC_059129.1, on the reverse strand, counting down.
ACTAGAGAAGGCTGTGGAGAGGCCCGCGTGGGGAGGGTCTGAGGCCTCCCACCAGCCACCACAACCAACTTGCCAGCCAAGTGGGTTCTCTGCCTCACAGAGGATCCCCAGCCCTGGGGAAGCCTTCAGATATCTGCAGCCCTAGATAACACCTGGATTGCAACCTCATGAGACCCCAAATCAGAAATGCCCAACTATGTTGTTCCCAAATTCTTTACCCACAAAAATTATGAGAAGTAATAAAAGTTTAATTAAATTTTTAGGGCCGGGCGCAGTGGCTCACACCTGTAATCCTAGCACTCTGGGAGGCCGAGGCGGGTGGATCGCTCAAGATCAGGAGTTCAAGACCAGCCTGAGCAAGAGCGAGACCCTAAAAAAAGAAAAAAAAATAGAAAGAAATTATCTGGCCAACTAAAAAATATATATAGCAAAAATTAGCCGGGCATGGTGGCACATGCCTGTAGTCCCAGCTACCCGGGAGGCCGAAGCAGTAGGATCGCTGAGGCCTAGGAGTTTGAGGTTACTGTGAGCTAGGCTGATGCCACGGCACTCACTCTAGCCCAGGCAACAAAGCGAGACTCTGTCTCAAAAAAAAAAAAAAAAATTAAATTTTTAATAAAAATTTCTTTTAAAATTAAAATTAAAACTATTTTAAAATAATTTATTTTAAAAAATATTTTTTAATAAAATTCAAAGTTGTTGTTTTAAGCCCAAGTTTGATGGTCACTCAGCAATAGATAACCAGTATGCCTGACTTTTAGTTGGTTTCCATATTAAAACTGAGGTCCTGAAACTACATTCTAACTCATTTTTGCAAATAAGTATTGTCTACAGATATCTCAGAGGGAATTTTCCAGTAAGAGCAGCCACCATAAAGCCATCAGTATGGTTAAGAATATAAAGAAAATATAATAAAACATCATCACCAATAAAATGATCAGCAGGAAGTATTTAGGAAGAAGAGTACTGATGTCTGCAATTTACTTGGAAATACATTTAAAAATAAGATGAATTAATGATTAGGTAGAAAGGTGGGTAGATGGAAAAATGTATGGTAGCGCAAGTCTAGTAAAGTGTTAATGATAGGCCCTAAATGGTGTGTATAGGAGTGTTTACTATGAAATTTTTCAAGTTTTGCATATATTTGAAATTTTTATAATAAAATACGAGGAAAATATTCAGTATGTCAACTTCAAATGACCTCTGGTATCAATTTTTGCTTCTCTTTGATAAATAAATATTTATTGAGCACCTTCTAGGTAGCAGGTTGCCCTAGGTACTTGGGATACAACATGAACCAAAGACCATGCCTTAGCGGAACTCAGAGTCTAGCTTGGAACCTCCACTCTTACATTTTATTTTCTCAAGTGATACTTTAGTCCTCAGATTCTTTTAATCAGATTCCTTAATGCTCCAAGCAAGAAAATATATATGCCGGGAACCAGCATTTCATAAGCTGATAAATGGCATAGAATTATAAATATTTCATGTTTTAAAATATGATAGTTGATGGAACTGCTCTTTATGATTTGGATATAGTTTGATCATTTTTAGAGGCACAGAGGCCTCAGAACAGATGGTAGATTGAAGACTGATGTCAAATTAACGATGCAGAGGCCGGAAGCTAAACAGGCCTATTAACCACAAGGAGGCCACATAGTCAGAGAATTAGAATTAACACCCATGTGCCCAAAAGCATTTTACTCCATCCCCTATTCCATCCTCCTTCAGGGAGCTCAAGGGGAGATGTTACTGTCTTTCTGCTCCTTTGGGTTACCTTAACTAATTTGCTTTTTCAACTTTCCCCCCGTAGAAATCCCACCCCTTCACATGTAAAATTAGGTAATTTGGGATCCTCAAAGTCTCAGTGCTAATCCCCGTACAAGAAAATCAGAGATGACAATGTAAGCGCAGGGCCTCACTACATGCCTCTGGGTGGCGCTGCAGAGTCCTGAGGTGTCAGTACAGACCTTGTGCCCCACTGTTAACAGTGGGGACCCGTAATGAGAAGGAGACTGGAGAAAAGGTTGTGGATTTTAAGCAAACTTTTTGAAATTTTCTCTCTCTGTGCCAGACCTGGAAGGGGTTATAACCTGCTTCCTGCAGCAGAGCGGACACCAGCAGGTAACAGAACCTCCTGCATCTCTGCTGGTCGATTGCCTTCAACTTCTTGGGTCCATAGTTACTGGAAAGGGTTCCCTGAATTGGTGATAAATACAATGGTTCCCTGATAAGTGAATTCCATATCTCTTATATAGGAATGAATTATTTACCCAGAGAGATTCTGGACTCCTAGTCCTTGGCCTGAGGGCTGAGCTGGAGGAGAGTGCAGTTCCCACAGTTGGAGACTGTCCGGCAGCAGGACAAGAGTCCAGCAGTCAACAATATTGAGGGCCTTTGATCACCAAAATATCAATCAGCCTGCGTTGGGCACGTTGACTTTCAATTATGCTAAGTCTATTTTAAGTATATAGAAATGCAAACTCTCCAAGTAGAAGAGAGCTCTCTGCCCAGGGTACACAAGGAAGGCATGTTCAAAAAGATCCTTGCTGGACGATAAATAAGGATTCCTTATTCTAATCTGGGCTATTTAAAGCCATTTCACCCTCTCTGAAAGTTTCATTGCTTTAAGGAAAATGAAATAACACAATAGTATTTATCTTCGTATACTTCATGAATAATGCAAGTTACTAAAATTAAAAAAGACAAATTTTCAAAATAAAATTGAGAAATTTAAGATGATAGGTTCTATTAAAAATATATTAGTACTTAGGCCAGGCGCGGTGGCTCACGCCTGTAATCCTGGCACTCTGGGAGGCCGAGGCAGGTGGATCGCTCGCGGTCAGGAGTTCGAGACCAGCCTGAGCAAGAGTGAGACCCCGTCTCTACCGAAAATAGAAAGAAATGATTTGGACAGCTAAAAATCTATATAGAAAAAATTAGCCGGGCATGGTGGCGCGTGCCTGTAGTCCCAGCTACTCGGGAGGCTGAGGCAGTAGGATCGCTTAAGCCCAGGAGTCTGAGGTTGCTGTGAGCTAGGCTGACGCCACGGCACTTACTCTAGCCCGGGCAACAAAGCGAGACTGTCTCAAAAAAAAAAAAAAAAATATATATATATATATTAGTACTTAAACTTTAAAAACATTTCTAATTAAATAAAACCACCCTCTCATTTGAAGTTGGATTGGCTTGTAAAGAGAATAAAAGAAATTTTCCTACCATATATTGTACAAAAGATAGTCTTTATATTAAGCATCAGTTATGATTTTATTTACTTCTCATGGCCGGCTATATTAGTGTCTCAAAGTAAAAACAACGAGTAAATCAGATATTAAAGACATTTGTTTTAATGCAGCCTTAAAATATTCACATTTTACAGTAAAAAGTCATGAAAATCTTAAAAGTAATTTAAGATACTACATTTACAAATATCAGAATGCAAGTGCACTTTAAAAGTTGGTTCTCCTTTTTTTCGTTGCCAATAATGCTCACGCAAACATGGTGAGAATGTCCCTAAAACCCGTGGGACTTTTTATAAGAAATGTGGCAAGCACCAACCCCACAAGTGACACAGTTCAAGGAGGGCAAGGATTCTCTGCATGCCTAGGGAAATCGGCATTATGACAAGAAGCAGAGTGGCTATGGCGGGCAGACGAAGCTGATTTTCTGGAAAAAAGCTAAAACTACAAGGATTGTGCTGAGGCTTCAGTGTGTCAAGCCCAACCGCAGATCTAAGAGAACGCTGGCTATTAAGAGATGCAAGCACTCTGAACTGGGAAGAAATAAGAAGAGAAAAGGCCAAGTGATCTAGTTCTAAGCATCTTTTGTTTTATTATGAAGACGGTAAAATCTTGAGGTTATGTTCAAAAAAAAATTGGTTCTACTTTAAAACCCATAAAAATGCAGAACCTTCTATTTTTGCCAAGCATATCAAATCTGCCCAGAGACTTTATGACTAAGTCTTTAAAATTGTGCTTTACTAAAAAGGGATATACTTTTAAAAATAATCTCTAGCAAAGCTTTCAATATATATGCTATATCTACATGCAAAGGGAATGCCATAATATTAGTAGTAAAGGCAAATATCAGATGTTGGAGTTAGTATTTCATATACTTAAGACTTAAGAGAATTACAGTAGCCAGATGTCCAGCTGATGATAGATCAGACCAGTATAGTTTCATACCAATATTATTGGAAGGAGCTCTTGTGCCCTAGACCTGGCCTCTCTGTCTTTCTACAGTTCTGGTCTGTGAAATTGCAAAATCCTTTGAGAAAACCAGACAGTTACTATGCTTTAAGCTATGATTCCTGAACTTAAATCCCATCCTCCTTCTGCTATAGGGCAATTATATTACACAGGATTTATTTTAATCTTAACCAATGGAACACCCTTTCAACAGCTGTGCATGCAGGCACTGGGGCCAGCATCTGCTGTTTTAGGTTATATTAATGCAATCTAAAGTTTTATTGTCACAAAGATTGTGGGGTTTTTCCCCACTTCTGCCTGCTTATGCCTTTTTTCCCTCCATTTTCTATTTTTTTTTTTTTTCTTTAAGCCTTTTGCCAGAGGAACTCCACTTTCTACTGTTAGCAGCAATGTATTTCTTGGGAAGGAAAGTACAAACATAATAAATATACACGAAACAAAATAAGACACAGCATATTAAGTAATTTTTGTAAAGTGCTGTTTGGCACTACAGTATGCTCTAGGAATTCCCCAAAATGCATGTGGTTTCTGAACGTGCTTGATAGTCATCTACTCTCAGAAAAGTATAACAAATTGCAACTCTTGTGGGATACTGTGGTTTACTACATCGCACATTACACATGCAAAGCTCCAAAACAAAGCATGGTAATAAAAGTACAAAATTCCAAGTCAAAGCCATGGAAAGTAAGATTAGTTCACAAACAACATTTAATAATCAGGTTTTACGAATCTCTCAACAAAGTAATAACCCCTTTCCATTTCTATAGCAAATTTTACAAGACTTTCACATCTCATTTCACTCCAGGGTATCCCCATGAGATAGAGATGGTATTCTTTATTCTCTCTTCCAGAGCCAGGGCTAGGGCGAAGTGAGTGAGACACTTGTCTCAGAGGCAAAATTTAAGGGGGCACCAAAAAACTCATTAAGCAAGAAAATAGGCTGGGCACGGTGGCTCACGCCTGTAATCCTGGCACTCTGGGAGGCCGAGGCAGGTGGATTGCTCGAGCTCAGGAGTTCGAGACCAGCCTGAGCAAGAGCAAGACCCCGTCTCTACTACAAATAGAAAGAAATTATCTGGCCAACTAAAAATATATAGAGAAAAAATTAGCTGGGCATGGTGGTGCACGCCTGTAGTCCCAGCTACTCAGGAGGCTGAGGCAGGAGGATTCCTTGAGCCCAGGAGTTTGAGGTTGCTGTGAGCTAGGCTGACGCCACGGCACTCTAGCCTGGGACAACAGAGTGAGACTCTGTCTCAAAAATAATAATAATATTGTAATACAATATTTTAAAATATAATTAATGCATAAACTTATGAACAAAAAAAGTCAAAGTTTTAAACTAAGATCAGTATTACTGATTTTTCCTTCTACCTCAGGTTCCAGCGTGGCTCAGCATGTCACTGCCCTTTTCAATGACAAGGAAACTGAGGAACGGACTATTAATTATACACTCAAGACTGTAAGACACATTAAGGCAGAAACAGAACCAAACCAGCCTAGGTTTCTGTGCCAATCGTCCAGGCAGTTTCCCCCCGTGAAGTTCTCCAGTTTACAAGAGGAAAATCCCTGCTATGAGTCTGAAGGGGCTAATAACCAATCTCCCTTAGGTAATATTATTAATAATCTGAAAGTTGAGCTAAACTCAAGCCAAACTCACAAGACATGTAAATTAATATAAAAGCCAATAAAATCTGAACTTATTTAACTCACTGATGCAATGTATTTCATTTGCAAATTTTTTGAATGGATACTTACTGATGGAAGAATAAGTGTCTTGAAAGAGCCTAAAAGGAAAACAAGGAAGAAAACAAAGTCGTCATAATTTGAATATGATGCTACAATACAAAACCTACAAAACTCTCCTAATGTTCTTCAAGGTGTAGATGGAATCAAAAACTTATTTGGTCAAACCAAAATAATTTTATTAATGCCCAGAACACCTGAGAAATTATTGTTAATACATATCTTTGTACCAAAGAATTAAGAATCAGAATTAAAAGGGTATCAGTGGGTGAACCTAAAAAACAGTAAGTTCTGCTTCTCTTTGCCATTATCATTATTGTTGTCGTTACTGCTGCTGCTGCTATTTTAAGGTTATGCATGCTTGAGAGATAGTTCATACAGTGTACAGAAGTAACCTGAGGTTTATTTCTTATGTTCTCATACCCTCATGATAAAGGAAGAAAAGGAAGGCATTAGTCACGTTAGGGGTGAGCTGGGACTCATAACTGACTCATGAGTATTGGGGCAATGCAGACTTTTTTTCATGCAATGTGTCTAAACATAGAACTGCTAACTTTAACTCATGCCAATTTTTCATCAGATCCATGTATTTCAAGGGAAAAAATGGTTTCAAGTTAAAAATAAAACAGTGTTTATCCAAAGTTCCCATCAGAGGTAACGATAGGCCCTCAATTCCTCATTCATTTAAAAGCTATTTTTTAATGGTGTCATAATGAACAAGACAGACATGGTCCCTCTCCTCCTGAAAGCAACATGGATCTATCATACGGGAGCAGACAGGTACCAGAGCGGGACAGTACAGAACAGCAGGGTTAAGCAGGGTTAGGCCTCTGGAATCAGACCACAGAGATTCTGTTATGAATTTGCCACGAACTAGCCCTTTCCTTAAACAAGTTACCTGATCCTCCAGCTCATTTTTTTCATCCATAAAATGAGGATGCAAACAATCATACCAATCTCTTAAGGTGGTTGTGAGGAATAAATATGTTGATGCCTATAAAGTATATAGAACAGTGCCTAGCATATAGGAAACACTTGATATAAGTCAGCCATTATAGTGTCAGAGAGCTTGAAGAGTTATCCATGGGGGACGTGAGCATGCCCCTATGGCAACGGTCTTCAAGTTTTTGTGATGGAAAACTCCACCAACAAAAACATTTAGTACACATGACCAGTATAAAATTAGATTTATAAAGCTATATACATGCACTTTCTCAATCAAAAGATTAAATATTAGAAAACCTTAATTTCTTAATTTTTCTCAATAAAATAATAGAAATAAAAGTTAATACGTATTCTACCTTCACCCTTATAAATGGTCTTGTACACTCCCAGACATGTGCACACCCACTTCAAAGACCACCACCCCAGGGGGCCTCAATGAAATACAAGTATGTTTTTAGGAACCGATAAGTGATTCATCACCATCACTTACCACCTAGCACAGATCAGTTTATTCAACAGCTGTCACCATGGGAAGCAAAAAGCAGGACTCTTACATAATAGGACATTAGACAAAAAGTGTTTTCAAAAGGTCAAGAAGGAAGAATAATTGAACAGATAAATGTAGTTCAACGTGGGAGGGCTACAATAGAGGTAAGATGAGGAGCACTCTGGAGGGAAGGCACCCAGAGAAAATGCTGCCAGTGTCTGGGGTTGTAGTATGAGGAGAAATTGGCCAGGTGAGAAAGAGGAGGAGCAGCAAGTGCAAAGCAGGAGAGGCCAATGAGAGTCTACGACAGCAAAGAGCTGGGTGAGCAAAGATCACAGGTGGGGACAGAGTCATGGAGATGAGGCTGGGCCAGATCAAGAAAGGCTTTTTGGACAAAGTGGGCTCTTGCCAGGATGGTCCCAGGTGACACTGTCATCCCAGCACCCTGATTTAGCATTTGTCCTGGATCTTTCTTGGGTTAGCAATATGCTATTACGGAATGAGTTTAATTTGCACATGATTTAACTTTGAAAATATTTTTTTCAGTTGACAAGTAAAAATTGTATATATTTATGGTGTACAACATGATGTTTTAATATATGTATATCTTGTGGAATGGCTAAATCAAGCTATTTAACATATGCATTACCTCACATACTTATCATTTATTTGTAAGGAGAACACTTAAAATCTACTCTCTTAGCAATTTTCAAGTATACTATATATTATTATTAATAACTGTAGTCACTGGGACGTACAATAGACCTCTTGAAATTATTCCTCCTGACTGAAATTTTATGTCCTTTGACCAAGATCTCCCTGATTCCCTTACCCCCAGCCTCTGGTAATGGCAATTTTACTCTGTTTCGATAAGTTCATCTTTTTACACGCCACATATAAGTGAAATCATCGGTATTTGTGTCCTGTACCTGGCTTATTTCATAATATAATGAATATATATAACTTAATATAATGCCCTAGAGTTTCATCTATGTTGTCATAAATGACAGGATCTCCTTTTTTAAGGCTGAATAAATAGTATCCTATTGTGTATCTACTCTATTTTTTTTATCCATTCATCCAATGATGAACACTTGTGTTGATTCCATGTCTTGGCTGTTGTGAACATGAGAGTGCAGATATCTCTTCAACATACCGATTTCACTTCCTTTAAATATATACCCAGTTGTGCTTTGGGAATATCTTAACTTGCAGGAAGAAACTTCTGTTTCTCACTTTTAATGGGATAGACATATATTCTATACTGAACTGAAGTGAAATTGAAAAGCCCTAAGATATGGCAGCAACTAAACTTGGTGAAACTTTCAAAAGAACCATAAGTAGAGACAATCTACTTGGCAAATTTTGTCTTGTAAAAATATTTGTTGAAGAGAGGCATGGGACTCTGCAAGTAAAAAGACAGACCCTACAAAATATTTGGGCTGAAGCATTTAAACATTTCAATACAGGGAGAAAAAATGGAATTGAGAATATTGTCTATATAACAAAATTTGCTCTGATCTTACCAAGTACCTCAGCACATGTGAAGAGAATGTTTTCTCAATTATGGGCAGACAACTTGAACATTAAAACAGATAATGGGTTATAATTTACTGAATAAAACAAGATTCTGGTCAGGTGCAGTGGCTGACGCCTGTAATCCTAGCACTCTGGGAGGCTGAGGCGGGTGGATCGCTCGAGGTCAGCAGTTCGAGACCAGCCTGAGCAAGAGTGAGACCCCGTCTCTACTAAAAACAGAAAGAAATTATCTGGCCAACTAAAATATATATAGAGAAAAAATTAGCCAGGCATGGTGGCACATGCCTGTAGTCCCAGCTACTCGGGAGGCTGAGGCAGGAGGATTGCCTGAGCCCAGGAGTTTGAGGTTGCTGTGAGCTAGGCTGATGCCACAGCACTCTAGCCGGGGCAACAGAGCAAGACTCTGTCTCAAAAATAAATACATAAATAAATAAATAAATAAAATAAAACAAGATTCTATGAGCTCATGCTGCTATATAATTAAATAAAATGACTAAATGAGGAAGAAGAAAAAGTTATTCTTTACCATAGAATTCCAGCTAATAAATGTAGAAGGAATCATGGAATTTGGAAATTTTACAATTATGACAGTAGTAATGAACTCAAGCAATAATTATCAATCTAGTGCGTATAAGCTGGGTGAGAATCATGAGAAATAATAAACCATTGTTCTAATCTACTAAATTTGGGGGTGGCATGTTTCACAGCAACAGATAACTGGAACACTTCTGAAGCAAGCCAGTGTTTAATTAGGAAACCTCTAAAGCTGCACAATCCTATATAGGAGCCTCTGGACACATTTGGCTATTGACCCACTAAAATATGCAGCAAGTATAAAATACATCCCATATTTCTATTAATAAGAATAACAACCAGAAAAAAAGAATGTAAAATATCTCATCAATAATTTTTACAGTGATTACATGTTGAACTGATAATATCTGTGAATTACTGGGGTTAAATAAAATACATTAGTAAAATTAATTTCACTTGTTTCTCATTATCTTTTTAATGTGGCCACTAGAAAATTTTCAATTACTTACTTAGTCAAATTATATTCTATTGGACAGTACTGGTCTAGAGAATAGGAGACTTAAATATTTGCTTAGAAATAATAAACCACTAACAGTTCTGATGGAATACAATTCTTAAATTTTTTTTTTTTTTTTCAGACAGAGTGTCGCTTTGTTGCCCAGGCTAGAGTGAGTGCCGTGGCATCAGCCTAGCCCACAGCAACCTCAAACTCCTGGGCTCAAGCAATCCTCCTGCCTCAGCCTCCCGAGTAGCTGGGACTACAGGGATGCGCCACCATGCCCAGCTAATTTTTTCTATATATATATTTTAGTTGACCAGATAATTTCTTTCTATTTTTTTTAGTAGAAACGGGGTCTCGCTCTTGCTGAGGCTGGTCTTGAACTCCTGACCTCGAGCAATCCACCCGCCTCGGTCTCCCAGAGTGCTAGGATTACAGGCGTGAGCCACAGTGCCCGGCAAATTTTTGAATAAAATAATAACAATACATAATACTTATAGAGTATTCTAAAAGCATTATGTATATATTAATTGGTTTAATCCTCACAACAATCCTATTAGGTATCATTATCCTTATTTTACAAATGAGAAGCCTGGTCACAGACACGTGAAGTGACTTGTCCAGGGCCACACAGACAAGCAGCAGTGGAGCCAAGCTTCTGACCCACGTGGCCGGCTCCTGGGTCCGAGCTTTAAACCACTGCTCAGCACTGACTCGGTACACGAAGCAGTGGTGCCCTCATTCTTTCCTCATAAATACCTTCGATTACTGAAAAAGTGCCACAGCCTAGATAGCCTGCTGTGTATGTTGCTATCACCACTTCCTCAGTCACCCTGGACTCCTTGTCTCCTCCACTCTGTTACCCAGTCACCAGACTGTGGATTCTTCTTCCATGACGTTTCTCCCAACCCTTAGAGCTGCACTCTAAGCACTCCAACAACGAAGCAAAATAATTTGTGTTATACAAGCACTTCTTAAAAGAATAGAAAAACTAGAACATTTCCGAACCCTTATGTCCACGCTGCACAGTTCTGACATGTTTGAAGTTAATTCCAGGATCTGACACATCCCCCTTCAGAGTTAGACAATAGCCGACACTGAGATGGTGATTACAACGCAGGTTTATTAAGGAGGGCGCTGGGGCTCCGCACCTGTGGAAGGGAAGGGGCGGAACAGGACTGGCGGGGAAACCAGTGGAGCCACAATGCAGGCTCCAAAGAGGCGTCCTCAGGGGAAGCTCAGAAGCAGACCCTGGAGAGTTGTCCTGAACTGGGGGGAGGGGCTGGACCTTTACACCTCATGTCAATCAGCCATATGATGCGGTCGCCCACACGAGGGGTGTCACCTTGGGCAAGGTGACCCTCTAGCTGATGCCATCGCCAAAAGGGGCCGGCTGTGAGGATGGTGGGTGGCAACACTCCCATACAGCTTGTGGGAATCGGTCCCTCAGCCCTGCAGGGGGACCTGGGCGCTACAGCCCAGCATCCTCCACAGCGTCCCACATTGGAACAAAATAGAAAAAATTAAACTGCAGGAAGCTGCATCCCAACAAAACAGCACCCTCCATGATGAGAGTTGCTTATTTTTCACTACTTCAGGATAAATCACCAGGGGTTGACTATTTTCCCTGCCCAGTGACTGGAGGAAGCAATGTGCTTCCTTTCTACCCTGACATGACATACAGACCCATCAGCGAATTCACAAAGGCTAAGAAGGGGTGGAGAGGGCTGGTAATTTATTTTTGTCCAAGTGACACCGGCAAGGAGAAAGTAAAAACCAGCTGGGAGTCTACAATCCAAATAAATCTCATAGGTCTATTAATTGAAGGGCAAGTATTTTGGCAATTCAAAACAAGCTGGCCAGATTTGAAGTGCAGGAAATCTCATTTCATAGCAGAACATTTGTTTTTTTTTTTTGGTGCAGCTCTTAGTTGAGTCAAACCTTTGAGGGATTTTCTCACTAGAGAGAAGTTGGAAGAGAGGCTCAGCTAACTGCATGTCTGGGTCCTGCTGCTCAGACCCGTGACCACATCTGTTCACAGACCCAGAAACGGTCTTGAGCCAGAAATAGAGGCTCTACCCCAAAACTAGAGTATAGGGGCAGAGATGTCCCTCCCACCTCTAATTCTTTCTGGATCCAGGACGTGACTTAGGAGATGTGTAGAGAGATCCAAATAAGGCCCACTTACTGGTCTTGTGTCCTCATTAAAAGGTCATCTTTAAGTATGTGACATTTTTTCCAACTTGTCTTCCCTTTAGGTTTACAAATACAGTTTGGAATTTCCTAGGCACTTATTATGTCCTAGCATAGAACTTATTTGAAAGTTCTAACATTCCAGCAACAATTTATACCACCAAAACACAAAATCGGGGGGCAGTGGAGGCAGTGTAGGTGAGTGAGAAATAATAATCTCTTTCTCTGCTGTTGCTAGGTTGAGAATTAAATAGATAGTATTTGCAAATTGTTGTGAACATTTTTTTCCCATTTAGCGAGACTCCACTCAGACAGGGGAGTCACCACCTCTTGAAAGCCAGCATGGCACAGCTTTTAAATCGCTAACTAAAGATACACTGTTACGTAAAGTTCTTCTTAGCGTTATTGTAAATAACTTTGTAAAACTCCGATTATGTTTGTATGTAACCGGAGAAAGTCAATCTCAAAACCCTTTCAGATGCTTTTCCCTTCCCAATGCTCCCTCAGCAACTCAAAAGAAACCTTGTTTGAAGGCTTCACACTTGGCACAGCCTGAGAACTGGCCATTTGATTTACAAATAGAGTCAAAGCTATTTTTAAACTGTGTAATAAGCATACACAAAACTAACCTTTCCTTAACTTTCTAAACACACTCTATAATATCATATGCTTCCTCTTCTGACATCTGTCCTCACCAAATAGCTCTGGAGAATTACTGAAGGGAAGGAGTAGTGTATAATTGGAAATCTAACTAGGTCCCGAAATACTCTATGAAAAAAAAAACATGGATTTTCCACTATATATGCGCCTAACTTAGTGTTTGCTGCTTAATTATTTTTGGCAACGCTTTGCTCTGCAGTAATAAACTTAAATTTATTATAACCTTTTCAGCTGAAAATTTTGACCTATTTACCAATTTATTAAATATTCTCTCATTATACATCATTTTCTTTGATCTGCAGATGGACAAAGTGAGAAATGGGGTTTGCCATCACAAATCTGTAGAAAACAAAACCTTAAAATATGACATTTCTGCTTCACAGTTTAATATCACTGTAAGGCTAACAACTATTCAGTGAATTCACAATCTATATAGAAAACCCAAGTATTTCAAGCAAAAAAAAAAAAAATTCTCCTTTGGTCCCTCATATAGTCTTATCTTTCTCTCCTGCATCCCCTTGCTTTCAAATATCTCAATAAATATGAGGTTCATAAACAACGTTTTGCACCATTTAGACCACTGATCAAAAAACAAAAACCCCCTAAAAGTAAAATAAATAAAATGGTACAATATAAACTCAATGTTAAGTTAAATACAAATGAAAAACCAAGAGTCAAGCAAGGTTCTTGGCTGCTAAACGTACAGGGCATTTATAATGACAGGGTGGGCAATCCACAGCCTAGAGACCAAATCTGACCCATGCCTGTTTTTTTGTACAGTTTATAAACTAAGAATGGTTTTGCATTTTTAAATAGCTGAGGGAAAAGAACCAAAAGAAGGATAATATTTCATGGCAAGTAAAAGTTATATGAACTCTAAATTTCAGCATCTATACATAAAGTTCTGTTGGTACACAACCGTGCTCGTTTGTGGACGCACTGTCTGTGGCTGCTTTCAGGCTACAAAGGCGGAGTTGAGTAGCTGCAATAAAGACCATGAAGTCAGCAAAACCTACAACATCTACCATCTGGCCCTTTAGAGAAAGTTTGCTGACCCCTAGGTCAACTTCTTCTTAGGGAGACTTCCTTCTAACTCAAGGAATAAGGAGTAAGGATGAAGACCCACTTGAGCCAAAATCAGTCACCAGCAGAGAGAGCTGTACTCATGCCACAAGCCTATGCTCAGAAGGGAGTCATCAGTATTAATATCTAATACTGGGAGATGTCAGGTACATTCCTTGAGTGTTGATTACTCTGTGCCAGACACTGCGGTAAAAGTTTTAAAGCAGTGCACTAAAGAAAGAAGAAAGAAATGGGTGAAACTAATTTTGATAACATATTTTATTTAACCCAATATATCCAAAATATTATCATTGAACATGTAATCAATATAAAAATTATGAGTTTTATTGCATTTTTTGGTACTAAGTATTCAAAATCCGGTGTGTATTTTATACTCACAGCCCATCTCAATTTGTAACAGCCACATTTCAAGTGCTCAAAAAACCACATGTGGCTAGTGGCTACCACATGTGAGCTGGATGGTGCAGCTCTAAAGCATTACCTCATTGAATCCTTACAACAATGCTATGAGGCAGGTACTATGATGCTAGAGTGCACTTTCAGTGTGGATCCAGAGCCCCCATTCAGACCCACTGCGCCTCCCAAACAGTACAGGACAGACCCAGCTATTCTTTCCAAAACAGTAGCACAAACACAACCTCATATTCCCTCCCTGCCCCTCCTCTGTGGCTCCCTGCACTTTCATGTTACTATTTTGATACAACCACTCTTTCATCTTTTCTTATCCATGTTGTTATCACCTCGAGCCCCTATATAGTCGTGTAGGCAACCATTCCTCTTCATCCCAATAGAATCACTTGAGGCATTCATACCACGCTCCCGCCTTCCATGCCCATGGCAGACAGAGCTAATCCAGTAAACCCAGGTTTGACTTGAAACTGTCAACACAGCACTCCAACAACCTATCAGCTCGAGCTGGCACATGAAATGAAGCCTACTTTGCAACCTCTACCATCAACTCGAGTTGGCACATGAAATGAAGCACAGGGACAAGAACTTTGTGTGGTCACCAAATATTTTCGTTACCCGGCATTGTGCTATATACAATCTGGTACCTAATGAATGTTTGAAATGCTCAAAATAATAAAATGATCTATTGGTCTGTAAGAGTGTGGCCAAAAAAAAAAAAGAAGAAGAAGAAGGGAAAAAAAATAAAATGCTCTGTCTTAACTATATTCCTGAGGAGATTTAACACCTATTGCAGTGAAATTTAATTTTATAGTACTAAATCATTTTTGCCGGCTACATTTTCATAAATGTAAATTCCTGACATGGCCCTGCTAAAAGGAAGCTATCAGGTGCTGTTTAAAAACTCTCTTCCCTGTTTATTTCCAAGCTCTTTACTACTCTGGTTTTCAGATTTGAATTCATAAATCATTTCTTCAGAACTAAAGGCCCACTCGCCTGCCCACTACCTGCCTACTGCTACTCCCCGCACCAAATCTTCTTTAACCAGTGTCACCCTGAGCCTTGCAAGGGAAGAAAGTCAATGCATAGAATTTTCCTGAGGGAAGTGAAGAGTAGAAGAGACAAAGCAAGATCAGGATCCACCATAATCTTCCCCCTCAAGTTCTGTCACTGTACCTTTGGCATGACGGTCATCTTAGCCCAGACCAAGAGACGGGGAGTTACAATTCCACTTCTCACACTGCCAATCACGGAAGTAATAAAGTGACCCTCTCTCTCAAGCTTCGACTGAGGCTTAGCACCATGAACAGCCCTTTCCTCCTCTCTCCTCCCTGTGCTTCCTCCCCTAGATTCCAATACAAGTTCCAGCCTTCGTGTTCCAATTCCCCACCATTCAGCAGTGACCCAGTTTAGGGCACTACCAGGGAACCTCTCCAATCCTGTGTTTCTCTCTCCAATGTGCCACTGCTTTTCATGTTTACCCCCACTTCCTATAAAGTGGTGGCCAGATCTGTGCAGTTTAAAGGTAGGTAGATACCTACGGCAAAGTTTTCCTAGAACTGTATTTCAATTTTACTTTTCATCTCAATCTCATACCTCAAAATATTTCTTTCCTTACACATTCTCCTCTATGTTTTTCTTTCATCAAAGGAAAAAGTACAAGTTTTTTTTTTTAAGGATAATCCACTCACCTGTGCCCCTAATCCCGAACCCGCCACTTGTGGCCCCTCCCATTTGCATTAACCACTTTTACCTCTCTATTGTGCCCTTTAAGAGACCATTCCCCTCTCTTCCTTCAACCGCCAAACTTCTGGAAAGAGTGGAATCCCTTTCTAATTATATTTTGTCACCATCCATTTATTCCTTAAAACTTGCATTTGCTCCCAACATTCAACTTAAAACCATTCACTTAAGGGTCACCAATGTTCTTTCCTCTGTCCTGCTCTTCTCTGACCGTCTGAGGTACTTGATACTACTGAAACCTTCCTTCTTAAAACTTTTTCTTCCCTTGGCTTCTGAGACATCTCACTGTCTTCAGTCTACCCTACCCTGACTTCTCACTGTCCACCCCTGTCATTAACTCATTTTCCTCCTCCCAAGATTCTCTCATCCGTCTTGTTCTTTCCATAAGCTCTGTCTCTCCTGTGCATCTCATGTGTTCCCAGGACTCCAAAAATTGTCTGCCTCTATGAAAACAATGCCTTAAACTCTCTCCCCAGCTACAATTTCAAAACTATCTGCTGGACATCTCCACCTGGATGTCTCCCCAAACTCACAGCCGAAGCAGAATGAAACATCTTTTCAGAAAACACATACACAAACTCCTATCTCCTTCCCATGACAGCCACTCCCAGCCGGCAGCTCTTGCCTCTGGCACGCCCTTCCCTTCTCTAATATGGGAAATAACTGTTCCCTCCAAATGCCAAATACGTCAGCAGAGGTGGGACATTTATGAATGGACATCTGTATAGCTCTGGAAGTCCAAGGTAACAGTACCAGGCACAGGGTGACACAGAAGAAGCACTATTTACAAACCACACTGAATTTTTTATACAAACAAAAAATAAAAACTGCTCCAGCTTCTGCACTTTTAATATTATGTTATCCTTCTGGAACCCCTGAATCTCCTCTTCCTCTAATGCCTCCCTTTCTCTTATTCCCCATGCCCTGCTCATTCATGTTTCACATACGGCAAATAATCAATAACTAATAAATTAATGGGGAGAAATACCTTTAGTTTCAGCATGGTAAAGCCCGCTTCACAGAACATAAAGGATCAACAGTAACCCAGCCCCAGTTCTTACAGGATCTGATTTCTATTTCCACCACAACCCTTCAGTGAGTCACTAGGACAGTGACTCACTCAGTGTTAGAAGAGGAGTGGCACATATTTAACATGGAGTTTAAAGAATCAGTGTGTTCACTTTCAACTTCTCCCAATCATTGATTCACAGTCAAACCCCAAGATATGTTTCTCTGCTGCTGAAAATTACCACCAATGCTCAGGGTTGAGGGCTGCTCAAAGGCCAACACGGAAGTCCGGGAGGGGCCTTCTCTTAGCTGCCATGAATCATCATCAGAGGCTTGCAAGGGCATGCCACTCGCTCCCAGGCTTTCCAGTACTTGGCCGAGTACAATTTGTGGGATGCTTAGAGGGAAATCATTCTCATTTTAATATGGCTAACAATCACCTGTGGTAATGGTAGAACATAAAGTTTACATTTCTGAACCTTACCCTTTTTAGAGGGGGGCCATGAATCCACATTTTTAATGAGTGCGACTTGCACTTTGAGACACACAACAACAGAATTTAGTTTTTAAAAGCTCTATGATGCTCCTAGCCCCTAGTCCCACCCCCTCCCCTTATGCAGAACTATTAGTCCACAAGGAGCACCTCCACCTTGAGCTGAAACAAACGGACAAATCCACAAGTATGCGTTTTTAAATGCTTTAGTTAGCCTTATTTTCTTCTGTATCAGAAGAATCAACATTTGCAAATGTATCTTAGGTCCTACACATAGTCCTCTACGTTAGGAAAGTTTCCTAGAGTATAATGAAAACAGCATTGGACTGCAAATTTGGGAATCTGAGATGTTTCCAGTTCTGCCACCAATAGACTATTTGACCTCAGACAAATCCCCAAACATCATGCCTCACCTCAGACTCCTCAGCCATAAATTACGTGATTGAATTGGCTTATCTTTGAGGTCCCTTCCAGCTCCAAAACGCTATAAAGCTCAAAGTAAATTAAGACAAGAGCTGGCATTTCATTTTGCAATTATTTAGATCCAAATTAGATTTCATTAGGTCCAGCTCTAAACTACTGCAAACAAATGTGAAAATGATTTTAGAGGAAGATGCCCATACAACATTACATCAATATCTGAAAATGAAACAAACAAAAAATATTTCACTCTCTTCCAAGCAATGGAAAACCTTATGGTCTCTGGCCTTCAGACAGAACCAACTTCAAATTCAGGCTTCACCATTTATTCACTGAGTTAACTCAGGAAAATTAACTGTTTTCTCTTAGCCTCAGTTTCTTCACCTCCAAACCGAAGATAAGAGTGCCTACTTCATAGGGCTGTTGAAATTAAATACAGTGCATAAAGTCCTTAGCACTATGAGAAAACTAATATTTAATATATTAAATCTCTTCCCATTTCTTCTTATGAATGTGTCTTTTATAGAGTTCCCAGTTCAAGAACATCCAAATAGGTGATTAATAATTGCCTTTGACGCATAAATTGTTGCTACTCTCTTCTAATAACAATAGCTCCCATTTTCTTGAACAATTCCTATGAGTTAAGTGCTTTAAATATGTTACCTCATCTAATCTTCACAATAACCATATAATTGTATAAGGCAGAAACCACTATTTTTCAGGTGATGAAACTGAAGCCTGGTGAGATCATGACTGCCCACAAGCACCCAACCACTAGGTGGAACGGCCAGCACCTGCCTCCAGGTAGCCTGGCCCCAGAGCCCAGGCGCATCCTGATTTCGCGATGGTCCTTTATCTCAGGCACCACCTACCTGGTAATACACACGACACACAATAGCAAAGACATCTGAATGAAGAGCCTACACCCTTTAAAAGTAATTCTCACGTAACTACAGGTTCAGACTGAGTTCTGTTGGCAAAGCTGCCTGTGAAAACCTGCCCTGGGAGATCTGCCCACACACTACACTAATTAATCTACTTTCATAAAGACCGTGGAACTGATTTTGATCTACGAGGCATGAAACGTATGTTCAGGAGCTTTGTTTCCACCAGAAAGCCATCTTAACTGAATGGGTGTTTTGTTTTTGTTTTTGTTTTTGTTTTGAAAAGTTTTTCAGCCAATATTTCAAATTTTTAAAATTTCCCACTCTTACTGAACCAAAATGGAAAAGTGAGAAAGACAACAAAGGACAAAACAGATTTTTAATTCTTAAAAAAAAAAAACAGAAAGTAAATACTCCACTAGCTCTCCAAGATTTTAAGGCAAAAAGAAAAAGCAAGTTATTAAAGGATATAGGCACACTCACAGAGCACATCTCACCCCAGTACCTCAATGGGAAAATGGACGTGGGCTTGGCATCACCAAAAAATAAATGGTATCTCTAGACCAGCAGGCACTCACCAGGAGATGCCCATGCAGAGTCCCCAAATTTTTCAGTTGGCATTTTCAGCTCAGGTTTTTTTCTTAAATCAGGTTTACGTGAAACCAGTGACAATGAATTCATTAAGGTGGGGGCAGGGATGCTGTATTCCTTGTTACTTGAAGTAAATCTTGTTCAGGAAAAATACTGAAAATTTACAAATGAAAATTTCAAATTGTAGAAAGAGAGGGGAAAATAAAACAGAAATTGTGGTTTCGAAGACATCACAAATAATTCAATTATCTCATAGGCCGTAACAAATGAGAAGATAGTTTTCGTTTATGACCTGTAAATTCAAATGTTCTTAACTTTTTTTTTTCTTGACTTGGCATGGAACTCCAGGACAACCTCACGGTAAGGAAAGACATAAAAACCAATATGTATAACTATTATGTATCCATAATAATTTTTTAAAAAATTTTAAATTTTTAAACCAATAAGGGAAGAGAGAAAGGGATTCACTCTCCACCCAACATTATGGCATCACTTGACTTCAAATGCCAATAGCTGCTCCATCTTCTCTCCTCTGGAAATTATTACCTACTGAACTTTTACTATGTTTTGTCAATTAGGTTTATTTAACGAACTCTCTCACACAAAGGAAGACACTATTATGAACCTTGTTCTATTCACTACAGAGATGATGGTAATGACGGTGGTGGTGGTGATAATGACAGCTACATGTCAATATCTGAATCTCACCACTAAGGAGGCATTAATATACCTTTACAGAATCCTGCTAAGTTTAGTAGAAACACTTTTTCTAAAGGGCTATGAGCTATTAATCACACACACACAAAAACACAATCAATCCCCAATAACTGTAGAATTAATATAGTAAAAAATGAATAACTATAATGCAACCAATGCTGCTGACCTCGAGAGGAAATGTAAATAAAATTTCCCCCATATCTGTCAAACGAATAAATGAACTCTTCCCTGAGGAAAAGCCATACTTTTCTGCCTTTATTAAGGGCAATTTGAACCCTTCAGTTATTACTATTTCTGACACAAATGAAGCCGGAAATACATTCTGGTTATAGCCAATCACCCCCGACCCCGGGGATTTCTAAGAAGTCCAGGACTGCTGGAAAAAAACCACTCAGAAACTATCCTGCTCCTTACCCAGCTCTGCCAGAAGATAACTCTGTATTAAAACCAAACTTTTCTTGGGGGCCCTCATAAGAAAGTGATGAAACAATCAGATCTAAAATGTATTTATTATATTAATATTTGTTTGTGTTTACGTGATGGGGAAAAAAAAACCAAAACGTGAATCCTATGAAGATCCAGACCCAGCTGATTAGAAAGTCATCATTTACCTACATATTGACGACTGGAGAAGTCAGATAAAGCAAAGGATGTGAAGACAAGGAGGAAGAAATGTCTTCATCCTTAAGTTCTGATTCCACAGGAAGCATCTGCTCTAAGAACAATACCTCCCAGCCTCTGCTAATGGAGTAACACTCTCCTTTGAAAGAGGAGAGTGCTCCTAGCAATGGCATTTTCTTTTTTTTTTATTTTTTTATTTTATTTTATTTTTTTTGAGACAGAGTCTCACTCTGTTGCCTAGGCTAGAGTGCCATGCCGTCAGCCTAGCTCACAGCAACCTCAAACTCCTGGGCTCAAGCAATCCTACTGCCTCAGCCTCCCGAGTAGCTGGGAATACAGACCCACACCACCACACGCCTGGCTAATTTTTTCTGTTTTTAGTAGAGACGGGGTCTCGCTCTTCCTCAGGCCGGTCTCAAACTCCTGACCTCAAATGATCCTCCCACCTCAGCCTCCCAAAGTGTTAGGATTACAGGCGTGAGCCACCATGCCCAGCCAAAATGGCATTTTCAATGAAACTGTACATCAACAGAGTCCAAAACAGCCCATCAAAGAAGGAGCATTTTCCCTCTTTCTTCTTCAAAGATCCATTTTGCTCCAGGATAGCACTCTCCAACCCAGTCTTGAGCACTTAAGCTTTCCCAGGGGCATATGAGGAACTCTCCTACCAAAAGAAAAATCTAAGAATAAAGTTAAAAAACAAGCCACAACAACATGCACCCCCAGTGCAGGTACTATCTGTTGCAGAAAAGAGAAATAGGGAGATAATGGAGATTGCAGAAATGACAATAACAGGAGAAATTCTAGAATAAGAGTATGTAAACGTCAAAGCAAAGGCCAAAAATTTATCAAAATCATCCACGTCCAGGTTATTCTTGGCCTCTGCATTATGTAAAACTTCCATGCTAATAGAGCCAAAATTATAAATTCTTAATGAATAAATAATGAATGTGGAACTACCTTAAGTATTGTCTCCTGTGATTTCGTATGTCAAATTTTTCTTTACTATCATAGGATCAGGATTTATTCATTTTCAGAAATGACAGTTCAATAACAAAAGTTGAGGTCTATACCCATGTAAAAAAAATGAGGCTTTCTGCATCTTCCTCTGCAGTATTATTATACTAATAACATTAGCAGTTGTTGCGTGTTGAGTGCCTAATAGGTACTACATTCTGCTTTCAACTTTGTAACTGTCCTAGGAAGTCAGTTTCATTATCTCTGTTTTACATGTAAGGAAACCGAGGCTCTCAGCAGTTAAGTAACCTGCCCAAGATCAGACAACTACCTAGCAGAGTAGTGCTAGGATTCAAACTCAGATCTTCAGGGCTAATCTATACTTCCTCTTCCGGGAAAAAAGGCCTCCCACCTCCCTGACATTGTTCCTCTGAGGAACAATGAGGAAGTGGCCTGGCCCCTGTACCCACCATCTCTTCCTGGCTCCCACCCAAATTTACCTACCCAGTCAACTTCCAGTGAGGAAAGAACCACAGAACGTAGGTGAACTTTTATTTTTAATCTCATTTCATGCTGGTTTTAATTTCTCTATGCTGGTAAAGAATAAACATTTACATAATGAACTGTTCTGAAATCCCATCCACCCTCCATTGTGTGCCCATAAATGATTTTTCTTAAAAAAAAAACATTATAGGAAGTTATGCCTCAATTTCTAGCCTCTGACTAAACATGCAAACATGCTTCTGGTTAACAGTGTTTATATTTGGGTGATAGGATTATGGGTGATTTTGGTTTATTTCCTTTACTGCTAGTGTTTATCAAGTTTAAGCACTGAGCATATACCGCTTTTGCAATCAGAAAAAAATACGATAAATGTTCATTTCAATGAAAAAATTTTAGGTATTTAAGTATTTACCCCTTCCACCCAAATTATTTTTCCCTTAATATTGAAAAAGAAGACATTCATTGGCCCAGTTTAATCCTGGTCCAGGTAAGAACCCGAACTTGAAACAAGAGATATTAGTTCTTTTATAAAGGTTTCTGTTTTCATACTGTTTTTTTCCTGCTACTTTAAAAATTAAGAAATATTCCATAAAACTGGATTTCAACTATTGTGTAGCTCTTCTTTTCCTTCCCACAGGCCTATTTTGTTAAATACTCTGCACCCAATAAATTTGGATCTGTGACAGAGACTAGCTTTTAACTACGCCCATTTCCTCTTCTGGGGTACACACTAGCCTACATTTCCCAGCCTCCTTTGCCATCTGAATATGAGCAGTCTTGACCTGAGCTATTTCTAGGCTAGCCCATAAAAACCTCCCGCATGAGTAACTCCATGCTCTTCTCCTGCAGTCTTGGGAGTCACATGTTTAAGATCATAGAGTCACAAAATGGAAGGAACCTGGGTCTCTGAATCTCCACTTGGAATAGCACCCAGGAACACCACTTGGGACTGTACATGAGTGAGAATTAAAAGTGTACTATGTAAGCCACTGCAAGTTCGGGGTTCCTCTGTTCCGCCACCTAACACATGGCCTTGTTAATATATCCCAGTTATTACTGCAGAAAGGTAAGACTCTATACTGTTTATCTTACCTTTTTCAAAAACTCCTTCTGCTTCCAGGACAGACACAGTGAGGTTTGCTGCTACCTTGAACACCTCCGCCTTCACAGTGACCTGCAAGGGACCGTGTTCCAGAAGATCTACCCCAATGGTCACATTTCCTCCGGGCCTGATGATCCCTGGAGCTGTCACCAGAAACTGGGACCTAAAGAGTCCCCAACAAGGGAAAAACAAAGTTTCTTATCCTCATGTCTCCATTCTTTTGTGACCTTCAAATTTTATAGATAATGAGATAGATGCTCCATACTGTGCCAATTGTGGTTATTCCAACTAACATTGCCTCAGTGCTCTATTTAGCAATTGCACTGAAATGCTACTGAAACAACAATAATTCCCATAAATCAATTTTAATGCAGTAATTCATGCCCCCCTACTAGAGGAAGGCCTGTGTTATTATTTCCTACAAAAAGCACAGGAGCCACGGTGCAAATGGCTTACACTGGGGCATGCAGAAGTTATTGGCACATAACTCTAGGCTTCTCCCTTACAGACGACCTCATCCAGAGTGATTATTTTCTTGGTTTAAAAAAAAAAAAAAAAACCTAGGATTTTGCCTGTTTTTTATACAAATTTTTATGCTTGGGCATGCGCCCAAGAAAATAATCATCTAACCAATAGCATTGATTGAAATACACCATCTGAAAATAAAATACCAGTGGTGAAATTTCCAGGTGTAGCAGAGAATAAAACAAGTCACCAAAGCAGAACTTTCTCTGCCGGGGGCTAAGGGTTAGGGCTCAACTGCAAAAATCTTTAGGAATGGAGGCTTTCCACCATTTGGATGCTCTCATTAGTGATCTTCCTACAATGTCTGCACCTAAACCCATACTTCAGTCCGCTCAGCCACATCTGGCAATGCCAAAGTTAAGACATCCTGTTTGGAAAAGATACATCAAATGTCTTTGAGAAAAGAAGGCACATTATTTGGGAGCAAGCAGTTGAGAAGCCAAAGGCAGAGGGAACGTGAACTAAAAATAAAATGACTCTTTAGAAAGTTGTTATGGCTGGGGAAGGCGGGTAATCAACTTCACGGGTGGAGAAGGTAACTGTCCCACGGAGAGCCACGCTGAAGCGCCCTACGGTCAGAGCTCCAGGCCGGTGCCAGGCTGGGGACTGTAGCCGCGCGACTCCCACCCGCCGCGGCAGAGCAGCCGCCGCCTCCCGGAGCCCGGGCCCGGGCGGCAGACGGTCCCCGCCGCCCGCGCGCCACCCCCGCGCGCCCTCTCCCTACCCGGGGGCCGCGGCCGCCGCAGCGGCGCACACACAGAGAAGGTGGACGGCGGCCAGGAGCGCGGGACCCTGCATCTCGGCGGCGTCTGCCTGGGCGACCGTCCTCTGCCGGGGAACTTCGCGGGCACTGTAGGGCGTGGCTGGCCACCTCCTCCCTGAATACTTTTTCCCCTGACTCTGGAGTTTAGAAATCTGCAATGGGCGCGACTAGAAGCCGAGCGAGAGATCTAAATTGAGACAGGACTTCGAAGCTCCACCCCTCCCACCCGCATCACAATGGCGCTTCTCGTCGCTTTGGCCAATATCGCAAATCCGGGGGCTTAGAGAGCAGCCTCCAAACGCGGTCAGCGCAACCTGGCCCGCCCAACCTGGCCCCCGCATCCCCGCAGGCCGCGCGGATCAGAGGGCGCCCACTGCCCGCGCCCACCGGGCTCCCCGAGCCGTGTACACTAGCGCGCTACCGGCGATGCCCGCAGTGAATAAACAGGCCCATCCTTGTGAGGAGAAATTCATAGCAGCTATGTGAAGTGGAAAAAAATCAATCATTGTCCTCCAGACTATGAGTCAGAATTTGAGAAATGGCAAACACACACACACACACACACACACACACTCGCGCCAAACAGGCATATTTCCTGTGTACTTGCTTAATGTATATGAATGGGGACAGAGAAAAACTTTTTTTCCTTAAAACAAAAATTGAGGTACACTGCTTTCCCCTCCAAGAAAATGTTTTCGTTTCTCAGCTTTAAAAAGAAGAAAAGAATTCTGGCACGTGCAGAAGTTAGGTGTTGCTACTTGGAACCCTGAGAAATAATTGACTGGGAAGATGATTCTATACTTTTGGCTATCTCTAAACACATTTGCTACAGAAAATATTCAGTAGAACCGTAAAGCGTGGAGCAATCTGTCTAAACACAGTTAGGGCTGGGGTGGCTCTCCTGCAGGAATGAAGCTCGGTGGCCTGCAGTGCCCGACAGTTACTGATCCCCAACTCTTTGTGGTCCTCGCTGGTCTGCAGCTCCTTTCCCCTGCTCTTTGGCACTGCCACCATCTTCAGATGACTCAGGTTTCACCATGACTACACCATAAAAGCAGAGAAGTTCCAGAAACTGTTGGAAAACAAGCACACTCAGTCCCTAACAACTTAAACTTTCTAATTCATGGAGAAGTTTTAGATGGTGACATTTTAATATGGGCCAACATGCAAACGGGAAAGAAGTCTGCAAAGGGACGTCTCATGAGAAAGCTACGTCTCATGACAAAGCTACATGCTAAATAAGGGAGAAAGTAGCACCTAGACAAACTGTGGTTTTTGGAGTCCCAGAACTTGCTTTCCTCCCTTTCCTGTTACACCCTCTTTCTCCCTGCTGAACAGCTTGCCCTTGTGTGCTCTCCTACAGGCGGCCTATCTTTAGTGGCCAATTTCCTGTGCAGGCAGGACTTGGGAACGGTGAAAAGTGTTCCGAGTGGATCCTTGGGTGCACACCTGTTCCTGACACAGCCGTTTTTGCTAGTGTGGTCTCCTCACATCTGCTGGTCAAAGAGGAGGACCACGGTCAAGTGTGGCTTAAGTGCCAAGGTCCAGATTGGTGCCTCTCACACTCCAATGTGTATGAGAATCACGTTAAAATATAGGTGCTGATTCGACAAGTCCAAGGTGGGAACTGAGATCCTGCTTTACTTCAACAGACAGCGGGCCACAGAGAGTCTACAGGCAGGGGATATTTGTGGGCACTTTGATGAGCAAAGGAAATTGACAAGACTGAGAAAATTCTTCTCAAACATTCACTTCATAGAGGTGGGTCAATAAATTCAGGTTCATTCTAGAGGCAGGCAAATATAAGAGGGACTATGAAAGATTAGTTGATAATGTTGGGTTCCATCCAAGAAGACTTACAGAAAGGCTTGGAATCACCTAGTTGTAGTGTCGCGTCTATAGTCACTATAAGTCAACCAGAGAAGAAAAGCTAAATGTGGATAACAGCGAGGAAAAATTGATGGAGAACTAGAACCCATGTCTCTCGAATTATCTCCAACTTCAACGTCATGGGAAACCTGCAGGAGAAAGCTGAAGGGGGAGATCTTCTGAGAACTGGAGGAGCTATAGGCCTGATTGCTGCCCCACAACCACAAAGTGAACTAGCACGTAAGTAACAATATGAGCAAGTGTTCCCACCTGCCTAGAGCCCTAACCCGTCTTCAGAGAGTAAAAAGCACTTCTGGCCGGGTGTGGTGGTTCACGCCTATAATCCTAGCACTCTGGAAGGCCAACTCGGGTGGATCGTTTGAGCTCAGGAGTTAGACACCAGCCTGAACAAGAGTCAGACCCCATCTCTACTAAAAATAATAGAAAGAAATTATATGGACAACTAAAAATATATACAGAAAAAATTAGCTGGGCATGGTGGCACATGCCTGTAGTCCCAGCTGCTCTGGAGGCTGAGGCAGAAGGATTGGTTGAGCCCAGGAGTTTGGGGTTGCTGATGCCACGGCACTCTAGCCTAGGCAACAAAAGTGAGACTCTGTCTCAAAAAAAAAAAAAAATAGACGTAAAAATCTTCAACAAAATACAGCAAACTGAATTCAACAGCACATTAAAAGAATCATACACCATGATCAAGTAGGTTCTAATCCTGGGAAGCAAGGATGGTTCAACATAAGCAAATCAATATGATACATAACATTAACAGAATGAAAGATAAAAATCATATGATCATCTCAATAGATGCAAAAAAAATTTGACAAAATTAATTCAACATCCTTTCATGATAAAAATTCTCAACAAATTAGGTATAGAAAGAATGTACCTCAACATAATAAAGGCCATAAATGATAAGCCCACAGCTAACATCATATTCAGTGGTAAAAAGCTGAAACTTTTCCTCTAAGATCAGGAATAAGACAAGAATGCCCATTTTCACTTTTATTCCGTATAGTACTAGAAGTCCTAGTCAGAGCAATTAGCCAAGAAAAATAAATAAAAGGCATCCAAATCAGGAAGGAAAAAGTAAAATTGTCTCTGTTTGCAAATGATATGATCTTATATATAGAAAACCCTAAGGACTCCATCAAAAACTGTTAGAACTAATAACAAATTCAGTAAGATTGCCTGATACAAAAATCAACATACAAAAATCTGCTGTGTTTCTATACACTAACAATGAGCTATCTAGAAAAAAATTTAAAAGACAATCCCATTTTACAATAATATCAAAACAAAATAGTTAGGAATAAATTTAAAGAAGAAGGCAAAAGACATGTACACTGAAAACTGTAAAACACTGATGAAAGCAATTGTATCAAAACAAAATACTGGGAAAGCCTACAGTAGGTTTTATCTATTAAGTGAACATTTAATAAATTACAGTGAAGAGAAGCTTTTGAATGTAAGGAATGTGGAAAATCCTTTAGGAATTCTTCATGCCTTAATCATCACTCTCAATTTCACACTGATGAAAAACCTCATTAATGTGAAGAATGTGGGAAGGCCCTCAGTTACGCTAGTTCGCTTTGGAGACATGGACATACACTGCTGAGATGCCTCCTCAGTTTCAGGAACACAGGAGAGCCATTGGAATCCGGTCACAGTTCAGCATGGAGGAGTTCACCTTCTGGACTCCTGCGATGTAAGAAACACGGAAAGCTTTCACCATTCCCTTGGGTTTTCCTAAATATGTGAATCTTGGAATGCTGAAAAAAAAAAATACTTAGGAATAAATTTAAACAAGAAGACAAAAGACCTGTACACTGAAAACTGTAAAACACTGATGAAAGCAATTGAAGAAGATACAAATAAATGGAAAGATATCGCATGTTGGAAGAATTAATATTGAATTAATATCATTAAAATGTCCATATTACCCAATGTGAGCTACAGAGTCAATGCAATCCCTATCAAAATTCCAATGGCATTTTTCACAGAAATAGAAAAAAATTCTAAAATTCACATGGAACCACAAAAGACCCCAGACATCCAAAGCAATCTTGAGCAAAAGGAACAAAGCTGGAGGCATCATACCACCTGATTTCAAAACAGCATGGTTCTGGCATAAAAACAAGCATATAGACAAATGGAACAGAAATAGAGAGCCCAGAAACAAATCCACACATTTATGATCAATTGATCTTCAATGAAGGCATCAAAAACACACAATGTGGAAAGGACAATCTCTTCACTAAATGGTGTTGGAAAAACTGGGTACCCTTCAGAAGAATGAAATTGAATTCTTATCTCACACCATATACAAAAATCAACTCAAAATGGATTAAAGACTTAAATATAAGACATGAAATTACTAGTAGAAGAAAACCTATGGAAAAAGCTTAGAGACATTGGTCCAGGCAATGATTTTTTGCATACGACACTGAAAGCACAGGCAACAAAAGCAAAAATAGACAAATTAGACAAATGGGATTCCATCAAACTACAAAGTTTCTGCACAGCAAAGGAAACAATCAACAGACTGAAGAGACAACCTACTGAATAAGAGAAAATATTTGCCAATCATATGTTTAATAAGGGCCTAATATCCAAAATATGTAAGGAACTCAAACAACTCAATAGCAAGAAAACAAATAGCCCAATCAAGAAATGAGCAAAGGCTGGGCACAGTGGCTCATGCCTGTAATCCTAGCACTCTGGGAGGCTGAGGCAGGAGGATTGCTCAAGGTCAGGAGTTCGAAACCAGCCTGAGCAAGAGCAAAAGAAATTAGCCAGACAACTAAAAATATATAGAAAAAATTAGCCGAGCATAGTGGTGTATGCCTGTAGTCCCAGCTACTCAGGAGGCTGAGGCAAAAGGATTGCTTGAGCCCAGGAGTTTGAAGTTGCTGTGAGCTAGGCTGATGCTACAGTACTCTAGCCCAGGCAACAGAGTGAGACTCTGTCTAAAAAAAAAGAAAGAAAGAAAGAAATGAGCAAAGGATCTGAATAGACATTTCCCAAAAAGAAAAAAATACAAATAACCAACAGGTATATGAAAAAATGTTCAATATCACTAATCATCAAGAAAATGCAAATCAAAGCCAAAATGAGCTACCTCACACCTGTTAAAATGGCTATCATCAAAAAAGACAAAAGTTAACACATATTGGCAAAGAAGTAGAGAAAGGGAAATACTTGTACATTGTTGGTAGGAATATAAATCGGTATATCCATTATGGAAAACAGTATGGAGCTTCCTCAAAAAACTAAAATTCGAACTACCATATGATCTATCAATCACATTTCTGGGTATATAACACAAAAGAACTGAAATTCGTATCTCAAAGAGATATCTGCACTCCATGTTTATTGCAGCACTATTCACAATAGCCAAGCTATGGAATTAACCTAAATATTCATCAACAGATGAATGGATTTAAAAAAATGTGAGACACACACACAATGTAATATTATTCAGCCTTAAAAAAGAAGAAAATCCTATTATTCACAACAACATGAATGAATCTGGACGATATTGTGCCTAGTGAAATAAGCCAGGCACAGAAAGACAAATACTCTCTGATCTAACTTACATGTGTTATCTTAAAAAGTCAAATTTATAGAAGCAGAAGTGGAATGGTGGATAACAGGTACTGGGGATGGGGAAAATGGGGAGATATTGGTCAAAGGACAAAAAGTTTCAATGATGCAGGATGAGTAAATTCTGGAGATCACATGTACTGCATGGTGACTATAGTTAATAATACTGTATTACTGTGTTGTATTCTTCAAATTGGCTGAGAGAGTAGATCTTAAATCCTCTCACCACAAAAAAAAAATGGTAACTATGTGAGGTGACAGATATTATAATTAGCTTGTTTGTAGTAATCAATTCACAATGTATATGTATATCAAAACATCACATTGTACACCCTAAATATATAAATTTTTGTCAATTATACCTCAATAAAGCAGGAGTTAAAAAAAGAAAGACTGGAAAGAAACTATGGATTTAAACAGATTTTTGGTTTTTGGACACCTCCTAACCATTGCCTTAGGAATGAACACTATAGATTGGCCACTGAAAAGCTATCCACTCCCTCCCTCTTCTGTGTAATGTTTTGCCAGAGAGATTGGAAACCTAAAATAGGCAATTTTCTAGGCTCGATCCAGCTAGATGGGGCCACGTGACGTATTTCTGGACAATGAGACATAAAATGAAGACTGCAGAAAAAGCATTCTCATTTTTGAATAGAGACAACACCTCAAGGGAGCAAGCCTTTGGCTCTTTCACTTTCATCCTGCCCAGAACCCAGGCATCATACTTTGTAACTCAGAAGACAAAAGCCACCAAGAAGGAAAGATTGGGAAGAAAGGTGGAAAGCACTGGGTCACAGAATGCACAAACAGCTGTGGCAGCCCTAGGCCGCTCCAAATGCCCCCTTCCTCTGTAGGAGGGCACTCCTGAGTTAGTGCCAGGCTGTCAGTCGTGGACCTTTCTCACCTGAGACTCTTCCCTCGGACAAGCTTGGCCAGCTGCATGGCGAGCCTGCTACTGCCTGAAAGCTCTCTGCAGCCAATTCCCTGTCTCTGCTGCTGCACAACATGAAAGCTAATCTTTCACATCCTGTCCGCCCCCACAAAATACAACACACCCTTGAGGTCAAAGATTTCTACCAAGGTTAAGCCTTCTTGGTATCAGGGCAATTTCTCCACCTACTCTTAAATTTTTTTTTTTTTTTGAGTATGGCACACCCTTCTCCTGGCATATGTTAGTCAAAAGTATCATCAGTTAAGCTTCAGTGGCTGTCACAAGGTTATATTTACCTCCTTGTGCTAAAATGTGTTTGCCTGTTGAACTTGTAGCAAATCATAGACTGTTTTCAAAAGGGAATTGTATAAAGAAAAAGAATAAAAGCCAATATAAATGTAATTACATAAATCTGTACCTAATATATTTAGAAAATAAATAGTCAACAAACAAAAATAAAAATGGCTTGAAATGGAAACAAACAAAATAGAAATAAATCATGAATCCACACATATCCCTGGGTTTGTGGTCTCTAGCTTTACTCTCCTTGGTTACTTGCCTTTCAGTCTTGGACTCAAATCTTTTTCAGTCACACACAGGTTTATCTTCTTCTAAAAACCCACTATCTTAAACTTTCCATGTACAACATGATTCACCAAAAAACCACTGAAAAACATTTACAAGGTCATTTTCTCATTTGTTTTTCTCTATTGTTACTAGTATTGAAATATAAAATGCTGCCTTTCCCTGCTTGATAAAATATTAAACTTTTGCGCAGTGGCTCACGCCGGTAATCCTAGCACTCTAGGAGGCCGAGGCGGGAGGATTGCTAGAGGTCAAGAGTTTGACAGCAGCCTGAGCAAGAATGAGACTTCGTCTCTACTAAAAAATAGAAAGAAATTAGCTGGACACTAAAAATATATAGAAAAAATTAGCCAGGCATGGTGGCACATGCCTGTAGTCCCAGCTACTCAGGAGGCTAAGGCAGTAGGATGGCTTAAGCCCAGGAGTTTGAGGTTGCTGTGAGCTAGGCTGACGCCATGCCCAGGCAACAAAGTGAGACTCTGTCTCAAAAAAAAAAAAAAAAAAATATTAAACTTTTTAAAAGGATCCAAGGGGACAAAATTAGGGATGTTTTACCCATAAACTGCAGAAACTTTTAAAAGTGAGGTTAAGAAACTTTTGGAATATAACCATTTTTCTTTAAAATTTATATTAAAAATGCTGATTCATTTGAATTTCACATGAGAACTCTTGTTAGCACAATACACTTTGTTAGACTCAATTCTGACATTATCCCATCCATCCTGGCTTGACTTGCTTTGCTGTGCAGTCCTCACCTGGATACTTACCCTGAGCCTGTGCCGTTCACACATGTAGCTCATTTTGGCTTCTGCTCGCCCTCCTAGGCTCAGCTCTGCCCCAAAGCTACCCAGTTGCTATTCCCAGCTCCTAGCTTTCACAGGCACTATGTGCACAGTTAAGATTCCTAGACGGCCTGTCACCCCACTGCCGCCACCACCACCACCACCACCAAACTAATCTTGTGCGTTATCTCTGACAGAAAGATGGTGTTTTCATTTGACATATGTTAAAAAATCAGATATGGAGGACCTCATTTCAGATGTTTCTTTCGATTACTGAAATAGTTTATTATCACATGCTGCCTTTTTTTTTCTTTTATTTTTAACTAGGCACAATCTGCAGATAAAGGACCATCAGATACTTCACTAAGAATTCCTGGACTTTAGCCCCAGAGGACATCCCACCAAGAAAGAATAAATTGATTCAGGTAGCCCTTATGTCTCCAGCAGCCAAAGAGTAGCAGAAATTTCTTGCAAGGTTAGAGAATGAAGGGGTGTCCTGTTTCAAAGCCAAGATAGCATCCATGCATTTCCCTTGCTAGAGATAAGGCAGCTAAGAGAACTAGAGGCAGAGGGCTTCTGCATAAATGGTGAGCCACCCTCCTCAGCCATGGCCTTGGTAAAGGACAAGGACAAGTGCTGTCATGGGGGAGAAAGTGCTGGAACACTCAGACTGTCCCTTGCTCTCTGCTGTGCAGCCAGGGCATAATGGGTGAGCAGACCTCAGTGAGCCCCATCCAAGAGCATGCAGATAACTTGAGAATAGCCTCCTTGAGAGGGTTTTATGGTTTGGGTTTGTTCCTTTCTTCATTTTTCTTTTACTTAAAGACTAGGAATTATACAACAGTTGAAATCCCCTTTGTTCACTCCTGCAGTCCTATTCCTCTCCCTCACTAGATGCCGAGTATTGTCTGCCCAGCAGCAACCGCCATTGTAATTTGGTCTACGTCCTTCCAGTCAATACTTTTGCTAGTAAGATTAAGTATATTTTCATGTATTAATTGCCATTCCGTTTTCATCTTCCATAAATTACCTCATGAGATCTTTTGTCCAGTGTGTATTAGGTTGTCTTTCTTTTTTTAATGGATTTGTAGGAACTTTACATATTCTGGATTCTACAGTGTTATCTTAATATATAAATTACAAATATCTTTCTCAGTCTCTTGATTTTGTTTATTCTATCCTTTATGGTACAAAAGTTTTAAATCATGACAAAGGCAAATTAACCAAATTTTTACTTAATGAGTTGTACTTTGTCTCTTCTGTTTAAAAATCTCTTCTGTTGCAAAGACATACAGTTATTTTCCTATATTTTCTTCAAGTAGTCTTAAAATTTTATTTTTCACATTAGGTTTTTAATCTAAGGTTTTTCTTTATGTACAGCGAGGAAGGTATCTAATTTTATTTTTCCATGTGAATCCACTGTCCCAACACATGTATTGAATAATAATCTTCTTTTTCATTGATTTGTATTGCTATCTATAGTAGAATTTTCTAGTTGTTCTTCAATATCCCTTCTCCTCTTTCTTCTATAGTAAAGGAACTTTTAGCTGGAAACAGAGGCAGCCAGAATTAACTACATTTCCCAATCCTACTATAGCTGTGTGGCCGTGTTCTGGCCAAAGAGTTGTTAGTGAAGGCAGTGTTTCACTAGCCCTACTTTCCCATCTCCTTTGAGAAATGTCCCCAAAGCGAGGAGGCATGCCTTTTCTAGATGTTTATTTAAGGGGCCCAAGAATAACATTAAGATAGTAAGGAAACGGTCTTCTGGAGTAGGATCCCTTAGTCGTTTGTGTTTGGAGGTCTCAAGGAAAAAAATGAGGAGGAAATTGGGGCTGTAAGTCCATAAGGTAACAAATGCTCAAATTCATCTAGATCTTACATTTTGAATCCAGGAAAAGCCTGTGGCAAAGGGTCATCATCATGCCAGTGCCCACAGAAGCCAGACGTGGAACACCCGCCGGAGTTTCCCCAGCGGCTGCCATTCTGCACCAACCTGCCACCTAGTGGTCACAGAGTTTGATGCAACAGGCTACTGGAGACCACACGAACCCCGTACAGCCGCATCCCTTTCTGTGCCGCAGTCAATGTTTATCTATCTATCTGGTAAAATTAAGTGGGAGAGGAGAGGAGACGAGGCACTTCTGTCACAATGTGTCCTAGTCCATTCAGGCGGCTATAGCAAAATACCATAAACTGGTTAGCTTACAAACACAGAAATTTATTTCTCACCGTTTTGAAGGATGGGAAGTCCACGAGTCTACCCTCATGATTTAATCATACCCCAAAGGCTCCACCTCCTAATACCATCACATTGGTGATTAGGTTTCAGTATGTGAATTGGGGAGGAGGAGTACGGGGAGGACACAAGCTCCATGTGACAATGGTAATATAGGTATTGATAAAATTATGAAAAGATGCTCCCAATTATTTTTTAAAATATAATTCTTATACCTGTTATATAATTAGAAGTCTACATGAGACAACTGCTTGATGTCACTTCCTTAAACATCAGTGAAACGAACCATCAATAACCTCAGCTTACACCACAGTTAGATGGTTGGCTCACCCACACAGAATGCTAGGAAAGACATGAAATGAGACCACAGGGATTTCAGGATTACTACCCTAAACATAAATAACCATATATTCATCACTGTAGACCTCACTATGGACAAAAGAAATTCAGTTTCCCTCAATAAAACAGGAAGATAACCTCAACTCAGTGCCAAGCTCAACCTTAAGACAAATGCCACCCATCCTAAAATACTTCCATTTATACTTCCTAAAGAACAGATTTTCCAGTACCTGAAACTAGGACTAGGTTACATATTCCAAAATAGTTTCCATTGTATTTAGACTTTGTTGTGAAAAGAATTAATCAGGGCTGTCCTCTAATGTATTGTGGATTTGTTTGTTTTTTATTTTTTGCTTGTTTTACTTTTAGGCCAGAAAATGTTCTTACTTCTTATTGACTGGAGATCATATATTAAAATAGGCCCACTATAGGATAATGCTCAGTAACAGACTGATCTTGCCTGTTCAAGTGCAAAAGAGTAGAGAGAGGAGAATATATGTGAAGGGGCATCTTTTCCCCAGTTTCTATGGGAAAGGAAGCAAATCCACATTCATGGAATACTACAGTGCTCCAGGCATTGTTTCAACTTGTATACTACTTCAACTTTCAGACAAACTTAGGAACTTGAAAAGATAGTACCTAGATTCACATCCTTCCTCTGGCACCTCTGTCCATAAGCAAATTGCCCCACCCATGACTTTTTGCTAGGAAAAACAAAAATCAACCCTGCAGTCCCCATAAAAGATATCTTTTTCTTATCAATTCACTGATGTTCTTCTACATCAAAAGTGTCATATAAGGTCTACCTCTGTTGACATCACTATGGCTAAGCTGGTAGCTTGGCTACACAAACGACAATAGTGCAACAATGTAATCGAACTGTGAGGGGGATTTTTTTCAAATAAACACAGATTAATGTAAAAGAGAATACAAATTTTAACAGATTAAATACTTTTTTTCCAATTACTCTATCCCTCAAAATACTTTTGGAACTTTCCTCTTAGAACTGTATTCAGAGTTAATTCTTAAATCTCTCTCCCTCACACATGTCATTATTTTATACCCAGATCTTACAAGTTAAAACTGAGACCTAGTTAAAGTGCTTTCCTTTATACGTAAGGGTCACTGCATAGCATCATTAATTATGTACCTTACTGCTGCTGGTTTTTATTTCAGGTTGGGGGAGTACAGCAATCAATCAAATTCTCTAGACTAAGTTTTGATTTTCTCTTGTTGGATTTCGTTCCTTGGGGCTTTTGTGTTTGTTTGTTTGTTTCTATAAAAAGGGGCCTATTGACAGAGATTGGAGTCATTTCACCAACGGAACCAATTCTGATGGAATTTTTTTAAAAGAAAGGATTGAGCTTAAATATTCTGATTTATTAGCATTATAACTACTGACTTATAAGACTGCAATTTTTATTCATGAGGAATTCAATTAAAAAGATAACCTAAACATGATTGCATTTCTCTTTTCACTTAAACTTCTGAAGGAAAAAACCAATATAAATGTGCCCTACTAAAAGAATACCTAAAAATGAAAATTCAGCTATCTCTTTTAAAAAGGATTAATCATAGCTTCTCTATAAATAGCAAACTCTAATGTGTCTCTTAAATATGATTGAATTTTTATAAAATTTTAGGAATACATCCATCAGAAAAATCATTACAGCTGTATTAATTGACAGGTTATCATGATGCTTTAACAGTTTCTAATATCAAAATTCCATTGGTTTCTGGACTGGCTTCTGCAGAGAAAGACTTTTACTGATAGACCCAGCTAGATATTCCAGGAGCCTCTCAAACCTTTCGTATGGATGTGCACGTTCCTTCCTCCCTTCCCCTGGGGGAAGAATTTCAGCGTTGTGCACCTTTTCCCAATCTCACAGAGCCATCAGGATGCCATAAACCACTCGCCCCTTTTCCTTAGGGCTGTGCACCATAAGAATAGGACATTGGGTCTGTAAATCTCCTGGAAGGGAAAACATAAGAGAAAAGAGTCTTAACACTGGTCTCGGCAATGCTTTCTTAGATATGACACCAAAAGCATAGGCAACAAAAGCAAAAAGAGGCAAGTGGGTTTACATCAGACTAAAAAGTTTCTACACAGCAAAGGAAACAATCAACAGAGAGAAAGGACAGCCTACCTAACGGGAAGAAATATTTGCAAACCATACATCTGATAAAAGGTTAATATATAAAATATATAAGGAATTCGAACAACTCAACAGCAAAAAATAAATAATCTGATTAAGAAATGGACGAAGAACTTGAATACACATTTCTCAGAAGAAGACATTCAAATGGCCAACAGGTATATGAAAAGGTGCTCAACATCACTAATCATCAGAGAAATGCAAATTAAGACAAGAGGGAGATATCATCTCACATCTGTTAGGGTAGCTACTATCAAAGAAACAAAAGATAACAAGTGTGGGCAAGGATGTGGGGCCAAGGGAACCCTTGTACACTGTTGGTGGGAATGTCAAATGGTATAGCCACCACAGAAAACAGCATGGAGGCTCCTCAAAAACTTAAAAATAGAACTACCACTCAATCCAACAGTCCCACTACTCGGTATACATCCAAAAGAATTGAAATCAGGATCTTGAAGAGATATCTGCACTTCCATATTCATTGCAGCATTGTTCACAATAGCCAAGATGTGGAAGCAACTCAAATGTCCATCTACAGATGAATGGGTAAAGAAAATGTGGTGTATTCATATAATGAGATATTATTCAGTCTTTAAAAAGAAGGCAATCCTGTCATTTGCAATGACATGGATGAACCTGGAGGACATTATATTTAGTGAAACAAGCCAGACACAGAAGGACAAATACAAAGGCATGATCCCACTTACATGACATATGTAAAATAGTCAAACCCATAGATGC
The DNA here is from genome assembly GCF_020740605.2 of Lemur catta. Taxonomy (NCBI): domain Eukaryota; kingdom Metazoa; phylum Chordata; class Mammalia; order Primates; family Lemuridae; genus Lemur; species Lemur catta. The sequence goes on along the minus strand of NC_059129.1, from coordinate 74,335,740 downwards.
AAAAAATAGAATGAAGTTGCCAGGGGCTGGGGGGAGGAGGAAATGGGGAGTCGTTCAACAGATACAAAATTTCAGTTATACAATATAAATAAGTTCTAGAGATCTTCTGTAAAACATAGTGCCTATAGTTAATGATATTGTAGTGTACACTTAAAAAGTTAAGAAGGTAGGTCTCAGATTAAGTGTTCTCACAACAACAAAAACAAAACGGAAGAGGCACAAGGAAACTTTTGGAGGAGATGGATATGTCTATTACCTTAACTGTGGTGATGGTTTCAGAAGTGTAGGCATAGGTCTGTACTCTTCAAATTGTATACATTATATGCAGTTTTTAATATATCAATTATACTTCGGTACAGTGGTTTTTTAAAAAATTCCATTGATTTTGGGCTTTCTCTTCTGTTATAAAACAACAATTAGTTTCTGAGCCACTATGTCTTTTATTAGTCAGAAAATATGAATGCTGGCCAGGCGCAGTAGCTCACGCCTGTAATCCTAGCACTCTGGGAGGCTGAGGCGGGTGGATCGCTCGAGGTCAGGAGTTCAAGACCAGCCTGAGCAAGAGTGAGACCCCGTCTCTACTAAAAATAGAAAGAAATTATCTTGGCAGCTAAAAATATATATAGAAAAAAATTAGCCGGGCATGGTGGCACATGCCTGTTGTCCCAGCTACTCAGGAGGCTGAGGTAGGAGGATCGCTTAAGCCCAGGAGTTTGAGGTTGCTGTGAGCTAGGCTGATGCCATGGCACTCTAGCTCGGGCAACAGAGCGAGACTGTCTCAAAAAAAAAAAAGAAAAAGAACAGGTTTGAACCTTAATCTTCTCATCTGCTGAGTCATTCAGTTTTGAGTTGCTTTGCGTGCACTTCTAGCTCATTTCTCAAGGTCACTCTGTTTCTTGTGCTTCTTGGGTGATTTTCCCAGCTGATTTGCTATCTGTTCCACTGATATTTTATGGTCTTTGCAAAATTTGGTTTATGTTAAATTCCCTGAAGTTAAAGAGATAAAACTATCACAAGTCTTATTAATTTTTTCAATGTGTTTAAATTTTAAGTATCAATCTCTTCCAGGCTTTTCACACAGGCAATATTACTTCTATCTTTTTTTTAAGTGGCTACTTTCTCATCTCCCTTATAGCAAGTAACTGAAATTGACAAAGAAAAGGCCATATAATTTGTAATCAGCCATTGACCACATATTATATGTTTATCATTGAAATGACTTCCAAGACTAAGTGAAATGGTGCTCCTTTAAGATACAAAGGCAACATACAAGGTATAGAAAATTAAGGGAATTATGAAGAAGTACCATCCTAAGATTGAATACTAGGAAAGGCAATAAATCTGAATTGTAATAGTGGCTCTCACTGACCTTTGGCAGATCACTTCTTTCAATTGCCATCTCTTAGTTTCCCTATTTAAAATGCTTATAATAATACTTACGTCTCTTGGGTATGTCAAAAGAATTACCCAATTGTTAAGTTGTAAAGCACTGAGGAAATACAAACTCTAGCTCTGAAAACAATGAGTGCTTGCTATAATATAAACATAAAACTGTGTACATTTGCCTATCTTATTTTGTTTATATTTTGAACACTGAAGACATTTGACAGTACAGCAAACTAAAGAAAACAGGATATGGGAAATTATGTCCAAACTATCCATTTTTGAAACTCCTTCCTAAAAACATGATCACTCTTCCTCTGGAAGACATTAATCATATACTAACTGCTCTCTAGAAAACAGAAATTAAAAATAAGTCCTCTGACTTCTATAACTATTAGGGAAATATTTTGTATTTCCTTTGGATGGTATAAAGAAATATTTCCTTCAATGTATATTTCACTTATAAGATCCTTAAAGGCAGAAAGCATGTTTATGCATCTTGTATATCCCCATGGTAACCCAGACAGTGCCTCACATATAATATGGGGCCCCATAAATATTTGCTCTCTCTCCTTAAAGCTGGAAGTAGAAGATAAGTCAAGATCCCTGCTCTTAAACAATGACTCACACACTATTAAACTGTCTTGGATAACCCTAACACAATGTGCTATAACAAAGGTATGTTTAATATACATGAGAACGCATAATAAGAGAGGAATTAGCAAGCAATCATTAAAAGGAAGGTGACATTTTAGCCTCAAGAGACAAATAAGAACTTACCATACACAAAAGAAGCAAACAGGTGGAAGGAACAACACAAGGAAAATATGATACACATAAGGTTGAATGAGTAGAACAATGTGTAAAGCACAGAGCAGGAGGCAGCAGTGGTGGAAGATGAGACTGGAAATGTAATGGGGCCGTTTTGTAAAGGCCTTGTGTTCTACACCAAAGAATTTGCATTCTGTCCTCTAGACAAGCGATCTCCAAAGTGGAGTGCACTCATTCAAGAGCATATGCAAAATGATCCAGGAAAAAATCAGAACATTTATAGTTAACTTTTCTCATCCTTTTTAATTTTTTAGATGAGTTTTTTTATTGATATATAATAGTTACACATATTTTGGGGGTACATGTGATATTTTGGTACAGGCATGCAATGTGTAATAATCAAATCAGGGTAACAGATATCCATCACTTCAAACATTTACCTTTTGTGTTAGGAACATTCCAATTTTTCTCTTCTAACTAATCTGAAATATACAATAAATTATTGTTAATTATAGTCTCCTGACTAGAGAGGGAGACTAGATAAATACCAGAATTCATTCCTTCTAACTGAATTTTTAAACCCATTAAACAAACTTTTTTTATCCTTCCCTCCCCTCTACCCTTCCCAGCCTCCTATAACTACCATTCAATTCTCTACCTCCATGAGATCCACTTTTTTGGCTCCCACATATGAGTCAGAACATACAATATTTGCCTTTCTGTGCCTGGCTTATTTCACTCAACATGACGTCCAGTTTCATCCCTGTTGCTGCAAATGACAAGAATTTCATACTTTTTTATGGCTAAATAAAATTCCATTGTGTGTATATATATGTCAGTGTGTACATGTATATATACACACACACCACATTTTCTTTATCCATTCACCCATTGATGGACACTTAGGTTGATTCCATTTCTTGGCTATTGTGTATAATGCTGCAATAAACATAGAAGTGCAGATAGCTCTTTGACATACTGATTTCCCTTCTTTTTCATACCCAGTAGTGGGATTGCTGGATCATATAGTAGTTCTATTTTTAGTTTTTTGAGGAACCTACATACTGTTTCCATAATGGCTGTATTAATTCACATTCCTACCAACAGTGTATAAGAGTTCCCTTTTTTCTGAATCTTTACCAGCATTTGTTATTTTTTATCTTTTTGATGATAGCCATTCTAGCTGGGGCAAGATAATATCTCACTGTGGCTTTGATTTGCATTACTCATATGATTAGTGATATTAAGCATTTTTTTCATATACGTGTTGGCCTTTTGTATGTCTTCTTTAAAGAAATGTCTATTCAGGTCTTTTGCCCACTTTTTATCTAGATTATTTGGGTTTTTCGCTATTGAGTTGTTTGAGTTCCTTACATATTCTGGTTATTAATCTGTTGTTGGATAGATAGTTTGTAGTTCATCCTTTTAAATTTTTTTTTTTTTTTTTTTTTTTTTTTATACGGAGTCTCACTCTGTTGCCCAGGCTAGAGTGTCATGGCGTCAGCCTAGCTCACAGCAACCTCAAACTCCTGGGCTCAAGCAATCCTTTTGCCTCAGCCTCCCAAGTAGCTGAGACTACAGGCATGCGCCACCATGCCCGGCTAATTTTCTCTATATATTTTTAGTTGGCCAGATCATTTCTTTCTATTTTTAGTAGAGATGGGGTCTCACTCTTGCTCCGGCTGGTCTTGAACTCCTGACCTCAAGTGATCCTCTCACCTCGGCCTCCCAGAGTGCTAGGATTACAGGTGTGAGCCACCGCACCCAGCCCATCCTTTTTAATTTTAAGTGCTGAGTGTTTGTAGTGTGTGTATGTCCATGCAAGAGAGAAAGAGGGTCAGTGTATAATTTATAAAGAAATATATATACATGTTGTATTGTTGGGGGCTCAAAAACCAATACTGCAAAGTATGGTGGTTTGGCATGCTGAGTGCTCTGAACTAAAGAAGATTGGAAGCCCTCAGAAGCAACCTCAGAACCAAGGTCTCTCTGACCTTTTCCTGCCCTCCTGTCTCCCAACCCTCTTTCTCTCTCAAAGTACTGAAATCTGAATTCCTCTTTCCTGAGGTGGGTCACAGAAAGTAGAACTCCTAACCTCCAAAGCAAGCCATAAAACCTAGAAAGGTTAATTCTCCCTTCTCCCTCATTCCACAACCTACACCATACCTAGAAGACCTGGGAGGAAGAAATGCTACACATAGAGGATAAGACGACTCTGAACAGACAAGCATTACTGGGTTTTCCCCCACTCAGTCTGTTTCCATTAGATCATACCCTATGTGCAATCACATTTTACACAGCTATCCATTCTTCATTGAAGAATGAAGGTTCATTGAACCTAAGCATAAAAAGAGACAGCTTTTCCTGGGTCTTTGGGTCTTCATTTCTGAAGGTTCCCATGTACTATAAAATTTCAATTAAATTTGTTATGCTTTTCTCTTGTTGACCTGTCTTTTGTTATAGGAGTGTTGACTATGATGGGTGAGAAAATATATCACACCGTTCTGCCCTTACCAGTGCATATTCAAAATTTTTATTGATGGCATACACAATCAAAAGATGTGAATAACTCATCTAGACCACATTAAAAAAAAAAAAAAAGAAAAAAGATATGAATACCTAAGCAATAAGCTACCACTGAAAGTTTTTAAAAAGGGATAACAGTGCCAGATCCACATTTTAGAGAGATAACATTGAAGTCCATGTAGATGATAATCTTATGAGGAAAAGGAGAAGTATTACAAAGGGAATACATTAGAGTAGAGATAAATCTTAGACTTAATGGAAAATTCCACTCCCTATCAAGCATATCTTTTTTTTTTTTTTTGAGACAGAGTCTCACTCTGTTGCCCAGGCTACAGTGCCACAGCAACCTCAAACTCCTGGGCTCAAGCCATCCTACTGCCTCGGCCTCCCGAGTAGCTGGGACTACAGGCATGCACCACCATGCCCAGCTAATTTTTTCTATATATATTTTTAGTTGTTTATATAATTTCTTTCTATTTTTTTTTTTTAGTAGAGATGGGGTCTCACTTTTGCTCAGGCTGGTTTCAAACTCCTGAGCTCAAATGATCCACCCTCCTCGGCCTCCCAGAGTGCTAGGATTACAGGCATGAGCCACCGCACCTGGCCTCAAGCATATCTTTTTAAGATATTTTAACACTCTTCCTCAAATCATTACACTTAGGTCATTGCTTTAGTTAAGCTGATTTGTGAAGTACTTAAAGTTTCAGTGTTTCTCCTTTGCATAAATCTATTTTCTGAGCAAATATTTTGATTAATAATACTGTAAAAGTTATGATATTATAAGAAAAAATGATCAATGACTTTAACTCAAAAAACTCTTTGAGGAAAAGGTCTCCAAATGGTGAACTGTTTCTTCCTACATAGCAAGATGATATAGTTTGAAGAAAATAGGTACTAAATGCCAGAGACTCAAAAATAATAAGAAATTTAGAAATTAACCTGACTGAATCAACTCTCAAATGATTAACTGTCAAGTATGGTAAAAAAAAATAAATTAAAATATTGAATAAAATATTTCAATCATCATATCTCAATAATCTTTACAACTTATTATAATTATTTTAGAGAAAAAGCTGAGATTTAAAAGAGGATGATTTTATAGGACCACATTGTTCCACCTAAGCCCAGGAGTTTGAGGTTGCAGTGAACTATGATTGTGCCACTGCACTCTAGCCTGGGTGACAGAGTGCAAAACCTTGTCTCAAAAAATAATAATAATATATAATAAATAAATGAGTAGATTAATGGGGGAAAATGGACAAATCTCCCATACAAAAGAATCCTGCCCCTCAAACTGGTGAAATATACATAATTCCCCATCCCTTAAGTGAAGACTGTACATACTAACTTCTTTCCAAAGAGAAAAGTATGGAGAGGGGAGAAAAATAGAGTAACTTTACAAGGGAAAAAAACCTGACAAACACTACCTCAGGCATGTGATGTGATAAAGCTTATCATCACCAGTGATAATGATCAGAGAAAAGGTCTGTTGACAGCACATTCCCTTGAAATTATACCATGAGCATGGCATTTTACCCCTTTGATCTTCCCCTAAAAATCCATAACCCCAGTCTAATTATAAGAAAAACACCAGACAAACCCTAATTGAGAGATTTTCTGTAAAACCCACTGGTACTCCACAAAACTGTCAAAGTCAGCAAAAAACAACAAAAATCTGACCTATCGTGATGAAATATAATGTGGAGTCATGGATGGATCCTGAGACAGAAAGAGAACATTAGGTAAAAACTAAATAAATCCAAAGTAAGTATGAACTTCAGTTAATAATAATCTTCCAATATTGGCTCATTAGTTGTGCCAAAGATATGATAACATAAGATCTTAGCTCAAACTAGGCAAAGGGTACGAAGAATTTGTTGTACTGTCTTTCCAACTTTTCTGTAAACCTAAAACTTCTCAAATAAAAACTATATTTTTTAAAAAAGTCTTCCGGTTTGAAATCTTTAAAGTCTGTTGGAATCTTTATTCCCTGGCCCAAGTCCTCTGTGAACTAAAATTAAAATCTTAAGGCTCCTCCCCACCACTGACAGACTGAATAGACCCCCTCTTGGCCAAGGGGATACCCCTAAAACTGAGTTGCTGGCCATGAGAAGGGAGGTCAGACAAGCATCATCATGCTCCCCTCCCTTCTTGTAGATATCCTTCGTATCTCATTAACAGGCCTAAGGTTATGCAAGTCAAACCTTCAGGTCCTCGATATACATAATAAATCACTTGAGTTGGGGCATATGTCCAGAGCCTTGTCTCTGATTAACAGATCTTTATCTTAACACATTAACTGCCATTTGAGTTGTACGTAACTAAGGCTAGTTTTGAGCCGGGGCCTCGTGTAGCATATGTTACTCATACATCTCTACACCTTGGGAGCCCAGAAAACTTATTTTTGAAGTTGCATATAACTCATGCACAGAAAACAATAAAAAATAACAAATTTTTTGTTAAATTAGAAAGGATCCTTTTGTTTTTGAAGTTTTTATTCTAGTTTTGTAATAAAATACCGTGGCCACAAGAAAAAAAAAATTTTTTCTAGTACGTCAATGTATTAACTTAAAACATTTCAAGCCTTTAGACAAAGCTTCATTTCTTTAACCAATTAGAAATCAAAGAGTCTTTAAACTCTCCTATAACCTGTAAGCCCTCACTTTGAGAAGTCCCACCTTTTCAGGCCAAACCAATGTACGCTTTCCATGTAAATCAATGATTTATGCCTTTACATGTAATTCCTGTCTCCCTGAAATGTATAAAACCAAACTGTAACCCAACGACAGCGAGTCCACTTGCTCAAGGCTTCTTGGGTGTGGTTCTAGGCCATGGTCCTCAAATTTGGCTCAGAATAAACCTCTTTAAATTATTTTACAGAGGCCAGCCTGGTGGCTATCACCTGTAATCCTAGCATTTTGGGAGGCCGAGGCAGGAGGATCACTTGAGATCAGGAGTTTGAGACCAGCCTGAGCAAGAGCAAGACCCTGTCTCTACTAAAAAAAAAAAGAAATAGAAAAAAAATTAGCCAGGCAACTAAAAATAGAAAAAATTAGCCAGGCACGGTGACACAGGCCTGTAGTCCCTGCTACTGGGGGGTGCTGAGGCAGGAGGATTGCTTAAGCCCAGGAGTTTGAGGTTGCTGTGAGCCAGACTGATGCCATGGCACTCTAGCCTGGGCAACAGAGAGAGACTCTGTCTCAAAAAAATAAATATAAATAAATAAATAAATCATTTTACAGAGTTTGGCTTCTTCTTCGTTGACACCCCTATAACCTTGGTCTTCTGGGTGCTTGTTAGCAATCCAGAATCTCAGGCCTATCCCAAATGTATTAGGCTTATCAGAGAAATAGAACCAGTAAGAGATAAGAGATAGTAGGAGGGAGAACCGGGAAAAGGAGGACAGGGAAGAGGGGAGAGAGAGAGAGATTATAAGCTTTGGGCTCACACAATATAGGCCGCTGACTCCAGACCCAAAAAAGCCCAGAGCTCACAAGCCTGGAGACTGAGAGGGTCCCGGGTGCAGATGAAGTCTGAAGATACTCCGCTGGAGAATTCGCCTTTACTTGGGGAGGGAGCGGGGGCTAGTCTTTCGTTCTTTTGATGGAATGAGGCCAACACACATTATGGAGGAAAACCAGCGTTACTCAAAGCTCACTGATTTCAGTGTTAACCTCATCCAAAAACACCCTCCACGTAGCTTCACGAAATTAACCATCACACCAGACCTGCTGAATCTGAATCTACATTTTAAAAGGATCCGCCAGGTGATGACGCACATAATCAAGTTTGGGTGGCATTTTCCCACAACCCTCTGAGAGTTTAAAATCTGCATGGTAATTTCAGTAACTCAGAAAAGAGGCTTGATTTGTTGTTTTAATTTGAAAACTTTCCCAGTATTTCCAGATCTGGAGGTCGGGGATGCCTCCAGAAATCCTCGCCCCCCTTGCGGGGCAAAGGACCCTCCCCTTTGTTCCCACGTCGACCTTCGCCGAGCCTCTCACCTGGTTTACTGAATTATTAAAGCTTGTGAGCTTTCCCTGTCTACCCGAACTCCCCGAGAGCACCCAGCACATCTTATTTTTCCATCTCCCCAGAGAGAGCCTGTATTACCCATGACAGCTGCCGAACTGCCCGCGGTCCTGCCAGCGGCTCCAGGGCTCTGCCCTGCCAAGGCCGGTTTCCCAGTTTCTTAGGTTTTCCCAGTTACGCTTTCTCAGAGCCAGCGAATGCCAGCACAGTCTATCGGAATTAAACCTGTAGAGATATAAACACACTCATACACATCAGAGGGTTCTATAGCTTGCTTGACCCATATGAGACTGCCTATACTGGATTATTTTTACCTATAAAATCGACACTTTCATAGGACACAACATAAATTTATGCCCTTTTACTGTTTTTCCACCTCAAGAGCTCTTGTAGGGACAAGGCGCGTCACGGGGTAGCAGTACAAAGGTTGCCAACAGTCGTGGCAATATACTGCTGACAGCCGGTCGGCAAACGCACACCATCCGCCTCCCTAGGTCGCCCGAAGCCCTCCCCTTAGTTAGGCGCGATCAAATCCCCACCACTCGCCCCCCGAAGGCCGCTCATCCTCGCTCCCGGAGGGGCGGCCCCTGCGCTTCACGAGGGGGCAGAGCTCTGCGAACCGCACTCCGGCAGGCGCGGGGCGGCGGGCAGGGCTAACCCCAGCCGCCCCTCGCGCCAGGCCAGGACGCCCGGAGCCGCGCCCGCCCGGCCGCCGCTGCCCGCACCTAAGATGGCGGCGGGGGCGGGGCCGCAGCGACACGACGTGGCCGGGGGCGGTGCCAGCGCCCCCGCCCGCCCAGGCCCTCCGGCTCCGTACCGGGGCTGCGGCTGTGGGGCCGGGGCGCTCGTCTTGGCGGGAGAGCGAGCACTCCTGCTCTACGGAGGCGTCATGAGGTCCCCGGTTCGGGGCCCCGCCGTGAACGACGGCGAGGAGGGCACAGACAGCACGCCCCTTCTGCGGGGCGCCCCGCGGGCCGAAGCCGGTAAGCGGCCGGGCCGTCGAGGGGCTCAGTCGGGCGCCGGTCCGGGGGCGAGCGTGGCCGGGCTACCCGCACCCTGGGCTGGTGGGGCCGGAGCCACCAGCGGACTCGAGGGGGGGAGCCCATTCAGGGTCCCACTCAGCCTCTGCCCGCCTCGGAGCCCAGAAGCCCACCGGGACCCCGGGCGCCGGGCGGGGACCGCGAGGTCGGGCGGGGACTCGGGCGGGGCCTCGGCAGGTGCAGCCCCGCGGGACCGGGCGGAGAGCGGCTGTGCGCCGGCGGCCCCGGGTTCGTGGTGGTTTTCTGTAGTGCTGAACTGGGGACCCCGCGAAAGAGAAAACTGGGAGAGAACCTTCAAATCAATGGGCAAAGGGCGGGGCGGAGGACCCCAGTGTCAGAGCGAACCGGGAGAGAAATCTGCAAGTCGATAGGCAAAGGGCCAGGCGGAGCCCCTAGCTCTTCTTCCCTGTCGCCGCCAGGTTTCTGCAACTGCATATCCGTCAGCATGTGATCTGGTCACTCCTTGGGCGGGGAGGGGAGACAAAAAAACACTGAGGTTAACATTTGTGAGTATGCAGAGGGCAATTATTGCGTAATAACCCAGCGAACATCTTGACATTGTCTAGTAAGAGACTAGAATATTGCAGACATTTCATTTTTACCCTGTCTAGCAGTCCACAGTGTTTCAGAAAACAGTTCGGTTATCCTCAAAATAGGATATCTATAGAGCCCTAAGGCAATTTGCCAAAGGTATTGCAACAAATTGAAAAGGAGATACTTCACAAAGCATCTTCCCTGAATTTGGGGAAATTAAAATATTTTGTTTAATATTTTTATAATATACCTTCTTTAAAAGTAATGAAAATTAAATAACAAATTAGTTTGCATGTACTCTACAGTTTCAAAGATATGTGCATGAGAGTTGAATTAGAAATTTGACTTTTGCTGACCGAGTACAATACATTAATAGTTTTCTGTGTTATCTTTGTTATTTGTTTTTAATGTTACCAGATGGTGGCAGTAGAGATTATAGCTCCATGCAGCAGCTGGGAATTTATTTTAGTCAATTCTCAATGTACCAAGTACTGTACCATAGTGATGTTTTACCTCGAAGTTGTACTTAGTTTCATAAACTGATCTTCTGCAGCATATATGGTTAGAATTTTATAATATTTCTCTGTAAAATAATATAACAAATGCCATAATAAAGATATTCCCTAGAAATTACTATATTCAGTTGTAACTGGAAAATATGTATATATAATCAAAATTTAACTCAGATGTTAAACATTGTCAGGAATATGCACATTAAAACCTCAGCGAGCCATTTTGTACCCCCTAGAATGGCTAAAACCAAAAAGACTGAATACCAAATGTTGGCAGGAATATGAAACAACTAGAACTCTAGTACATTGCTAGTAACAGTGTAGAACGGTACATCTACTTTGGAAAACTATTGAGCAGTTTCTTTTATTTTATTTTTTTTAATTTATTTATTTTTTTTGAGACAGAGTCTCACTTTGTTGCCCAGGCTAGAGTGAGTGCCGTGGCATCAGCCTAGCTCACAGCAACCTCAGACTCCTGGGCTTAAGCGACCCTACTGCCTCAGCCTCCCGAGTAGCTGGGACTACAGGCATGAGCCACCATGCCCGGCTAATTTTTTTGTATATATATTTTTAGTTGGCCAGATAATTTCTTTTCTATTTTTAGTAGAGACGGGGTCTCACTCTTGCTCAGGCTGGTCTCGAACTCCTGACCTCGAGCGATCCACCCGCCTCGGCCTCCCAGAGCTAGGATTACAGGCGTGAGCCACCGCGCCCGGCCGAGCAGTTTCTTTTAAACATACATCACCATATGACCACACAATGTTATGGCAGCTTTATTCATAATAGTCAAAAACAGAAACCACCTAGGTAGCCATCCATTGGTGAATGGATAAATTGTGATATAGCTGTACAATAAACAGGAACAAACTGCTGATACACATAACAACATGGATAAATATCAAAAACATGCTGAGCAAAAGAAGCCACCATATTAATGTATGATTCCATGAATATGAAGTTCTAGAACAAGCAAAACTAATGCTATATATAATAACAGAAAGCAGATCAGTGATTGCCTGGAAGGTGTGGGCAGGAGGGAATTTGTCTGAAGAGAGGCACTAGCGTACTTTTCGGGGTGACAGAAAAGTTCTACATCTTGGTCTTGATTGGGATGGACAGATGTGTACATTTGTCATGTAAATTATATTTTAATAAAGTTAATTGAAGAAGGAGAAAATTAGCTCGTAGCATCACTTCTATAAACAATCCCTGCTTGATTTATAGGTTGAGTGTATAGATCTTTGGTATTAGCCCTGTTCTTCCTGGCTTGATGAGGCTGCCTTCATTACAGCAATTTCCCTTCTCGTTTTCACTGTTGGCATACTCACTGGAGAGCAAGTGAAGTAGAAATAGTAATAACACATTATTTTTGCTATTTAAATTATGATAAAGGTTTTATAGAGGAGGAACCTACAGTTATAGGGTATTGCATTAGTCAACACTATTTTAAATTAAGCCATGTGTCTGAGGTGTTGTGAGCAGGACAAGAGAGGAGAAAAGAGGTAGAAAAGACAAAGATGGGTATAACAACTTTATAGAAGACACCAGGGGTTACCTCATTTACCTCTCAGCAGCGCCCCTGTCCCAGCTTTAGTAATAGTTATATACCACGTGTGATCTGATAGAGGAAACACGATGACCCTTAGATATATTTTTTAAAGATGAAATTGTTTTATGTATTTAGTTTGCATATTTAAGAAGGTATGAGTGTATGCTTAAAAAAAGACTTTCCATCAGAATTATTGTTTATAAGTTTTGGTTTTAGCAGCCCTTAAAACTTCTGTTTGGGGGGGGTGCACTTAAAAAGAAACTTCCCTTTCCATATGTTTAGATGCATTCTATTTATCTTTTATATTTGTTTCTGTAACAAACCAGCATGCAATTAGCTGTACCTTATCTACACCTAAGTAGAGAAAGGCTGATAAAATGTCATAGTCATAAAATTTTACAGCAGTAAAAAGACCTCAAAGACTACCATCTAGTGGAGTGTCACTTACATGCAGGCAACTAAGGGCGAGAGGGGTTAACTAAGTTGCAAAAAGTTGTATTAATACACAATGGTATAATTAAGGTCTGCCCTCAGGGTTCCCCTGGATTTTAGTCCTATCCTCCTTCCTCGACACACAACACTGCCACATTTGTATTATAGTCAAAAAATTTCTACTTACAAAATGCTTTATCATTTTTACTTGATCCTTCACAAATTTTTAAGAGTCTCACCCCACCTGGAATAAAAGGACATGGTTTTAAATATGCACAGTGCTTCTTTATTAAGACAGCTAAAGTTAAAATATATTTCTTTAGTGTTAGGAATTAATACTTATCTCTGGAAATGTTTCACTTGTACAAAAAAAAAAGAATTAATACTTCTCAGTTTGATATGATTTGATAGAATTCTCAGCAACCCAATTATGGTTTTCCTCACAAACATTTGCTTTCACGGGGAAGTATGGCTTATGCTGATGAACAACAGGACGTCTGTAGGTTTTTCTGCCTAATTAGGTAGGAGGAAGTGAGAAAAGTAGGTGAGGAAGAGCAAAGTTTCCCCACCCACACATAAAAATTCTACATTCACTACAGTTCCCACAAATTGAAAGTTTACTTTTGTATAAATGTGATCACTCTTGTATTTGATTAATTGGATTTTCAAAATACACTTGCACCAAAGACATGCTCATTCAGGTTAGGACAAATCAGTTTTAGGGCTTCCAAGACATTTCTTTGTGTTTAAAGAGAGAGCATAGATCTGGAGACAAATGCCTAATTGCCAATCACAGCTCCACTAACTAGCTGTGTGAGCTTTAGCATGTTACCTAACCTCTCTGTGCTTTCCTTATGTCTAAATTGGAGAAAATAATATACTTAATTATAGGGTTATTGTGAGGATTAAATGAGCTAATGGAAAGTACTCAGAATAGAGTCTGGCGTATGGTGTTAGTTGCCATTATTATCATTTTCATTAGTAGCAGCAGCATCAAAGAAAACCATTTTGAATTTGCATTCCTCAGAGAAGCTAGGCATGGAAAAATGAGGGCCCTATTTTTCATTGTCACACTCTATTGGAATTTGTGCTTTTCTAGCTTATAATTCCTGTGCTTTGTTTTCATTAATTTTTTTTCCTGTTCTATTGGGGGTGGGGGATTTATATTAAAGTTTCGGTTAATAACCATTGAGTTTCAAAGAGATGCTTAGTGTGTGAATGTAGTCAAATATGAGATATGGGGTGCTGCTAGAGAGTGACCATATCACAAAATGAAGGAAAATGGCCTTGGGTCATGTTGTGATAATCAGTTTTAATATTGAAGTACCTGGGTCCATTTTAATGAAATGTGGTGATTTCATATACATGAGTATTAATTTTGGAGCTAGAAATGAATAAGGATTTATCAGGAATGAATTGCTGATAGGTGGGGTTAGGCTAGTTGAATATTACCACATGCTCCCACTCTCTTCAACACCTTCTTACTTTTCCCAAATCCCAGTTTCTCACAAATGAGAAATAACCTCAATTCTTAAGAAATAACCTCATTTCCTAATATTCAGAAAAAGCAATAATAATAATAACAAATCACAGTTGCTAGGTGCTAAGCAGTGTTCTAAGTATTTTACATGTACTAACTCAGTTAATCCAAATAATAACCCTATTACAGTCAAAACACTTGGACTGATACCCAGCACATAGTAAGTGCTCAGTAAAAATATTAGCCATTATTTTGTTTTTAAACTCAATACCCACTATCCCACTCAATAATGTTAGTTCTTAGAGTTACTACAGTACATAGTCCGGCCACCTTGGATCATTTAGAATTTCCTGCTCTCCCTGTCTTATCTTCCTCATTTTCACACTTCTATACACGCGGCTGCCTTTGCCCAGATTGCTCTCCCTCCTCTGTCCTGTCTGGTGACTTCCTGTTGGTTGATGAAGACTCAGTCAAATATTCCTTCTCCAAGAGGTCTTCCCTGACTGCACTCAACCTCCAGGCAGCTTAATATGTCCCCTTTGTCCCTTGTTGTACGTTTGGTCGTTGTACTTTATCTTACTGGTATAACTTTCTCCATGGTGAAGAGGAGAGGAACTCATGTTTACTGAGTGCCTGCTATAGTTCTACTGAGTGTCCTGCAGTAGTTCATTTACTCTCCACACAGCCCAGTGAGGTAGATAGTGGTCTCCTCATTTTAGAGCTGAGAAAGCTGAGAATGAAAATTGTAAGTAATTTCTACAAAAACATACACCCAGTGAAAATCAGAACTGAAATTTACTTCCAAGTCCCACCCTAAATGAGTCTGTGTTCTTTCGGTTACACCCGCCCCCATTCCTAAGTTTAAAACATATTTTAGAAGCTGATGTTTGTTTTGATGGGTGCTCTGTTCATTATGCAAACATAATTTTGCTTTGAACTTGATTTCAGGTAGATGCCCAATGAATGTCCTCTACCTTGATCAGGCAAGCACATTTTTGTTGTATCGATTTCAAAGATCATCCAAACTCATAGGCATGTTTTGCTATACTTCCATATTTAATCTGAAATAAAGTTTTTCTGACTGAATTGATTTATAATCAGCAACCATTTTTATAAAGCTAATACTATTTATTTTTAATATTTTTTAAAACTTCATAGTCATATTATATACTTCCTGACATTTGTGTTGGCTTTTTATATTCTGATTATGGACTGTGCCCCAAAAAGTTAAATTGCCTGATCCATAACTCCTAGGTCAGATTTCCAAGTAATATCACTAGGAATTTGAAATCATTTTACTTATACTTTTTTTTTCACTTCTCAAGCCTCTAGCCCCCACATCTTATTCACGTGGTAAATTATGTCATAGTCCAAATTAAGCATCACTTGGGGAAAACTAATAACATACAGTAAAAGAAGGTAACTGCAAATAAGAATAGAATGGAATAATTATATTCAGCTGGGCATGGTGGCTCATGCCTATAATCCTAGCACACTGGGAGGCCGAGGCAGGAGGATTGCTTGAGGTCAGGAGTTCAAGGCCAGCCTGAGCAAGAGCGAGACCCTGTGTCTACTAAAAGTAGAAAAAATTAGCCAGGCATGGTGGTGCGTGCCTATAGTACCAGCTACTCGGGAGGCTGAGGCAGAAGGATTGCTTGAGCCCAGGAGTTTGAGGTTGCTGTGTGCTAAGCTGATGCCACGGCACTCCAGCCCAGGTGACAGAGCAAGCCTCTGTCTCAAAAAAAAAAAAAAAAGAATAGAATAATTATATTACAAATTATAGTAGCCTAAAATAAAGTTATTTAGAGTAAGAGAATTACTAATAACGTCATCCCTCTCTTTCACTTGCTCCCATATCTGACATGTAGGCAAGGCCCATTAATTCTGCCTCTAAACTTATCTCAGATCTTCCCATTACTCTTCATTGCCTCCACTTTCATCTCTTGCCACCTTCTTCTCTTACCTGAAAAGGTGCAGTATTTCCTTAAGTGATCTCCCTGAGTCTACGTCCCCCACAGACATTCACACTTCTCCCTTCTCCCCTCTGTAATCTGAACATAGCAATCAAATAAGCTCTTTTTTTGTTTAGATAGAGTCTTGCTCTGTCGCCCTGGGTGGAGTGCCATCATAGCTCACTGCAACCTCAAACTCTTGGGCTCAAGCTATCCTCCTGCCTCCACGTTCTGAGTAGCTGGGCCTGCAGGCCACGACACCTGCCTAATTCTTCTATTTCTAGTGGAGACAGGGTCTCGCTCTTCCTCAGGCTGGTCTCGAACTCCTGAAATCAAGCAATCCTCCCGCCTTAGCCTCCCTGAATGCTAGGATTACAGGCTTGAGCCACCGTACCCAGCCTAAAGTAACACATTTTAGTTCAAATTTGGTGAGATTATGAGTCCCCCATCCAGACTTTTATGTAATACTGTCTGACACCAAGCTATGATAAAGAAAATGTGTTCTTCTACAGAACATGCCTTGCAATATCAGAACTGTCCTTAACTGGATAGCTGCCCATTTGGTTGGAGCAGAGAGCAAATTTGTCTAGATTCAATTAACAGAGATAGTGTGAATAGAGCTTTAAAAAAACAGTTCTTACAGATCTGGCTCTAACTGTAGTAGTGGCGCCATAAATCTCATAGCTGTACCCCTGAAAAAAGGATTCAAGAATGCCAAATGAAAAGTTTTCTGTTAAAAGATGGTAATCTTGCACAGGGAAAATATTGATATCAGTTGTTAAGTATATGGGGGCTTATAGAAAAGTGAAGGGGATCATGGTATATTAATATATACTGAAGTATAGTTGTGCCACATTCATTAATGTTTCAGTCTGAATCTCAGTTCATCTGAGTCAGTACCGAGACCTTTGTACTCTGAAAAATGTATTCTCCTTTGATGTTAGGTCAATGAAAATACCACAATTTCTGAAGAGGGGAGAAACACACACATCTATATAGTGTTAATGTGTCATTACCAAATAAAAGCACATATATTTTCATATATACATATTTAATTTTAATTTGCCATTGCCTAATGAAATACATGTTCATGTCTTTAAACAGGTATTTATCAAACACTGTTTACCAAATTTAAAATGTGCAGACTCTGGATTAGCTAATTTCTCTTTGTCACCAAGCGGCTGATCACTCTTAGCTTTCTAAATTCCCATCCCTCTCCAATTCTGCAACTCAGTAAAAAAAGAAAAAAGAGAAATTACTTGCATAAGCCTACAGTTACAGCAAAAAATAGATCAAACTCCTCCTGTCACATGATCCATTTTTCATTGGTTCTTCCAACCTAGTCTGCTTTCCTTATTTTTTTTTTTTTTTTTGAATCATTGTGGTGCATGCACTTATTTCCTTTTTGCTGTGGGCCTTCTAAGCATGATAGCTACTGAGCCACTGTCACAGATGCTACAACTGTCAAGATTCTGCAAGCTTGCTTCTGGATCCTAAATACATTTAGTTTAGGATAGCCTTAAGTATTAATCATGGCTTCTGATTCAAACCCAGCCTCTGAGGATATACTTCAAGGTAAGAAATTTACCAAGAGAGGTTTCATGCCCTAGTCTTGGCAGTAAATTTTTTTTTTTTGCAACAAGATGACTACTAACTCATAATCGGTAGTGCATCTGCTAGTTATTGTAAGTACTCAAGTACTTATTGACCTATGTTTTAGATAATTGTTCGGGAATAGTAATGCCATTAAACCCCCTTAACTGTTTTTCTCAGGCCATGTCTTTGTGATAGGGAATAGGGGTTCAGTTTGACTCTGGAATGGAGATTTTTCTGAGCAAAGTTGATAAACCTTTTACCTGTATGTTTTAATGAACTATCTTACAGTTCATGCTCTCATGTATTAAATTTTTATCAGAATTACAGATACTGGGAACAAATTCTCTTTGGTAAATATTTTTAGATTTGCTTAATCTGAGAATATTCTTAGGAAAATATTCATGATTATTGATTTGTGTGTAAGCTTCTAAAAAGTAACCTTTTCCATCATTTAGACAATATCATCTAATTTGTTCTTTCAATTAAAGCTTTCCCCCAATCTTTATTTCAGCTCCAGTGTGCTGCTCTGCTCGTTACAACTTAGCAATGTTGGCGTTTTTGGGTTTCTTCGTTGTCTATGCATTACGTGTGAATCTGAGTGTTGCATTAGTGGATATGGTAGATTCAAATACAACGTTAGCAGATAATAGAACTTCCAAGGAGTGTGCAGAGCATTCTGCTCCTGTAAAAGTTCCTCATAATCAAACGGTAGGTGTTATTTTTGAAGCAAACAATCTTAATTAATCCTAAAATATTCCAATGAAAAATATGAAAAGGTCTTTCTTCATCCTGCAGAAACCACAAACACTTTCTTTACATACAGTCTGAATCACTTTCTTTTTGTGTTTCCCCTGGAACTGGTTTGACAATAACTTGTAACTGTAGCTCCTACTGCTGTACCTGATCTGTTTGAAAAGTAGTTCTTCAGTTGCCTCTATAAATATACCATTCTTGAAGAGAATTTGAAAAAACCCATTTTATATATCAGAAAATTAGATTGTTTCAAATGTTTCTAAATAGTTTTTATAGTACTATTATTTAATAGCTATTTCACTTATATGGTTACTGCTGCAGTAGTGATTTTATATAATCTCAGCTGCAGGATGAAAAATAAAAACTGGCTAATTTCTTAGGACATTCTTTTCCAAATTTATACATGTCTAACCTAAGCTACTTAAATCGTTTTGCCTGCCTCATGTTATAGTGGAATTGTGATAAATGTCTGTTCATCATCTCTTTAGAATTAAGTTTTATGCACGTTAAATATTTTACTTTGCTTATCACACAAGGAAACAGTACAGGGAGAAAAGGCTCGTATTCTTTTATTTCATCCATTTTCAGTGCTCATGAAGGCACTGGATCATACTTGGGTGAGTCTTCTCTGCCATTTACAAACAGGAGCATTCAAGCAGGGAAGAGGGTTTCTCCCCAAGAGAAATAATGACTTATCAAAAATCTTTATATTTGACTTTAATAATGTTGCTGAATAACATATTTGGATACACATCCCCCACTTTCCTTACTCCAACCTATGACCTTCAGGAGAAGTACTGCTGGACCATACACAGAGTCCTAGAATTCCATAGATGAGCTACAAATTGGTGCCCTAAACAAGGATAATTAGGACTAGGAGCTTGCTTTGTATCTTTTCCTTTGTTGACCTAGCTACTTATCTTCGTCTGCCTTATGTCCACAGTAAAAAGAAAGCTTGGAATGGTTCTTGACATGTTGGCTTGGTTATACAGCTACATGCACTAAAGATGTCAGATACTCAGATCAGTCACTTAATCTTCCTTAGTACCTTACTGTGTGCTGCTACTAATTAAAAGTCAGGTCCTACTTACATGAACTTTATGGCTTGGTTTGAATTCTTGCTCTTTTTTTTTTTTTTAATTCTTGCTCTTTTGTGTTGTTCCATATGCTTGTTTTAAGTGCTTGGTCTGAAATGGGGAGGTATTAATTATCTGTATTTATACATGTTAATTGCCAATATTAAGTGAACACTGTGTATTAGGCCTTATTTTATGTGCATTTTTCATTTAATCCTCTCAGATCACACATCCAGTAAGTAATAGAACTAGACTTAAACTCAGGCTTGGCTCCAAATTCTAGCTCATCCACTACAGTATCCTGTTTAATAGCTGTCTGAATTAAGCCTGTGACTCTTCTATGAGCCTTCTTGGTTGCAGTTATTACAAAGTCTCTAAGCTCCTCGTATGGTCTCTAGTTTCATAAAATAGCAAGCCTTCTTGAAGTTTATGACTTCTAATTCTTTTCCTTTCATTTAGAGAAACTGCATGTGTCTATATCATGATGACTCACCCACCTACTAGAAAGTTTGCATGTTCTTCAGTCCAAAATAGTGGTTCAAAATTTGTTTTTTATGTACTGATGTGCCAGTAAGAGAAAAGAGCTATTTAGCCAAAGTCTTAAAGGATTGTTGTTGTGTTTTTGTTTTTCTTCTATGTTTTATAGGGTAAAAAGTACCCATGGGATGCAGAAACTCAAGGATGGATTCTCGGTTCTTTTTTTTATGGCTACATCATCACACAAATTCCGGGAGGATATATTGCCAGCAAAATAGGGGGGAAACTGCTGCTAGGATTTGGGATCCTTGGCACTGCTGTCTTGACCCTGTTCACTCCCATTGCTGCAGATTTAGGAGTTGGACCTCTCATTGTACTCAGAGCACTAGAAGGACTAGGAGAGGTAATTTATTTTTTCTCTTTTGTTTTACTTCTTACCCTATATCAATTTCTCTTCTTAAAGATATCATTCCTCAGTATGACTATAAACCAAAAATTAACATTGGATAATGACAGGGATTATTTTTTAACTAGAGAAAGAAGTAACTAGAAAATAACCTGAACAAGATTTTGTTTGTGGTCAATGAGGTCTTGATTGGAAAGCTTTACTCAAACTCTAGAGGAAACATTTTTCCAGGGGAGACTTCATAGCTCATGATTTAGGAGAGAAGAAAATAAACCACTATTAAACGGTTAAGGTAGGCCATCCTTACCTCTTGAGCCTTTGCCACAGTTTATCTGTGTTCTATCATTGATTCTCAGATCTAAAACATTTTGTACAATAGACTGTTGAATTGCTTTGTTTTAGTTTTAAATTTGTTGTTATTCATGGAAGCTCTTCTTTATCATTTTCTCTTTTCTCTGATCCTCTAATGTAAAGACAAATAATTTATGATTTTATATAACTATCTCAGTTCTGTGATTCTTCTGGCCCTTCTGCTGTTTTTAGAATTGTTATTAATTGTTGCCTCTTTTTTCTTCCTCTTAACATTTTTATCATTGTTTAAAATTTTAATTCCAGCTGGGCGTGGTGGCTGACGCCTGTAATCCTAGCACTCTGGGAGGCTGAGGCATGAGGATCATTTGAGCTCAGGAGTTCGAGACCAGCCTGAGCAAGAGGGAGATCCTAGCTCTACAAAAAAATAGAAAAATTAGCTGGGTGTGGTGGTGCAGGCCTGTAGTCCCAGCTACTTGGGAGGCAGAGGCAGGAGGATGGCTTGAGCCCAGGAATTTGAGATTGCAGGGAGATTTGATGATGCCACTGCACTCTAGCCTGGGTGACAGAGTGAAACTCCGTCTCCAAAAAAAAAAAATTTTTTTTAATAAATAAAACACTAACAAAACTACCTTATATTTCATCAGAAATATCATTTTCTCCCCTTCAGGGTGTTACATATCCAGCCATGCATGCCATGTGGTCTTCTTGGGCTCCCCCTCTTGAAAGAAGCAAGCTTCTTAGCATTTCATATGCAGGTGAGATAACTATTCTTATAAAAATTTTGCCACAATTTGTTATATATGTATCACCCTTGGGGAAAAAAGTGCCTTCATGCCAGAATCATGCAATATTGGTACCTCTTTTGTGGGTACAACTTCATTCTTAATTTTTCTCATAATTGGCTAAAGTCATTTTCTCCATCTGCCACCATGTATTTCAAAATATGTTGCCTTTTCATATATAGATAATGCTATTTAAAAAAAAAAAAAAGGCCCGGCCAGGTGCAGTGGCTTAAGCCCATAATCCTAGCACTTTGGGAGACTGAGATGGGAGGATCACTTGAGGCCAAGAGTTCGAGACCAGCCTGAGCATGAGCAAGACCCCATCTCTACAAAAATTAGAAAAATTAGCTGGGCATGGTGGCACATGCCTGTCGTCCCAGCTACTTGGGAAGCTGAGGCAAGAGGATAGCTTGAACCCAGGAGTTCAAGGCTGCAGTGAACTATGATCATGCCCTTGTGCTCTAGCTGGGGCAACAGAGTGACCCTGTATCAAAAAAAAAAAAAAATAGTTAGAAAATTAAGCACTTTTGTCCTTAAATTGTGATTTCTATTTTGATTGTCAAATGCATATGTCATGACTCTCAACCCCTGTCTTCATGCATCCTTTTTCTATGTATTTGTTTGCCATCATTTTGATATACAGGTGAGGTAACATGAGTTTTATGTATGTGAATTATTATTTTATCAGATTACATAAAACTTATAGTCTTTCTTACAAGTGAAAAGTTTTTGACCTAACTTCTTTTTAAATATAGTTGTGAAGGCCTCTCTGTGGTGACTTTTTGAGCTAAAATCTGAAGGATAAGAATAAACCAGCCGTGCAAAGAGCAAATAGAAGAGCATTCCAGCCCCTCAGAACAGCACGTACAAGGTCTCTCAGGCAGGAAATAACCCAAGGGTTCAAAGAGATGAAAAACCACCGAGGGTGGCTAAAATGTACTGAATAAAGAGTATAATGGCATAAGCTGAGGTTAAAGAAAGAACAAGAGCTAGATTATATCAGGCCTTACAGTCTACAGAAAGGAATATAAATTTTTCTTCCCAAAATACAATGGGAAAACATCAGAGGTTTTCAATCAAGTGAAAAACACAATCCAATTTACATTTTAAGAAGATCATTCTTGTAGCAATATAAGGATTGACATGAGAAATCTGATGATAAGTTCAAGAACAGGTACTACCTATGGCTCCCTTTTTTTTTCTTTTGAGACAGAATCTTACTCTGTCACCCGAGCTAGAGTGCCGTGGCGTCAGCCTAGCTCAGCAACCTCAAACTCCTGGGTTCAAGCAATCCTCCTGCCTCAGCCTCCAAAGTAGCTGAGACTAGAGGCATGTGCCACCATGCCTGGCTAATTTTTTTTTTTTTTTCTATTTTTAGTTGCCCAGCTAATTCTTTCTATTTTTTTAGTAGAGACGGTGTCACTCTTGCTCAGGTTAGTCTCGAACTCCCGACCTCAAACAATTCCCCCCACCTCCATCTCCCAGAGTGCCAGAATTACAGGTGTGAGCTACCACACCTGGCCTATGGCTCCCCTTTACCTATTGAATAAAGTCCAAAATCCTTGAACTAAGGATCAGGATTGTTCACAGTCTTCACTACTTCTTTACAGCTAGCCTAATCCCTGGCACATAGTGCCTGGCATGGAGTAGGTACTCAGTGACTGTTCAACCTGTTTTTCCAGCACTGTCTTCTCCTTTCCTTTACCCAAGTAAAGTTCCCAAACCTACTCTGTGCCTTCCAACTTCCATTCCTGTGCTTGTCCTGTTACCCTGCCTCTGTATCTTTTTTCTAATCTTGTTTCTACAGGACCACATTTTAGCTATCTTTTCAACGTCTGCTGCTTGTATCTGTTCCTGGCTTCTGGAAGTCAGAAGTATTATCTCCCATATTTGAACTTCCATGTTGCTCTGTGATCCTTAAAACTTCCTAACATGTAATAATTATTAGCTTATATTTATCTCCGACCTGCGACTAAAACTTGAGACCAGAAACAATATCGAATTGATCATTTTACTCCCGCAGCACCTACTAAGATGTCTTTGATGCATTTAATGGTTACAATGTATTTTATTATTTACTTACCTGAAACAATCATTTGTAATATATAGGGAGATTACTAAAAGCTTCATTCTTTTTTTTTTTTTTTTTTTTTGAGACAGAGTCTTGCTCTGTTGTCCAGGCTAGAATGCCGTGGCATCAGCCTAGCTCACAGCAACCTCAAACTCCTGGGCTCAAGCAATCCTTCTGCCTCAGCCTCCCAAGTAGCTGGGACTACAGACATGTGCCACCAAGCCTGGATAACTTTTTGTCTATATATATTTTTAGCTGTCCGGCTAATTTCTTTCTATTTTTAGTAGAGACAGAGTCTCACTCTTGCTTAGGTTGGTCTTGAACTCCTGACCTTGAGCAATCCTCCCACCTCGGCCTCCCAGAGTACTAGGATTACAGGCGTAAGCCACTGAGCCTAGCCAAACTTCATTCTTATTTCCTCAAATGATTGATGCAGTAGGTTGTGTTAATCAGCCTTGGAGGCCAGGCATGGTGGCTCACGCCTGTAATCCTAGCACTCTGGGAGGCCAAGGTGGGAGGATTGCTTGAGCTCAGGAGTTCCAGACTACCCTGAGCAAGAATGAGACCCCATCTCTACCAAAAAAGACAAAGAAAAAAAAAAAAACCCAGCTGGGCATTGGGGCACATGCCTGTAGTCCCAGCTACTTGGGAGGCAGAGGCAGAAGGATCACTTGAGCCCAGGAATTAGAGGTTGCAGTGAGGTTGGGTGTGGTGGCTCACGCCTGTAGCCTCCCAGGCTGCGAGCTCAGGAGTTGGAGACCAGCCTGAGCAAGAGCGAGACCCCGTCTCTACTAAAAATAGAAAAATTAGCTAGTGTCATGTTGCGTGCGTATAGTCCCAGCTACTCAGGAAGCTGAGGCAGGAGTATTTCTTGAGCTTTGAAGTTGCTGTGATCTAGGCTGATGCCACAATATTCTACTCAGGGCAACAGAGTGAGACTCTGTCTCAACAAAAAAAAACAAGGCAACTGAGCACCACTCCTCACAACCCCCCCCCTAAAAAAAAAAACAAAAAAAACACAAAAGCCTTGAGAACACTTTTCAACCTTTCCCCAGGTATCTGGATTTCTAACAGTAGCATTTACTATCAAGACTAGGAGTTTTCTTTTGATTGATACTTCCTAATTCATCATTAGTTGTAACTAATGCAACTACATATTAATGTATATATTTTATATATTGTAGGTTTTCTAGTCAATAATCCCTTAAGAGAATGGATTGTTTATATTTACATGTGACTAATTCAACTTTTTAGGATTTGAGTAGTTCTTTCTTTTCTTCATCATCTGTTACCCATCTTCTTTAAGCAATAGACCTGTTCCGTCTTTGTTTCTCTCTCGAAAGTTTACAAAGTCTTATGTGTTGTTCTAGGAGCACAACTTGGGACAGTAATATCTCTTCCTCTTTCTGGAATAATTTGCTACTATATGAATTGGACTTATGTCTTCTACTTTTTTGGTAAGTTTAAAAATTTAACCTAAATTATAATGTAGCAATTTCAAAATATATTAGTAGTCTAATAATTAGTTAAAAATATATATTCCAGATTAGGCAAGGTGGCTCACACCTGTAATCCTAGCACTCTGGGAGGCTAAGGCAGGAAGATCTCTTGAGGTCAGGAGTTCAAGACCGGCTTGAGCAACAGCAAGACCCTGTCTCTACTAAAAACTAGAAAAATTAGCAGGCGCAGTGGCACGTGCCTATAGTCCTAGCTACTCAGGAGGCTGAGGCAGGAAGATCGCTTAAGCCCAGGAGTTTGAGGTTTCAGTGAGCTATGATGATGCCACTGGACCCTAGCCTGGGCAACAGAGCAAGACTTTGTCTCAAAAAAAATAAAAAATAAAAAAATATTAAAAATATTAAAATATATATATATACACACACACACACACATATCCCGCAATTCACTGACACAATCATTTCCTAAACTACCAAGTTCTAAAACTCTTACCGATAACCTCTTTCTCAAATTGATATGGTTAAAATGACCTAGCTGAATTTTGACCTAATGGTAGTTTTGGAATATTTCTTAATAAAAACTACTGTTGGATTTTAGACTTAAATGGCACATTTGTTAAGAAAAA
This sequence comes from Lemur catta, assembly GCF_020740605.2. Classification (NCBI taxonomy): domain Eukaryota; kingdom Metazoa; phylum Chordata; class Mammalia; order Primates; family Lemuridae; genus Lemur; species Lemur catta. The sequence continues at coordinate 74,309,973 of NC_059129.1, read as the reverse complement.
TTATTGTCTTGGGTATTATAAATGCAAAATGTGTATTTTGAAAATATTTCTTCTCAAGCAAAGTAGGATGCATTCACTTTGTAGTATTAATCTTTTTTAGTCCCAGAGCATTTTATTTCTGTTTAATTGGCAAAATAATACACATTTTTAATAAATTAGATTTTCACATAGACGTTTCATGCAGGAATTATATCTGCAGTTGAAACCAAAAAATCAACAAACAAAAACAGACACCTATGGACATACATAGATTATGGAAATTTAATTTAAAGATTTGTCTGGTAGACACTGATAGAGTTATCTGTTATAGTTAAAAGTTATTGGGGGAGGAAGCTGCAGAAGGAAAAAATAAAATAAAGTTATTTCCTTCAAAATTTATAGGTAAAATACAGTTATAGCAATTATCCCATTAAAGAATTGAGGAAAACTTGAAATTGAATCTAAACTGAAACCAATTTTACATTGAATTTATAGTTACATAATTTTCTCAAAACGTAAAAATTTCTGCTAGTACATTCTAATTTTATTTAACTAATTTTCTATTTTAAGGTTTACTTGGAATATTTTGGTTTGTTTTATGGATCTGGTTAGTTAGTGACACACCAGAGACTAACAGGACAATCTCCCATTATGAAAAGGAGTACATTATTTCATCATTAAGAAATCAGGTATGGACTTTGGAACATTATAAAAATAATTTCAGAACCTTTTTTCCTTCAGAATTAAGATACTAATTTTTTATATAGATATTTCTATTGTGCATGCCCTAGGCAAAGGAGAATAGGCAAATGAAATAAATGTATGAAATGTTATCTGAAGAATTCTAATTCTTTCTATTTCCTATAGAAAGTATAGTTTTATAAACTACAAAAAATTACTTTCCAAGGTCATTTTAAAACTTTTAGAGTAATGATTATCAAATGAGTCATAAATTTGTTTTTTCTTCTTAATTAGTAGAAAATATGTTATTTATGAAAGGAATCTCATACCTACATTCTATTTGTTGTTAGAAAACCAATTAGTGGCCGTGTGTGGTGCCTCACGCCTATAATCCTAGTACTCTGGGAGGCCGAGCCGGGCGGATCCTTTGAGCTCAGGAGTTTGAGACCAGCCTGAGTAAGAGTAAAACCCTGTATCTACTAAAAATAGAAGAAGTTAGCTAGGTAACTAAAAAAGAAAAGAAAAGAAAACCTGGCCAGGCGCGGTGGCTCACGCCTGTAATCCTAGCACTCTGGGAGGCCGAGGCGGGTGGATCGCTCGAGGTCAGGAGTTCGAGACCAGCCTGAGCAAGAGTGAGACCCCGTCTCTACTAAAAAATAGAAAGAGATGATCTGGCCAACTAAAAATATATATAGAAAAAATTAGTCAGGCATGGTGGCTCATGCCTGTAGTCCCAGCTACTTGGGAGGCTGAGGCAGTAGGATCGCTTAAGCCTAGGAGTTTGAGGTTGCTGTGAGCTAGGCTGATGCCACAGCACTCACTCCAACCCGGGCAACAGAGCGAGACTCTGTCTCAAAAAAAAAAAAAAGAAAAAAAAAGGAAATAAAACCAATTAGTATGTTTATACAGGTTGAGCATCTCAACTCTGAAATGCTCTGAAATCCAAAACTTTTTGTGTGCTGACATGATGCTCAAAGGAAATGCCCATTGGAGCATTTCAGATTTCAGATTTTTAGATTTGGGATACTCAACTGATATAAGCAATGCAAATATTCCAAAATCCAAAAAATCGAAATTGCTTGGGTTCCAAGCATACAGGTGCGAGCCATCACACCAAGTCTATATTTCAAATTTTTGTATATAGTATAGCCAGGCTGTGTTTAAGAATTTACTCCTTAACATTTCACGTTTTTAAATTTTGCTACAAATATCTCTACAAGCACCTGAACTTTAAGAAATTCGACATCTCTTGGTCTTTGCCAAAGATTGGCAAAAAATTAGAAACAGAAGAAATCAGCAATGTAATTTAAAAAGTTACTTTGAGAGGCCCAGCACAGTGGCTCATGCCTATAGTCCCAGCACTTTATGAGGCTGAGGCAGGGGAGGATTGCTTGAGGCCAGGAGTTCAAGACAAGCCTGGGCAGCATAGTGAGACCTCATCTCTACAAAAAAAGATATTAAAAATTAGCCAGGGGTGTGGTGGCGTGCACCTATATAGGAGGACCCCTGAGCCCAGGAGTTCAAGCTGAAGTGAGCTATGGTTGTGCCACTGCACTCCAGCCTGGGCAGCAAAGCAAGACCCTGTCTCATGAAAAAAAAAAAAAGTTACTTTGAGAGTTCAGTGTCTTATATGATAGTCTTATATGATATTAATTAAATGAATCACCCACTTTTCCCCTTAAAGAATAGATTAAAAGAATTTAATACATTGTAAAAAGAATTTAATACATTGTAAATAGGTCTTGCCCTGTAAAACATGTTGTCTCACATTTTCTCAGCATTGAAGATTAATGGTTTGCTTCTTCCAATACTGTAGTTTTGTCATTATTTTTATGAAGTTATGAAACCTTTTAGTTTTCTTAGATTCTTCAAAAAGCTTTATCTATCTTGATATGTGTCTTAATCTGCCCAATATCCAAACTTAGGTTATTTTTCTATATGCTTCAAAAAATGGAATATTCAGATGCAAGAAGAGTTAGGATGATTAGGTTTCATAGAGCTCCAGACTGCATTCTTAGAGTGGCTAATGTTGTGGTTGAAAAGTCCATAAAATAATGATGTGTTACGTGAAGCTCCACCTTTAAATCTTGGATCCAAGAAATGTGCAGCATCTACTCTACTTCATTCATTCTTTAAACAAACAACTTTTTCAGGCCCTACTATGACCTAGGTTCTTTGTCAGCTCCTGAGGACTTAGCAATGAATAAGAGGAAAAAATAAAAAAGACACAGTACATCTTTGGAACAGAGAAGGCAGGGGTCCTCAGCCGGCCTGGAACGGATAGGAAGGCTTCCTGGTGTCAATACCTTCTGGCCAAGGCCCATCAAGAACACACCTGTATTGAACAAAGTTCTGTTTCTTGGTTCCTTGCAGTGCCAGAGAAAGCACGTCATGAGGGACCATAGGACATCTCAGTGACAAAGTTAATAGGATCTTATTATAGTTTAGTTTTGTATTAGGTGACTTGGGGGGAGGGTAGAGAACCGATGTTTTGCTCTGGATTTGGTGTTATCAAAAAACAGTAGCAGTGGATGTGCTGGTTCACACCTGTAATCTCAGCACTTTGGGAGGCCAAGGTAGGAGGATCACTTGAGGCCAGGAGTTTGAGACCAGCCTGGGCAGCAGAACAAGACCCTGTCTCCAAAAAAAAGAAAGCAGTAGCAATTCTATGATTCCATCTTAATTTTTATCTGGAAGATGAGGCTGAAGTTGTAATTAGTAAAGACACAGCAGTCATTCATTAGCTGGGAGAGGAAGATGTTTGCTCTTCTTTGTAGCTTACAGCATTCTTGTTTTTGTCTGTGCTCAGACGTGATTGTGGAGTGGTCTTATTTTTGTCCTGCTCCAGCATGTTCATAGAGTGGCCTTGTTTAAGTTCAGCAGGGCAACACCATGGCCTAGCTATTTGAACCAGTCCAGCTCAGCTGACAGCAGCCAAGGACTGCATTTTTTCTTTCTCACTGTGGAAGCTGTATCTAAACGGAGTCTTGAAAGGGAAGTTGGAGTTAAGCAGGCAAATTGGGGAAGTGAGAGGTGTGCAGACATTCCAGGCCAAGGATATACTGTGAGCAAAGGCACAGGAGACAAACAGTGGTAACTTCCAAAATGTGCCCAGTTGGTGGTGTTGACATGAACAAGGCAAAGAGCAGCAGGAGATGGAGGGGGCAAGAGGAGCTCAGATCATGGAAGGTCCCCTGTGTCTCACTAAGGAGCTTAGGCTTTATCCTTTAGGCACTGGGATGCCATGAAGTATTTGTAAGCTCGAAGTGGCAGAAGCAGGTTTGCCTTTTAGATTGCTTATGCTGACTGTTGTGTGAAGGGAAGATTTAGCGGAACAAGCAGGAGTTTCAGTTAGAATGCTGTCTTGGTTACCCAGCTAAGGGACAGTACTTATAGGTAGAAATGTTATTTCATTCTTAAACTTAAGTATTAAGTATTTAATTAAGTATTATAGCAGCATAGATAGTTCTAAATCTGATGCAGAAATTGCTAAAATTGGTGGTTACCAAAGGCTAAGAAGGATAGTGGGGAGAGGGAAGATGAAGAGAAGTTGATTAATGGGTACAAATATATGGTTTGATAGAAGAAATAAGACCTAGTGTTAGATAGATCAGTAGGGTGACTATAGTTTATAATAGTCTATTGCACAGTTCAAAATAGCTAGAAGAGAGTAATTTGAATGTTTCTAGCACAAAGAAGACATACATTTAAGGTGATAGATATCCCAAGTGCACGGATTTGATCTTTACAAATTATATAAATATATTAAATTACCACATATACCCCGAAACTATACACAGCTATTATGTATCAACAAAATTTTAAAAAGAAAAAGATGCTGTAAAAAGAGGAATAAAACCTGCGGGGCATCCTGCAGTTAAATTCAGAAGGCTATCTCATAAGTAGCTCATGGATAGACCACCTATACTAGTGAGTGCTTTAAGATCATCAACTACTGCTGTTTTGAAGATCTCTTTTTAGTGAATTGTGAAAAGACATTACCACTTCACCCATTGAATTTATTCTTTCCTATATACCTGGTATTGTTTTTGTTTCTGTTCTTTCTTAATTCTTAAGGGTAGTACGTTTTATAACTGTTTTGTTTCTCCTATATACCTTTTAGGAAGAGTATGTAACTTTGCAGCATTATGAAGCAAATAAAAGGGGGAACTTTGTTTGAATATTTAGTTGCCATAAATTAAGAACATTTATTGCATGCAACTTTCCTAAATCAATTTGCCATTACTCGCATTTGACAAAAATACATTGTTTTGTGAAATGGCACATTAGAAAATACTCAAATACTTGTTGAATGACCTTACCCTCCTTGTATTCTAGATTTCACACATTTGACAACAAATAATTTTTTTAATTTTTTAATTATTGTGGGCACATAATAGTTGTATATATTTATAGGGTACATGTGATGTTCTGATATAAGCATACCATGTGAATTAATCAAATCAGGGTAACTGAGGTGTCCATCACCTCAGGCATTCAACCATTGCTCTATAGAATCACCTATGAAACCTTTTAAATTTTAGATTTTTTGGTCCTACACAGAGTTTTTTTTTTATTTTTCTTGGTATTATTGTGTTTATTCAGTAAGTCTTAGGTAGAACACAGGCATCTGTAATTTCAAGGTGTCAAAGGTGATTCTGAAGTATAGCTGGAATTGAGAACCACTGCTGTAAAAGAATAAATGTTCCCTCTCTTCTCCTCCCCCAACCCCCTACATTTTTGATCATACTGGGAAACACAGGAACATATCTACCAAGATGTCAAGTACAAAGTTTCAAGGAAAAAGGCCAAAAGAAGGTTAATACTGGTTCTTCCTCTTTTTGAAATAACAGTGAACCCTGGAGGCAGAAACATAGATTGCTCTTGCTTTAGAGAAAAACCACAGAGCCTCAGTATATAGGAAATGTAAAAATCTGATGGCCCAGACCAGTGGTATCCAAGCTTTCTTGATCATGAAACCCACCAGTAAACAAGTGTGGGGCTCACGATCTGAATGTGTGTATATTTATTCACAGGTTATCTATACATACTACTGTACTTATGTACATCATAAAATATATACAAGAATAGAACTTTTAGAGGATGAATAAGCTGAAGTAAATAGTATATATATAAATTTTAAATTTTAATAGGATAAACATTTTTGCTGTCAAAATATTTATAATAATATATAAATATTAATAATATTAATATATTAATAATATATAATAATAAGTAATAATATTTTGTTAATATTACAATAATATTTAATGAGCAATGTGTTTGAATATGTTATATTTGATGATCTGCCATTATTTTGCTTTTCGAGGTATCTAACAGAGGACTCATAGGAGGAAAAGTAGCAGCTCTACTATTTTCTTAGTGTTCACTGTGCTTATGTTATTAGAATTCTCTTTTATTGACTATTGCTCTGCAGGAAACTTTTGAAGACACTGTTAATTTTGTGAGGTTTGTTTTAATTAAAACTGCCTAATAAAATCCACAAATCTACTTAAGGCAAATGTAAACTGCAACATGCTATAATACACTTGTTTGTTTATAATATAAACAAACAAATGAGGATGCCATCATTAACCCTTCCAAATTGGGGAAATTATACCATTTGTAATTGACATATTCCAGGGCTAACCTATTTATTACATATTAATAGGTTTTAATTTCTTTTTTAGAATAAAAAATGAATATAAATAGAAATTCTTATATGTCTTTCCTACCCCAGTGGATTGATTATCTTGAATACCCCTGGGGTGCTTACACCCCACTATGAAGACCACTACTCCACATGGCTACATACAGAAACCTCCTATTGCACAGTTCTTATAAATCATTTTAATTGAATTTTATTCAATAAGAGTAATTAAAATACTGAATTGGATAATGAAATATGAATTCATTGGACCTTCCAAAGAGTGTTAAGAGTTGACATTGTAGCTCTAAGATTGCATTTCCATCTTTTCCTCTAATCTGAATCATAGACTCTCGGTAGTTAATGTATTTTTTTAAAAATCAAACAACTGTACAGAACAAATCCCTTTATTAAAAATAAAAAATAGGCCAGGCAAGGTGGCCCACGCCTGTAATCCTAGCACTGTGGGAGGCCGAGGCAGGAGGATCTGTTGAGCTCAGAAGTTTGAGACCAGGCTAAGAGTGAGACCCCCATCTCTACTAAAAATAGAAAAAATTAGCCAGGCGTGGTGATGCGCCCCTGTAGTACCAGCTATTCGGGAGGCTGCTTGAACAAGAAGGATTGCTTGAACCCAGGAGTTTGAGGTTGCCGTGAGCTAGGCTCACTCTAGCCCAAGCAACAGAGCAAGACTCTGTCTCAAATAAATAAATAAATAAATAAATAAATAAATAAATAAATAATCAAACAACTAAACATTTATCATGTATTTTGCTACTTAATATTTCAAAGGAGTCAGCTTAAAAATCTGAAGTTGACTAATTAAGGCTGATATTCTATGTGTTCTAGATTGAGTTTTAGCTAATATGGTACGAATCTAAGCATTAATACAGCTATAGCATATCCTAATTGAGCCTGTTTTCTTCAGCTTTCTTCACAGAAGTCAGTGCCGTGGGGACCCATTTTAAAATCACTGCCACTTTGGGCTATTGTAGTTGCACATTTTTCTTACAACTGGACTTTTTATACTTTATTGACATTATTGCCAACTTATATGAAGGATATCCTGAGGTTTGATGTTCAAGAGGTAAGAAAACAAGTAATCATTAACTTCTTACATAGAGTATATATAATTTTAAAACTACACACAGAATTTGTTTTCATCTGTGTGAAACTCAATTCTTTTGTATCTTCCATTTTACTCTGCTGTACTGAATTTTAGAGATTTCTCCTTTTGGCCTCCACAGTTTCTTTTTTCTCAGTGTGTGTTCCCTCTTGTTTCAAGATATCTTTTGTCTGGTATTCCCTTTAATCATAAAGGCTTTTCTAGACCCTAGTACTATTCCAAGATATCGGATGGCAAATTCAAATGATGCCAACATTCACTCCTAAAGGGATGGTGTGGGACTCTGCCGGCAGCTGAGAAGGGAGGCTGGAGAGACAAGGTTCTTGGGCACAGTTGTGCTACGGCAGCCGTTAGGCATTGGAAGAGGGATAGTTGTAAAGCTGTATAAGATGGGTCTTATCTGAAACTGCCTTCTGAACTTGTCAAATTTAGTGTGTTCCTGTTATCTCTATGTTGATGGACTTAAGGTAAATTTTATCTTTAAATAGATTGAGAAAAAGCCTAAGGAGGCACAGTTTGTAAGGAAAATTTGGGGGTTTTGTTCTTCAAAATAAAGGATAGAGCAAAATCCTAAATACAAGAGTTAAAACTATAAAACTCTTAGAAGGTGTAAATCTTTGTGATCTTGGACCAGGCAATGGTTTAAATATGACAGTAAAAGCACAAGTAACCAAAGAAAAAAATAGATAAACTGAACTTCATCAAAATTAAATCTCTTGTACATCAAAGGACACGATCAAGAAAATGAGGCTGGGCACAGTGGCTCACACCTGTAATCCTGGCACTTTGGAAAGCCAAGGCAGGAGGATCACTTGAGACCAGGAGTTCAAGACCAGCCTGAGCAAAAATGAGACCGCTGAGTCTCTACAGAAAATAGAAAAATTAGCTTGGTGTGGTGGTGTGTGCCTGTGATCCCAACTACTCAGGAGGTTGAAGCAGGAGGATTCCTTCAGCCCAGGAGTTTGAGGTTGCAGTGAGCTATGATGATGCCACTGCACTAACTGGAGCAACAGAGTAAGACCCTGTCTCAAAAAAAAGAAATAAAAGATAGATGTGATCCTACTATGTGAAAGTCTAAATGGAATAAAATTTATAGAGGAAATTACTCAGCTAAACCAGAGAGAAACAAAAATCTTCAGCTACAAAAGTAAAACTGAAAGCATACATCTAAATATAGAGAATCACAAACTATGATGAAAAAATTAAATCTCTCCCTTTCCTCAGCACACTTAAATGTAAAACTTGGATTCATCCCTAGGGAGGAAGTGTCAGGTGTGGGTGAGGTAAGAGAACACCGTGAAAAGTCATTAGATGAGTTGCTAGTGAGAGAAGGAACCAGAGAGAGTCAGTTACCTGCTGGCATCGAAGCCCAGTTGAGGTTCATGCACCTACAGGAAGACAGGTAAGCATGGCTGGATTTTCTCGAGCCATGTTCACCTGCTCAAGTGCAAGTGCAGAGTAGGAAAAGAGCTGGGAAGTAGATGCAGTGTGAGAGAAGCAAGGAGTCAAGGGTCTATGGATGGGATTGATTATAATGATTCACCATGGAATTGATACTAAGGAGAGGAGGGAGAGCAACAAAGAGCTGAAGGAGACCAGAAGCTGGTAGGGGCTGGTATGAGCCTGTGGGGTTTATAAGTGACTGATCACAACCAGTTACAGATTCCTTTGTTCCTTCTCCACTCCCACTGCTTCACTTGACTAGCCTTTGAAAAAATTTTTTTTAGGTAAATAGGCCGGGCGCAGTGGCTCACGCCTATAATCCTAGCACTCTGGGAAGCGGAGGCGGGTGGATCGCTCGAGGTCAGGAGTTCGTTCGAGACCAGCCTGAGCAAGAGTGAGACCCCATCTCTACTAAAAAATAGAAAGAGATGATCTGGCCAACTAAAAACATATATAGAAAAAATTAGCCAGGCATGGTGGCACATGCCTGTAGTCCCAGCTACTTGGGAGGCTGAGACAGCAAGATCGCTTAAGCCCAGCAGTTTGAGGTTGCTGTGACCTAGGCTGACGCCACAGCACTCACTTCAACCTGGGCAACAGAGCGAGACTCTGTCTCAAAAAAAAAAAAAAAAAAATTTTAAGTAAATAAAAATAAAGTTTTAAAAGGTGGTAGGATCAATTGATTGGGGTCAGGTGCTAGAGGGAATAAGCTGGAAAGACAGGTGTTCATCAGAGAGTGGGAAGCATGAAACTGAGATAATGAAAAGGTTGAAGTTAATGTTAATGAGAACATATAGGCAGGAATTAGGGGGCTGTTACAGTAGTCCAGGCAAGAGACGAGGAAGACCTCAGAATGGGATACAGGAAGAGTAGACATGGAGAGAAGCAGAAAGAGTAGGCTTTTATTAAGAAAAGAACAGACAGTGCTCGGTCAAGAAAGAATCTCAGGTTCTGTAAATAGTATATATATGTGTGCAAGTAAGTAAACATATAATGTACTTTTAGCTTTAAGATAGTTTCTCTGAGTTACGGTTTTACTTGGCACTGATCTTTTTAAAATAAAATATGGCCTAGGTTCTTTAATTAATAAAATTGTAAGAAAAAATATCATGAGCCTTGTTTTTCTCTGAGACAGGCTCTTAGGGACTACATTGAACTGAATCTCTTAATTCTTCTGAAGGCCAAACATTTATTATAATTATATGAAAATTAACAGCATAATGCTATATATTTCCTTTGTTTTCAAGTGGTGGTGGTTGGATGTGATATATGTGTGTATTTTGTTTTTTCCTCCCACATAATTAATCCTATATCTTCTGATTCCTTCCAGAATGGGTTTTTATCTGCATTACCGTATTTCGGCTGTTGGTTATGTATGATCCTGTCTGGTCAAGCTGCTGACAATTTAAGGGCAAAATGGAATTTTTCCACTATATGTGTTCGCAGAATTTTTACCCTTATAGGTAAGGGAAGTGAATCAGGTTTTGTTTTGGTTTACAGTTATTTACTGTGTTTATAGTTATTAGAAATAGGAAAAAAAGTGTTCTTCCCACTCTCACAGTTAACACAATACTCAACACAGAACACTTCACTCTGGTAACCACAATGTACGTGGAGATTTCTCCCCACACACAACCAATTCTGCAGCAGAGACCAGCTGGGTGTCCTGTAATTTGGCTATGACAGTCTGCCTGGAGATTGTGCCAGATCCCACAGGTTGAGGGCTCAGTCCCACAAGATTGCCCGACTCCCTTCAAATGCCAATCACGAGTCCCAGGTTGTGACCTGGACTTCTGACCAACTGTCTATAATTGACATTGCCATGACTTTCTCCTCTTCAGGTTCAATTAATTTGCTAGAGCAGCTCACAGAACTCAAGGAAATACTTTGCTTATGTTCATACATTCATTACAAAGGATATCACAAAGGATCCAGGTGGACAGCCAGATGCAAGAAATGCACAGGGCAAAGAATGTGGGAAGGGGTGGGGAGTTTCCATGCCCTCTTGGGGAACACCACCCTCCAGCAACCTCCATGTGTTCTGCTGTCCAGAAGCTCATCGAAACCCTGTTCTTTTGAGTTTTCATGGAGGTTTCGTTAGGTAGGCATTATTAAGTCATTGGCCATTGGGATCAACTAGACCTTCAGCCCCTCTTCCCTCCCTGGAGGTTGGGGAGGGAAGGGCGTGGGGCTAAAAGTCCCAACTTTCTAATCCAGCCCCCAACCTGAAGCTATCTGGGGGCCCCCAGTCTCCAGTCATTTCATTAGCATACAAAAGACAAATTCATCACTCCAGAGATTCCACGGGTTTTAGGAGCTGGAGCTGTGGGCCAAAAACTGGGGGCAGCGAACAAATATGTATTTCTTATTTTATAATATCACAACAGTGCAGAAAAAATGGTAATATTAGTCATCTATTTTGTTCACATATTAAAACACCATGATGTTTTAATATGTGCATGTTTAATGATGTGCATTTCAGTACCAGATGGTTCTTTTTGAACCGTTCTTTTTGAGGATTAAAATTTATAATATAATATCCTATAATCCACCACCATAGCTTGTAATGATTTAAAAATGGCTTGCTTTGCTGAACATCACCCCCAGAATTTTATAAATCACTTTGTTTTCAGCTCTAAGTTTGCAATGAAAAATATTTTTAAGCCTCCATCCCTTTGCTAAGTGAATACAGTTTTCATTTCTTTTTTAGAAACAGGGTATCTTACTCTGTCGCCTAGGCTGGAGTGCAGTGGCACAATAACTCACTCCAGCCTCAAACATCTGGGCTCAAGTGATCCTCCTCCCTAAGCCTCCTGAGTAGCTAGGACTACCACTGTACTCCACCATGGCCAGCTAATTTTTTTCATTTTTTTTTAGAGATCGGGTCTTACTGTGTTGCCCAGGCTGGTCTCAAACTCCTATGCTCAAGGGATCCTCCTGCCTCAGCCTCCCAAGTCACTGGGATTACAGGGATGAGCCACCACACCCAGCCATTTTGAATTTCAATCCAAAATTATTTACTAATATCATTATATCAAATGAGGAGCTATGAATCAAAGAGCTCAATAATAATCTTTTTTTTCTTCGTATTCCTGGGTGCCATCTGATCAATAATAATAATCGTCATATGCTTCCATCTCTGCTTTCAGAAAGGTGTATTTTAAAGCTATCTAAGATAATCATTCAACTTTTTTTTTTTTTTTTTTTTTTTTTTTGAGACAGAGTCTCACTCTGTTACCCGGGCTAGAGTGCTATAGTGTCAGCCTAGCTCACAGCAACCTCAAACTCCTGGGTTCAAGCAATCTTCCTGCCTCAGCCTCCTTATAGCTGGTACTACAGGCATGCGCCACCACGCCTGGCTAATTTTTTTTATTTTTAGTAGAAATGGGGTCTTGCTTTTGCTCAGGCTGGTCTCGAATTCCTGACCTCAAGCGATCCTCCGGCCTCAGCCTCCCAGAGTGCTAGGATTACACACGTGAGCCATCATGCCCAGCCAACATGAGGCTATTTAAATTTAATTGAAATTTAAAAATAAGTTCCTCAGTTGCAGTATCTCCAAATATAACATGTCCATCATCACAGTTATTGGATAGCACTGTGGTAGACACAGAAAGACTGTCTACTCATTAAGTCCCTTTCTGTGTTACTCATATTTTATGCTTAACTGCCTATAATGACCAATGCATATTGCTGTCAATTGTTGGAACCAGAATGGAGTATTTTTCTAACTTTATCCAACTGAGTTTATCATTTAGTTTATCTTCTTTGGTTCTGTGAATTTTAAATCACATTCTGTGTCAGCTCTTGCTTCTCTCTAGACTCTTATTTTTGTCATTTTCTTCTTGCTCTTTTCTCTAGCACTGTAGAACTTTAGCTGACTTTGGTCACATGCAGATTTAATAAGATTCATAATGAGATTTTCCTTTTACTATTATATTAGTTGTATGATGCCCATGTGTTTTCCAGCAGTTTTTTCCATGAAATTCATTAGTCTTGTAGGCAGTACAGTGTTTCTACAGTAGGTGGCAGCAATATCAAATTTCAGATTTATACTATGTTAAGGTAGAGCAAATACTAATGCTGCAACTTCTTTTTTTTCTTTTATAACTTTTTAACTCCAGGAATGATTGGTCCTGCAGTATTCTTAATAGCTGCTGGATATATAGGCTGTGATTATTCTCTGGCTGTTGCATTCCTAACCATATCAACAACACTGGGAGGCTTTTGCTCTTCTGGATTTACTATCAACCATCTGGATATTGCACCTTCGTGAGTACTAATATAAAGTTTTGCCGTGATTGACTTTGAATTCTTTTATTTTAATCGTGGTAAAATATATATGACATAAAACTCACCATTTTTTAAGTGTCCAGTTCTGTGACATTAAGTATTCACATTGTTATGCAACTATCGCCACCAACCATCTCTAGCACTATTTCATCTTCCCCTGCTGAGACTCTCTACCCATTACACAGTATTTCCCCATTTCCTCCTTACCCCTGGCCCTGGAAACCATAATTCTACTTTCTGCCTCTGAATTTAACCAGTGTTGGAATGACTTTAATTTTTTACAAAATTTCAATTTAAAAAAAAATTTCAATTTATACAATAATTAAAGCATGAAGTTGTTTTTAATTTTAAACCTTTAAGTAAGTCACCTCTGTTCAGAGTGTTCTTATACCAACATTGCAATAACACATTATAACTTATGTCTACAATAGGAACTCTGAAAGCAGAAACTCTTATCCTCAGGGCTCACCATGGTACTTGGCACATAGTAGGCATTTAGTTGGATGGATGAATACCAAAGAGCAGGCCAGTTAATTTAGTCAATTATTAATATTATATTACCTGTGTGCAGATATATTTGTACAGTACTTGGTAGTTTGCAAATCACTTTCACAAACATTATCTCATTTCATCCGTAAAACAGTCCTATGAAGTAGGTATTCTTGCCCTATTTTAAGGGTGAGGAAACTCAGGTTCAGACAAGTTAAGTGATGTGTCCTATACCATACAGCTAACAAATGATAGAGCCAAAACTTAAAAAACTTAAACATAAAATTTTTACTTTTAAGCCCCAAATTCTTTCTACAGCTCTCTGGAAACATTCTGTGGGCCACATGCTTCTAGAATTCTTTAGGGGGCTGTGTAAATATTTTAACCCAAAAGATTTAGTACACTTTACTTGTAAAAATAATAGATATGAATTTATCTTTGGAGAAAAGACAAGTGGTCTCCTTCTTTCCACTACCCCAAAACCTTCACACCTAGACTACCACAGAATCTCCTGATTCCTGTTAATCCTCGGCCTCCTGTCCCTTCAATAAACACTCTAAGATAAGCTCTACTGACCCACCTCTCAGAGAACTTGGGCAGACCTTTGAAATCATTCTAATCCATTCTCTCATTTTATATAAGAAGTCACCAAGAAAGTTCCACCAGGTTAGAGACAGTGTGCTCAGTTCCTGGCTGAGCGTCTGTCTGCCACTCTGCAGTGCCTTCTGCTGAGATACTTGGCCTGTCTTTGGTAGTGCCTTTTCCTCTCCTGCCCAGTTCGCATCCCAGTTCTTCATGAAGCCTTTCCGCACCACCACTGCCTGCTTTTTTTCTGTTCCTTCTCTCTGTGCATTCCATTTATAATTTTGTGCTAGATGCATTTGTATTTACTGCCTTACCTTAATAAACAATTATTTCTTATCTTTCTGATCTCCTTAATTTGGGTGTAAGCTCCTTCAGCCTGAGACATCTTATATATGCACAGTATAGCTCCTGGCACAAGGAGAGGCACACTCAGCCCATACTTGTTGAATGGTTGATTTACATGCTTATCCTAAGAAAGTAGGAGCTTCAGTGCTACATGTACCCTTGACAGTGGGGAACCAAGGAAAGAGAACTGATAGTACTTAGGCATTAGACTAAGAAACCATTTGAAATAAAAGGCAGCTGAAGCAGAAGTCCTGGGACTAAAAGCTCTGACAGTGCAGGGACTAAGTTGGTCTTGTTTACTACAGTAGTGCCAGCACCTGGCCTTGCTCTGGACCATGGTCAGTGCTCAGTTGATCAACTGCATGAATGGGAGAACGAAAATGGACTTTCATATCACCTCAATGCCATGTTAAAATTCTTTCTAAACAACTGTTTGTGTATTGATCTTACTATATGTCAATACTTTTTAATTTTTTTTTTTGTTTTGAGACAGAGTCTTGCTCTGTTGCCCGGGCTAGAGTGCTGTGGCATCAGCCTAGCTCACAGCAACCTCAGACTCCTGGGCTCAAGTGATCCTGCTGCCTCAGCCTCCCGAGTAGCTGGGAGCGCTACAGGCATGCGCCACCATGTCCGGCTAATTTTTTTCTATATATATTTTTAGCTGTCCAGATCATTTCTTTCTATTTTTTTTTAGTAGAGACGGGGTCTCGCTCTTGCTCAGGCTGGTCTCGAACCCCTGACCTCCAGTGAACCTCCCACCTCGGCCTCCCAGAGTACTAGGATTACAGGCATGAGCCACCGTGCCCGGCCTAATACTTTTTAATTGATATATAACAATTGTATATATTTATGGGGTACATGTGACATTTTGATACAGTATATAATGTGTAATGATTAAAGCAGGGTAATTAGGATATATGTCACCTCAAACATTTATCATTTCTTTGTGTTGAACCTTCCATATCTTCTCTTCTGTTTTCAAATACACAATAAATTATTGTTAACTATAGTCACCCTACTGTGCTATCAAACACTAGAACTTTATTCTTTCTATCTAATTGAGTCTTTTGTACCCATTAACTAACCTCTCTCCATCCCCGCCCCTTCCCAGCCTCTGGTAACGTCTAGTCTATTCACTACCTCCATGAGGTCAACGCTTTTGGCTCCCACACATGGGTGAGATCATACCATATTTGTCTTTCTGTGCCGGGCTTATTTCACTTAATATCCTTTAGGTTTATCCATGTTGCTGCAAATGATAGAATTTCTTTCTTTTTATGGCTGAATAATATTCCATTGTGTTAACCACTTTTCTTTAAAGATCTTTCTTTACCTCCTAGGCTTTGTTTTAAGCCACTTTTCTATCTTTGGGGTTTTAAAAGGTGATTCTCCAGTCCTTCATAGAATTATTAAGTTATCAGTGTAGATTTGTAAATCTTTTTTTTTTTTTTAATTTTTTTATTTTTTCACCCGGAGCCACGCCCAAGAGGCCTTGAGCAAGTGGAGTCCTGTAAATCTTTTTAGAGTGAATTGTAGTTACCCCTTTATCCACAAAATTAGCTAGATTTTTTTCAGGTTATCGCAACAGGTAGCAGCTTTAAATGTATATTAATCATATATTACTTTTAATGAATGTTTTTACTTTCTAATCCTAGTAAATGAAATATGACCCTTGTTTAGTTATTTCTTCATTTCTATTACCATAACTGTTAATTGGAGAAATTGATTGGTTTAATAGCTGAGTTTGTATATCTATGTTTAGATAGTTATAAAAGGTGCCTAGATAATAGTGAATTCCACAGGATACTATGTAAGTTCATATTAACAATAACATTAAGACTGAAGTCAAAAATGTAATATTTACAGAGATCCAGAGCAGAAAGGAAATAGTATATATAAACGAGATTTTGCTCATTAAGACCTTTCGTCCCAGCCTGAACAAGAGCGAGACCTCGTCTCTACTAAAAAATAGAAAGAAATGATCTGGACAGCTAAACATATATAGAAAAAAGTAGCAGGGCATGGTGGTGCATGCCTGTAGTCCCAGCTTCTCAGGAGCCTGAGGCAGGAGGATTGCTTGAGCCCAGGAGTTTGAGGTTGCTGTGAGCGAGGCTGATGCCACGGCACTCTAGCCTGGGCAACAGAGCGAGACTCTATTTCAAAAAAAAAAACCTTTTGTCCTCTCAACTTCCCTACTCTATACCCATCTTAAAACAATTTCAGCAGGCATATTTTAATGTTCATCTGTATTCTGTAGCTGTTATGTGTTCATTTCTTTCATAAAATTAATTATGTTAATGTAAGACATGACTGCATATTACCTTATCCCATTAATTTAAACCTTGCTAGTCTAATCACAGTCCTGGAATGGAAGGATCTGCCCAAGATTCAGAATTCCAACACCAGTTAAACTGTGTGAGCCCACAGAGCTTGTTGTTCCTTAGTGTAGTGTGAAACTAGCTGTTGCTCATTTGACAGTGGTAACTCTTTGTTTTAAACAGTAATATTTTGGTTTATTTCGAGTTTCAGCACCAAAAAGAACAAAGAAAAAGAGTCATATTTTTGTTAGAAATTTATAGGAATAATTAGTTATATACTGACTACTAAATAGCCACCCATTTTACAGATAAAATGATACCTTTTTTAGTTAATTATCTGCAATCATATTTTTCATATAATTAAAATTTCAAGTTTCAGAGTAAGAAATATATTTAATTAATTATTAAACCCATCAGATAAAGTCTTTGCATTGTTTATATTTTCAAATCTAAGCTTACCATTTGTACAGTCTTTTTTTTTAAATATGGAACGCTTCACTAATTTGCATGTCGTCCTTGCGCAGGGTCATGCTAATCTTCTCTGTATCGTTCCAATTTTAACATAAGTGCTGCCGAAGCGAGCACCCGTTTGTACAGTCTTATATAATTTTTATTTTTCAATTAGAAAATTAAATTAATTAATTAATCCCTGTTAAATATAAAACCTTTTGTGTTTTTAATGTGAATGTAGTTACCGAGTTACATTTGTTTTTAAAATCATATGGATCTGATAGCATAATAATAAAAATATTACACTGCATGTGGGAAGTCTATTGTGGTGAAAAACTTTGAATATATCTCTTATCCTGTCTAGCAATGGAATTGTGTTTTTACAAGCCAAGATTGATCGTGCATGAAAGTCTTATTACAGTGCCTGTCACACAGAGTATGCTCAGTAGATATTTGTTGAATGAACGAGTCTCTGTTTTTAATCACAAGATTAAGTGTCTGATATTGGAAGTACAATACACCAGAGACTTTTGTGAAAAAGAGAAAATATTAAAATAGAAGACTTTTATGAATCTTAGGAGCTAGGAAATGCTTACTGAGTATACATATTGGTGAGGTATGAACTGAAGGAGTTTAATGTAATAATAAAAGAATATTTGAAAAGCAAATTAACTTCAAGGAAACTCAGTTAAATTTAGTGAGAATTTGAAAGACCTGATACAAATATAACCAAACATCAGCAGAGCCCCTTCGAGTTGAAGGAGTAGGGGCACAGGCAGCCGTCTCGGTGGGGGAGAGGAGAGGCCTTGTTGCCTAACAAAGAGCAGCTCAGTGACTTGCTGAGTATTGGAAATTTGCAAAGTAGGAGCTAGGCTTGATTACCCAAAAAAGGGTTCAAGGAAATAGCAAATACTGTAATTAAAGAACTGAAATATGTTCTTTTGTGCTACTGATTAAACAAGTAATGGCATCAGGAAAGGATTTCACCTGAAGTAAGGTAAACAAATTACATCATCCAATTATGTCGCTTATAGAATCATAGAAAGTTAGAACTAGGAAGGATTTAAAGGAATCTCCTCTACCCAGAGTGACAGAGTGAGACTCTGTCTCAAAAAAAAAAAAAAAAAAAAAAGTAATCTCTTCCCTTGCTACTTCAGTGTGGTCCCTAGACCAGTGGCATTACCTGGGAGCTTGTGAGAAATACAGAATCTCAGGCCCCACCCCAGACCTGCTGAACTAGAATCTGCCTTTTAAGATGCTCTGGTGAAACTCGTGCACACTGAAGTATGAGACATTGGTTTAGTGCAGTCCTCTCACTCATACAACAAACACTCATGGAGTACCTACTATACATTTAGAACATTACACAACATTACAAAACATAAGACTCAGCACCTGCTTGGAAGATTAGTTCAGGAAACACACAGTAAAAAATAGACAATCGTAATATACTATAATAATTCTTTCCCTGCCCCGCCCCAGAAACAGTCTCACTCTGTTGCCCAGGCTGAAGTGCAGTGGTGCAGTCATAGCTCACTGGAACCTCAAACTCCTGGGCTCAAGCAATCCTCCTGCCTTGGCCTTTCAAAGTACTGGGATTACAGGTGTGAGCCACCGCTCAGCAAATACTTCTCAAATGCCGACCAAGTACCAGCCGTTACAGACACAGGCCTAGCCTGTGGAGCTGTTAGTCTGGAGTGGTAGAAGTCTAGAGTGGTAAACTAAGTCTAGGGAAAGAATAACACAAATAAAACAGACTTTTGAAGACAAAAGGAGAGAATAGAGGGGCTATAATATATACTATGAACTAAGAAAATGGCGCTGAGGAAGTGATATTTAAGCTGAAGCCTGAAGAAGGAGTGGGAAGAAGTTAGGCAGGCAAAAGAAAGTAGTATTCCAGACAGAAGAATTTATTTGAGAAGAAAAAGAAATTGGTGTATCTTATCTACTCAAGCTGCCATAACAAAATTCCATAGACTGGCAAGCTAAAACAACAGAAATTTATTTTCTCACAGTTCTGGAGGCATATGTTGACAAAGAATTTGTTTTTTCTTAAAAGAGACCCAAGCAGGTTAATATGCCAGGAAAAGAAGGCCAATAAATGATTAGAGGTTAAAGTTTAAAGAAAAGTAAAGGTTACTTATTTTGAATTGGCAGGAAGAAATGAGATCCAGAGTCCAAGTGGAGGGATTAGCTTTCAGCTGAGAAGGCAGGTAGTAAAATGAGTTCAGCTGAAGAAAAGTCTTCGGGTAAGATGGAAAGTTAAGAATTGTGTTGGTCTTAACATGTGTCCACAAATTCTTTAACACTCCTCCCTCCAAAAGGTGAAGCCTATTTTAATTCCCATGAGTGTTGGCTGAATTTAATGACTTACTTCTTTTTTTCTTTTTTTTTTTAAGTCATAAAAGTAAAAAAAGTTTATTTTATCCTTTAGAAGGACAGAGAGAATGAGAAAGAGAGGGGGGTTGGGGGTGGGGAGAGCAGGGAGATGGCGTGGCATCCCAAAGAAAGAGAAGGGAGATGCCAGCCTAGTGACTTATTTCCAATGAATAAAATATGGTGAAAGTAATCATGTCTGATTTGGCCATAAAAGGCATCACAGCATCCTTGCTCTCTGTCCCTCTTGATGACTCATTCTGGGGGAAGCCAACTGCCATGCCCAAAGGACATGCAACAGCCCTGCAGCAAGGCCCTTGTAGGAAAGAGCTGAGGCCTCCAGCTAACAGTCACATGAGTGAGCTTTGAAGCCAGTCCTCTAGCCCCGGTCAAGCCTTCAGATGACTGCAGCCCTGGTGAACATCTTAAACCTCATGAGAGGCCTGAGCCAGAACCACCCAGCTAAACTGCTCTACATTCCTAACACACAGAAACTAGCAGGCAATAAATATTTGTCTTAAGCTGCTAACTTTTGAGGTAATTAACTTATTGAAAAAATCTTAACTGCTAGTCTTCCATTTCTCTGTGAGACGAGAGTCAAGTTCATTGCTGAGGCTAAGAAAGAAGATTAAGTGGAGTAAAAGACTTAAGAATGATAAAGATTCTAAATAGCTGGCCAGGCGCGGTGGCTCATGTCTGTAATCCTAGCACTCTGGGAGGCCGAGGCGGGCGGATTGTTTGAGCTCAGGAGTTCGAGACTATCCTGAACAAGAGCGAGACCCCGTCTCTACTAAAAATAGAAAAGAAATTATACGGACAGCTAAAAACATATATATATATATAGAAAAAATCAGCCAGGCATGGTGGTACATACCTGTAGTCCCAGCTACTCGGGAGGCTGAGGCAGGAGGATTGCTTGAGCCCAGGAGTCTGAGGTTGCTGTGAGCTAGGCTGACGCTACGTACGGCACTCACTCTAGCCCGGGCAACAGAGTGAGACTCTGTCTCCAAAAAAAAAAAAAAAGATTCTAAATAGCTATTAAGAAAAATAGTCACAAAAAGCTCATTGAAAAGATTTTTGGCATTGATGAGGATTAGCTAAAGTTGGAGATTAATTTTGTATTCACACTATTTTGCAAAGTTATTTTTTCTTTCAGTTATGTTTAGCAGCCCCAGTATAGGGTTGAAAATGTGCTGTTGGATTGATGTAGACTTGAGGTTTTGACAAGTGTGTAGGGTTGATGGACAGTCAAAGGGGTGTGGGAATTGAGAATTTTGGCAAGAAAGAGGTCTAGGCTGTGTTATCTTTTAGAATGCTTGTAGTTTAAGTATAGAAATTCTAACTCTAACTGGCTAAATACATAATCTATTGATTCACTTCAGTGTAAAGTCGAGAGATAATAAGCTTTAGGCAAGAGTTGATAACCAGCTGCCCACTAATAGCACCAGGTTGTTTCCTTCCCACTTCCTGCTCTACCTTTTATGGTAGTAGTTTTAGCCTAAGATTGGGTCTGCTTATAAAACTCACAATGAAATGATTACTAGCAACAATTGGGACTACATGCTTCTTCATTCACATCAAGCAACAAAAAAAGGATCTTCTCCTTTCCCAATCATGGAAGTAAGTCCTGGGCTTCATTTTGATTAAACAAAACTCAGTGACATATTCACCCTTGAACCAACTCCAATGGCCAAGGGAATACCATTTGACTTTAGGATAATCAGCACCCCTAAAGTTAGAAGTAAAAGGGTCAATGCCCCTTAAACATTATTACTGCTACACAGTTGGGGCCAGGGGGTAGGGAGTGGGAATGGATGCTGAGAAAGCCTTCCATAACATCCACTGTGACACATGAAGATATGGACACAAAGGACTCATTGAAGATAAAGAAACTCGGTCACAGAGAATGTATGTGGCTAGCAAATGGCAGACCAAAGACTTGAATCCAGTCTTCCAGAGTCAAGGTCTGAGGATCTTTCTACTACATCAAGTTGCCTCACGATAACTTATTTGAGAGTCTTAAAGAACTGGTCATTGCAGAGGTACTAATCATTATTTGGAGAATTGAAGGGAAAGAACTCATTGCAGAGAACAGACACATAGTCTAATTGCCTTGGTTAATCTATGCATTATATATCATAAATCTATGTACATAATGATGAGAAGTAAAAATAATAAAAAAACATAAAATTGGTTTGGCAGCCATCCAGTGAGAGGAAGGTGATAAGGCACCCATTCTATTTCATGGAGCTGAAATGTAGTTTAGGATTCATCAGGTTCCTAAAGTCTTGTCAGAAGCTCTGGAATCTGGTAAGAGCCCCACCTGCTCTCTTGAACTGGCAATGGAGGAAAGTTGAATCATCAGATAAAAATTAGAGCTATTGACAAAAGAAGATGTAAGTGGATGCTGGAGAAGAAAAAAACAAATATCCACAGTACCTACCACGTAAAATTGCTGTGAAGATTAAATAGAACACACATACACTGTACTTTGCTTATAATGCAGTAAATGCATTTGCACATAATTTCATAAATGCAGTTATTATTTTCCGGCTAACTTTGAGTTAGGTGTTATGGCCAGGGTCACAAACCAATCCAAGTAAAATATTAAAGGCACTTTGGGAGGGTAAGGCAGGAGGATCACTTGAGACCAGGAGTTCAAGACCAGCCAGGGCAACATAGCAAGACCCCTATCTCTACAAAAAATAAATAGAAAATAAATAAATAGAATATTAAAGGGATGATTGATGAGTTCTTAGAAAACAAAATACTGATCACTAAGGAGCTACTGCTGGATCACTAAAAGCCAAAAAGGCAAAAGTCTGATTTCTCAGCATCATTATTAGCCTAATACAAGAGAGAAAACACAGTAGATTTGGTATGTTCAGACTTCAGCAAGGTCTCCCATGAAATACCCTTTTGGACAAGGTGGAGAAAGGTGAATTGGATGTACAATTAGGAAATTTTGTAATTACTAAATTTCAGTGTAATAGCACGTTGATTAGTACATCTAGTCGTTTAACACAGTGGTCCCCAACCTGAGGGGGAAAGGGAGGCAGAGCTCAGGTGATGATGCCAGGGATGGCGATGGGGAGTGGCTGTAAATACAGATGAAGCTTCCCTGGCTCACCTGCCGCTCACCTCCTGCTGTGCAGCCCGGTACCCCTCTGCTGCTCTGAGGCCTGGGTTTGGGGGCCTCAGGTTTAACAAACACTGTGCCAGGCACTGTACCAGATGTTGCAGACACTAACAGGGAAGTGACATGATTCCTGCCTGTGTGTGTGGAAGCTTAAGCTGGCTTACAGGGTGATTCATACGGTCATGTCATGACGTGTACGCTGAATAACCAGCAGGGGGAGCCTGTGGCTGAGCTTCAAGCATCAGCGGGGTGGTTGAACTCTACATCTGAAAGACCCGGGTCCGGAACTGAAATTGTGTGAGTCTTATAGGTCAGAAAGGATGCTTATGCAGATTTGGTATGAAGCCAAACAGTTCAGTAACATAAATGACTCCAGCAAATAGTTGTAGCAGTTAGGAGGATGGTAAGCACCTATATGCCCCAGGTAATGAAGCCTGCTCAACTTGCTCAGCTGATCGTGGCTGTGATTTATGGCTGTGAATAAACCTTTAAAATTATATACCTGGGCTAGGTGTGGTGGCTCAAGCCTGTAATCCTAGCACTTTGGGAGGCCAAGGCGGGAGGATTGCTTGAGGCCAGGAGTTCGAGACCAGCCTGAACAAGAACGATACCCCATTTATACAAAAAAAATATTATAGAAAAATTAGCTGTGTGTGGTGGCTCCTGCTTGTAATCTCAGCAACTCAGGAGGCTGATTCAGGATTGCTTAAGCCCAGGAGTTTGGGGCTGCCGTGAGCTATGATAACACCACTATACTCTAGCCCAGGCCACAGAGCAAGACCCTGTCTCAAAAAAAAAAAAATGTAATCTCATCAAAGTCAAAATTATTTCTCTCCTTTATATTTTGATTCAACCCTTCAGATGAGCTTTCAGTTTTTATTTTCCAACTAGAATTTATTGCTTCAAAACACACTAGTTATTTCTAGTTTCCTGTGTCTTGGTTAAGGAAGCAGGTTACATATTTTAGGACTACCTTGTTGCTTAGTTGCTTTTTGTCTTAGTAACAAGCAAATGCCCATTCAATGTAACACTCTACTAGTTAGAACAAGAACACTTGAGAACCACAGACACTTAAGCATTCAGCACCAGAACTTATGGTAAAAAATTAAGCATGAGAAAATTCATCTTTCCAACAGATTGAGTTCAGTGATCACTATGTTTTTTAACAAGGTAGCATTGTACATTAAAACATTATAATACTAAGTACTGATTTGGAATCAGACAAATTGGATAACATTTTTTTAGTCTTTCTTCATCTATAAAGTGAAGATAATCCTACCTCATGGGGTTGATTTTACTATGCAAATAAGATAATATACATGTAAAATACTTATAACCATGTCTGATAGAAGTTTTTTTGATAAATAGTATTCCTATTAACATATAAATATGTACATGGTATTTTCTGAGGCTTTTCTTCCATAGACTGAAATAGAGATTTCCTATGGTAATTTTTTTGCCCAGATTCCTGGGAACTGGATAGATTTTCAACTATTAATCCCACAAAATTCTAGTACTCCAACAGCAAAGAATCCAGACTGAGTCCGTACAACTTGTTTTCTTCTAAGCCATCATCAATCTTTCATGGCCCTTCCTGGCCAAGTGTAATCTAAATACTTGAATGAGCTTCTTGGTGCTGACATCTAGAATTTCACAGCACTCATCTGCACTTAATATCTGTCACTGAAAGGCCTGGCACACTGCAGTTAGTTCCTCCTACTGCCAAGGTGTTAATGGTTTAAAGAAAAAAAAAAAAGATAGGGCCTGCCAAGCTTGGTTAATTTAAGATACACTCCCTAAAGGAGATAAACGAAAAAGATCTGTGCCTTGTGGTTTTATTGTGTTGTGTATGCAGGGGTTTGGACATAAAAATTTGTGATGTTTATAGATAACTGAATTAGGTTCAACAGGATTTTTTATTTAGGCACATTTCCATCCAAAATGGGGAGAGGGATTTCAGATCAGTAGTTTACAACCTAGGTATTGAGGATGCTAAATCCTAATAGAAATTGCATTATCCCACAATAACACTATATGAACTAATAAAACACCACGCTTCTCTAATTTTGACTGAAATTATATTTTATAGTGACACTAATTATCTCACAAGTAATTTAAAGCTCTAATTGGACTTTATGTATGTTTAGATGATTTTTGTGAAAAATTAATTAATAAATGCCATTTACTGAAGTTTTTATTTTAAGTGAACTCCTTCCCCACCTTTAAGTTTTCCTACCAAAAATGTCAAACCTAAATCTAATGAACCCTCAAGGATCTAGTCTAGATACTACCAATGTACAGGAAATACAGGAGACATAAAATTATGTGTTAAATGATACCTCAGGGATATAATCTACAAAATCCAGAATTTAGGACTATCTCTAGGACAAACATCCTAGTTTCTTCAATTAAAAAGAGACAGCAATAAAAAAAAGTGAACTAATGCACACAACAAGTTGGAATGGTGCTCAGTGACCCTGGTACATAATCCAAAATGTTGCGTACTGTATGATTCCATTCATATAAAATTTCCGATCAGGAATCAGCAACCATTGGATCTTAATGCCCAAGAGGGTGCCAGTCTGTGTGGAACAAAGCTCCAGTGGTCCGTGCATTCAGAGCCCCACGAGTCTACGCAAGGGGCCTCTATCAACTGTGGGTCACTTGCCACCTCTCTTTAATCATCATGTATTGAATGGGCACATGTGTTATACTGGGCACTGGATATAATAAAGGGAAATAAAACACGAGTTTGCAATGAGACTGCAGAGTCAGACTCAGCAAACTTGAATTAGAGGACAATTACATCTTAAAACACGCAGTACTTACCCCTGTAATATGCTGAAATAAAAAAAAAGAAAGAAAGAAAAGGCAACTTATGGAATGAGAGAAAATATTTGCAAACCATATATCTGTTAAAGGGTTAATATTCAAAATATATAAGGAACTCTTACAACTCTTACAACAACTCAATAACAAACAAACAAGAATACCCTAATAACCCATTTAAAAAATGGGCTAAGAACTTGAATAGACATTTCTCCAAAAGAGACATACAAATAGCCAACGGGTATATAAAAAATTTTCAACATCACTAATAGGGAAATGCAAATCAAAACCATGATGACATTTCAGCTCACACCTGTGAGGATGACTATTACAAAAAAAAAAAACACATAGTACGAACATTAAAGACAATAAAGATTCTGAGAGGACTGCTCCATATGAGCTGGGCTAGGCAGAGGAGGCTTCCTGGAAGAAGTACCAAGTGAGCAGTTAACATGGAAGGAGTGTGGATTTCAGGTACCAGATGTATAGCGTGAGAAAAGATAAGTAGCAGGAATGAGCGTGGCAGATGTGAGCGCCAGAATGAAAGCTGTCTGGATCTGAAGGTGTGACTGCGCAGTACTGGGACATAAGGCTGTGTAGAAGGGCCAGGGCCAGGCCATTGCAAACCAGGCAGAAGACTGAAGTTTTCTGAAAGTAAGAGTTAAATCATCCATGTAGGTTTTTTAGTAGAGACGGGTGACCTGACAAAATTATGACTATTCAAATCAAAGTTTATACAGTTTGAGAGACAGTTCAACCATATATAAATGTCCTTAAAAGTCTTTATACCGGCCGGGCGCGGTGGCTCACGCCTGTAATCCTAGCCGTCTGGGAGGCCGAGGCGGGTGGATCACTCGAGGTCAGGAGTTCGAGACCAGCCTGAGCGAGACCCCGTCTCTACTAAAAAAAAAATAGAAATAAACTATCTGGACAACTAAAAATATATATAGAAAAAATTAGCCGGGCATGGTGGCGCATGCCTGTAGTCCCAGCTACTCGGGAGGCTGAGACAGTAGGATCCCTTAACCCCAGGAGTTTGAGGTTGCTGTGAGCGAGGCTGACGCCACGGCACTCACTCTAGCCTGGGCAACAAAGTGACACTCTGTCTCAAAAAAAAAAAAAAAAGTCTTTATACCAATAGGTTCTGTTTCTTGATCAGATACTAATAATGTGGTTGTGTTTAGGTTATTTACCTCGTAAAAATTCAGCAAACTTTACACAGATGGTTTGTGTACTTTTCCCCATGTATTTTATAGTCAAAAAAAATTTTGTAATATAATTCACACTCACCTAGTAGAGTGTGAAGGGAGAGCTGAGACCACCACATATGTTATATGTATAAATCTGTGAACCCATGGATGATAACAGAAATAATAGTCTATCACTAACTTGTCCAAGGTCACACATCATTAATGGTGGAGCTAGGTCAGGAATCTTTAGGTTTCCTGATAATCAGTCCAATATGACTTCTTGATGGAAAATGATAAGCATTTCATTCTTTTTAAGATGGTACTTACTGGAGATCTTGGATATGGTAGCCTTCCTTAGTCTACATACATTGCTTATGTATTAGAGAAAACAGGTTATTAGCATTTCCCAACTGCAGGCAGAAATTCTTTAAAGATTTGCATCTAAACATAGATAGAAATATCCCACTCCGCTAAGATTTACCCTTAAAATAAATCATTGCATTTGAGAAACTTTTTCCAAACTTAATAAAAATGCCTTTTTTGTCAGACACACAGCTTGTCTACTTTTGAGACAGTATGCAAAGATTTAGCTATAAGCAAATATGTAATTAGTAGAACAAGTTAAATTGTATGTTCAATATGATCTCGTGTCTATAATAATATACTAGAAATATATAATATAGAAAAAAAATAATTACCAAAATGTTAATGGATTTTGAATATTTACCAAAATGTTAATGTTGATTATCTCTATGTTAAGGAATAAGTAATTTTGTTTTCTTACTTTTTCTTATCTTATTATTAATTTTCAACAATTAAATACAATTGAATTTTGTAATCACAAAACAAATTCTTTTTTTAAATTTAAAAAATGTAAGCTAGACACACCAAGCTTTCTATCCAGATACAGTCATATATCAAAATCATGTCTCAGCACTTTCCTGTTAATATATCACTTTAAAAGGGATCATTTTAATAGCTTGTTCTTCTAGGTAATGTTAAATGGGTAATTAACTATTGAAATGCAGGTTTTTCACCAGCTGAATATAAAATCTTATTTCAGTAAGACATTTCATTTAGACATAAAATTTCACAAGAATACAATCTGAGTAGTAGAATAGCTATCTATTGAAAGAAGCTGCTTAAATGTGTAACACAATAGTAAACCCCTATAAAAATGTTTCTGCAGGTATGCTGGTATCCTCCTGGGCATCACAAATACATTTGGCACTATTCCAGGAATGGTTGGGCCTGTCATTGCTAAAAGTCTGACCCCTAACGTAAGTAGATAATTTGCTTGTAAACTGAAAAGGTTTTGGAGCTATACATCTGTGTCAAAGTTGAGTATATTTTAATTAAGGATAAAATTCTGAATGTTTATTCTTATGAAATTCTTTTTGGCAACAAAATACTAAATGCCTTAATGGATGGGAAAGTATATTTTCAAAGAATACTCTTTGGGTTTTAGACAGAACAGTAGGGCTAAGTTAAATTAAGATCTTATACTGAAACCACATAGGTAGTTAAAAGTTATGATATTACACCAGATGGACAATACGTGTCTTTGGTTTGGATGAATAAAAATTGACAATGTAAAATTATTCAAAAAGTGGGCCCGTGAAGGTGAGGTGTCAGGAAATCACTGAGGATGAATGAGGAACAATTGAAATAATTGAGAATGTTTAGAGGTTCAGAGGACTTGGGAAAACATGCTAGATTTCTTCACATATTTGAAGGGCTACTAAATAAAAAATGGAGACCTATTCTCTGCAGTGCCACAAAGACAGATGGAGAGAAGTTACAAGGAGACATTAGGAAGGTTTTCTGTTCCAAGCTGTTACTTTATGGAATGAGCTGCCTTAGGAGTCAGTAAGCCCTAAAATAGTCAAACATTTATTTAACAGGCATTTCTTGAGTGCTTGCTAATTTGCTAGATACTAAGGATTAAAAGGCAAAATGATAAGCTGCTTTTACACTTGAGAAACTCACCATTTAGAGATTATATGTAATCAGTCTATTCTTCTCCTTGTCACTATAGGCCCCTACATACTCAACATGATTATAAAATTTATAAAAACAACTGTAACCTGGAGAACAACAACTCGAATAATGACCTTACAAGACTATCACCCACTAGAAAATGATGCCCTATAATAGACATATAAGGACATCAAAGGGGGGAAGATAAGGAAAACCCCCCTCTATTACTTAACACAGCAGCCACCTGAGACCCCCACCCCTCACGGAAGACCCACATCAACATAATACTAACCTAACACCTGGCCCATCAACTAAGCTATTACCTGGCACATCAGCATAACACTAAACCTATTACCTAGTACAACAACTACCCTATTACCTGGTACATCAACATAATACTAACCTATTACCTGGCAGACATTAGTCACCTGAGACCCCACCCCTTGGATCACCTCAACTTAATAAAAGTGGGAAAAATTGGGTAGACGAGACTCAAAATTTAATAATAAGACCCCTCTGAGCCCACGAATAAATAAACCTTAATTCTCCAACTCTCCGTGTGCCACTCAGTTTGTCCTCAGGACCACTCGCTGTACCACTCGCTGTAACAAAAGTACAGTGTGACAAATGCTGCAGGAAAAATGCGTGCAGAGCACTGTGGTCAGACAGGAGGAAACCACCTCTTCGTTCCTGGGGTGGGAGGGGCGGGGAAGGAGCCTTCCAGGAGTGAGCCGGGGGTGTGATAAGGGCGGGACACAGCCTGGGCTCCAGCACTGAGCCCTTGGGGCAGGGTGGGCCCAGGGCCCTGAAGCTGGAAGGCGGCACAGGGCCAGGTCAGTAAGCAGAGCATTTTTAAAAGTTGCCTACACTGTTTAAGAAATCAAAATAAATGGCCTCAAAAGCCCCTACCAACTCCCAATTTTCCACCATTTAAAAATATCTAAAGGACTAGTGGAACATCTCCTTCAAGAGGTGGACTTAAGCCTCCTTTCTTTCTCCATGTTTTTCCTTTCTTTTCTAAATAACCTCACTCTGGCTCCCCAGTGCCTTCTCTTTCTTTCTCACTGCCAGTTCTACTGCTTATTTTGTTTAAATGCTGCAATTGTAGGCACTCTGGTTAGACTGAAATTGCAAAGATCCAAAAAATGATTGTTAAAGGTAGTCACAGGACCCAGAAATTTAGATAAACGTCTCATGTTTTTATGTCACTGGTTTATACACTGAACAATGGTCAATCTTTGGCTGGCAAGTGCCACGCGTGTCCTGCTGTGTGTGCCATTCAAGATCTTTTACACTGGCCAGGCCTCCCTCCAGTGTCCCAGAGACCCTCAAACCTGAACTTCAGAGCTCATTGTAACTCATCTTTTCTTGGCTCACCTGACACCACCCACCTAAGGACTTAGAGGATGCTCAGGCATAACACTTTCTTAGTGACATGTGATTTGGGGACATGCCACACTTTTTATTTTTAGTTAGCTTTTTACTGAAGTATAACAGATTTTTTAAATGCACAAATCCCAAGTATACAGCGGGATGAATTTTCACAAAGTTAATTCATCCGTGTAACCAGCACTCAATCAAGAAACAGAATATTACTTCCCTCAGTAAACCCCCAGGTACCTCTTCCCAACATTCCTCCCTCACCCCCACGGAGAGGAACCGCTCTGCTGCTTTATAACCCCAGAGATTAGTTTTGTCTCACTTTGAGCTTCACATAAATGGAATCATTCAGTGTGCACTCTTTTTGCCTGGCTGCTTTTGCACAACATTTTGTTTCTGAGGTGTATTTATGCTGTAGCTCATTCATTCTCATTGCTGTATAGTATTTCATTAAACAAATATACCACAATCCTACTAGTGATAAACATTTGGGCTGTTTCAAGCATGATGGCTTTTATTGATAATGCTGCTGTTCTAACAGTCTTGTGACATTGCCTTTTTTATAAAGTAAACTACAAACAAAATTTTTTTCATTTGCATTTTTTCCTTTCTTTCTCTACAGAACACTGTTAGAGAATGGCAAACTGTTTTCTATATTGCTGCTGCTATCAATGTATTTGGTGCCTTTTTCTTTACACTGTTCGCCAAAGGTGAAGTGCAAACCTGGGCTCTCAATGATCATCATGGACACAGACACTGAAGGAACCAATAAATAATCCTGTCTCTATTAATGTATTTTTATTTATCATGTACCCTAAAAGTGCCTTTGATATTTTAATGTGTAAGCATTCTATTAATATATTTTTAAAAATTGTACTTATATTAAATTTTTAAAGCTTGTAATCATGAAATGTCACTAGTTGCCAGATTAGTAAAATAAACTATTTTTAATTATGAATAATATATATGCTGGAACTTATACTTCAGGTTCACATACCTGGCTGCCAGGAAGCATGAAGTAGGGGAGTTCTGTTTCTTTTAAGGGCCATGTTTAAGGGAATGAACTGAAAGGGACCCCCCACTACCTTTGCTTAATTAAACCAGATAATAATTCTCAGGTATTATTGATAAACACCTGGTTTTGTCCACTTTCCTCATAAAAATTATTTAACACTTAGGTCAAACTTTAGCCTCTCCATGGAGCCGCCAGCAATTGTGTAATTGGGCCTGGCAACTGGACTGAGGGAAGCATGCCCAGGCAGCTGCCAAGCATTCCCTCCCTGGCTTTGGGGACAGAGTGCTCAGCATTTATCAGAGGCAACACCCAAGCCCAGGGTCAGTGTCAAGTCTTTGGACCATGTTCTCCCCCTAGGGCTATTCATGTGTAGATAAAGCCCTGAGCAGACAGAAGCACTGAGACCCACAGCTACATCCCCTCCACAGCACAGTAGAATATCGACTGGCATGTAACCTGCAAAAGAAAAGTGTGATGCCCAATCACAGATAATATCACCCTTATTTAAAACTACTCTCACATGGATCAGAGTATATATAAATTTTTGTGTTTTTTAAGCTACATGAGAATTTTAAAAATGTTTTAAACTGTTACTTTTTGTTCAGTCTGTCTTCCTATAAGCTTCTGGTTGCAGTTTCAAGTTAAAGTGACTTTTAAAGGCCACGTCACCCAGGACCAGTGTGTAATCACCTTTACTGCTGATTCCCATTATTTTTCCAGTTTTTTCCTGGACCATCGTCCAGTGCTTGTTAAGCATGCTGGGGGCATCTGTGTGATTTAAAGCTTGGTTTATGTTTTATTGTGTTTGTTCAACACTACCTGAAACATTATAACTAAAACTGTTGAATGTAATATGATGTGAATACAGTTATGTAAATTTATTTTTAAATTTGTAAATAGCTTTAAGTTGCTATGGTGACATTTCTTTTATAAATCATCAAAATAAACCTTTTTGGATTGATATTTGGATCTGACAGTTCTGTGTTATTTTTTAGTGTCCACAGTAACTATTTTACATCTTTTTTGCATCCTCCTCAAGGATACAAAAAAATCTTTTTTGCATCTGCTTCTACATGCATCTCTGCCACCACCAGAGACGTGGGCCATCTAAGTGATGCAACGTGAGAAATCTCTATTGCCATCAACCTGCCCTTCCTACCTCTGAATAGGGTCCACTCGTCTTGCTAAAACATATACCAACATCACTGATTCTGTCCTCTGCTATCTCCTCCCAGAACGTGCTTCAGCAATTCCTCTTCAGTTTGCTTCTTCAATCTCTCTTCTTGTTCTTTTCCTTCTATCTCAGAGATATGCAAGTCTTCTTTAGCCTATAAACAAAAATATAAAAGTCTCCCCGAGACGTTAAAACATTTTTTATTTTCTTTTTTAGTAAAACTTTTATATACAGTATACCCCTAGGATAATACTCAGGAAACTGGAAACAGTAGTGTGATATCATAACATATTAATATATGTATACATATTGGTTTTCATACACAGTTCCTGGCTTATAACTCCCATAGCTCCTGTTATGATGTTGGGGCAGGTAAGGCCTCAGGAGCAAGCTTCAGAAAACGGAATCTCTCTTTCTGACCGTCTCCCGCCCTCCTTTCACCTGCTTCTTTCTCCCCAAGGCAGGAATCTTCCCCTGCCTTTCTGTCTTAGAGCTGGACATAAAGAAATTCTCTGATGCCCCCCCTTGTTTAATTGTAAGTCATAAGACCCCCATTTCAGAAGGGGTCCTGCCCCATACCCTGGAGGAAGGAATGCTGCACAGGAAGGCCAAAAAGAATCTCAACGGACAGGCCTTGCTGGTTTCCCCACTCAAGTCTTTTAGTGTTAGATCATACTGTTTTTGTCCAATCACATTTCTACCCAGTTGTCAATCATGACTATCCAATGAAGTCTCCATGAAAGGCCCAAGAGGACAGGGTTCAGAGAGCTTGCAGATAGGTGAACGTGTGGAGGTTCCCAGAGGGTGGCGTGCCCGGGGAGGACATGGAAGCTCTGTGCCCCTCCCCACAGACCCCACTCTATGCATCTCTTCATCTGTATCCTTTGTGATATCCTTTATAATAAACTGGCTAATGGGTTTCTCTGAGTTCCATGCGATGCTCTAGCAAATTAAACCCAACGAGGGGGTTGTGGGAACCCCAACTTGAAGCTGGTGGGTCAGAAGTGCTGGAGGCCCAGACTTACGACTAGTGTCTGAAGGGGGGTGGGGTTCTTGTGGGCCTTACCCTGTGGGACCCGATGCTGTCTCCGGGTAGATAGTGTCAAAACTGAATTGGACACCCAGCTGGTGTCTGCTGCAGAATTGCTTGCGTGGTATGTGGGGAAAGAAACCCATACACTTGGACACACAAGTCTCCTGTGTTGATTGTTGCCGAGTGAGAGAATAGCCACAGTTTGAGTTTGTTTTTCTTCAAACAAGTGGTTACCTCTGGAGAGATAAAATAAGGACTTAGGGATGGAAAGGAGAATTAATTTTCACATTAATTGTCAAATGTGACAGTATAACCTATTCAAATGAATACATCATCATAAAAACAAAACAAAGCACCTGTTGCTCAAGCTGTTGTATAATCATCATCAGGTTTGCAACTGCCTACCGGACATCCCCAACTGGCTATCGCCTTTGCACCTGAGACTGTTTAAAAATCCAACCTCAAGGGGGAGGGGCACCAAAAAAAAAGGAAAAAAAAAAGCAAATCCAACCTCACTCCCCCACCCTCACCCTCATTCTGAATAAAAACAGCTGTTCCCGCCACCTTCCTTATTCCTGTGAAAAGTTTCCCCAGTCACGCTGGCTTGGCCCTGGAGTCATTTTTTGTTCCTCCTCCGTAGTCTTCCACCCCACCCTCTACCCCGTGTCTAAGCAACCACCTGTCTTTTCCATTCCAGTTTCTTCATGTCTCTGGAATTTGTTTTTTAATCCCTCTGCCATGTCCTAGGTAAGAGCCTTGTAGCTATTGTTTCCACCTAGAATAGAAAAGTTAAGTCGTCTCACTGCCATAAGTCTTGATCCTCTTCTGTCCCAGCTTCACACCAGTGCTGGACTAACCGTCCCAGTACAACTCATCTCCGCGATCAGGGTACTCCCCAATGTGAGCCCCTGGCTTCCCTCTGCCTGCCCAGCAGCCCTGCCCACCCCAGGCCCCGCCTCCCCATCCTCATCTCCCACCAGGCCCTGTTGCGGTGACACCCGGCTACCCCACTCTCCCACACCTGCTCTCCATCTTCCCTTTCCTCTCCGAGCCTTTATTCATTTCATTTCTTGGTCCTAAAAAGTCACTCTTCAACCCAACTCCCTTTATGACCCCTGATTTCTTCCACCCTCCCTGATCTAGATGTGGTCTTTTCCTTTGACCCACTAAAACACCATAGTGTTTATTTATTTATTTTGGTTTTTTCCTTTATTTTAAACTCAAAGACTCATGCTCAGTTATGGAAGAGATAATTTCGTCATTCACACGTTCAACAAATACTGAGTATCTACTCTGTACTAGGCAATAAGGATACAAGGATGCATTTCCCACAGTGCTGCCCCTCCCTGGAGCTCAGTCTGGCTCCTGCATAACGCTAACATGAACAGGAGTCTGTGTCATCTCCCTGCTACAGTCATCACAAGCCTCTTGAGGGCAGGGTCTCCTTCCCAACAACATGTGCTTAGTTCATTTTAGTTGCCTAATAAATGGTAACACTTTAGCTAAATGGATTATAAACTGAAATTTTTATCTCATATATTATTTTTTAATCTGTTGGTTTCTTCTCCCCAAAAAATAGTGTAATTAAATGTGCTAATAGCTTTTAATGAAGAAATGATATCCTAACCTCAAAATAAGTTATGTGACAGTTATTGTTAAATAGTTTTGAAAGTATTTGAGAATAGCTTAGTTCTGTATAGGCAAAATAATTTCTCTTTCAGTTATTCGACAAATATTTATCGAGCATTCGTTATGTGCCAGGCATTGTTCTTTGCCCAGGGATACAGCAATGAAAAAAAAAAAAAAGCAAGTTTCTGTTCTCATAGGGCTCACATTCTTATTTATCAAACCTTTTTCTTTTCTTCATAAGTTCCAGCCTTTGAAACCTTTCATGCAAAACATCATTATCCGCCCAACAATCATATCCAGCAGGAATAAGCATGCCAACTGTCCTTGAGAATCAGGTCTATGAAAGAAACTGCGACAAACGCTGAAATCAGCAGTTTGTATCAACCATTGCAATGTCTTTCTTACTTCAGCCTTTGTTTCTTTTTCAAGAAATCAGAGATGTTTGAATTTACAGCCTGTTGCAAAGTAAATTATCTAATCTCCCCTCTGAGGGCAGCACATAACTGTCTAAAATAAAATTCCCCCAAATAGAAAAATATTGATGTCGTACTTAAATTTGAAGGCAGGAAGAACACTACAGGAAAAGACCCAGTTCCTCTCACTAAAAGCATATTACTGCCTCCGATGAATAAACAGACATGGGGTAAATGTCTAATTTCAGTTAAAGAATAAGTGATCTTTCTCATAGAAATGTAAATTAAGATGGATTGCAAAGCTTTTTCACGTGTCTCTGCCTTTTAGAGCAACCATAAGCAGAAAAACCAACTATAAAAGTTTTTACTCTAAAAGGATAAAACAGAAAATTCCTTCTAGGAGTTCTGCGATGGAAAGCTGTGAGCACAAGCAATACTGAAAAGAAATGAAATGTAATGAATCTAATCTTCTGCCCGCTTTTCTCGTGTGCCTTGATGAGGAAGAACACTAGTAATTTTCCAAGCGCCCGTTTACTTTCACTTTTTTCTTGATGTTGGGGGAGGAGGAGAGTTAGAAGTTCCACGTCATTGCCCATCCTGTGCTTGTAAGTGAGAAGCCATTATTGCACAACGGAGCTGAAAAAGCATGTAAACTATCCGCTTCCCCTCACACACATCTTCATGCCATAATAGTCTAGACTTTCTGGTGGAGCGGGGAATATACATATATATTGTATTAAATCTTTTCCTGAAAGCACTCTCGTTGTCGGAAACTATTGAAATATGCTAACATTTCTACCAGTGTCATCACCTCTCAGGATCAAGTGTGCATATTGGTCTCAGTCTTCCTTTAGAGCGCCACAAATAGCCCCTTGTTTTAAGCACTTTGCAACTTTCACTCCACAGTCTGAAACTTGAACTTTCCCCAGCAAGTTTAGTTGAGATTGAAAATGATCTGGATGGGATAGATAGTGTGGTCTTCTTAATGCTCAAGAACTGTTTTGTGTGAAGGAAGGGGATTCTGTTAGAGGAATTTCAAGTCTGTGTTGTATAAATTACCCATCCAATATCTATTATAATGCACTTTTTTTTTTAAATACTAAGAAGATATTTCAGATGTCTGTACTGCTTTGAGTCGTTCTACCATTAGTGGTAGGAAGTTTATCCTGGGACATTGCTAAGGATTTTCTTTGTTTCCGTCACCAGCTACAGACAAGCGTGTGATAACAGCATTTGTATCACACTCTCACATACATTACCTCTGTTCTTTCTGGGCTGCCACCTTGGACACTAGTCCTTCTTTCTGACCCATTCAGTAGAATGGAGGCTGATGAGAGACAGTAGTGAGTTTCTCTCCAGGTTTAGACTGGCCAGAGGTGAAGGCAGGCTTGGCATGCACTGTCTTAAGTCTTCCCTGAGTTTCAGTTCTTCCACTGTGAGTCTGAGGAGATTGGGAAAGAGGACAAGGGTGGAATGGATTGAATCAGGATTATCTGAGACTGTCAAGTGAATAAAAACTAAAGTAGATGAGGAAATAGTGAAGAGATGTGTCAAAATTGAATGTAAGCCAGGCGTGGTGGTACCCACCTGCAATCCCAGCCACTCAGGAGGCTGAGGCAGGATTGCTTGAGCCCAGGAGTTTGAGGCTGTGGTGAGCTATGATTGCGCCACTGCACTCCAGTGAGCTCTGATGATGCCACTGCACTCCACCCCAGGTGACAGAAGTAGACACTGTCTCAAAAAAAAAGATTTTTTTTTAATTAGAAAGCTTGATACTACTACTTCTTCTCAGCCTTTTGGCTAAGATCAAGTATAGTATCTGTTCGTATCAGTGTAATATTTGATATTTCCTCTATCCAAGGATAATATATAGAGTGGATTTTTAGAGCAGGGAGTTGGAATGCGAGCTTGCCCTGTCCACTCCAAACATTGACCTGGTATTATAGTACCTCCAGGAATCATGCATCCTCCAAAACAAATAAGTAAAAAGAAAGAAAGAAATTGGATAGCAAAGGATATGGGAATATGAAAATTCTTGCCCACAAGAGGAGGGTGATATATATAAACTGGCAAATCATTCGAGAAAGCAAAAAAGCTCGAACACAGTGGCTCACGCCTGTAATCCTAGCACTCTGGGAGGCCGAGGCAGGAGGATCCCTTGAGCTCAGGGCTTCGAGATCAGCCTGAGCAAGAGTGAGACCCCATCTCTACTAAAAACAGAAAAATTAGCTGAGTATCATGGCGTGTGCCTGTAGTCCCAGCTACTCAGAAGGCTGAGACAGGAGGATCAATTGAGCCCAGGAATTTGAAGTTGTTGTGAGCTATGATGACGCCATTGCACTCTCCCCAGGGCAACAGAGTAACACTCTCTATCAAAAAAAAAAAAAGCAAAATGTTTATATTTAAATTAAATAGGAAGAGGCCGGAAGCCTCTTCACTCTATTATTTCCTTTTCTGTGCAGAAGCTTTTTAGTTTGATGTAGTCCCATTTGTCTATTTTTGTTTTTGTTGCCTGTGCTTTTGTAGTCTCACCTGTAAAATCTCTGCTTGGACCAAGGTCCAGAAGTATTTCCCCTACGTTTTATTCTGGTAGCTTTATGGCTTCAGGTCTTACATTGATGTTTTTAATACATTTTTAATTGATTTTTGCATATGGTGGGAGATAGGAGTCTAGCATTATTCTTCCGCACATGGATATCCAGTTTTCCCAGCATTAGGGTGTCCTTTATCCAATGTCTGTTCTTGGCATCTTTGTTGAAAATCAGTTGGTTGTAAATATGCGCATTTATTTCTGAGTGCTCTATTCTATTCCATTGGTCCATGTATCTGTTTTGGTTACTATCACTTTGTAGTATATTTCGAAGTCAGGTAGTGTAATACCCCCAGCTTTGTTCTTTTTGCTCAGGATTACTTTGGTTATTTGAGTCTTTGCTGTTCCATATAAATTTTAGGATTTTATTTTTTCCATTTCTGTGAAGAATGTCATTGTTATTTTGATAGTGCCTGTATGAAATCTGCAAATTGCATTGGGTAAGAAAAAATGTATTATTAAGAAAAATTACAAAAACTCAGGGGCAGCCCCAGAACTGTTCCTCCAACTTTGGAACCCCAAACCCAGGGTCTCTGACATTGGAGGGCCAGGTTGGAGTGCTCCCCCCCTTATCACCCTCAAACTTTACACTGCAGGCTGGACAGTAAAGTGGCTTCTGTGGCCTACAAAGTGGCCCACAAAGTAGCCCTTGTTGATATTCATGTCAGCCCACAGGCCATGCCAAATGACCCATATTTACTTGCCAAAAAAAAAAAAAAAAACCTCGACATGCCTGGAGAATGTCATTCAGTCCTGCTACTTTCTCCACTGCCTTATCCCAGTGTAAATGTCCATAATTTTCACCTTATGGATTTTATGTGTCTAAAATGCTTTTTAAAGAACTGATTTTTAAAGCAAGCACTCTCGCACACACCCCCACCCCACTTCTTTCTTCAGAAGCATGGGCTACACGGTAGTTTCGTTGCCCTAAAAACCACGCAGGGCGCAGATCGTTTTACCCTGGACACCAGAGAAATCCTCCTGATTTGAGCCACTTGGTGGCGAAACATTAACTGTAAACTTTACCCAGCAGGGTGGGGTAGAGCAAATATTTATAACTCTCAGGAAACTTGAGTTTGACTCATATTTTAGCTGACTCGTGAATCAGAACTATCAAAGACTAGATTTTTTTGGTTTAACGAAAGAAGATGACTGTTAGAGAAACCATCTCCGCGCGATCGCAGAGAGCAAACACAATGAAAGGAATGTGGAATGACTCAGCTCGGCCGGGCGGCGGGCGCTGACCCGGCGAACAATGGAAAGTCACAGCGGGGCCTCGGAAGCCGCGTCCACACCCGCCGCGTCCACACCCGCCCGCGCCGGGGGCTGCCGGCCGCTGGGGGCAGCAGGGACGCTGAGCACAAAGCGACTTTCTTAACCCTCGATTCTTGCTTTTTAGCATCTAAGGTTGCAACATAATTATAATTTGGCAAAATCCACAGGAGCAGTGGGACCTAAAAGCAAAGGTGCGGGGCCTCATTCCCACGGGCCAGGGTCCCCTCCTGGGCAACAAACGGCAGGTGGAGACCCCAGATCGACTCATGCCCCGGCCGGGGTGGCGCCTGATAGGTCCCTACACACGTCTTCTTAACTCACCACAGAACTATCCTGAAAGGAAAGCACGAGGCTCCACATCGCAAGGCTTTGCTTCCAGGCCGGGGCGAAGGGCTTTGCGATGACTGGAGAAAGGTCGGCCGGCTTGGCCTCAGCGGACACGAATCTGCGCTTTCTGGCAGGAACGGGGATTCGGGGAAGAAGCTGGCCCCAAGCCTGGTGGTTAGGAGATCGCTTCTGAAAATTCGTCTAAGTCAGAATCTGTTGAGCCTGGGGTTT
The DNA here is from genome assembly GCF_020740605.2 of Lemur catta. Classification (NCBI taxonomy): domain Eukaryota; kingdom Metazoa; phylum Chordata; class Mammalia; order Primates; family Lemuridae; genus Lemur; species Lemur catta. The sequence goes on along the minus strand of NC_059129.1, from coordinate 74,270,042 downwards.
CTCGTGTGGGACTCAGTTGCTCTCGAGGAATACAGTGGCTGCAGCCAACATTAGAAAATCAGTACAATGTGTTGAGTGCCCAGGATTTTTGTCGTTGGTGTGTTTGCTGGTGCGTGGGATGAAAAGAAGTCCAGGCAGGGGCAGACCGGCTCCGGGAGGCCCCACCTTTGTCCCCAGGGCCCCAGGGCCGGGCAGTTTCCCGGGCCGCTCCCAGCGCAGCCACGCGCAGCTCTGTGGGTTGCACCAGGCTCAGCTCCCGAGCACGTGTTCTGCTGGGGAAGGAAGGGAGGGCTGCTCGCTCTCAGACCCCTGCTGGCCCGCATCCCTCGCCCCTCCTGTCTCGGCCACCCTTCTGCCTGCCCAGGACAGCTTCCTGCCGGCCCTTCAGCCCAGGATGCCATCCAAATTCACAAGTTGTCCCTCTAAATCTGCCTTGACTCATATTCCAGGCCCTGGGGGATACACTAACACCCATACACTAACGCTTCCAATTCCTGATGCACTAATACACACAAGTCCGTCTTTGCCTCTCTTTTTCCTGTACATGAGATGACCATGTGGTTTCCCATCCAAACCTAGACTTATGAGAGGGAAAAGGATGCTATTATTATAATAACTACACCCAGTAGTCTGGGGCCACTGAGCCTGTAGTCCCAGATATTCAAGAGCATGAGGCAGGAGGCCTGCTTGAAGCCAGGTGTTGGAAACCAGCCTGAGTGGTATAGCAAGACCCTGTCTCTAAAAATAAATAAATTAATTAATAATAATAATAATGATTACACTCGAACTACAGAAGAAAATCTGTTCCAGGCATAGTACGGTACTAGTATATACAGTTACCCTGGGAAACTCTAGCAATGTATCTAAATTCAGAAAACATTTTTTACTCTTTACGTTCTCCCAGTAAAAGGGAAGGAGGGAGAGAAGGTGGCAGGAGGAGAAGCAATTTAAAAAGAAAAGAAAGCCCAATTCAATACTGCATTTTTGAAAAATACTCTATTTGTTAAGAATACTTAGACCTAGTTAGTGTATTTTGCTCCACTTTTGCTAAACGCTTGGAGATTTATTTGTAAATGCAGGCAACAATTTCTGTCGACATCAGCAAAGCAGGGTTAGCAAGTGCTGCAGGGGCTGTAGAACTAGCCTCACTGTGCCAGACTAACCTAACAACGGTGTTTCTTCCCGCAGGATTCTCTCTGTGTATTATCTTTATACACATACAGTTACTACTTACATATAAATACAGATTTTGAAAAAATAGATTTTTTTCTGACTGTGGCTTCCTAGCTGTCTAGCTATGTGTAGTCAGTAATAACAGACCAACTTTTTTAGCAAGCTCTTATAGCACATACTATATGTACAGGGCCCGGCGAGGTGGCTCACGTCTATAATCCTAGCACTTGGGAGGCCGAGGCGGGTAGATTGCTCGAGCTCAGGAGTTCGAGACCAGCCTGAGCAAGAGCAAGACTCTGTCTCTATTAAAAAAATAGAAAGAAATTAGCTGGACAACTAAAAATATATATAAAAAATTAGCCGGGCATGGTGGCGCATGCCTGTAGTCCCAGCTACTCAGGAGGCTGAGGCAGGAAGATCACTTGAGCCCAGGAGTTTGAGGTTGCTGTGAGCTAGGCTGACACCACGGCACTCTAGCCTGGGCAACAGAGTGAGACTCTGTCTCAAAAAAAATAAAAAATATATGTACAGACACTGTGTGTTCCCAAAACCTTACAGATATTAACTCATTTAGTCCTCATGACAACCCTACGAAGTAGGTATTATTGTTATCATTCCCATTTTATAGATAGGGAAACTGAGGCAAAAAGAGGTTAAATAAATTGCCCAAAATCTCACCACTAATAAATTGCACAGGTGGGTTTAGAACCCAGGCTGTCTACTACAAGAGTTCATGATCCCAGGCACTCACTTACGCTGACTTGACCTGTGAAGTCTTCCTAAGGGCAATAGGAAAGACGTGACCCGGCTTAAGTAAGCTTTTTCTGCTAAAGTACTCAATGATGTGTTTTACTGCTGCCCGTACCTCTAATAAATGTTCCCATCAGCCATCTCAGAATAAAGACAGATTTTTCTTCTGTGGTCTGGGTATAATTGTCATTTTTATTTTTTTAAAGACAGGGTCTTGCTGTATCACCCAGGCTAGTCTCAAACTCCTGGCCTCAAGCAATTCCCCCTAGTGGTGTAAAGCCTTTAGAGGTATAACCCAGTCTTCTTTCTCTTGAGCCCTCAGCTTCAGCTACACTAAAACCCCAGTCTATACTGTCCTGCCTCAGCACTTTCTCTGTGCTTTTCCCTCCTGGAAGGCCTCCCAACCCACCCCTCTGCACTCGACTTCTTTTATTGAAACCCCACCTACCTTCAAGGCCCAGATCAAACTGGCCTTCCATTGTCACACAAGACAGAATCTACCCAATGTCTGAAATCCTACAGCCTTTATCCACACCACTCACATGCCTACATATCTTATCTCCTCTACTCAGTCAGCAATTTCTTTTCCCCACAACCCTTAGCACAGCACATTTTTACATAAATAGTCCTCAGTGAATGTATAGCCTCTCATTGTTTGCCCTTCATCTACCCTCACTGTTAAATATCTGTAAAGAAATATGATGCATTGATTATTTCCAAAAGAGAAGACTTCTGCCTTAAAAACAAAAAACAAAAAAAAAAAAACATGATTTTTGTTCAGGAATCTGTTCCTCTCCAGTTCTACAAGTAGACCCAGCAGAAATAGAAAGCAAGTCACATATGTCATTTTAAATTTTCTTTTTTTTTTTGAGACAGAGTCTCCCTCTGTTGCCCAGGCTAGAGTGAGTGCCGTGGCGTCAGCCTAGCTCACAGCAACCTCAAACTCCTGGGCTCAAGTGATCCTCCTGCCTCAGCCTCCCCAGTAGCTGGGACTACAGGCATGCGCCACCATGCCCAGCTAATTTTTTTCTATATATATTTTTAGTTGGCCAGATAATTTCTTTCTATTTTTAGTAGAGACGAGGTCTCGCTCAGGCTGGTCTCGAACTCCTGACCTCAAGCAATCCGCCCGCCTCGGCCTCCCAGAGTGCTAGGATTACAGACATGAGCCACCGCACCCGGCCTTAAAATTAGTTTTAATAATACATTTTATTTAACCCAATATATCCAAAATGTTATAATTTCAACATGTAATGAGTATAAAAAACATTAAAAGATATTTTACATGTGTGTATGAAGTGTTTGGACTCTGCTGGGTATTTTACACTTACAATATATCTTAATTCAGACTAGCCACATTTCAAGTGCTCAGTAGCCACATGTGTCTAGTACCTTCTATATTGGATAGAGCAGGTCTGAGCCCATCAGCACAACATTCCCTGGTGACTGTTACTGGTCCAGGAGTGGTAGGCTGGAGGCCTAAGTTGGGCTGATCAGACTGTAACAAAGGATTTATAGTCCATGTTTGGGAGAGCTTTCTGCCTGCTGCTTATTTTTGCAAGGGAAGCCTGCAGCTCAGATTGCCGCCGGCAGCCTTTGTGGAAATCATCTCGGAACTATGAGGAAGAGCCAGCAGCATTGGTGTTAGGATGATACCAACACTGAGGATGGCAGTAACGGGGAGACAGAAAGAACCCTGAGTCCTTAATGACATCACTGAGCCACTGATCAAACAGGGTCTGGAGCTAACCCTACTTCTGCTTGTGAAAAATAATAAATTTTCCATTTTATTTAAGCCAGACCGAGTCAGAGTTTTCTGTAGCACCCAAGAACATCCCAACATCAGAGCTAAGCCTTGAACCCGACTCTATAGCCTCCTACACCCAGGCTTCTCTACCAGGCTGCCTCTCAAGAAAGATTTTTGGCTAATTCTTTTGGGTCCCTCTCAGATTCTCTCCGAGGCACAGTGGTGGTAACTGCCAATTCATTGGAAGTAAAGATCCCCAAAGATGCTGGTGCTTGTGAAGGCCTCACCCACCAAGTGGGTCAGTGCAGCTGCAGATGTCATTTCAGGGCACAGGAACAGCCAGAAGTCCCTTCTCAGGACAGCTGCTATTACACTGCACTCTCCAGCTAGCCAGCGTTTGTTCCATCTGCCAGGGCAGGCATTTGTCACAGCCTTTCAGCACCTCTCCTGGAACCGTTAGACCTTGGGGCTGGCCCAAAGCTGGACAAGCTACAGCTCTTTGCCAGGAGGCAGTCCAGGAAGCCACACTTTCCTCTGCGACAGCAGCCTTTTCTGGCAGGGCCCTGAAGATCAGCATGTCCTGGGCCAACTGCTGGCGAGGGGTATTTAGAGGACATGTTGCAAAGTTTGACAGGAGCACTGACAACTGCAGGACCAGAAAGTGAAGAGGAACAGCAACGGGGAAAATGGACTGAAGAGATGCCACCCCAGGAGTGAGAAAATTACTCATAAACTCAGTTCATTGTGCATCGCTTACAAGCAGCAGCAGGGTGGGAACTAACTTGCTCAGAGGCAAGTAGACCTCATCGTTTACTTACAATGCACAGGTCTCACAGCTCCAAAACTAAGAAGAAAGGTAGAGCCACAATTAATCAAGCCTCCCTCTAATCTGTCTTGGAGAATATGCATCTTACACCAATTGTTAAAAAATGTCAACATGGTATAGTGAGAATAATGTGACACTTCCAGGCCAGAGAGCTGCCACTCAGTGCTAGTGCCTGGTAGGCAAGTCACAAGACCCCTGTTATGCTCAGTTTTCTAGTCTCTGAAATACGCATTATTATATCTCACAGCTTTGGAAGGTCCACTTTTTAAAATGCATATCAAACCCTTTGTAAGCTATTAAGTGATGTAATTTTTCACCATTATGACTTTTTCTTTTTTAGACAGAGTCTCACTCTGTTGCCCAGGCTAGAGTGCCACGGCGTCAGCCCAGCTCACAGCAACCTCGGACTCCTGGGCTTAAGCAATCCTCCTGCCTCAGCCTCCCAAGTAGCTGGGACTACAGGCATGTGCCACCATGCCCGGCTAGTTTTTCTACACATATTTTTAGCTGTCCATATAATTTCTTTCTATTTTTAGTAGAGACGGGGTCTCGCTCTTGCTCAGGCTGGTCTCGAACTCCTGAGCTCAAACAATCCGCCCGCCTCAGCCTCCCAGAGTGCTAGGATTACAGGCGTGAGCCACCGTGCCCGGCCCATTATGACTTATTTTATTAATATAAGGGGAAAAATGCTTCTGATGAGTTTTTAATACGCAGAAACTACTACCTACTTGTTAATAAAAAAAATTAACGTTTTTGATAAGATCATATATTCTTAAAGCATTTATTCCTATCCACTTTACTCACTCTGGGCCTCTGGCTCCTGATTATAAAAACAGACCCAGGCCCGGCGTGGTGGCTCACACCTGTAATCCTAGCACTCTGGGAGGTCGAGGCGGGAGGACTGCTTGAGCTCAGGAGTTCGAGACCTGCCTGAGCAAGAGTGAGACCCCATCTCTTCTACTAAAAGTAGAAAAAATTAGCTGGGCATGGTGGCGCCTGCCGGGAGTCCCAGCTACTTGGGAGGCTGAGGCAGGAGGATCACTTTAGCCCAGGAGCTGGAGGTTATGGTGAGCTACGATCATGCCGCTGCACTCTAGCTGCGGTGACAAAGTGAGACTCTGTTTCAAAAAAAAAAAACACAAAAAAAATCCCAGACCTCACATACTTGTCTTGCATGCACTGAGGACTGGAATGATGGCCAAATGTGGTTACAGATCCAAAAAGTTTACTAAACTTTAAAGTTCATACATCAGGGGTGTATATATAGCATTTAATTGCAAAAGAGCTTGCCATGGGTGTAGGATCCAACTCGTTAGGCCCTCCAAATAGTAATACCACACCTTGTTTCCTTCTGACCCGAAAACCAGTGGCTCACAGGGACCCAGTAAAGGAACCACACCCCACATGGAATGCCCTTGGTCTCCTGTGTCTCAAGATGAAGGAGCAGCTCAGGGGCAGGTCTACGGTGGGAGGGAAACACATTAAAAAAAAAAAAGATAAAAACATTAAAAACTTTTTTTTGTTGTTTTCTTACACACAAAGCCCCTTAGTAAAAAAAATAATAATAATAATTAATTTAAAAAAAAGATGAAGGGACACATGCTACGTGAGCCTGGGTCCCAGAATAATTGGCGCTGGACACTAAACTAGAAAACATACACGTACTTGTGCAGGTGCACACACACACACACACACACACACACACAAACACACATCCTTCTACTGGTGTCTTCCACTGAGTTAACCCTTAAGGCTTAACTCAAGAAAATATTGCCATCTGTTAAATATAGATGATAGTTATATGGGTGCCATATTATTTTCTATACTTTTCAATGTTTGAAATGTTTCATAAAACAACATTTTTCAATAATCATTTTTAAGGCAACCTAAGTCAAGTATCAACACCTTCTCTTGGATGTCTTTTTGCCTCCCAACCCATCCCTAAAGTTGAACTAGATGCTGCTTCTCTGTACTTCTGTCACACTCGGAGATGACTTCTGTGACATCACTTATCACACTGTATTATAACTTCTCATTACCCCAGGTGTCGAGCTCTCTGAGGATGGGAGACTTTCATCCTTCTCTCTTCACCAAGCCTAGCACCTGGCACATTGTGGGGATTAATCAATGTCTGATATTAATTCAGTCAACATGAATGAAACGTTCTGGTTTCACTCTAAGCCTTCACCAACCACCAGAACTTCTTTCCTCTCCCAGACTGCTTCTCCTCTCCTTTTCTCTTTTGTACTAAATATAAATCACTCTAAATGTTGTAAGAAAAATCTGATAACCACATGTCAGAGAAGAACTGTGCTTTGATTAAAAGTGATTTAAATACACACTGTACTAAAAATGTAAAAGAAAAGGAAGACTCAATGAGAACATCACTGTCTCTAGATATTCAAGACTATAAATACAAATTTGAAAAATACAGGAAATTTTTAACATTCATAATCCAACAAAACAGTCCCAAATCAGGCATGGTCCCCTTGCTAAGAGGACAAAAGGTCTAGAGACTTGTAGAAAATTTATACTGTTTGTTCAATGGGAACAAACCCCTTTTGATAAGAGTCTTACCTTTTTTCTGATAGCAGTCATAATATTCAAACAGTATGACTAAAATAAGATAATTGTCTATCTACCACCTTCCTACAGAGTATTGAGCTTCTTTTTTTGATTCTTAAAGTGCCCTTTTTAATACACATTTAGCTGAATGCTTGTTCTGTTTTATTGTAAATAAAGGTAATTGCTTTTAAGGTTAAAAGCAATATGCTAAACACTCCATAGGTATTTTCCTACTTTATCTATTCTACATGATGTTATCCAGGATGAAAGCTGGTATATCTGGTTATGTGTGCAATTGCTTTATTTGATGTCCTTGCTTACCTTTCTGGCCGCATCTGGTGCCACTCCTCCGCCACACCCTGCCAGGCAGCCATGCTGAGTAAGCCACTTGCTTTTTCACCTCCTCGCTTTTGCACATATTGTTTCCTCAGCCTGGATTACAAGAATTCAAGAATGAACCAAGACTCATGTCCATTGTCATCTCCTCTGGGGAACTCCTCTGAGCACTTCCTGTTCCATCAGTCATTTTACATACCTCTATTTCAAGACTTACATTTTTACTGGAATTACCGGCTTTCCTATCTCTCTCCTCCAGTGCCCTGAAAGCCCTAGTGGCCTGCAACTATAATCTACTCATTTTTGTAGTTCTAATGTCAAGTATGTTTCTTAACATTGATTGATTCAGTGTTTAGTGGACAAATGGCTGAGACTGAACAATTGAATGAAAGTGTATGATACAACAAAGCTGCATTTAAAATTATTTGCTTATGTGCCACCAGGGGACTTATAGCCAAATGGTTCAGTAAAATGCATAGACACTCAAAGAGGAAGCACTTAACCAAAAATCCACGTAAGTTAAATAGGGAGATGCAGATTGTGTGCCAAACAGAGCTGGGTTTCCATGCTGGGCTTCCATGCTGGGCTTCTTGGCCCTTCTGAGTCCCTAGAGCTATGTGCCTCTGGAATTTGGAGCAAGCTTGGTAGTAATTTTTACAACGATGGACTTTTTTGGTTGAAAGCCTGCTTATTCATCATGCCCTGCCCCGATCCTGCTGTTCAGTTCCCAAACTGCTCTGTTCCCACAAGTTTTCCAGAGAACAGTAGGCCAGTGGGTATATTCAGGAGAGCTGAGGGAAAACAGCAACACTGGGGGGCCAGGAAAAAGAGCAGATTAGGTATTAAGGAGGCACCAGCAAGATTAGCTGCACAAAGAGCTCTGCTGGAGACCACAGAATTTGACCACCTGCTTTCCAAAGGTAGTCCAATTTAGGAGAGCGGTCTAATATTCCATTTTGTAAGTATGAATTCTTTGAAATTATCCTACAATCTATGTATGTAGTGGCATTCTTTATTTACAAAGACATTATCATAGCTAAAAATACACTTGTTCAATTATCATATTCAATCTACACATAAACTAACCTGGAGGTTTGTTTATGGGCAAAATGACTGGGAAATGATTTCTGAATTGATTTTTTTTTTTTTTTTTTTTTTTTTGAGACAGAGTCTCACTTTGTCACCCTGGTTAGAGTGTAGTGGATTGATCACTGCAACCTCCAACTCCTGGGCTCAAGTGATCCTCCTGCCTCAGCCTCCCGAGTAGCTGGCATTACAGGTGAGCACCACCACGCCCAGCTAACTTTTTCTATTTTTAGTAGAGACGGGGTCTCATTCTTGCTCAGGCTGATCTCAAACTCCTGACCTTAAGCAGCATTCCTCCTGCCTTGGCCTCCCAGAGTGCTGGGATTACAGGCATGAGCCACTAGCTCAGCATCACTTGGTTTCAGAGTCTGATTTCAGACGGTTTGTTAAACCAGTCATCAGATTCAGGCAATGGTTCTCAAAGCGTGCTACAGGGACCAGTAGTTTCAAAGAATCTACATCACTTTGAAATTTCTTAAAATGGAAATTATTGAGTCTCACCCAGATGTGCAGAATCAGAAACTCCAGGGCCCAGCAATCAGTGCTTTAACTTGGCCTCCAGGTAATGAAGATATAGCATGAGGTATGACAAACACTATTCTAAAGTGCTGGGGACTCCTGCAGTAGCTCCAGGATAAAGACATGAGCCTAATCTTCATCATTCTGGCTTGCATGGCATTTGGAACCAGGCATCCCCAGTTGGCCTGTTGCATTCATAGTCACTCCAAGAACCCACTTTCTACCTCAGCTCACAATTCTTGGCAGTCTAAATGCTAAATCCTTGGCTGCTAGTCCCATACCCTTTCCTACCTCTGTTCAGCTTCTCCTGATGCACTTAACTCTTCTTCCCAATTTACCCTCACACCACCCACCTCACAGCACCTTCCACATAATATGTGTAACAGACTAAGTGGATGCAAACTAAAGCCTGAGACATGTACTTCGTACCCTGCTCTCTTATGCAACCTTAATTTGCCACCAAGCTGGCAGAGCACAGGGAAACCTGATTCCACTCTGTGAGCCGAGAATACGCCAAGGACACACCGGAAACACACCAGAAAGCTTCCTCTCTTGGGAATAGCTGTGGGGCTACCAAAGAGGAGATATTATCATGGTTCCCTTGAGGTAATGGGATATCAAATTATGAGAAGCAATCATAGCTTACAATTAAAATATTTTGTGGAAATACTGCTGTTGGCTACACATATATAACACTTTAAGAATATTTTTCATATTTTATTTTATCCTAAGGTTGAGGCTATAAACTAGGTTTTTGAAAATCAGGAATTATTATCATTATTTTTAGAGTAAAAAAAAAAATTCAGTGAGGTTCATGATTTCCTCAGGCTCAGCTGAGAGGGAGCTGCATTGGATCAGGTTATTTCTGAGGCCCTATAGTCTATAGAACTGATCTTCGTGTAGAACTTGACATTCTTATAACATATGTTTGTTTTTGTATGAATTAATCTTCCACAAACACCATTTAATCATGTAACAATCCACAGCTCCCCAATTAATTCAATTAAACTAATCACTCAGTAGCCTCTGGAATAAAGTATAGGACCCTAGCATTCTAAACCCCAACATCTGCCCCCACCATCTCTGATTTATTCTTTTTGAAACAGGGCGGGCTCTGTCACCTGGACTACAAGTGCAGTGGCATCATCATAGCTCACTGCAACCTCAAACTGGGCTCAAGCGATCCTCCTGCCTCAGCTTCCAAGTAGCGAGTACCTGGGACTACAGGCACGCTACCATGTCCAGCTAATTTTTCTATTTTTAGTAGAGACAGGGTCTTACTCTTGCTCAGGGTGGTCCCCAGAACTCCTGGCCTCAAGCAATCCTCCCACTTCAACCTCCCAGAGTGCTAGGATTATAGGTGTCAACCACCTGATTTATTCTTTCCACAGTTTTTGAGCACTATTCTCCCCCAGGCACAATGGGGATTAAAGGCGTACAAGGACCAAGCAGATAAGCATGATTCTTGCCCTCATTCTAGCTTAACTCTCCTTTCAAACTTATTTCCCACGAATACCCATAAAAGTCTTCCCTCAAGCCAAACTGGTCTGGACTTTCACTTTCCTGCCCTTCTGCTGGTGTACAAGCCAGCCCCTCCACTTGGAGGCTACTTATTCCTTCTCGGTGTATTCAGTTTCTGCGTCCTTCATGCTTTAATTCAAAGAAACATCTGGCAGATGTGGTGGCTCAGGCCTTTTAGCTGGGCATATCCCAGCCTTTGGGAGGCTGAGGTGGGAAGATGGCTAGAGCCCAGGAGTTTGAGACCAGCCTGGGCAGTATAGTGAGACCTGTCTCTACAAAAAAATGTTTTAAATAATAGAAAAAAGAGGGCCTGGCGGTGGCTCACGCCTGTAATCCTAGCACTCTGGGAGGCCGAGGCAGGTGGATCCTTTGAGCTCAGGAGTTCGAGACCAGCCTGAGCAAGAGCGAGACCCCGTAGAAAGAAATTATATGGACAGCTAAAAATAGATATAGAAAGAATTAGCCGGGCATGGTGGTGCCTGCCTGTAGTCCCAGCTACTCGGGAGGCTGAGGCAGGAGGATCGCTTGAGCCCAGGAGTTTGAGGTTGCTGTGAGCGAGGCTGATGCCATGGCACTCTAGCCCAAGCAACAGAGTGAGACTCTGTCTCAAAAAAAAAAAAAAAAAATAGAAAAAAGAAACATCCCTTCCCCATAAAATGTTATGGTGCTTTCAAATAATTCAATTGGAGAAAGGGAAGTAGATGGGGTAAGATAAAGTAAGACCTCCATGTGTTAATAGTTGCATTTGATGGATGGGTACATGGGGAATGGGAGGTGGAGGAAGAATCATTCTCATTCTTTCTACTTTTGTATATGTTTGAACTTTTTCACAATAAAAATTAAAAGTATATGTATATCAGTAAATATAAATATTTTCTTTTTTTACACCAGTAGTTTAAATGTAAATATAAATGTTAAATAAATATTTGAAAATAAAAACATTTGAAATACTTACATGTCTTTACCAGTATTTCTAGTTACATTCACTGGTTCCTTTCTCTATGCTGGCCCAAAATGTTGTTTTGCTGTTTATTATTTTACTTATCTGTCTTTAGACTGTCAACTTGTATTCAGACCCTTTTGTTCTATCATACATACATCATATATATATCTCCTGGGCGCCTAGCACATTCTCTGTTATTTGAGTGAATGCAAAATCACCCTTAAATATAGTTTGTTAACTTCCTAGTGCTAAGTTGAGACCACAGAGAATGGAAACATTGTAATGTTTAACGGCATGTAATATGAGTTTATAAATATAAACTCAAGGGTGGTTTCAAATTGAAGAGCCAGTAAATTCTTCCTTGAATTTGACTAATGATTAAAAACCAAATTAGAAAGCTGTCACATGACACCTCTCCTTGAGAGTATCTTTGAGGGAGGAAGACTGCAGGCTATACAATCTTAGTCACATCTATTCAAGCATTTGCAAAAACGCTTTAGCAAAATCTTTGAGCTACTATCTCTTAAAACGTCCTTAAAACAGTGCTTCAGGACAATTTCTGGCAGAATGGGCAGTTAGTGCTTGTCAGGAAGATGGGAAGTTGAATACTGGCTAATTTGATTATCCTTCTGTTGGTTCAGAATGCCTTGGCAAAACACATTTTAATAATAAGAAATGCACATTTTTATGTTAACTTCCATATGGCTTCCTATTCTCTGCACTAAATATGCAGGAATCCCAGGGGCCTGGGACAGGAATGTGTGGCTGCCTGAGCACACTGAAATGGCAGACATTCTTTAAATGTCTGTGGACCTTGTCCCTTCTGCCTTTGTCTCCTAGTCTTAAACTACCCAGTGTCCTAGTTGCTAGGCTTGTCCTTCCCCAACTCTTCAGCCAAAACAGCAAGGTAGTTTAACAATGCTTCTTATACTTCAATGTGCTTACAAATCATTCCATACTTTGCTAAAATGCACCTTTGAATTCAGCAGGTCTCGGGTGGGCCTGAGAGTCTGCCTTTCTGCAAACTCCCAGAGAATGTCCCTTGTTCCTGGTCAGCAGACCACACTTTGAAGAGCAAGGATCTACAGCAGCAGTCAGCAGGCTTTTTCTGTGAAGGGCAAGAGAGTAAACTTTTAGACTTTGTGGGCCATAGGGTCTCTGTCCAACTGCACAATACTGCTGATATAGCATGAAAGCAGGCATACAATATGGAAACGATGGGTGTGGCTATGTTCCAATAAAACTTTATTTGTGGACCTTGAGATGTAAATTTCATAGAATAAAAATTCTTAATAGAATTTTTCACATGTTAAGAAACTTTATTCTACTATTGATTTTTTTTTTCCTACCTCTTAAAAGTGTAAAAAACCTTCTTACCTACTAGGCTGTACAAAAACAGGTGGTGAGATAGATTTGGCCTGTGTGTTCAAGTTTGCCAACTCCCGCTCTAAAACAGAAACTTAGGAGGCAAGGACCCAAGTGTGGGTCTTAGCTTAGCCATTTACTCACTATGGCTCAAGCCATTCATTTGACCTCTGAGAGTCTCATTTTACCAACCTGTTGAATGGGAGCAATAATTTTTTTTTTTTTTGAGATAGAGTATTACTCTGTTGCCCTGGCTACAGTGCAGTGGCATCATCACAGCTACTGCAATCTCAAACTCTTGAGCTCAATCCATCCTCCTGCCTCAGTATCCCGAGTAGCTGGGACCACAGGCCCACACCACAATATGTGGCTAATTTTTCTATTTTTTTTTTTCACAGCCAACATCATACTGAATAATTATTTTTAGTAGAGGTGGGGTCTCGCTCTTGCTCAGGCTGGTCTCGAACTCCTGACCCCGAGCAATCCTCCCACCTTGGCCTCCCAGAGAGCTAGGATTACAGGTGAGCCACCGCACCCAGCAGGGAGCAATAATTCTTATCCTCTTCCGGCTGTTGGCCTAGTGCTTAGCACATCAAGTCCTCAATAGAAGGAAACTAATATTATTGGCATTTCCAGCTAACTTCCTTTATTTTTTTTGGAGACAGAGTCTTGCTCTGTCCGGGCTAGAGTGCTGTGGCGTCAGCCTAGCTCACAGCAACCTCAAACTCCTGGGCTTAAGCAATCCTACTGCCTCAGCCGAGTAGCTGGGACTACAGGCATGCGCCACCATGCCCAGCTAATTTTTTCTATATATATTTTTAGTTGGCCAGATAATTTCTTTCTATTTTTAGTAGAGATGAGGTCTCGCTCTTACTCAGGCTGGTCTCGAACTCCTGACCTCAAGCCATCCACCCGCCTCGGCCTCCCAGAGTGGTAGGATTACAGGCGTGAGCCACTTGCCTGGCCGAGATATACTAATTTTGTCTACAGAGTATGTACACACTGTGTGCACACATTGTAGACAAAATAAGAAAATATCTGACATGTACATAATCACAGATATGAATTTTAGAGACTGCAGCTGAACTCTCCAAAAGGATTATGTCCAGGAGCAGAAATCCAAGGTATTCCTTGCACTATACACCCCCTCAAAGAAAAACAAAATTCTAATGGGAATGACATTCTGCTCATTGTGTTTGGGGAATAGTCATCAGGCCATGGCAGGGAACAGGACCCATTCTTTGCTTGCCTATTCCCTACTCACCTTCTGATAAGATTAGCATGGTTGTCACCCATGATGTGTGCCCACATAGGCCCAAACTGGTACCTGTGATACCAGGTATTCATGCACTGTTGGATAAACTCAAATAATCTTTCTGAAAATTTCCAGTGGCAAGTGAACAATATCATGAACATCATTATTTTCCAAGTAGCAACTGTAGATTTCCAATGACAAAGGGGCATCTGTCAAATATCTGGGGTCCATGGTTCAAATGTTAAAGCCTTTTGTGATTTAGAAAATTCTAAACTTTAGAGATAAAACTTGAGCTATTAGCATTGACATTTAGTTAGTGAGCATTTCCCTCTGAAACACAACAGACATGTACTAGGAAAGCTGAGGTGACGGGTGATGGCATTAGGGTGTTTCCTGAGATTTTGATTCCTAGCTAGTTGAAGTTAACTTTTGTGTACTGTAAATTATTTTTGCACAGGGGATTATAGAACTGTAATTATCATACATAAAATTTGACTCTGCCCATTTCAGTGATGGAAATAGGATTAGAAATTGGAAGGAAGGGGAGTTTGCTTAAAGAGTGGTCTCCTAGAAACTGGATTTGGAAAGGAACTTTGAAAGTAGAAGTGAGGCTAGGCATGGGATGTGGTGGCTCAGGCCTGCAATCCTAGCACTCTGGGAGGCCAAGGTGGGAGGTTTGCTTGAGGTCGTGAGTTCAAGACCAGCTCTGAGCAAGAGCAAGACCCCATCTCTACTAAAAATAGAAAAAAATTAGCTGGGTGTGGTGATGCATGCCTGTAGTCCCAACTACTCTGGAGGCTGAGGTGGGAGGATTGCTTGAGCCCAGGAGTTTGAGGTTACTGTGAGCTAGGCTGAGGACACAGCACTGTGGCCGTGGCAACAGATAGACTCTGTCTCAAAAAAAAAAAATGTATTCCGGGCCTGGTGGCTCACGCCTGTAATCCTAGCACTCTGGGAGGCCGAGGCGGGTGGAGCGTTTGAGCTCGAGTTCGAGACCAGCCTGAGCAAGGGCGAGACCCTGTCTCTACTAAAAATAGAAGGAAATTAGCTAGACAACTAAAAATATATAGAAAAAATTAGCCAGGCATGGTGGCACATGCCTGTAGTCCCAGCTACTTGGGAGGCTGAGGCAGGGGGATTGCTTGAGCCCGGAGTTTGAGGTTGCTGTGAGCGAGGCTGACGCCATGGCACTCTAGCCCAGGCAACAGAGTGAGACTCTGTCTCAAAAAAAAAAAAAAGAAAGAAAAAAATCCTTCAAAGTTATTTCATAAATATTTGTGGGCTTTTCCTGGGTTTTTGTGAGGATGATGCCAAAGATTCTCTATCAATAGGATATATGTTTCTGTTCACTTTTTAATGCCAAGAGTCAACATGGAAAAATCAGGTTCTAAGCAAAGTCTGTAACCAAACTAAGCCAAAAGGGTTGGGTAACCATTTTGGCTTCCTTAGAAAAGTAAGAAGTGAAAATTTGCAAGTGTAGAAGTTGAAAGACTTGCCTAATGGCTTTCTGATATGAGAGAAACAAGACCAAGTGCAGCCCTAGACTCTAGAAGCTTAACTATCCAGGCCAACCAACTGCTACTTAACCCAGTTTAGGGCCTAAGGCAGTGCACTTTTGTCATTTTTCTCTGGTGAAAAGATAGGAAGGGAAGGGGTAGGAAATTAGGGTGGAGAAAGAACAAAACTGTGACAGCAGAGGTCAAATTAGTGAAGAAAGAAAAATATAGAAGACATTCAGCCTGTGTCTTTGGTGGAGTTGAGCCGCTCCCCCACAGAGCCCAGGTGCTGCCCTGCCTTTCAGATGGGGGTTGTGGCCTTCCCCCTGGCCCTGCAGCTGTCCTGGGAAACGCAAGACAATTGCTGAGCTCAGCCCTCGGCACCCCCAACCCTGTATGGCACCCTTCCCTGAGCTGCCCAGAAACCTCCTCTCTTCAGGGTGGAAGGACAGGGGGGCCTGTTAATACCATATGCAAATACTTATCACTTTCTGTTCATGCTTATCTCCCCCAGTGCCCTCGGGCGCCCCCACCAGCCCTCCAGAAGGCGAAAGACCTGTCTGTTTCTGGATCACTGGCTCTAAGGACCTATTGGGTGAATTGATGTGGTTGAATGACATCAGTAGTCATTCATCCCAGCTCTCACTGGAGTGTTCACTAGGTTATTTTTTTTAAGTTCTTTTAATTGGAAGAAGTCAGCATATAGATTACTGTGGATTAGAGAATCTGGTTTTATGTAGGCTTTTTTCTTATGCATAAATGGCAAATAGTAAGGTCCCAAATCTATTTGCTTTTGGCAAATCTATGTATATGTATACTAAACAATTCAAGTTAAAATAGTCCTATCTGGCCAGGCGTGGTGTCTCACGCCTGTAATTCTAGCACTCTAGGAGGCTGAGAAGAGGCGGGAGGATTGTTTGAGGTCAGGAGTTTGAGATCAGCCTGAGCAAGAGCAAGACCTCATCTCTACTAAAAAACATATATAAAATAAAATTAGCGGGGCCGTCATGGTGTGCACCTATAGTCCCAGCTACTCTGGAGGCTGAGGCAGGAGGATCGCTTTGAGCCCAGGAGTTTCAGGTTGCTGGAATCTAGGCTGACACCACAGCACTCTACTCAGGGCAATGCAGTGAGACTCTGTTTCAAAAAAAAAAAATTCCTATCAGCCTACAACACTGATTAAAACTTCCTATTTTCTGCATCTCACTGAAGTCTCACCCACTAGCCTACATTTAGTCTCTACAATGTAAAAGAGTAACCCCAAATCGAAAGAAAGTTGAGGGCAAATGTGGTTGAAGTCTACCCTTAGTCGCTTTATAAAGGATGAGCCCCAACCAGTACTGACAGCTGTGAATGTGAAGGCACAGCCACAGCCATTTATGGTGTTAAAAATGTCTAAAACTATTTTCCCGTTTTTCAGAAGAATCAAGGGACTTCTGCTGTTAGGACTATTTAAAGTATTTAAGTGAGGACTTCACACTTCAAAGAACAACCCAGGCTGGAGATAACTAAAATTATCCTTATGGCTAAAAATGAGCTCCGTGTTGGGAGTTGAAATTCATTTCAGTCTTTGTGAGAAAGGTGCGGGCGCCGCAGCTGCAGCGGTTTCCAGTCCTTGGGTGCAATTCTGGGCTCCCACGGAGCAGCTCCAGGGCAGCTGGAGTGCCTGGGGCCCCGCTGTGGCAACCAGCCGGGCTCAGCGGTGTCTCCTCCCAGGGTTAACTTACCTTGTCCCTCTGCACACACGGGACAATTACAGCTCTGTTCCAGGTACAAACTGAAAAATTAACAGTCTCCAGAGTAATCAGGGAAGTTACCAAGGCCACATGGCCCAGGGACTGGGAGCCTGGAGTGTTGGGGCAGGAGCTTCTTCTGCCTTTGCCGGATGTACCAATCTGTTCATTGTCTGGGGCATTCTTCACTCAGGATTAGAGGACACACTTGAGTGATGCCTCAGAGGTTATTAAACGATTATAAGATCTTTCCTCCAATACAAAATAATATGTATGTGTTTTCTTGGTTTTTCTACGGCCTTTTAGTAACTAAGAGGTCTGGTTTCTTTAGGAGTATAGAAAGAAGTTATCATCCAAGACCACTTTCTAAACTGTCTGTGGATGATCTCTTCGGCTTGGTGTTATCTGCCGTGGGGAAACTGAGACTCAGAAAATGTATGGCCAGCTCCAAGATGAAGGGATTGGCTTTCTCCTTACTCTGAAAAGATGTTAAAAATAGCAGTGGAATTATAAAGAGGTATCTCAATCCTCCAGGAGAAAGAGGCTATACATAAATACAGTGTGGTTTAAACTTACATAGCGAGAGCGGACAGTGGCCCTTTCATTCCAGCAAGTGTCAGCCAGCTGCTTTGCTAACACAGAATTCACAGTTGGGAAGGGCGAGGAGATAGAGTCAACAAGAAAAAGAGAAAAATGAGGCAGAAGAAAAAAAAAAAACCTAGAGAAACAGTTTTAATTCTTCCATACTATTTTCAAAAAATACACCTAACTGGTGAAAAAACACAAAGATGCAAAGTAACTAGTCTCCCCACTTTCTCTTTTACAGTAAAAGTAGAAAAGTAGCCTGTGTTTCCTTCCACAGATTTCTTCCTTGTCCTATACGTGTGTTTTTAATTAACATTGGTAAACATGAACATAGAAAGTAGGCGGGGGAGAAAATCGCCTATCCACAGTCCCAGTGGTAACCACTGTTAACATTTTAGTGTATCACTTTCCAGCATTGTCATGCTAGAGAGGAAAAAGAGAAACAAAAGAGGAAGAAAAAGCAAGGAAAATGAAAGGGGAGGGAAGAGATGGAAAACACAACTTTGATAGCATTAATCTAGGAAGCTTTGCGCTATCTATGTAAGAAGGCCAAGTACATTCATCTCTCAAAACGAGGCTCTGAAGCAATGGAAAGCGAAAACTATGGAGTTGTATCTATTTGCATTTAAAATGTGATCTGTACTGTAATCCTAGCACTTGGGAGGCCGAGATGGGCGGATCCTTTGAGCTCAGGAGTTCAAGACTAGCCTGAGCAAGAGCGAGACCCCATCTCTACTAAAAAAATAGAAAGAAATGATCTGGGCAGCTAAAAATATGTATAGACAAAATTAGCCGGGCATGGTGGCATATGCCTGTAGTCCCAGCTACTTGGGAGGCTGAGAGGATAGCTTGAGCCCAGGAGTTTGAGGTTGCTGTGAGCTAGGCTGACGCCACAGCACTCTAGCCCAGGCAACAGAGTGAGACTCTGTCTCAGAAAAAAAAAAAAGCCATTAAAAAAAAATGTGATCTGTAATTCCTAACTCTGGTTACTGTTATTATTTGCATTTATAACCTAGAAACTGTTGCTTCCCCTAACAACCTGAAGTTCAAGGCTGCCCACAAAGTTCCATCAAAGAAAGGGAAGTGATTGAGGGCCAGGCAGGGTGGCTCTTGCCTATAATCCTAGCACCCTAGCACTCTGGGAGGCAGAAGTGGGAGGATCTCTTGAGGCCCTAAGTTTGAAATCAGCCTGGGCAATGGCAAGACCCCATCTCTCTAAAAAAAAAAAAATTAGCCAAGCATGGTGGCATGTGCCTGTAGTCCCACCTACTAGGTATCTTGAAGCAGGAAGATCACTTGAGTGCAGGAGTTGGAGGTTGGAGATCGCAGTCACTGCACCCCAGCCTGGGCAACAAAGCAAGACTGTCTCAAAAAAAAGTAAATTTAAAAATTGAGGTGGGCCAGGTGAGGTGGCTCACGCCTGTAATCCTAGCACTCTGGGAGGCCGAGGTGGGAGGATGGCTCGAGGTCAGGAGTTCGAGACCAGCCTGAGCAAGAGTGAGACCCCGTCTCTACTAAAAATAGAAAGAAATGATTTGAACAACTAAAAATATATAGAGAAAAAAATTAGCCGGGCATGGTGGCGCATGCCTGTAGTCCCAGCTACTCGGGAGGCTGAGGCAGTAGGATTGCTTAAGTCGAGGAGTCTGAGGTTGCTGTGAGCTAGGCTGACACTACAGCACTCTAGCCCGGGCAACAGAGTGAGACTCTGTCTCAGAAAAAAAAAAAAGGAAAGAAAGAAAGAAAAAGTGAGGTGATTGATGATTGATTCTGAGAGTTCTTGGCAGCAGCTGTGGGAGAGCATGATTTCAAGAAATGCAGATGAATTGCTAAAAAGTACCAACTGTGTTTTCATAATTGAAAGCATATAGAATTACTTCTGGGAACTGGTTAAATGGGAATATTTCCAGGCCCCACCTCAGAGATTGTGATTCAATTGATCTGTGGTTGGGCAGCACCCCAACATTTACATTTTTAGTCCCTTGTCTGGCTAATTTGCTTTTTTTTTCTCCCGCTTCAGCTTCCCAAGTAGCTGGGATTACAGGCCGAACTACTGCACCCGGTTGTAGCCTGGGTAATTTTGATGATGTATGTCAGCCATGGACCACACTTTGAGAAACACTGCATGCATTAAAATTTTGCAATCACTTAAGTGTAGGGAAGAATATATTTAAATGGCTGGGGAGGAGGTTTTACATTTCTTGTTAAAACATGTGGAGTAGTGGCAAAAGGCGTTAGAATCTGTCAGATCTGGATCAAAACTTGCCTCCACTTTTTTACTGGCTGCAGATCTGTAGAAAGTTAGCTAATGTCTCTGAATCTTTGTTTACTCCTAGGCAAACTGGAGGGAATAATGCTTGCCACAGTCAGCCACTCCCGTGAGGATTAAATGAGACGGCATTTGTAAAGCACCTGGGATACAGTAAATACATGTTAATTCCCTCCTTAACAAAAGCTTCTCTCTTTATAAGTGGTTTACTGGAAAAAGTTGATTACCACTGTAAATGACTCCTAGTCTTTCTTTTTCTTAGATTTTCTTTCATTTCTTTTAAGATCAGATATCAAAAGAGAAGTTTCTACTCTCTTTTGATGGGAGGGGATAGTTGGGTTTTAAATTTAAGACATTAGAAAGTCTCTTACTTTATTACTTCTCTTATTGTAATGCCTCAGTTGTTTGAAAATGTAAATAATGTAATTTTTAATAATCTGTATTTTGCAGGTGAACTTGAAGAAGAGTTATTGCACTAACAGTGTAAACAAAATTGAAACTGAAATTGATTCCCATGTGAAAACAGATATTGATTATATAGATTTACACATAGGAGAGTTAGCTTCTTGGTAACCTACCAGTGTTTTTACTTCTAACAGTAAAAGACTGGTAGGACATCTTGGGGTTTACAAAAGACACTGGTGGTGAAGGGAGTTGCACACTCCCCCCCGCCCCCCGCCAAGGATGTGATAAGTAATCAAGATATCATAAAAAAGATTTTTTTCCAAATATTTTAGAATAATTTAAGTTTACAGAAATTTGCAAAGATACCGCAAAGGGTTGTATACTCATAGAGTAGATTTATTTTTAAAAATAACCTTAAGTACTTTGTTATATATAAACATTAATCATCTCCTGAAGAGCTTTGTCCAGAGATACAATGAGGTTAGGAAATGATAAAAAAGCAAGGCCAGCCTACACAAGATTCCTCCTTGCTTTTTTATCATTTCCTAACCTCATTGTATCTCTGGACAAAGCTCTTCAGGAGATGATAATGCTTTTTCCACCCTTCATTCTAAGTCCTAGGAATTTTGGTATCTTGTACTGGGTTGAATACCTTGGTGGCAGCCTGGCCTTGACTTATTAATGACATTATCAGTGCTCACCAGCAGGAACCTCAATTAAATGAGCTATCACTTAAGAAAATCTAAACAGGAGACATTCTAGTTTCTTCCTAGTCTCCCAGAAACAAACCTTGAAGGCTTGGCTCTTTGTCATATCTTCTGGGAACTGATTTAAATGAGCTCTGCAAACATCATAGGCATAGAATCACCTGTATGTCTACTTTCCTTGGCAGATTCTAGATCTGTAACCTTATTTAACAAACAAATTTAGATTTAAATTCAAAACTTTTAAGTTTAAATTAAATTTAGATTAATATTATAAATTTTAGTTTAAATGTTTTTCCTTTACAGCACTTAGCCACATGCAGACTATGTTCTTGTGGATGAGCTGTCTGGTACGAGCTTCTTTACACCAGCATGGCCTTTTTGCTGAACCACACTATTCTTTTGTTTCTTTGTTTGTTTTGTTTTATTTTTTATAGAGAGATGAGGGTCTCTCTCTTGTTCAGGCTGGTCTCAAACTCCTGAGCTCAAGTGATCCTCCCACCTGGGTCTCCCAGAGTGCTAGGATTCCAGGCACGAGCCACCTCGCCTGGCCACATTATTCTTTTTTTTTTTTTCTGAGGCAAGAGTCTCACTCTGTTGCCTGGGCTAGAGTGCCGTGGCATCAGCCTAGCTCACAGCAACCTCAAACTCCTGGGCTGACGCAATCCTTCTGCCTCAGCCTCCCAAGGAGCTGGGACTACAGGCATGCACCACCATGCCTGGCTAATTTTTCTATATATATTTTTAGCTGTCCAGATAATTACTTTCTATTTTTTAGTAGAGACAGGGTCTTGCTCTTACTCAGGCTGGTCTCGAACTCCTGACCTTGAGCGATCCTCCTGCCTCGGCCTCCCAGAGTGCTAGGATTATAGGCGTGAGCCACCGCGCCTGGCCCACATTATTCTTATTATACTGATTTTAACAATAGCCATTATTAGAAATCATTGAATTAGGAAGTAAATAAGTTATCTTCCCCAGGTTAACTCTTTATTTCCTTAATGGAGGAGAGTGGACTAGATAATGAGTGGTGGAGGGGAAAAAGAATTTGTTTTGGAGCCAGGCAATCACTTATGAATTACTACCTTGAGTAAGTTTCTTAATTTCTCAAATCCTCAATTTTCTCATCTGTGAAATGGTTATGATATCTATCTCATTTAACAGTTATAAGGACTAAATGACATAATATATAATACAGTGATTTGCTGCAAATGGGAGTTCTCGACTTAATTATTGAATACATTATGGTTTCTTGTACATTCATCTTGTGTTTCCCACTGAAAAGCAAGCTCCTCAAAGGTACTGTAGTTCTTTTGTATGCCCTGGGAACCCATCACTGCACTGAACTGGGAGTGAAGTCCAATTGACTGTATTGCTACCTCATTGTTCTCCAAATTAACTGGTTTGAATTTTAATGAAAGCTACTCAAGAGCTGATATTGAACTCACCGAACCTCTCACACTTGCAAGGTAAGCCATGCAAACTGAGTAATGTTTCAGCTTAAAAAACAAATAAACAAACAAAAAACTCCAAAAAATCCCCTAGCTATTTAATATTTAATGAGGCTCTTACAAAAATACTCTTCCTGGACTGGAACAGTTTGACACTGATGAAGGTAAATTTAGGTGATTAAGCAGGACCAACTGTGAATGGATTTTGGAGAGTACAGAGGATGAGATCATGCCTAATGTGTGATCAGCAGTATGAATAACTTCAAAAAGAGCTGTTGGAAAAGAATAATTAGCAAGGCTGTTAGTAAAGGTGCAGTTTGGAGTTCTATCTTAAAGAATAATAACTTAGTCTGAGCAAGATCTTGGGGGGTTTTCTTGTTTTCTTTTTTGTTTTTTAATTTTTTTTCAAATTCTGGTCAAGCGAAGCAGTGGGAGTGGAAAGATCGTGTTTTTGATCTGTACTTTCACTCTTCAAACATAAGTGGGACTTAACACTCTAAAGAAATGTTACAATGTTTCACAAGCTGTAAAACTCCGTGGGCCTAAAATAAGCTCTGAAGACCTCAATGCAAAAAATGTATTAGTAAAGAGCAGAGGTAGGAAACTTACTATGGCCCACTGGCCAAATCTAGCCTGTCGCCTGTTTTTATTGGGCCTGAGAGCTAAGAAAGGTTTTAACATACTTATTTATTTATTTATTTATTTTATTTGTTTTTTTTGTTGTTGAGACAGTGTCGCTCTGTTGCCCGGGCTAGAGTGCCGTGGCGTCAGCCTAGCTCACAGCAACCTCAAACTCCTGGGCTCAAGCAATCCTCCTGCCTCAGCCTCCCGAGTAGCTGGGACTACAGGCATGTGCCACCATGCCCGGCTAATTTTTTCTAAGTATATATTTTTAGCTGTCCAGATCATTTTCTTTCTATTTTTAGCAGAGACGAGGTCTCACTCTTGCTCAGGCTGGTCTGAACTCCTGAGCTCAAAGGATCCGCCCGGCTCGGCCTCCCAGAGTGCTAGGATTATAGGCGTGAGCCACCGCGCCCGGTGGTTTTAACATATTTAAATCATTGAAAATAAATTTAAGAAAAAAGTTTCATGACTTTTGAAAATTATAATTTCAGTGTTCTTAAATAACTTATATCGGAATATAGCCACACCCATCATTTACGTATTGTCTATGGATCTACGATGACAGAGTAGAGTAATTGCGACAGACACCTTATGACCAACAAAGCCTAAAATATTTACAGTCTGGTCCTTTACAGAAAAAGTTTGCCAACTCCTGGTACAGATCACAATAGAGGCTTAAATTGAGCTCAATATATGATTTAAAGCAAAATACATTGTTCTTACTGTGTCATTGATATTTTCTATTGACTTTCATTGAATCAAGAAGAATTCTACATAATACTTCGTTTTTATGTTATTTGGTATTATAGTTAAGCTATTTACATTTTTATGTGATTTACTCACCCATCCTGCAGCCTGTAATATAATATGTATCTCATGTAGTCATATCCCCAGCACTTAGATCAAAACATGGTGTATAAAAGGCTTATTAAATGTCAGATTTATCCCTTATGATAAAGTACATAAAAATGCCTTCCTGAACAGCTTCAATAAATTATCTTTCAAGAATCCAGTATTTAAAATGCTCTCTCTGGGCCAGGTGCAGCAGCTCACACCTGTAATCCTAGCACTTTTGGAGGTGGAGGCAGGAGGATTGCTTGAGGCCAGGAGTTTGAGACCAGCCAGAGCAAGAGCAAGACCCCATCTCTACTAAAAATGCAAAACATTAGCCAAGCATGGTGGCGCATGCCTGTAGTCCTAGCTACTTGGGAGGCTGAAGCGGGAGGATCACTTAAGCCCAGGAGTTTGAGGTTGCTGTGAGCTAGGCTGACGCCACGGCACGCTAGCCCGGGGGACAGATGGAGACTCTGGAAAAAAAATGTTCTCTCTGGTAGAGGTTACCAGAAAGTAAGAGGAGGAGAGTAGGGAGAGCTGTTATTTAATGGGTACAGGGTTTTTGTTGGGGATGATGAAAAAGTTTTAGATATAAGTAGTGGTGATGATCACACACATTGTGAATGTATTTAATGTTACTGAATTATCTCCTGTGAATGGTTTAAATGATAAACATTATGTTATGTGTATTTTGTCACAATAAACATTGCCACTCCTGGGGGTGGGAGGGAAGCTCTCTCTGGGCTATTTCAAAAGTTTGATTATTTTCTCCAAGAATGTACCTGATCCTGTGCTTTGTGTACAGTACAGAAGGGAGAAAAGATATTTGACCTTTTCAAGCTCATTCTTTGTGGTCATTTTAATTCTATCTTGAGGTAGTAATCAATTTAATTTTCAAATTCAGGCTTCACAACCACAGACCACAAAACAAAACAATATGTACCGGGACAAAAAACAAAACAAACCAAAAAAAAAAAAACAAAAACCCACACAATAAATAAATCAGGAACTTGGAGAAGTGGGGTTAGTGGTGAGAAGAATATGAATGCCATTTTCCTCTTTCTACTGGATTCTAAGAACTTCTTTCCCATCATTGTTTATTTGAAAGAGGCTGTTTCAGCTTTTGCGGCTGAAAACTGGTAATGTGATTTCAAGCAATATAATCCTTATTTAAAATGTCACTAAAATGTAACTGGAGGCCCAATGGGTTAAATTATGTACCTATATGTGAATAGTGTGCATTTTGTGCACATATAAACACATGGTAACTTAATGACCTAAAGGGCTTTTACAAAAGAATTTGATATTTTAACAGTATCCCGCCAAAGGAATTACAATGATTTGGGAAGAAAGATGAGTAGTTGAGACAATTTCATTTTTTAAAAATAAACTTACTGAGGTATAAGCTACATAAACTTCAGTCATTTCTAAGTGTATATTTTAATGATTGTTAGTAAATGTACCAAATTTTGCAACCATTGCCACAAAGCAATTTTAGAACATTTCAATCAGAGACAATTTCATTTTACTGACTTACAAAGGTTGTCCCTCAGGTAGACTTAGTGATGGGAAAGCACAACATAGGGGAAAGACCCTGGGCTCTGGAATTCAGACTCTGGTTGAAGGTGCCTTACCAGCCATGCACTGTGGGATCATGATTTTACCTCTTAGGACTTCTCTGTTTCTCACTTTGAAAAAGAGAAGAATCCCTCCTACCAAATGGGGGTATTCTGGGGATCAAGTGAGAAAATGGATGAAAGAAGCTCTTTTCATACAAATGTTGTGGCTTAGATGTTAATGTTGTACAATTCTATGTGGAAACTAATATTTCATTCATTTATTCATCTTTCAAAAAATAATTAGGTCACACCTGATGGGTGTGGTGCACACCATTTGGGGAGTAGACACACTTGAAGCTCTGATTCGAGTGGGGTAAAGGCAACATATGTAACCTAAACATTTGTACCCCCTTAATATGCTGAAATAAAATAATACTACTAACAATAATAATTAGGGCTTACTATGCCTCATAGCACGTGAGGCACTGAGGATGCAAAAAGAACCGTAAATAAGATTGGCCTGGCCCCTGCGCTTGTCGATCTTACAATCGAAAGGGACACAGAAAAGCAAACTATTTCAAGGCATAAGGTGATAGTTTAGTAACAGTCAATTAAATAGGCCCTATAAATAGTATTCAAAATACAAAAGTCAATAAGTTGTCAAACAATTTCAGGCCTTCCTTTTAGACTATTTACCCATCTACAAGAAAAAATAAGTATGAATCTTGTTCATACTTTCAGTGATGAAATTCATTGTTCTTACTACTGAGAACTATACTACACATTTGCCCAGGGCTCTTTTTTTTTTGAGACAGGGTCTCACTTTGTCACCCAGGCTAGAGTGCAGTGGCGTGATCACAGCTCACTGCAGCTTTGAATTCCTGGGGTCAAGTGATCCTCCCATCTCAGGCTCCAGAGTAGCTGGTACTACAGGCACACACCACCACTTCCAGCTAATTTTTTAAACTTTTTATAGAGATGGCGTCTCACTATGATGCCCAGGCTGGTTTTGAACTAAGTCCAATTAGCATGGCCACATCACCAATCAAATTTGACACACGTAGTTGTGAGAACTCTAGCATAATCCATCAGGGAGTCCAAATTTGTAAACTTATATCATACCTTCCTGGGCCTGCTAGTCAAGGCTGGGCAAGAGACTCAAGGACAGAGGCAGTCATAAAAAAGAAAACTCTTCTGCAACAAGCAAGCCTGACTCTAAAGCAGCCACCTATACAACTAATTATGGAATGTCTGGTGTAAAAGAAGCCCAGGGTCTATGAGGATGATGAGAACATTTGCCTATTCCCTGTGCAGCTGCATCTTCTCTAGTCTCGGGATGATCCCCTGTGTTGACTGGTTTCTAGCATTAAGGCAGCTTTCTGTAATTAAAGCAGTGTTTAGATTGATGGAGTGTCAAGTGTTTTCATTTGCTCTTACTGAAATCTCCAAATAATATACAGGATCACTCATAAATCCCCCCCAAAAGACAACCTAGGAATAGCCATAAACCAGAACAAAGCAATCACATTTATGTTGAGATCAGTTGATTCAATGAAGATACTTGCATTTCAATAATCTCAATAATCTGGGCTTTATGCAGTATTATCACAGGACTGTTTTCATTCCCCACCAACCAGCCTATCTGATTAATTTCTTTCCCCTTAACTTTTTTTTTTTTTAAGACAGAGTCTCACTCTGTTGCCCAGGCTAGAGTGCCATGGCATCAGCCTGGCTCACAGCAACCTCAAACTTCTGGGCTCAAGCAATCCTTCTGCCTCAGTCTCCCGAGTAGCTGGGACTACAGGCATGTGCTACCATGCTCTGCTAATTTTTTCTATATATAGTTTTAGTTGTCCAGCTAATTTCTTTCTATTTTTAGTAGAGACGAGGTTTCGCTCATGCTCAGGCTGGTCTCGAACTCCTGAGCTCAAGCGATCCTCCCACCTCTGCCTCCCAGAGTGCTAGGATTACAGGCATGAGCCACCGTGCCCGGTCTTTCCCCTTAACTTCTAATTGGGCATTATAGAAGATAACCTCTGTGGCTTTATTAAGAGTTTTAACCTTGGACTTCCTTTTTTTTTTTTTTTTTTAAACAAAATAAGGCAAAAGATTGCTCAAGGTAGAAATTAGTGATTATAATTTCGTAGCGTTTTACAATCTCCAATCCTGTCCTTTGGAATTTCTTGAGTGATATGACCTATAGTGCCCTATTTCTGAACCTTGTTTGCCATTCTCAGTTTCATAGTCTGTGCCTTTTCTACATTAACATTTGTATATTTTAGTTATTTTTTAATTCAGTAATCTGTAATCTGTTTATTTCTAAAAGGAACCCCCTTCTCTTAATCTCAGAAGTCCAACTGCATGCTCAGATAACTGCAAAAAATAATTTAAGGATAGCTAAATGTCCAAGAACTTTTTGTTTCTATTATCCATCCCTGAAATCTAACTAACTTAAATTCAGTTAAATAGGATTAAACAGGACAACCAAATAGAATTAAATTGCCAAGAAAATGTAACTAGGCTGGGCGTGCTGGCTCACATCTATAATCCTAGCACTCTGGGAGGCTGAGGCGGGAGGGTCACTCAAGGTCAGGAGTTCAAGACCAGCCTGAGCAAGAGTGAGACCCCGTCTCTACTAAAAATAGAAAGAAATTAGCTGGACAACTAAAAATATATAGAAAAAATTAGCTGGGCATGGCGGCACATGCCTGTAGTCCCAGCTACTCAGGAGGCTGAAGCAGGAGGATTGCTTGAGCCCAGGAGTTTGAGGTTGCTGTGAGCTAGGCTGATGCCATGGCACTCTATCCCGGGCAACAGAGCAAGACTCTGTCTCCAAAAAAAGAAAGAAAGAAAATGTAACTAAAAGAATTAAATATTATTTAAACTGCTAAATTAAGTTTCAAACATGTCCCTCCTTCCATGGAAATAGAAATTGGTCCTTATCAGGGGAAGATCTTTTTAAAGATGACACGTCTGAAGAGACAGAAACTACATCTCCCTGACTGAAGAGAAAAAGTACTTCCTCTTACTTTTTGTATTTGGTAAATTTCCCTTTAATATTTGCCCTGAATTTAACATTTAACTGGTTTTTCAAGACTTAAATCCTTTCCACAAGTACTTATTCATATCAGTATGCCCTAATCAGTACTGGAGATTGTAAAGAGGGCTTGGGTCCCCGATAAAGCCTCAAACTTTTTTGTGACTACAATATATGACTCTATAATGATTGCTCCCTTCTCAAAGATGACTGAGCAAAAATGCTTAATAAGTGCTTATCAGTTTACTCATTCATAAAGTGTGTATCCAGCTTTGTTTATTCTAGAACAAGTTTTCTCAACCTTGGCACTATGGACATTTTGGGCTGGATAGTTCTTTGTTGGAGAGTGTTGTCCTGTGCACCGTAAGATGTTTAGCAGCATCCTTAGCCTCTACTAACTTGATGCCAGTAGCATCAAGTCATGACAATAAAATGTTTCCAGGGGCCAGGCACAGTGATTCACACCTGTAATCCTAGCACTTTGAGAGGCCGAGGTGGGAGGACTGCTGAGGCCAGGAGTTTGAGACAAGCCTGGGCATCATAGCGAGATCCCATTTCTACAAAACATTTCTTTTTTTTAATTATCCAGGTGTGGTGGCACGCACCTGTAGTCCCAGCTACTAGGGAGCCTCAGGTGTGAGGACTATTTGAGCCAAAGAGTCTGAGGCTATAGTGAGCTATGATCCTGCCACTGTACTCCAGCCTGGGCAATAGCGCATGATCCTGTCTCTTAAAATAGATATGTGGCCGGGCGCCATGGCTCACACCTATAATCCTAGCACTCTGGGAGGCCAAGACGGGTGGATCGCTCGAGGTCAGGAGTTCGAGACCAGCCTGAGCAAGAGCAAGACCTCATCTCTACTAAAAATAGAAATTATCTGGACAGCTAAAAATATATAGAGAAAAAAATTAGCCAGGCATGGTGGCACATGCCTGTATTCCTAGCTACTCAGGCGGCTGAGGCAGAAGGATTGCTTAAGCCCAGGAGTTTGAGGTTGCTGTGAGCTTGATGCCATGGCACTCTAGCCCGGCCAACAGAGCGAGACTCTGTCTCAAAAAAAAAAAAAAAAAATGTTCCCAGACTTTGCCAAGTGGGGGTGCGGGAAAGAGATGAAATCACCCTTGTTTGAGAACCACTGTTCTAGAGCCATAGAGGACTACTCAATTTTCCTTAAACAAAACATGAGCTAACACATTTTAAACTACTATTTTTACAGTCTTGAATGGCCATAGAAATCATTTACATCTTTCAAGACCCACATTCTCCATGAGGATTCCCCAGGCATGGGTAATTCATTGGTGAACCATATCTTCCTGGTCCTTGCTTTCTAGAGGCCTATGGGTTTGCAGGGGATAATTATCAAATATTCACTATAATCCATGGATAATTACAAACTAAGTGTTCTGAAGGAAGGCAATATAGAAAAATTTATGAGACGGAAACTGTCCTATCTTTAAGGGGAGGGGATGGGGATAGGATGGGTGGGGAGAGGGTCAGGGCAGGCTTCCTGAGAAAGCGACTGAGCTGAGATCTAAAGAACCATTCCCAGATTTAACTAGAAGGCAGGGGTTCACCCAGGCCCTGGTGTGGGTGGGGAGCATCCCCAGATATTGCGGTTCTGAAAGAATTTGCAAGCCAAGGAAGACAGGGTCAGATCGAGAACTTTCCATGCAACAAATGATATGCAAGACATTGCCGACAGTGATGGAGAAGCACAGAGGAGGGCACTCAGCTCAATTTGGGGAACTCAGGAAAAGCCCTCTGGAGGATTTATTGCTCTCCCTTCAGAGATGCAGAAACTGCAGCTCGTGCACCTTGCCCAAATCCCAGAGCTCATGAGGAACAGACCTGATTCAACGCCAAGTCTCGCCAACCCCAATACCATGTTCTTTCCCCTCCCCCAGCTTCCTTCCTGCAGCCACAGCACTTTGCTTATTTTTCCTGTTTAGCACTGACTTCATCCCCAAACATGTGTACTTTATATGGCAACAGCACTTTCCATAATTCTAAGACAGTATGTGTAATTTTGCTTAAATACTGCTCCGTTATGATTACGTGTCAAAAATGATTTGGAAAGTTATCAGTTTTTTTGTGACTACATTATGTGAGTCTATAATGATTGTCTGCTCCTTCTCAAAGACCACTGAGCAAAAATGCTTAATAAGTGCTTATTGGTATGCCCATTTATAAACTGAGGATAATAATAGTCCCTGTCCTTATAGTAACTGTAAGGATTAAATTAGTTGATATGTATGAAGCATTTAGAACAGTTCTGGTCTAGGTCTGAGCTCAGTAAACACAATAATTACTGAAAGGGGGGAGGATGGATGGGTGGGTGATAGATGAAGAAACAGATGTGTCTCTGTTCTTAATGAGTTCCCGCAGCCCTCACCATTCCCTCCTTGCTTCGAAGCCAATTTTACTTACGAATGTGATCAAATCCTCTTTTTAGGCCACATGAAAATGCCATTCTCTATTTGTTAAGCAGGAATCAAGGAAATGATGTCTAGGAATGTTTTCTGCCTCTACAAGAGCCTGGGTGAAACTCCTTACTTCTAGTCAAACCTGAAAAAACAAGCAAGAAAACATAGTGCAAGTCTAAAATAGAGAAGGAGAAAGACCAAGGCACATTAGGAGGGCTACTGGAAAACACATAAATTTTGGAATGATTTTTGTTTAACACCAAAAAACAGGATTTCATGGACAATGTACATATGTCAATGACATAAATTTACTTGAGGAGTAGCAGACTGCATTCCCAGATTCCCTTCCTATTCATTCATTCACTCATTCATTCAACAGATGTTTACTGAGCATCTACTATGTGCCAAGCACTGGAAACCACAGTTAAAACAAAAAGTCAAACAAGATCTCTGCTCTTATGGAGTTTCCATTCTTGTAAAGGAGACAAAGCTGAAATAATGCCAAGTGAATGTAATAATTACATGCTGTGATAAGTGCTAGGAAGGAAACAAAGAAGGAGCGATAATGGAAAATAACAGGGGACCTTCTCAGACACAGTAGCCAGAGAGGATTCCACTGAGAAGGCAGCATGAAAAATGAGACCTGTGGGAGGAGTTGGAGCCAGCCATGCCTGAGTCGTGTCCTTTGCCCATCTTACCATTCCCGTGGCCATTTGTACAGTAAAAACTGTTGTATGGGCAAAAATGTTCCTGCATTTTGATAGTTAATCAAGACAAAATGTATTTTTGCAGTTTTCATAGAATCCTGTCTTCAAATTCCAATTCAGCATTCTGATGCTGAAGGCTCCCAGTTTCCATTGTATACCAGAATTCTTTAAGTTCTCCCATATTCCTGTCACAAGATGGACATTCCCACATCTAAAGAGGGTTTCTGGCCAGGGGCTGTGGCCCATGCCTGTAATCTTAGCATTCCTGGAGGCCGAGGTGGGAGGATCCCTTGAGATCAGGAGTTTGAGACCAGCCTCAGCAAGAGTGAGACCCCGTAGCCCCAGTTACTCAGGAGGCTGAAGCAGAAGGATTGCTTGAGCCCAGGAGTTTGAAGTCGCTGTGAGCCAGGCTGATGCCAAGGCACTCTAGCAAGGGTGACAGATTGGGACTCTGCCTCAAAAAAAGAGGGTTTCTGTAGGCAATTTTTACTTCAGATTAGGAATAATACGCTCCTTCTGCTATCTGGCTCTCATTTGTATCATTTGATTCTTAAAGATTAGTGTCAGAATAGAATATTTTCAAACATAGGAGGATCTTGATAGAGACCAGTTTAATTTTGTAAGAGATACTATTTTTTTTGTTGTTTATTTAGAGACTTATTTGGGGGATTGTTATATGTTAGGGTATTTTTTTAGCTTCCTTTAGGTTTTTTTTTTCATTAAATTATGAATTTGTTGAGAGTGCCAACAGAAATATAGAAATGTTTAAAAGCCTTTTTTTTTTTTTTTTGAGGCAGTCTCACTGTGTTGCTCAGCATGGGCTCCAACTCCTGGGCTCAAGCAATCCTCCTGCCTCAGCCTCCTGAGTAGCTGAGATTACAGGCATGCGCCACCACAACCAGCTAAAAGGCTCTGTGCTAAGTATTATAGATATATTATTTTATTTAATTAATGAAGTATTATACTCATGTTACAGATGAAGGAACTGAAGATCAATAAATAAAGTTTAAAAAATTGTCTAAGGACATCTAGTAAATGCCAGATCCAACAACTCAAGGATATTTGACTCCAAAACCATGATTTCAATTATTATGCTATAAAGTAAATTAGTAAAATAGGAATAACATGAATGCTTAGATTACGATTTTTTTTTTTTTTTTTTTTTTTTTGAGACAGAGTCTCACTCTGTCGCCTGGGCAAGAGTGCTATGGCGTTGGTCTAGCTCACAGCAACCTCAAATTCCTGGGCTCAAGGGATCTTCCTGCCTCAAGTATCTAAGTAGCTGGGACTACAGGCCTGCACCACCAGGCCCATCTAATTTTTTCTACTTTTAGTTGCCCAGCTAGTTTCTTTCTATTGCTTAATAGAGACGGGGGTCTCGCTCTGGCTAAAGCTGGTCTTGAACTCGTGACCTCCTTCCAGAATGCTAGGATTACAGGCATGAGCCATCACGCCCGGCTATTACATTAAGCATTGATGACCCAGTTCAGAAAGAAACATTAAAATGGCTGGAATAAAATAATATATATAAAGTAATTATTATAAAGAAATGATAATGCCAAACAGTATTTGC
The DNA here is from genome assembly GCF_020740605.2 of Lemur catta. Taxonomy (NCBI): domain Eukaryota; kingdom Metazoa; phylum Chordata; class Mammalia; order Primates; family Lemuridae; genus Lemur; species Lemur catta. Next base: position 74,236,558 of record NC_059129.1, on the reverse strand, counting down.
ACAGTGCCTTATAATCATTTAATTATTTTTAATTGCTACAATCTTGGACAGAGTATAATTATTTCCTGTCTTACAGGCATCATGATTGAGATAAGCAAAGTTTAAGTCATTTCCAATGTGCCAAAATAAGCGAAATCTATTTAATATAACAACATATCTGTGTCCTTATATTTAAAATGTGTCTCTTATAGACAACATATAGTTGGATCTTGCTTTTTTAAAATCCATTCTGACAAATTCTCCTTTTTAATTGGAGTGTTTATCCCAATTAACATTTATTGTAATTATTGAATTAGTTGGATTTAGGTCTATCATTTTATTATTTGTTTCCATTGTCCTTTCTGCTTTTTGTTTCTCTTCTTCTTTTGGATTATTCAGATATTCTTTTAGAATTTCATTTTATCCATTGGCTTTTTAGTTATATCTCTCTGCATTAATTTTTCATGTTTGCTCTAGCAGTTACAATATACATCCTTAACTTGTCACAATCTACTTGGAGTTAATATTGAATTGCTCTTTGTACAATGTAGAAGCCTTACAACTTTATAGGCCCATTCACATCCCTGCCCCTGTCCTTTAACCTATAAAATTGTTATATGTATTTAATCCACATATGTTATGAACCCTACAAGACGTTATCATTTTTCTTTCAATATGTTTATATAATGTAAAGAAATTAAGAGAAAAAGTTGTTTTATATATTTGCCGAGATATTTATCATTTCTATTTTATTCCTTCCTGAGGATTTGAGTCTCTACTGTTTTTTTTTTTGTTCTAAATTTAGCCCAGCCTAAGCAAAATCTCAAAAACTTTTGTTACCAGCTTAAAACTGTTCCTCTCTACAAAATTTAATAAACATTTTTATTAAATCTTTAATAAAAGGGGAAAGATTTATTTGCTCTGAAGAAAAACCAGAGCATAAGTTTCTTTTTATCTTTTTTTTTTCTGTTTTAGATACAAAGACTCATTGGAAGAGCATGCATTTCTATGGATGTTATTTCTCTTCAGCCTGAAGAATATCCTATAGCATTTTTTACAGTACAAGTCTACTGGTAACAAATTCTTAGTTTTATTTTATCCAAAAATGTATCTATTTTACATTCTTTTTTTTCCTTTTTCTCTATTATTTCCCAATTTTATGAGGTATGATTGTCATAATACATTGCATACATTTAAAGTATACAATTTGATAAGTTTTTACATAGGGACACACCTATGAAACTATTACCACAATCAAGGTAATAAACATAGCCTAGCAAAGTGGCTCATGCCTGTATTCAGCACTTTGGGAGGTTGAGGTGGGAGGATCACTTGAGGCCAGGAGTTCAAGACCAGCTTGAGCAACATAGGAAGACCTCATCTCTAGAAAGAAAAAAAAAAGAATTAGCCAGGGATGGTGGCATGTGCCTGTAGTCCCAGGTACTCAGGAGGCTGGGGCAGGAGGATCCCTTGAGCCCAGGAGTTTGAGGTTGCAGTGAGCTATAATGATGCCACTGCACCCTAGCCTGGACAACAGAACAAGATCCTGTGTCCAAAGGAAAAAAAAAATAAAAAAATAAACATATTCATCACCCCAAAAAGTTTCCTCACACTTCTTTGTGATCCCTTCTTCTCTCTCCTCCCTAGCCTCTTCCCATTCCCCTAGCAACCATTAATGTGCTTTTTGTCGTTACAGATTAGTTTGCATTTTATAGAAGAATTTTTATATGGATGAAGAATCATACTATATGTATTCTTTTTTGTATGGCTTCTATCAGCAGAATTATTTTGAAAGTCATTCATGTTGTTGCATGTATCAATAGTTCCTTCCTCTTTATAGCTAACTAGCTTTCTAGTGTATGGATATACCGTAATTTGTTCATCCCTTCACCTGTTGATGGCTATTTGGGTTGTTTTCAGTTTTGAGTGATTACAAATAAAGCTGCTATGAACATTTTGGCCCAATTCTTTGTTTGGACATATGCTTTCATTTCTCTTGGGTAAACACTTGAAAGCAGAATGGATGGTCATATGGTAGATGTATGTTTAACTTTTTTAGAAACTGCTAAACTGTTTTCCTAAGAGATTGCACAATTTTACACCAGCTGTGTAAGAGTCCCAATTGCTTGCCAAGAGTTGGTATTGTCAGTCTTTTTAATTTTAGCCACTTCAGTGGGTGTATAGTGGTATCTCATTGTGATTTTATTGTCTTCATTTGTGAAGGATATTTTCACCAGATATAGAATTCTGGGTTGACAGATTTGTTTGTTCTTTCTTTCAGTACTTTAAAATGTTGTTCATCTATCTCCTTGCCTCCATGTTTCTGATGAGGCATCCAATCATTTCAATCGTTGCTCTCTTGTATGTAATGTGCTATTTTTTTCTGAACACTTTCAGCTGTTTCCTTCATCTTTTGATTTTCAGCAGTTTGATGACCATTATGTACATAAGCAAAGTCTTACTATTTTTATTCTATTTTTTTAGACAGGGTCTTACTCTGTCACCCAGGCTGGATTGCAGGGGTACGATCATTGCTCACTGTAGCCTCAAACTCCTGGGCTCAAGGGATCCTCCTGCCTCAGCCTCCCAAGTAGCTGGGACTACAGGCCGTACCACCACATCCAGCTAAACTAACCTGCTGATGTCTGACAGTGAGAACTATTCTTCCGCAAAAATATATATTTAAAAAAATCTTTTTGAGTCAACTGGTCAATGATGACATAGAGAGACAGCTCACTCTATCCATTCACTGATTCATTTAACAAATATTCATTGTGCAGGTACTGTTTTAGGTGGTGAGGATAGAACAAAATGATAATAGTTAATATTCATACAATGTAAAAATCTTTACAATATATTAACTTGTCATATAACTCTATAAATAAGGAATATTATTATCCCCATTTCACAGATGAAGAAGCTGAGATTTAAAGAAGTTAAGTAATATGTCTGAGGTCACACAGTTAGTAAATATCAGGACTGGGCTTTGAACCCAGGTAGTCTGGCTCTAGAATATACACTTTTAATCCCTGTTTTACCCACTGAAGGCAAAAAATGGAGGTCATAGGATGGTTAGGCTTTCCCTTTAGTCACACCAGCACTGGGCAAATCACTCAGTCATGCTTTTCATCTGTAAAATTAGTAGTTTTCACCAGATGAAGATTAAACTCTCTTCCAACATGGAGAGTATATTATTCTAGACTCTGAGAACAAAGGCTAGTACAGGTTAACTGGAATTAATGAAATCAAGTATAGAAATAATACAGCACTATCCAAAAAAGGACAGTGGTATTTATTTTGCAGTGGATCCACAGGTGGCAGGTAAATAAACTGATGGAGAGATTTATCCATAGTTTTTATTCACATGATGGCTTTTAAATTCTTTCTTCATGTGGAGTGAGTCTATTCTTTTTTTTTTTTTAATTAAAAAAAAATTTTTTTTGAGACAGAGTCTCACTCTGTTACCCAGGCTAGAGTGTCATGGCATCAGCCTAGCTCACAGCAACCTTGAACTCCTGGGCTCAAGGGATCCTCCTGCCTCAGGCTCCCTGGTAGCTGGGACTACAGGCATGCGCCATCATGCCCAGCTAATTTTTTCTATTTTTAGTTGTTTGCCTAATTTCTTTCTATTTATAGTTGAGACGGGGTCTCGCTCTTGCTCAAGCTGGTCTCGAACTCCTAAGCTCAAGCAATCCTCCCGCCTCAGCCTCCCAGAGGGCTAGGATTACAGACGTGAGCCACCACACCCGGCCGAGTGAGTCTATTCTGAAAATAAAAAAGAAAATGATCTCAGAGCTTACCCTAGTGGTTTCCCAGTTATTGAGACCCGGTTTTCCCTTTTCATTGATGATTATGTGACATATGAAATAGCTGGGTATTTTTTAGAACTAAATCTGCAAAGTTCCTTTTGCAGCAGGAACAGCTTGCCAATAGATATACCGGAAGCAGATGGTACTAGAAAAACAGAGGCAATGACATAGCAACAATTCAAAAGATACTATACTAAAAATGAAAAAAAAAAAAAAAAAGGATAAAGAACATTTAATCTTAGAAAGTACAAGGACATGACAGGATTTTAGAATTAGGGGTGACTGTTCATGCTGTTTTTGATTTTAAAAATGTCCCAATTTTTTAAAAAAACTTAAAACAATTTCTAACTTCATAATTACTTAAAACATAGCATCTTCTATGGTCTGAATGTTGGTATCCCGCCCCGCCCCCCAAATTCATATTTTGGAACTTAAAATCTAATGTGATAGTATTAGGAGGTGGGACCATGGGGAAGTGATTAAGTCATGAAGGCTCTACCCCCATAATGGGATTAGTGCCTTTAAAGAGGTTTGAGGAAGTCCCCCCACCCTTCTGCCATGTTAGAACACAGCTAGAAGGCATCATCTTTGAAGAAGAGAGCAAGCTCTCACCAGACACCAAATCTAGTGAGGCCTTGATCTTGGACTTCCCAGCCACCAGAACTGAGAGTAATAAATTTCTGTTATTTGTAAGTTACCCAGGCCCTTTTTTGCCCTTCCTTTGGCTCTCCCTTTGCTGCTACAATGGGTCCAGTCGTCATTTGTGGCATATGTATCATGTTCTATAAATCTATATCTTGCTCTTGCCCTATAATCCTGTCTTTCTCTTCTCAATAAACCTCATTTTTGTGCTTGCCTTAAAAAAAAAAGGGGGGCAGCTGGGCAAGGTGGCTCACACCTGTAATCCTAGCACTCTGGGAGGCTGAGGCAGGTGGATGGCTCGAGGTCAGCAATTCGAGACCAGCCTGAGCAAGAGTGAGACCCCATCTCTACTAAAAATGGAAAAAAAATTATCTGGCCAACTAAAAATATATATAGAAAAAATTAGCCGGGCATGGTGGCGCATGCCTGTAGTCCCAGCTACTCAGGAGGCTGAAGCAGGAGGATTGCTTGAGCCTAGGAGTTTGAGGTTGCTGTGAGCTAGGCTGATGCCACGGCACTCTAGCCCAGGCAACAGAGCAAGACTCTGTCTCAAAAAAAAAAAAAAAAAAAAGTTACCCAGTCTAAGGTATTTTGTTATACCTTAGCAGCCCAAATAGACTAAGGTATTTTGTTATACCTTAGCAGCCCAAATAGACTAAGATAACATCATTAAGATTCTAAAAATGGAGCTGATAGGAAAATTAATAAGGAAACCTAAAATGCAGGGATGTTAAACACAGAGCTCAAAGTAAGGTCATTATGGCATAGAAGAAACTTTATTCTATAACAAGATTCTAGTTAATGAGGAATCTTTCCTGCAAATAACAAAAAGTAAAATAAAACAATAAGAAACAATGAAAATGTATTGCATGCTTACCATGTGCCAGGTATTGGGTTAAGTAACATTTTTGTCTCATTTAGTCCTCACCACAAGCCTATGGGGTAGGTATTATTTATTTTTATTTATTTATTTAGAGAGGGAGTCTTGCTCTGTCACCTGGGCTAGAGTGTCAAGGTGTCAGCCTAGCTCACAGCAACCTCAAACTCCTGGGCTCAAGCAATCCTCCTGCTTCAGCCTTCCGAGTAGTTGGGACTACAGGCAAGCACCACCATGCCTGGCTAATTTTTTCTATTTTTAGTAGAGACGGGGTCTTGCTCAGACTGGTCTCAAGCAATCCTCCCACCTCGCCCTCCCAAGGTGCTAGGATTACAGGCATGAGCCACTGCACCCGGCCGGTATTATTTATTTTTATTCTCACCTTACATAAACATGAAAACTGAGGCTCAGTGAGGTTAAATCACTTGCTAAACATGCTATCACTAGTTGTGGTAGAGCCAACAGAGATTTGAGTGAAGACATCCTGACTTCAGAGCTTCCTCATTTTAAAGCACTATATAATATACACAATGGATTAAAACAAACAAAAGGGAACAAAAACTTCCTGGCAATTATTGTTTTAAGTTGGTGCAAAAAAACATGCTCAGCACTTGAGATACATATCTAATTTTCATAGCCATCTTATGGGCTAGTGTTACTATCACCTTTTTACAGGCAATGGAGCTGAAGCTCAAAGAAGCCGAATACTTTGCCCAGAGCTGCGCGTTCAGTAGGTGGGGATGCCAGACTTGAACCAAGCTGGTCGGTCTCTGGAGCCTGGATGTTCTTCACAGGCTCCTTGAGGTTCTCGGTGAATACCTAGATACATCTTGTTCTCTATTCCTGCCTGTGGAGGAATAAACTCCCCCTGACCCACTTTCTTGCCTAGCGCAATCACCCAAAGCACCCACCTCCATAGACTCTTTCCACTGGCAGACTCCCACAGTTCTTACCCAACCCAGGTGAGACTATCTGTCCTCTGAGAAGTTTTCCCTGTTGTCATCCTCATCCCTTTTCCCAGTCTTGGTCCCTCCTGAGTGCTCAAAAACACCCTACGCTTACCTGGTTACAGTATTCATGCTTCCTTGGAGTCATTTGTTTACTGTCAGTCTTCCTTCCCCTACCTCTCCAGGTCTCTGCCATGTAAGTCATTTGGCAGAGATTGCTTTTTGTCTCCCTAGTGCCTAGCTAAGTGCCTGGCATATAGCAGATGCTCAATAAATGTTTGATCAATAGATGAATAAAGACCGATCTCTGAACTCCTGCACAATTACCAACATGTACTGAATGCCATAATTCAAAATCCCTTGCCACATACAGAATACACACACAGTGTTATGTGTATTGGTGAATCTATAGTTCTAATACTTAAGTGAAATAGACCAAATAGTATTCATTTTTAGGATGAATGTTGACAAATAGTAAGTTTCTCTATAGTTTGAACAGATTTTTGCTTTTTGAAAAGAGCTAATGATTATTTTCTAATGATAATGAGCACTGACATTTGTAAAAATGGTTTGTGTCTTTTGGTACAGCATCTTTTTTTTTTTTTTTAATTTTTTTTGAGACAGAGTCTCACTCTGTTGCCTGGGCTAGAGTGCCGTGGCGTCAGCCTAGCTCACAGCAACCTCAAACTCCTGGGCTTAAGCAATCCTCCTCCCTCAGCCTCCCGAGTAGCTGAGACTACAGGCATGCGCCATCATGCCTGGCTAATTTTTCTCTCTATATATATTTTTAGGTGTCCATATAATTTCTTTCTATTTTTAGTAGAGATGGGGGGTCTCACTCTTGCTCAGGCTGGTCTTGAACTGCTGACCTTGAGCGATCCTCCCACCTCGGCCTCCCAGAGTGCTAGGATTACAGGCGTGAGCCACCGCGCCCGGCCAGTACAGCATCTTATCTTCATAATCAGCTCTATAAAATATATGTTACACTATTTTATGATGGGCTAGTGAGCTCAAAGGTGGTTTATTCAAGATCACATTAATAAAGAAAATATCTGGGAATGGATTCCAGCTCTTCCCTTAGTCCAGTGTTCTGTCTACTACATTACCTATAAAGACACAGAAATGCTGAAAATGAATGTTTATAAAATATGGATTCACAAAACTTACTGAGTGAGGGGTTATAAGTGTAGGGTTCTGCAAGGGAACATTAAGCTGGTCCAGATCGAGCAGTGGCCTCGCTAGTCTTCAAACCTTCGGGCTTTCTTTTAGTCGAGATGAGTGATAAGCCAGATGTACCAGAGGTCGAGAAGTTTGACAGGTCAAAACTAAAGAGAACTGGCCTGGCGTGGTGGCTCATACCTATAATCCTAGCACTCTGGGAGGCTGAGGTGGGTGGATTGTTTGAGCTCAGGAGTTCGAGACCAGCCTGAGCAAGAGCGAGACCCCGTCTCTACTAAAAATAGAAAGAAATTGTATGAACAACTAAAAATATATATAGAAAAAATTAGCTGGGCATGGTGGCACATGCTTGTAGTCCCAGCTACTCGGTTGCTGTGAGCTAGGCTGACGCCATGGCACTCTAGCCTGGACAACAGAGTGAGACTCTGTCTCAAAAAAAAAAAAAACCAAAAAAAAAAAAAAAAAAAAAAAAAACCAAAAACTAAAGAACAAAAATCCAGCAGGAAAAAGAGGCTGTTCAAAAATTGTAAAATGGGGACCTCCTCCCAAGAGCAAATTTCAACATTGCCTGAGAATCTTGGTTCTAGGCTTGTTTTTTGTAAACCTATGTGTTTGTAGAGATTTTAGGCCTTTCTTGATGCCTTCTCACCTATGCTCCCTGGCTAAGAGGTCAGGGGTAGTCAGTGTTTCCTTAAGCTTGATTTTAAACTTTCCATTGGTGCGTAAATTCCAGATGGCAGATGCTGTCAATAATCTTACCATTGATGACCTTTGTTGTGTAGTCTTTGCTCCTGCTACAGGATAAGCCAATTCTACAATGGGTGCCTCCATTGCTTCATAATCTTCATGAAGTTGCCTGCTTTTGTAGCTTATCACAGTTTATTTTCATTTCTAACATAGCAATAAAATAACAAATATAATCATTAAAAACAAGGAGTAAGAGAAGAAAATCCTTTCCTTCATACCAAATGAGAGACCACTGATAGGCACTGGATTTGCAATTAAAAGAGCAGGAGTAGAAATACCTTTACTTTCCTAATTTTCCCGATATAGTCTTCAGAATTTCTTTACATTGCTAAAAAGAGAGTAACATTTCACTGTATAACCTCTGTACAATTTTTACTATCTACATGTATTACCTATTTTTAAATGTCTACAATTAAAATGATAGCAATGGGGCCAGGCATGATGGCTCACACCTGTAATCCCAGCACTTTGGGAGACTGAGATGGGAAGATTGCTTGAGCCTAGGAGTTCAAGCCTGGGCAATACAGTGAGATCCCATCTCTACAAAAAAATTAAAAATTAGCTAGATGTGGTAGCACGTGCCTGTAGTCCCAGCAACTTGGGAGGCTCAGATGGGAGGATCACTTGAGCCTAGGAGTTTAAGGTTGCAGTGAGTTTATTAATATAGTGGGTTTATTTTCTCTGCTGACTCAAGTTAGTGTCACAAGGCATACCAATTGAGGGCAGGCATTCTCCAAAAAGCCTACAGAAACACGGTCTTAACTAGCTCATAAATTGCCCCTATGTCTTTTAAGTCATTGCATATTAGAATTGTGAGGTAGGTGCTAAATATGAACAATGAACAGACCCATTTTACAGATGCACTGAGAGACTCAGAAGCACCAGCTGTCACACGGTCTATAAGCAGAAGAGTGAGGACTGAATTCCTGATTTTGTGACTCCAATGCCATCGATATTTTTATTATACCAGGATATCTAGACTTGCTGGTAAGGGTTAGGGCTATAGCTCTCTGAGGAGATTACCTGGGTACCTATCCTGTTGTGCTGAGTCCTAATGTACTCACAAGAAAAGATCACTGAGATGTATTAAGTGGAAAAGGCTAAGTGGTATATTTTATTTTAGCATTTTGGGCAAAAAAAGCAAAACTTTTAAAAAATATGTCTGTATCTGATTATGCATAAACTATCTGTTGCCTATAGCTTCCCCATCTATAAAACGTGGGTGGTACGGTTACATTTAAGTACTGCAAATATTAGAACAATGTCTGTTGATTCTCAGTCCAAATAATTCCTTGGTGTAATCATATTCTAAAATACCCTTTTAAAAGTCATTATCTCTGTAGAGGTAGCTACGGCAGATTAAAAAAAGATTTAAAAAATCATTTTCAATTGGCACAAGCAAGATGAACACCTGTGGCAAGCCACAGCAAAATGTAATTACTTAAAGCCGCTTTAAATTAGACCCAATGGCAGCGTGATTAGCCAACACTGAAAGATGCTTGGTGAATCACAATTATAAAATCTCAGAGTACTACTATTGTTCACTCTTTTACAATGTAACTAAAATCCTTGTTTTTCTTCCTAAAAGGGGTCACGTTGATGTTTACTTACAATCTATTTTAAGTTTGCCACTCTAAACGTATGAACAAGTTTAAGGAAAATGAGACCTTAGATTACGACCCCAAACCGCATTTACGAGTCTTAACAATGTTACCGTTTTAACCTTTCAGTTAGTAAAAGGCACACTGTATCTGCTGTAAAGTCGTGGGGGGAAATGCGTTAGGATTATGTTCAAACCACAGGGTTTGGGGGAAAGGGATTTTGAAAAAGATTTGCTCCAGTCTTTTAGAAGCCAGCCCACGGTGACGAGAACCGACCCTCCCCCTCGAGCCACAGGAGGTCTTCTACCTCCTCCTGGGCCCTCCCTCCCGCAGTCTGAGGCCGGAAGAAAGTGACCTCAGGTGGGGGCGTGTCGGGGGGCCGGGCTCTGGCGACCCAGCGCCTGCGAAACCGCAGCTGGCTGCTCCGGGGCGCCCCGCTGTCCGCCGCGGGACCCGGCCGGTCCGCAGGTGTCCGAGCGCCAGAGAAACGCCGGCGGCGCGGCCCGGGGAGCTGGCGCGGGAGAAGGACCGCCGCGCGCCCGCCTCGCCGCCCGGGAAGGGCGCGCCCCAGCCTCACCTCCTCGGAAGCCGGGTGCGCCCAGAGCCGCGCGGGGCTTCCCCGGGGACTCACGGTCCGGTCCAGCTCCGGCCACGACCGAGAGCAGAAATGCGATCTCCGCCCTGGGAAAGTGCTTGTGGCCAGGGTCTACCCCTAACGCTCAATAATATGGCTTCAATGGGCTCAAAGGTTCTTAAGCACCAGAATTGAGACCTCCCCTCCCCCAAAGAAAGTCTCGGCCATTGTCGCAACATTGAGACCACCCATGTGGTTGTGCGCCGGTTACTTAGATATAAATCAAAGACTCCTGTGATTTCGCTGTTCCTTGGATGCTGTTTTTAAAAGCATTCTCTATAAGGTTTATAAAGCGTTTACTCTTATCTGCAATCACAGTGGCTTGGGGAAAACCTACCTATATTCTGAGATAGCTTTGGATTCATATGTTTCAATTTTTCTTTTTCTGAGCATATAATAAAAGTTTGGCTGCCATTATTTGTGTCTCAGGAACACCTTTGGCCCATTTTGCTACTTTAATTATGTTTAGAATGTTGGGTTCTGTTCACCATCCAAAGCAGTAAAGTTATGGTAGTAGGAAAAGGTTTAGGTCAGATTTGAATCAGGACCTGTAGTTTTTATAAGCATCTGTGGAGATGTTTGCAGTCATCTTTTAAGGAATCCCAACATGATGCTGAATACACACACACCCCTATTAAAAATTACTGCTTAAATGATCGTAGGTACATATCTTCAAACCGACTAATGCCACTGAAAATATACATATCTTCAATTACTACAATTTTAGGATTGTATAAAAGTACTTAAGTTTGCAATGTCACATTTCAATGAACAGTGCATATTTCACAGAGATCACTTTTCTCACTTTTATTTTACACTTTTATTTACTAAACTGACATTATCTCTGATACTTTGCCCTCTTAGCAATATCCACTTTCATTTTGATTTTTCATTTCTTCTTTAGATTAGGTGTTAGCTATAATTTTGGATTCCATGTAAGGCTTTGAAATAGTCAACCCTCTGTGTTTGTTTAATCTTTGTTTTCCCTCCTGTTATAAAATAAACATTTCTTTAGATTTAAAAAAAAATTGCCATTCTTGTTAAATATGTGCCTTAGTATGATCTCCAGCAATGTACCATTTGAGGCATACACTGTTAAAGAAGGCATGTAAAATAAGTGTAGTGTGGCACCCTAATCTTAACCTGTGTGCAGTTATTATTACTGTGATATACTAATATAGCTGATTGTAGGAATCTAGCCCCAAGGAATAGCCATTAATGAATACTTCCAAGAAAATAAATGAAAGCGAAGTATTTACATTGTTTTATTGCTAGTGATTGATTTTCACTGGTACCACTTACATCTTTCTCTTATTACAAACAGGGACTAGGGTATCAAGATAATTTTATTCCACGTGTATATGATTGGTTAAGGACACTAGGAAAATTCAATGTGAAAAAAAGAATTTGTGAAAGGAGAGAAGCTAGAAATAAAAAAGGCTTTTGTCGATAGAAATAGATTAGTTATATATATTTCCCGGGAAACTGTATTTGGCCTAGATTCTTTCATTAAAACTATCTCAAAGTTAAATGAAAATGAGAAGGCTAGAAACCTAATGAAAAAATAGAGAAACCTGATTTTTAGAAATTTTATCTACAAGAAGTGGTTAAAAAAAAAAAGGCAGTTCATTTCTCCATCAGCCAGGAAGGACATGTTGAGGTTGGCATACCCATCAAGGACAGTAACTACCATAGCTTCCAGTGTGTTGACAAAACCTCAGTTGTGTGGCCTCCTGGCCAGGTGTCTGTGGTTTCATATTGTCCGAGCATTCGTTGTATCACTGGGGGTTGCAGCTTTCTGTAAGTTTGGTGGCCTGAACCAAGAAAGAAACCATATGCAGATTTCTACAGAGATTAGGATTCTATGAAAGATTTTGAGGAGATGAGGAAGGCTGGTATGTTTCAGAGTGCAAGGTGATTTTGGAACATAAAGAATTTCTCTGGGTTGATTTACATAGTAGTTTGTCACTGACCTGTGTTTCTGAGCTATGAATATGTGGGCTGAGGAAGAGTTTCGCTCTTGAGAAACAATTAACAACAGGCCGGCGCGGTGGCTCACGCCTGTAATCCTAGCCCTCTAGGAGGCCGAGGCGGGTGGATCGCTGGAGGTCAGGAGTTTGAGACCAGCCTGAGCGAGACGCCGTCTCTACTAAAAAAAATGGAAAGAAATTATCTGGCCAACTAAAAACATATATATAAAAAATTAGCTGGGCATGGTGGCGCATGCCTGTAGTCCCAGCTACTCGGGAGGCTGAGGCAGTAGGATCGCTTAACCCCCGGAGTTTGAGGTTGCTGTGAGCTAGGCTGACCCCACGGCACTCACTCTAGCCCAGGAAACAAAGTGAGACTCTGTCTCAAAAAAAAAAAAAAAAAACAATTAACAACAAAAAGACAAAGGAAGTCTATTGCAGAAGACTTCTTTCACTTAAAAAGAAAGAAAAAGTGTTTGGATTGTGAAAAACAACTGAAAGTTAGCATTAGAAGAACTATATTATACGATGAAATAAAAACCAAGTAAGCACCATACAAGTTGTCTTAACTGCTTTCCAATTGTTTTATATATTAATTTTCCTCTTCCAATGTGACCCTGGGTTCCTCTCCAGAAGGAAATGCTTTTGCACACTCCACAGTGCTTTGCTTAGCAGTGGACACATAGTAGGTTCTCAAATAAATACTTGTCGATAGGTTGGTTTGAGAAGTTGGGCAGTGATATTCTACACCTGGAAAAAGAAACATACTGATCCAGTAATTAGCTCATTAAAAATAAGCTCTCTTTTCTCAGAGGAGCATTTCCCAGGGCCTGCCCTGATAGCCATCCAAAAGGCCATGTCTCATCGAATCTCACCCTAGATTTATGCTGAATCGCAGTTACAATCAATGGGGCGACAGAAAACGAAGACATTTATTTAGATAGCATAGATATTTACTTAAATAGGAGAAGCAGTGATTTCACAGCAAGTGTTGAGGATAGGAAACTGGGTGGATAAGCTTGCTCATGCTGTGGATCTCAGTCTCTACATGAGATCATGTGGAAAAACTGAATTTGAAGCATTCTTTTTAGGTTTGTCATGTTTGCAATCAAACGACTGTACACTTTAAAAGGGTACCACGAGGGTAAGACACACACACACAGTCAGGATCTTTTTGGCGTAACAGAACTAGAATTAGAAGTAAAGCTAACGTAAGACTGAAGTCCATTCTAAACTGAAAACCTGGACATCTGGAGTACCACAGAGGGGTGACGTTTATCACAGGCTTCGCTAAAAGCAGCCGGCTTTGAATGGAAGGAGCCGAGAGGGCAGCTCGGGAGCAGACTCGTCGCGCCCACGCCTCACGGCCGCCGAGCTGAGCCGCCTTTGGATTCCCGAGCCGCGAAGCCGGCGCTCCGGCCCCTGCTCTGCGCCCCACCCCTTCGGGTCCGGGGCTTGGTACTCCTCCTCCTCTCCAGACGGGAGGGGCGGAGGAGGAGCCGTCCGGGCCAGGCTGGGACTAGCAGAGGAAGAAGCTCTAGGAGCTTGTCCCGGACCAGCCAGATGGCAAGGCTGAGTGGGGGAGGTGGAATCGGGGTGAAGGGATACCCCAATCTCGACGTAACCTTTCCGACTAAGCCAGGAATAGTAAAGGGAAGATTCTGGACGTTCCCTGCAGGCTGCCTCCTTGCCGGCGCCCCCGCCCTCCGCCCCCAGCTGGAGCTGAGAGTAATTCATACAAAAGGAGGACTCGCCCCGGCCTCAGGGAATCCCAGGGACCGTCGTTAAACTCCCACTAACCCAGAACCCAGAGATCGCGGTGTCCCCGCCTCCCACCCACTCGCTGTCGTCAGCGTCGGGGTCGAGAGGAGCATGCGCGAGCAGCAGCGTGCCCTTGAGTGGGCTGAGCGCACATCGCCCACAGTCCCCGAGAAGTTGGGGGGAGGGGATGGCAATTGAACCGGTGCCTAGTGGAGGTGGCGCGGGGTAAACTGGGAAAGTGGTGTCGTGTGCTGGCTCCGCCCTTTCCCCCGAGGGTGGGGGAGAACCGTATATAAGTGCCGTAGTCGCCCTGAACGTTCTTTTTCGCAACGGGTTTGCCGCCAGAACACAGGTGAGTGCCGGGTGTGGCTTTCGCGGGCCTGGCCGCGTCCAGATGGTTGCGGCCCTCGCGTGCCTTTCTCTAGTGCCATGCTTCTGGGCTACTTTACGAGGTTCTCGACCCCGAATTTCCGGCCGTAAGGGGGTGGGAGAGTTCGAGGCCTTGCGCTTTTTACCGGAGCCCCTTCGCCTCGTGCTTGCATGGAGGCCTGGCTTGGGCGCCGTGGCCGCCGCGTGCGAATCCGGTCGCGCCTTCGGGCCGCCTCTGCTATTTCGTCTCCGGCCATTTAATTTCTAGGTGAACGGCCACGATTTTTTGCTCTGCCGGGATAGTTTTGGCGATGTTGGGCTGAGTGTCCACGAGCTCGCCGTCCGGTTCTCGGGGCTGTGGGGGCCGCCGCGAGGCGCACCGGGCGGCGGCGGGGATCGCGGGTCCCAGCGCACATGTTCGGCGAGGCGGGGCCTACGAGTCTCGGGCACCGAGAGTCGGACGGGTGGCGTGGAGGGGCCCGGGCGGCTCCGGTGCCAGCCTCGCGCCGCCGTGTGCCGCCCCACCCCGGCGGCGCGCTCGGCACCAGTTGCGTGCGCGGAAAAATGGCCGCTCCCGGGCCCTGCTGCAGGGAGCTCAAAATGGAGGACGCGGCGGCCCGGGAGATGGGGCGGGTGAGTCACCCACACAAAGGAAAAGGGCCTTTCCGTCCTCTGCCGCCGCTTCCTATGACCCAGCGTTGTGCCCGGGCACTGTCCAGGCACCTCGATTACTCCTCCCAGCTTTTGGAGAACCTCTTCCTTGCGGTGGGGGAGGGGACTTTGTGCGCTGGAGTTTCCCCACACTTGGTGGGTGGAGACTGAAGAGTTGGGCCAGCTTGGCGCTGGCTGTAATTCTCCTTGGAATTTGCCCTTTGAGTTTGGGTCCTGGCTCAGTCTCAGGCCTTTCAACAGTGGTTCAAAGGTTTTTTTTCTTACATTTCAGGTGCCGTGAAAACCGCCCATAAAAGCCAAAATGGGAAAGGAAAAGACTCACATCAACATCGTCGTCATCGGACACGTAGATTCGGGCAAGTCCACCACTACTGGCCATCTGATCTACAAATGTGGTGGGATCGACAAAAGAACCATCGAGAAATTTGAGAAGGAGGCCGCTGAAGTATGTATGATAGCACAAAGGGAAAACTAGTTTAAATAAAACATTGAGTTTATTAGTAAAAAAATAAGTGGTATTTTTGCCAAACTAAGCAGTAGTTATGTAGATTGGGATGTTAATAGGTAAAATAATAACAAATTGGCTTTTTAAACTCGGCTCAGTTACCACGTTGACTCTGTAAAGCCATGTAGGCCTAGCAGTTGTAATAGTGGATATATATTACTGCCAAATAAGGGGAGCAAAGAATTTTAAGCTGGAGTTTTGGTCATGTCTTAGTAACCACTCTTAATCTTAACAGATGGGAAAGGGCTCCTTCAAGTATGCCTGGGTCTTGGATAAACTGAAAGCTGAGCGTGAGCGTGGTATCACCATTGATATCTCCCTGTGGAAATTTGAGACCAGCAAATATTATGTGACTATTATTGATGCCCCGGGACACAGAGACTTTATCAAAAACATGATTACAGGCACATCTCAGGTTTGTGGGATTAATAACTCTGGGCACGTTTTCTAGATTGGGAAAACTGGGTTTGTCCTTTGACATTCTAACAGGATATATTGTTTTTTTTAAAAGGCTGATTGTGCTGTCCTGATTGTTGCTGCTGGTGTTGGTGAATTTGAAGCTGGTATCTCAAAGAATGGGCAGACCCGTGAGCATGCCCTTCTGGCTTACACACTAGGTGTGAAACAACTAATTGTTGGTGTTAACAAAATGGATTCCACTGAGCCGCCCTACAGCCAGAAAAGATACGAAGAAATTGTTAAAGAAGTCAGCACTTACATTAAGAAAATTGGCTACAACCCTGACACAGTAGCATTTGTGCCAATTTCTGGCTGGAATGGTGACAACATGTTGGAGCCAAGTGCTAATGTAAGTGACTTGAGACAGTTAAAAAGCTCTGAGAATGGCTATTTGATGGTAACACTAATTGACAATCTTCTGTTTTAGATGCCTTGGTTCAAGGGATGGAAAGTCACCCGTAAAGATGGCAATGCCAGTGGAACCACACTGCTTGAAGCTCTGGATTGCATCCTGCCACCAACTCGTCCAACTGACAAGCCCTTGCGTCTGCCTCTCCAGGATGTCTACAAAATTGGCGGTAAGTTTTTCATTAAAATACTATCAGGGCATAACTTAGTTTTGGGTAAATGCCATCTGCATATATGTAAGGTATTTATGATACTATGCTGTAAATATTTTAGGTATTGGTACTGTGCCTGTGGGCCGAGTGGAGACCGGTGTTCTCAAACCTGGCATGGTGGTCACCTTTGCTCCAGTCAACGTTACGACTGAAGTAAAGTCTGTGGAAATGCACCATGAAGCTTTGAGCGAAGCTCTTCCAGGGGACAATGTGGGCTTCAACGTCAAGAATGTGTCTGTCAAAGATGTTCGTCGTGGCAACGTTGCTGGTGACAGCAAAAACGACCCACCAATGGAAGCTGCTGGCTTCACTGCTCAGGTAAAACAATTTAAGATCAGTGGTATGTTCTTAACTTGCTGCAGAACCCAAAGTTTGAGACACTAAATGCAAATCTTTGTTCCAAGGTGATTATCCTGAACCATCCAGGCCAAATTAGTGCTGGGTATGCTCCTGTACTGGATTGTCACACAGCTCATATTGCCTGCAAGTTTGCTGAGCTGAAAGAAAAGATTGACCGCCGCTCTGGAAAGAAGCTGGAGGATGGCCCTAAATTCTTGAAATCTGGTGATGCTGCCATCGTCGATATGGTTCCTGGCAAGCCCATGTGTGTCGAGAGCTTCTCAGACTATCCTCCTCTGGGTAAGGATGACTGCTTAGAAGTTAAAGGCGAAAAATACCACTATTTTGAACCAAGTGTTTCTCATGGTACTCTTAAATTTGTTTTAATAGGTCGTTTTGCTGTTCGTGATATGAGACAGACAGTTGCTGTGGGTGTCATCAAAGCGGTGGACAAGAAGGCTGCTGGAGCTGGCAAGGTCACCAAATCTGCCCAGAAAGCTCAGAAGGCTAAATGAATATTATCCCTAATACCTGCCACCCCACTTTTAAACGGTGGAAGAACAGTTTCAGAACTGTTTGTTTCAATTGGCCATTTAAGTTTAATAGTAAAAGACTGGTTGTTAATAACAATGCATCGTAAAACCTTCAGGAGGAAAAGAAAATGTTTTGTGGACCACTTTTGTTTCTTTTTGTGTGGCAGTTTTAAGTTATTAGTTTTTAAAATCAGTACTTTTTAATGGAAACAACTTGACCAAAAATCTGTCACAGAATTTTGAGACCCATTAAAACAAAGTTTAATGAGAAACCTGTGTCTTCTTTTGGTCAACACTCAAAATTTTATAGAAATCCTTAGGCAAAAGACTTTATATATTTCTGGTGATTAAATGTGCTGCTGAAATGTAGAAAATAATTGAGTTAATGGTTTTTTTTCTAGGTTGGAAATAAAAGGGTTTTTCCCTCCACCTATTGCTAAGGAGGAATCTTCAAGTGAAGTAGCTAGTGAAAAGCTATGGGAGGTCTCAGGTTGCAACACTTGGTTGGGATAGAAATGTGGCATACTTTCATTCACCTGTAATTTTAGGGAAGACAAAACCTTTAACTTTCAAGGCCATGTGCTACATATATAAAACTTGATGGTTAAGTAGACTTAAATTCTAGTTTTTCAGTTACTGGAATGTGCATTTACAAATCGCTGCAGTTAAAAGAAGCTAGAAGTGAGGCTTAGAGTAGTATTGAAGACTGTTCAGGTTTTGGAAGGAAAAGTTGGGCATTAACTGTTACATAAGAAATTTATTTCCAATAGGAATTTCATGTACAGAGCCAGGATTAGGTGAAAAGTTAACATTTTCAGGCTGGAGGTTAAACTCAGTTTTTGAGGTACAGTGGTAAATACAGCTTAAGTGAACAGGGATAAAAGTGAGCTTAAGCTTTAGTTTGAAATGGTTTTGAAAGTTACCAAATGTTATTCAAAAACAATTATAGGAGCAAGGCACTAACAAATACTAAGGTTGGAAGTAGCTAAGTAGTTGAACAAGAATGAGTCCTCCTGTATTACTTTGTTGGGATAATTGTAAAATTTGTCTAGGGGGGAACTTAAGAGTGCTGGTTACTAGCAGGGAAACATAACAGGTAATTGGTTTCCTTGAGGTCAGTCACTCCAAGTTCCTGGTTTTGGACACTTGTGTGCTTGAAATAACACTTACCGTGAATCTTTGAAGATTTTAACAGTAATTCTGTATCGGCTTTAATATCTAAAGCAGTGTTTGTCTTATGAAAAAACTTGTTTGGTTTACAAGATAGGCAAAATTACATGACATGTTAATACATGGCAAATTAAGTGGGATCTAGTTTATGGGGTCAAAGAATATATAGTTATTGGTCACATGCAATGTGATGGTCAAAATTCATAAGGGTTACCCCATCAAGCTACTTGATGTGGCCATAGATGAAAGACCAGTTTGAAATGTTTGTAGCCTTTTACCCTCATTTAAGTCTGAACTGGGTAAAATACGTTAACAGTGCTCTCAGGCATCGAGGGCTGTAAATTGGATGGCTAAAGATATTGTTCTCAGTTTCTTGCCTCATGTTGGTGTAAGCTTGCTATTTGCTTGATCAGAAGATACAAGGTCATCTAGAATGGCTGGCCAGTAGATGGTTGATATATTAATAGCAAATTGGCACAGCTGTAGGATTTATCAGGAGGGATGTGTACTACTCCACCTCCAAGAATCAAGGTCTAACTAAAATTGCTACTATGAAACCATAGGAAAGCAGAACAATCAGTCTCAGAAGAGCTCCAGTTCAGCTAATTGTATAGTAAGTTTCACTTCCCTGTCGAAACCCAGTGTGTGTGACTAAGACAACTGTCTGGTTTGAGCACCACCTACTGGTACTCATTACAAACTAGCTAAATACAATAGATGAATTTTTAAACAGGATAGAGGAGCATATATTAACTATAGTAACTACTGTGTTGGAATTGATTGAAAATTTTTGGGAGTGGATTTCAAAAGTGAAAACTAACTTGAATGTCTGAAGCTGGTACTTAAAAACCATGTTTTAAGTTGTACAGCCATGTTTGGTTATAAGTAACGTAAGATGTGGACTTGAAGTTTTCTTCCAGAAATTCCAATGTGATCTTAGGATATTAAAGGAAATGGGAAAGGCATTCTAGTTAAAAACATCGTCATTAAAGCGTATCTTTTTTTTTTTTTCTTCTAACTCATCCTATACCCAAGTAAGGACATCCAAAATTACTGGGTTTTGGCCAGATCAGAACTCAATTTCAGTACCTTGCCTTTCCCATAGTTAATCCTACTGATAAATTACTTCCCAAATCTTAGGTGAATCAGGCCTCAGCTATGACTCATTTAAGTCTGCTGGTAGGACATGATTTGTTTTGAACTAACATCAATCCTGTCTCTTTTCTTTCTCCATGAAGGATATTAACAGGTTAATAGGCCAGAATTTTAGCATTGGGTTATTTGTCAACATGACCTTGCAAACGTTTTGTGGTGACTGTTACCTACCATTTATATTTTAGTGTAATTCCAAAAGGTTTCATTTAAAGATTGCCATTTAAATATCCATTGCTCTGATCTGATTATTTGCATCTGTCAAAAACTTGTCATTTACCTTGAACTGCTTTTAGTAGGACCATGGATTTCTAAGGGTTAAATGAGAGTTCAGTTTGTAGTCTATGGGAGATAGAACAAAGGTAATGCGAAAGTGTTTCAATAATTCTACATAACCAAAGGATACTGGAAGATTTGAAGCAAGGGACTTAAAAGTCCAATTTTTATAAAGATACTACATTAAAAGTTTTCTTATATAGTTATCTAAGTTTTGACAAATGTATACAGTTAACCACAAAATAGAAGTTTCTTCATCCCCCAAAGTTCCCCTGTGCCCCTTTGTAGTCAACTCCTAATCCCCAGCCCTTGGGGTAACCACTGATCTGTTTATTCTTACAATTTTGTTTTTGCAATACTCAGACCTGGGCTCATGCAATATATAATCCTTTTGCGTCTGACCTCTAACTTAGCATGATGCATTTGAGACTCATCCATTTTGCCTATGTCAATTATCTGTTCCTTTTTAATGGTGGATGTATGACTGTGTATCCATTCCCAGCCGAGGGACATTTGGTTGTTTCCAGTTTGGGGCAATTACGAATAAAGCTGCTATAAACATTCACATATAGGTTTGTGTGTAACATACATTTCATTTTATTTGTATAAATACTTAGGAATAGAGTTACTCGGCTGTATGGTAAGCTGCCAAGCTGTTTTCCAAAGTAACTGAACCATTTAGTAATCAAGAGATTGGTTTATTTTTTTTATTATTTTTTATGCCAGATAATTTCTATTTTTATTAGAGACGGGGTCTCACTCTAGCTCCTGACCTCGAGCGATCCACCGGCCTCGGCCTCCCAGAGTGCTAGAATTACAGGCGTGAGCCACCGCGCCCGGCCAAGAGATCGGTTTTTTAAGGAAAGAATAGTGTTACAGAGACTATAGGACAGTGAAGAGCTAATTTGTTTTAAAGATACTCTGCCTACTATGTGCTAGGCATTATTCTAAGCATTGAAAATAGAGCTGTGAACATGGGCGCAGTTCATGCCCTTTGTGAGTTTGTAGTCAGTGGGGGAGTTACATATTCAATAAATAGGTAATTCTGAGTTGTCATGCTATGAAGGAAAACAAGGATGTGATGAGGGAGAAGAGTAAAAGGGATGTAATTTAGACTGGCCGGAGAGAAGGTATTTGTCAGGAATAGCTGAGACCTAAAGGATAAGTAGGGGAGTTATTGGAGAGTATAAAAATGTATTACTTTTTAGACATCTCAGAGTGTATGCGGCTTAACTTGGCCTCATGACAATCACATAGAAAATCAGAAGAAAACTTAAAAAGCTTTAACCCAGAGTCCATTTTGTGGGTTTTGTTTTGAGACAGGATCTTCCTCTGTTTCCCAGGCTGGAGTGCAGTAGTAGTGCTATCATGGCTAACTATAACCTCCAATGCCTAGGCTCAATTTCTTAATTTTTTGTAGGGGTAGTCTTACTATCTTGCCCAGGCTGTTCTTGAACTCCTGACCTCAGCGGTCCTCCTGCCTTGGCCTCTCAAAGTGCTGAGGGGTACAGGCATGAGCCACCTAGCTCAATCAGCTTTGAGTACATTCGTTGAAATCTTTGCTTGTGTGTCATACATTGCAGGGCAGAGACATCTCATTGAATCCTCACCAACCTTTGTAGGTGCCAGGTACCCATATTACAGATGACAGACTGATGCATGAAAAGGTTAGGTATTGGAGCTTACCTTTTAAATTACCCTATTGCTGGATGAATTTTTTTCAATATTTACGTTTGCCTGCTGGTTCCTTCCAGTCATATCTGGGCTCTAGTATAATCGTGACTTCATTCACTTTTCTACTAGAGCCACAAATTTACTTGAAGACACCAATTATTGCCCTTTAGTCACTTCTGAGCTAGGAGTGAGACCCCGTCTCTACTAAAAAATAGAAAGAAATGATCTGGACAACTAGAAATATATAGAAAAAATAAGCTGGGCATGGTGGTGCATGCCTGTAGTCCCAGCTACTCCGAAGGCTGAGACAGGAGGATCGCTTGAGCCCAGGAGACAGAGGTTGCTGTGCGCTAGGCTGACACCACGGCACTCTAGCCAGGCAATAGAGCAAGACTCTGTCTCCAAAAAAAAAAAAAAAAAACACTTTCAGTTCCTTCAGTTGTTTCTTAATCTTATGTCACATGGTTCCTAGATTCTTCCCATGCTGTACTCTTTTCAAGTTTACAGATTTTATTTTAGTAATAGAAAATCTCAATGTGTATACACAAGAAGCCTCAGAAAATGAGGATTTCAGTTCATAGCTTTTAAAGTTTTCACCAAAATTAAATATGACTGGATGCATAAAATATTCTCTTGATCTAGAGTGTGCTTTTGTTAATGTAATTTGAGATAAGTCATCTTTTTTGGGTGTTAGTTTCTTAAATTGATGCGTTTGGACTAGATGACCAGTGTTATAAGTGGGGAAAAGCTATCCCTTTTGTCATTTCTCTATTGGGGACAGTACTACCTATCTCTCAAGATTGTTGTGAAGATGAAATGAGTTAGTAAATAAGGCATCCCTTGTCCGGTATCTGGCCTACTATATGCAGCCAATAAAAGGTAGCTTTTATTAATTACAGTTGTTTGGAAGATCATGGCACGGTCACAAGCAACTCCATTGTACTTCTAAATTATGGTCAACAAACATCAACTGATTTTTTTTAAGATGCAAATTATATTTTAGGAAGATCTCCTTTAAACTCTTTGTATGGTGGTTCCCCCCCCCCACCTTACGCTTTTATTTTGGAATAACAAGGTTTACAAAAAAGTTGCAAAGATAGATGGAGTTTCCATATACCCCTCACCTAGTTTGCATTCCTAATGTTACCATCTTAACATTACCGTAGTATGTTGTCAAAATTAAGAAACCAACATTGTTGTGTTACTGTTAATCTCTAGGTTTTATTCTGACTTCACAAAGTTTTCTGTTAATGGTTTTTCCTGTTCCAGGATTCAATCCAGGATGCCACACCACTGTATGGTTAATTTTTTAAAAATTGTGATGGCTGCAAACACCAGTCTCCTTTTTAGTGTTCGCATGCATCCTGTCACTTGTGCAGGTTGCTCTAAGGGACCTTTGGAGACAGCCCTTTCCAATATACTTTCATGTCTCAGACCTTGGGCTGTCCCCAATCTAGGCTCCAGACAGGTATTTGAGGTGCCTTTGGAAAGCCCCAGTGCACTGTGGCCAGAATTCACATTCGCCAAGTCATCATGTTTGTCCCCACAAAGCTGCAGAACAAGGAACATGTGATTGAGGCCCTATGGAAGGCCAAATTCAAGTTCGCTGGCTGCCAGAAAATGCACATCTCAAAGAAGTGGGGCTTTACCAAGTTGAATGCAGATGAATTTGAAGACCTGGTGGCTGAGAAGCTGTTCATCCTGGATGGGTATGGAGTCAAATACATCCCCAGTCGTGGTCCCCTGGACAAGTGGCAGGCTCTGTATTCATGAGGGCTTCTGCTGTGCTGCCCCCTCCTCACCCAGGCCCACCAATAAATGTCTGTCCACAAGAACAACAACAAAAGCACCTCAAATGTTGGGAGTTTATATTTATCTATGCTATATTTCATCATCTGGTTGAGATAATTTTGAATCTAGAGACTGCTAACCAGCATAATAAGTAAAAATGTGGGCTTTGTGACTTACAAATCTGATATTTATATTTCTGTGTTTTTACTTAAATTACTGGTAAGTATTAAACTAGGTCCAAAGCCAGAGGCCTGTGGAACTGCACTGGAGAACTGTTATTTGATTATGGTGTTCCAGCTAATTGCAAAGCCACCTAATAATACTATAATCTAGGCCATATTTCATAATGTTAATCATAAGGCAGTCATGAAGATTTTACCAACTGTTTAGTAAAAGCAAGGTGAATTAGGTGATAACTTTAAATTTACTTTCCTGTTTTTGGCAGACAAAAATAATTTGTTCTGCTACTTAGAGTTAATAAGGTCAAGGTGGGAGTATAATCTTTGTACTAGGAATTAAACGTTTTTATTTTAAACAATGATAGTCTCCTTTAAAAAGTTCAGGTAGTTTTACTTTTTGTCAAACTTTACATTTAAAGCTAATTCAGAACAGATCAAAGCAACAACATAGTCAGGATATTTCCTTTAACACAATCTCTTTTGATACACTGTCTAAATTTTAGGTTATTGTGTAAAACCAAATAGATTTTGTTAAAATAGACCTAAGTCAAAAGTAGGCAGTTTTATTTATTCCAGTAAAAAAGCATAAGTTAACAGAGGATAGTGTGATGTGATCCTGTAAGTGTGGTTTCCAGAGGTTAAACACCAGATGGCTAATAAGGAAAGAACATAAATATTCCATCTGCTTATATATTTAGTAAAATCATGTGATTTAGGGAATATCCTAGTTGGTGTGACAATTAGAGTTGCCACATAAGCAATCTGAGTTTGAGTTCTAGTGCTGTCTGGAGGCCCCCAAACTGAGGAAGTGGTTCTCAACCCTCTGGTGAGGACATCCGCAATATTTTTTGAGGCCTCGGTGTAAGAGGGGCAGCTATATCAGTGCAGCAAAGCAAGGACCTCACTTTAGCTGTTACCATACCTTCTTGATTGACCCTTTGGACTTCTCTGTTGAGCCTCTTACAGGATTCTGTTAATATACAGAACTGGCAACTCAGTAAATGTATAATAAGAAATGAGGTGATTTTTATTCAGTTGTGGTTGAGTACAAAGAACATTTTCTCATAGCTGTCTTTATATTAAGGTTAGGGATGCATTTCTTGGAACTCAATTTCTTCATTAATTTGTCTAAGAGGTATCCAGTGGGGAAAAACATTTTTAAAAATCTAAAAAATTTTTAAAAAGTCTTTATTATTTTATATAACTGCTCAGCTCATGAGTATTTTTCTTTGGTGTTGTAATACCTGATTCTGAATTTTGAGTTAAACTGCCTTCCTTGAGGTTGTTTCTTGTGAAATTGGAAATACAGAAAATTCACGAAGTTTCCTTTCATTGCTTGGAACACCACACACTCACCCCACCCCCCACTCTCTACCCCCTACCCCTCCATACACAGAAAAGTCTGGTCTTGTGTTAAAAAAAAAAAAAATGCAGTATATTCTAGAAATGTTGCTTTTCAAATTTAGGCAGTGTTTTTTCTTTTAGGTATCTTACTGTGCTGTTTTAAATTTGGATCATCCATGTTTTTAAGGGGTGTAGACCACCTCTAAAAGAATTCTAAAAGTAACCAATATAATTAAAGACTAAAAATGACTTAATTATGAGGCACTGGATTAAAAAAATAGTGGTTTAGCCTGGCAAATACCAAGAAATTATTACTGTCTTCAAGTACATGAAGACTATTGTAAGTCTGCAGAGGGTGCTGTTCAAAGTGAAATTCACACAAAGTCTAAATTCCCTTACACCCTCCAAACTCTGGGATAACCTTTAAATTAGAGTGAGTGCTATAATGGCTAATTAAGCATGGCAACTCCATAAATGCTTAACATGAAATGTGCTTGCTATAAAGGGTGTGAGTGGGAACTGAAGGTTAAACAAAAAAACATACTTGTATCCTAGATTGTTTAGGAAGGACGGAGAAGCTTTTTATTCAGTAGAGGGCCTCTGGTCTCTAGGGGGAAATAACCCACTGTAGGTGGCAGAAAGGTGTTGTGAAGTCAGAAGACCTGAGATCCATGCTCAACAGCAACTTGAAGTTAGACTTTAATTACATCACTTAGCAAGGCTAAGTTATAGCTATAAAATTAGAGCATAGGAAGGAAGGGATCAAGAAGACTAAGTGCTTAAAAACTTTTTAGAAAAGTAATTACTTTGAGGAATACACAGATGTAAAAGAAACCTAATGTGTTTTTCCCATCAGAATATTGTTTTTCAAACTTTTAACTATGATCCACAGTAAGAAATATATATATACACATATGCATATATATATATATATTTTTTTTTTTTTTTTTTTTTTTTTGAGACAGAGTCTTGCTTTGTCACCCAGGCTGGAGTGCAGTGGCGCGATCATAGATCACTGCAGACTCCAACTCCTGGGCTCAGGCGATCCTCCTGCCTCAGCCTGCCGAGTAGCTGGGACTACAGACATGTGCCACCATTCATAGCTAATTTTTCTATTTTTGTAGAGATGAGGTCTTGCCATGTTGCCCAGGCTGGCCTCAAGCTCCTGGCCTCAAATGATCCTCCTGCCTCAGCCTCCCAAATTGCTAGGATTACAGCACTGAGCCACTGTGCCAGGCCAGAAATATATTTTATATTGCAACACAATACAAACACACACTGTTATTTCATTGCATATAAGACATTTTCAACTGGAAGTTGTTAAATGCTGCTGATTATAATTGTTACATGCCATTGAATATAAAATACCAATTTAGAGATGTTAAAATATGGAAAAATGTGTATCTTAAAATTGGGGTTATAATTTGTGGGTCAATTACTGAAACAAAAATTTCAGAGAATAGTACTACCTGTGACAGAAAATGTCATGACTTATTAATGAATTGCAGCCAATAGTTTGGAAACTGTTGATTTTGGTCACTGATAGTCAAAATGAGGTTCTAGGTTAAAATAACTGCATCTTTTCTCTTTAGCATGAAAGCACAGGGTCTCAACTGGTCCAAGCATTCAAGCACTCCTGAAGCTTACATTGGAAAATATTTGGTCTTGCCCACCAATCATCATAACCCACCTCACTGGAAGGTGGAATGGCTTTACTTTAGATTTGAATCTTTATAATAGGATGTGAATTGAGCTTTCCTGCACAACCAAACTGCTCTAGTACTTCAATCAATAATACAGATTGTATTCTGGGTTCCTGAGCCAGCACACACTGTTAAATTAATTGTAACA
The DNA here is from genome assembly GCF_020740605.2 of Lemur catta. Classification (NCBI taxonomy): domain Eukaryota; kingdom Metazoa; phylum Chordata; class Mammalia; order Primates; family Lemuridae; genus Lemur; species Lemur catta. The sequence continues at coordinate 74,209,478 of NC_059129.1, read as the reverse complement.
TAGCTTCTGCCAAAAGCAGCTGTGACAATGGGTATTTATGGAGGCAACCCAGTGGTTGTCACAGTTGGCTGGGCATCAGAATAGCTTATGAAGCTTGTTAAGCATAGATGCCAAGCCCTTCCTGGGCAACTGAATCAGAATTGCTTGGGGTAAAACTTGACCATCTCCATGTTTCATGAGCTCTATTGGGAATTCTGATGTCCAACCAGGTTAGAGAATCCTAGTTCAAGGGCTTGCCAATCACACATTCCATTAGATGTTTTTTTTTTTGAGACAGAGTCTCACTCTGTTGCCTGGGCTAGAGTGCCGTGGCGTCAGCTTAGCTCACAGCAATCTCAAACTCCTGGGCTCAAGCAATCCTTCTGCTTCAGCCTCCTGAGTAGCTGGGACTACAGGCATGCGCCACCATGCCCGGCTAATTTTTTATATATATTTCTTAGTTGTCCAGCTAATTTTCTATTTTTAGTAGAGACGGGTTCTCGCTCTTGCTCAGGCTAGTCTCGAACTCCTGAGCTCAAACGATCCACCCGCCTCGGCCTTCCAGAGTGCTAGGATTACAGGCATGAGCCACCGCACCAGGCCTAGATTTTTTTTTTTTTAAATAACAGCTTTATTGATATATGTCACATACTATAAAATTCATCCTTTTAAAGTGTACAATTCAATGGTCTTTAGTATCTTCACAGAGTTGTGCAACCATCACCATAATCTAATTTTGGGAGATTATTTCATGAACTCAAAAAGAAGTTCCCTTTTTAAGGGCAAAAAACCACCCAGAAGACTCCCTTTACAATTCATGGGGTCAGTTTGCCCCCCGGCCTCAGGCCTAGAACAAACACTCGGGGACTGCAATGACCAAGATTGATTTAAACTAATGAAAATTTAGCTTCTGGGGCTGCAGAGGGGAAAAGGGTGGACAAAATCCCAATTCTTTTGAAGAGGAAGACAACCAGCAGTATCGATCACAGACAAGTTACTTATAATTTCCAAGTCTTGTTCCCCTTGTCTCTAGAATGGGAGCAGCTTTATCATGGGGTTAAATGCAATAGCACATGTAAAACATTTAACTTCATATATGGCACACAATAAACATTTATTAGGTAATAGCTACTTTTATCTTTTATAAAATCACTAATCAAGGTATTGTTTTTCTTAAGAGGCCATGTGATAAACTTTTCTTAGATTTTAGTAATAGGAAAAAATTTTCTCCTGGTCCCCTTAAAGTAGAAAGAATATTATTGCCAGGAAGCTCAGAGCTGGAATATTTATTATTTATTTATTTTTACTTTTTGTTGAGATGGGGTCTCACTATGTTGGCCAGGCTGGTCTCAAACTCCTGGCCTCAATCAATCCTCTTGCCTCAACTTTTCAAAGTGCTGGGATTATAGGCATGAGTCACCTTACCTGGCCCAGAGTTGGAATTTTATATTTAAGTGTAATTTGCCTTTTCCTCAGCAGATCTTTAATCTTGAACTCTTTAATCTTGTCTCTACTATGTTTTTATACATAAGCAGGGGATAAATTATCAATAAAGAAATGAAGTAGGTTTTGGGGACCAAGATACATATACAAATTAATTCATCTGGCTTTTTTATTTTTTAATATATATCTTTGTTTATTTTGAGATGGGGTCTCACTATGTTGCCCAGGCTGGCTTAAACTCCCAGGCTCAAGTCATTTTCCTGCCTCAGTCTCCTGAGTAGCTAGCACCATAGGTGTGCATCACCTCACCTAGCTTCATCTGGCTTTTTTTTTTTAATTTCAAAATATTAAGGGGGTACAAATGTTTTTGTTACATGGATAGCTTTTATAATGCTTAACTCAGGGCTATCAGTGTGCCCATCACCTGAATAGTGTTCATTGTACCTGTTAGGTAGGCTTTTACCCCTCTCCCCCGCTACCCTTCTTGATTTCCAATGACTTTTACTTCCCTTTCTGCCCATGTGTGCCCATCAATTAATTCCACATTATTAAAAAGTACATGTGGTGTTGGTTTTTCCATTCTTAAGACACAGGGTCTGTCTGGAAAGTATCCAGCCATGTAATATGAAAAATAGAGACATTGATTGAAGAAGATACAAGAAACATTGTACCCAAGACACCTCATTCCCCTTCAGAGTAGACACCTTGGGACCTCACATAGTTCTCCCAGCATCTCTTAACCTAATCCGTACACGTTCAGCATTCTCAGGTGTTCTGCTTGTTGCAGGCCTTTCAGAATGTGGATCACTTTCAACAGATTCTCGACCACCTTTGAAGTGTTTGTGCCACGCTTTTTTTTTTTTTTTTTTGGAGACAGAGTCTCACTCTGTTGCCCAGGCTAGAGTGCCGTGGCGTCAGCCTAGCTCACAGCAACCTCAAACTCCTGGGCTCAAGTGATTCTCCTGCCTCAGCCTTCCAAGTAGCTGGGACTACAGGCATGCGCCACCATGCCCGGCTAATTTTTTCTATATATTTTTAGTTGGCCAGATAATTTCTTTCTATTTTTAGTAGAGACGGGGTCTCGCTCTTGCTCAGGCTGGTCTTGAACTCCTGACCTCGAGCGATCCTCCCGCCTCGGCCTCCCAGAGTGCTAGGATTACAGGCGTGAGCCACCACGCCTGGCCTGTGCCACACTTTTATTTGTGCTGCACTCATTGCATCATCCCCTAAATCCTTCTGAATCACCCGAATAGTTTCCATCAAGGAATGTTTAAGCTTAACGCAAAATTTGATGCAGATTCTCCTCTACTTGCTCATTTTGCACGTGACATACACACAGTACACACGCTCACTCAACGGCATCTGGCGTCCCACTGAGTAGTACAGTGACGTCATTGTTCACACATGTGCATTCCAGTCCACTCTCCTTGGCTGCCAGGTTGCACTGATGTCCCGCAAACCATTCTTATATTAACAACAGCCGGATCCTTTCCGGACAGGCCTCATACTTCACTTAGGATAATGGTTTCCAGTTCCATCCAAATTACTGCAAAAGATATGAATTCATTTCTTTTTATGGCTGAGTAGTACTCCATGGTATATATATACCACATTTTGTTAATTTGCTCATAAACTTATGGGCATCATCTGGCTTTTAAAAAAAGTGATAAAACACAGAACATAAAAGTTACCATCTTAACCATTTTTAAATGTACAGTTCAGTGGCATTAAATAATAATACACTCAAATCATTATGCAACCATCATCACCATCTCCAGAACTCTTTTCATCTTGCAAAACTGAAACTCTGTACCCATTAAACAATAATTTTCCATTTCCCTCTCTCCCCAACCCCTGGCAACCACCACTTTACTTTCTGTCTCTATGAATTTTGTTTTTTTTTTTAAGAGACAGGGTCTTGCTCTGTCACCCAAGCTGGAGTGCAATGGAGTGTTCATAGCTCATTGCAACTTCCAACTCCTGGGCTCAACAGATACTCCCATTTCGGCCTCTTGAGAAGTTGGGACTATAGGAACACACCACCACACCCAGCTGTCTCTATGAATTTGACTGTTCTAGGTAGTTCTTATAAGTGGAATCACATAGCATTTGTCTTTTTAAGACTGGCTGATTTCACTTAGCATAATTTTTTAAAGGTTCATCTATGTTGTAGCACATGTCTGAATTTCCTTTTTAGGGCTGAATATTCCATTGTACATATGTACCACTTTTTTTTATCCATACATCCATTGGACTCTTGTGAATAATGTTGTGAACATGGATGTACAAGGATCTCTTTGAAACCCTGCTTTCAATTCCTTTGGATGTACTTTTACTTATTTCTTTATTTTTAAAAAATTAAAAAAAGGCTACAATACCTGGTAGTCCCAAGCAATCTCCCATCCAAGTACTAACCAGGCCCGACCAATTCTTTTGGATGTATACCCATAAGTGGAATTATATCATCATGTGGTTTATTTTTTGAGGAAACTCCATACTGTTTCCACAGTAGCTGTACTATTTTGCATTCCCACAACAATGCACCAGGGTTCCAATTTCTCCACATCCTCACCAACACTTGTTATTTTCTGTTTATTTGATAATAGCCATCATAATGGGTATGAGATGGTATTTGATGGTTTTGATTTGTATTTTTTGATTAGTGATGTTGAACATCTTTTCATGTGGTTATTGGCCATTTGTATATCTTCTTTGGAGAAATGTCTCTTCAAGTCCTTTGCCCATTTTTTAATGGGTTTTGTTGTTGAATTATAGGGGTTCTTCATATATCCTGATTATAAACCCCTTATCGGATATATGATTTGCAAATATTTTCTATTATATGGGTTACCTTTTTGCTGTTGATTGTGTCCTTCATCCTTTATCTGGCTTTTAAACTAAGAAATAAAAAATTAAAAAATCTGCTTAATAAATAAAACGAACATCATTAATCTTCAATTTTAGATTAGAAGCAGTGAAAGGCAGGGATAGGGCAGGAAGATAGGAAATGAAGCTGAAGAGAATATGAAGACAGAAGACAGTTATGGAGCCAGAGAAAGGCAAACACAAAAGTGTATAGTTCTTAATATTTGTGTCACAAATATTTCTATCTCATTTAACTACTCACTTGAGTTTTAGTGATACTACTCTTGCCTTTAGTAATTTCATTAATTCATCAAAAAAGCATGACTGTCTACAACTATGGTGTTGCCTGCACCCAAGAGGATTATATCTTTTAAGGTAGACATATATTAAACACTAAGGTAGAATGAAGTAAGAATAATAATGTAAGTGTTGTAGAGAGGGAGTCTACACGGAACAGTTAACATGCCAGCACAAGCAGCTCTGCCAGCTCAGAATAAGCTCCTAGTCTCTCTTAGTGGCTTTCCTGATGTTCCTAACCACTTCTCAACAGGACATTCTTCCAGGAGTTGAAATTCCTGAAGTGGAAAAGCCATGTCTCTTCCAATCTAGGTTGAAACACAAAAATGACAAAATATTTTAAAAACAATCAGGAATACAATTCAAGCTCTTGGCTATAAAGGAACTTCATTTTCAAGGCCATAATGGTTTAATTTAGCATAGGTCCCTATCTTTATCATCCCCTCCCCTCCCCCATGATTTTACCAATGCTTAGTGTTTCTTAGCCATTTCCTCTTTTTTATGTTGGTGTTCCTGTTGAAATGAACTTTAGCATGGCTTTTTCAACTACTAGCCAGTCTGGTCTGTGGTGAGTGGAGGAAATCACCAAGTGTGGCCAACTTTTGTTGGAAACAGACTATTGCCAGTGATAGGGGATTTCTATGAAGTAACTGAATTGAATACAGTTACATTTTTAGCTCGTTTTTTCCTAGGGCATCATATTCTATAGCACTTCTGGCTATCGGCACCAGAAGATAGGCTGTTTTGAAATATTAGTTTGAGCGGTCAGGTGAGGTGGCTCATGCTTGTAATTCTAGCACTTTGGGAGGCTGAGGCAGGAGGATCCCTTGAGGCCAGGAGTTCTGTACCAACCTGAGCAACATAGGGAGACCCCGTCTCCACATAATATATAAAAAATTAGGGCAGGGCGTGGTGGCTCACGCCTGTAATCCTAGCACTCTGGGAGGCCAATGCGGGTGGATTGCTCGAGGTCAGGAGTTCAAGACCAGCCTCAGCAAGAGTGAGACTAAAAATAGAAAGAAATTATCTGGCCAACTAAAATATATATATAGAAAAAAATTAGCCGGGCATGGTGGCACATGCCTGTAGTCCCAGCTACTAGGGAGGCTGAGGCAGTAGGATCGCTTAAGCCCAGGAGTTTGAGGTTGCTGTGAGCTAGGCTGATGCCACGGCACTCACTCTAGCCCGGGCAACACAGCCAGACTCTGTCTCAAAAAAAAAAAAATAAATAAACAATTAGCCAGGCATGGTGGCGCGTGACTGTAGTCCCAGCTATTTGGGAAGCTGAGGCAGAAGGATCATTTGAGCCCAGGAGTTTGAGCCTGCAGTGAGCTATGAATGATGCCACTGCACTCTAATCTGGGTGACACAGCAAGACCCTGTCTCAAAACAAAAAACCCTCAAAACAAACAGGAAACCCCCCCCCAAAAAACCCAGAAATATTATTTTAAGTGATGTTAATGTATTTTCAATTGTGGATTTAAAGAGGTTTCACATCATAAACCAAATGGCAAAAGCTAAAATAAATGTTTTCCATTTTTTGGTGATACAGTTACTACTGTAATGGAGTAGCATTACAAACCCAGTTTCTTTGTATGTGTAGTGTCACTAGACCCACATTGTAGCTGTCAAGAACCGCTCTAAGCATTTAGGAACTTTGTTTCCTTAAGATAAATTTTTGTTATATTCTATTCAGAAGGCACCCAATTCACTCCTTTTACTCCTGTAGTTAATCAGAAAAAAGTTTAAAAACGGTGATTTCCCTTCTTGTGCTAAACAGGTACATAAAATGCCTTCTTTTTAAAATATATATAATATGGTATTGGTCTCTGTAATAAGAATTTTGTCCATGAGTAGCTATAATGACTAAAAGAAAAGTTACCACCTTTTGAAATTACTAAATCAAATATCAAAAAGAATTCATCATTGCTAAATGATCCAACATTACAAATACTTTTTACTTGTTACTGATCTGACTACTTTCTGGAAAGACTAAAATTAATGAAACAAACTCATCAAAACTGAGCTACATCCAAGTGGCCATATGCAATTATAGCAATAAGATACTTGGTTGCCTCACACCCATAATCAGGCTTCACATATAGATCTATAGCCAAAGTGGCTTTGGAACTGTTGGAACTCTCGTAAGTACCTGCTTTGGCCTGAAGGTGACACAGGAGCTTCTCCCTAGGGTGACACTAGAGATCTGGATTGGCATTCCAGGGACAAGCAGGCCCTATGGCCCATTTGGCTGTATTCATCCCCTTGTCTATCCAGAAAGGTTGAGGTGTCTGAGGGGCCAGTCAAAAGGCCCAGCTGGTCATCCCACTTGGTACCAGCACTATTCTGGTTTTTCTGTCAATTCTGGCTTAAAAACAGGGAAATACTACTCACCAGTTACTATGGACCTGTCTTCAATGCTAAGAAATCATGGCCATGACAGTTTCGTAAGAAAATATCTTTATTGTATGATATAAAACAACTACCTTTACTTTATTCTCCCTTAACCAGGTTACCAAATAAGTTTCCATATTGCAGATGATAGGAAACAATGGTGATTTCCAATCTTTCTATTTTATAGGGCTTTCATTAATGTTCAAAAACAATTATCAGTGAGGATTTCCTGAAGAAGTACAGAAATCTCAGAAGTCAACTTTCATCCTATATACTACATTCCAACACTGGAAATTAGATGAATGATTCTGGATGACTTTTTATCATCTCAAATTTTTAGCCCTAAGAATTTGAGGGCTTTGATATTGCTTCCTAACCTATTATAAACAGTCAAAAGATTACTAACTTTCAAAACAGATTGAAAGATAAGATTTTTAATTAATTAATTTAGTACTCTTAATGGGCAAAGTCCTTATAAGTAGGCAAATCTGCAAGTTAGCAATTTTTTTTTTTCAGGTTTAGTTTTAGGTTCACTATATCTCTCTTTGATGAACATTGCACAAAGATATATGAACAGGCTAACCATATTAGAGCTTCTTAGAGAAAGAATATAAATTGTTTACAACTAGTTTTTTCAGATACAGAAAAAACATAATTATAATCTCTGTCCTCTTCATAAATTAATGACAAACTCATAATAACCTAATAAAGCTATTTTAACAGGTACTAAATAGTTCTTATCTCTTATCTATACTTGTGTATTACTTAAATTATTCACACACTTTTTAAAAGTCTTGTATGAATTGAAAGCTATAGCTCTCTCTCTTGAAGTTTGCCTGTATCACATAAGTATTGGTCAGTCTTGGGCAATGCATTCGTAGTTGCCTGTCTCTGCTGAGTGGTCTTCACAAATCTGAGCAGATTGACGATGGCAGCAGGTGTCACTCCCGGTATACGACTAGCAGCCCCAATCTAAGAATTAAAACCACAAAAGAAATGTAAGTTGAGCTGTGTCAAATCAGATCTATTTTCCTCCTAATAACAAACTGTGTAGTGTAGTTTATAAAATATCTTCATAATTATATCTTAATATATTACCATGTAAAGTAGATAACGGAAATGTGATTATTATTTATATCTTCATTTTACAGATGGGAAACTGAGGCTCCAAGAAGTTCAAATGACTAGTGCAAGATCACATGACTAACAGATGTTAGAGTACCTACTTTTTCTTTTCATTAAACTAAGAAAAATTACAATAGAGTTCCTTTCTTCAAATAGGTCCATCGTCCCTTATTTGAAATCCTTGAGGTCACATGATTTTCTAATAAGGTGTATACATACTGCACATAATGTAACATCTCCAGTGGTGTGTGGGGCAGCACTTTCCGTTTTTAATTCTGTTGTTATTTCTGCAATGTATTTGTACAGTAAAATGTATGAATATTCACTATAAGCGGTATAAAGACCAAACAGCCTCAAGTCAGTTGAGATCAGTTTTGCTACTAAATAAGTCTGTGGCAAAGTCTGTCAGAACTTTTTGTATTTTGGAATTGTGGCTAAGGGGTTCTGAACTCCTATGACCAGTGCTGTCCAAGTGAACTTTCTGTGATGATGGAAATTTTCTGTAACATTTGCATCACAATAATGCAATGTCTAATATAGCAGCCACTAGTCACATGTGGCCACTAGGCACTTGAAATGTCTCTAGTGAGACTGAAGAGCTGAATTTTAAATTTTATTTAATTTTAATTAATGTAAATAATCACAGTTGGTTAGTAGCTATTGTGTTGGGCAGGGCAGCCTAGGATTATCCATAAAAACATAACCTAAAATCAAAAGGAAGGGGTCAGAGTCATAAAATTTAAGGCCTACTTGGCCTGGTTTCCATGATGACTACTGCTAAGAATACCATATTATATTGATGAAGTCACTCCTCACTGTAAAAATAGATTTTTTTCCCCAGATTTTTTTATAGACCATATTTTTGTAGAATTCTCCTTTATTTTATGAACCACTACTAAGAGAAATACTGCCCATTACACTCTACATACCTCAATTTTTAAGATACAACCCAATTTTAGACATGTTACAATGTGGAAAAATATGTATCTCAGAATCAATGCATATAGCCTGTCAGTCTTTAAATATTTATTAGAAGCCCAGTACTGTATACTATATAATAAATGAAAGGTTTCTTTGTTTACACGTATGAATGTGCACATGCACACACACAATTAGGCTGAAACACAGGGTGGGGGAACTTTTTGGCTCTCTTCTTCCTCCCATTCACTCCCAAGACAACACCATGAAACTCATAGGGAGGGATCTAAGTACTGATTTGAAAACCACTAATATGTTACTGCCTTTGAACACAGTGTGGTTTCTTTTAAGCCATGCATACTAGTTTGCACATATGGTTTAGCACATGGTTGGGATAAGAGAATAATTATAATCAATTTTTGACTTCCAGTTATTTATTTATTCTAAGATTTATCCTCTCTCATAAGGATATACCAACATCTGTCATACACAGAGATATAGGAAAATCTAAGGTAAAATTTCTTATGATTAAATAATATAGTTATATGACCATTGTAAACCCCAGGTTTAAAAAATTAAAGCACCAGATATTTATTTATAACTTGCTCCTAATTCTACTGCCTGTTTTCTTACCGTCTGTGGACGACTAAAATGCAGTTTCTCTCGAACTTCATTGGACAAAGACACATCCCTGATAGACAAATAATCTAGGTCTGCTGGCAGTTGGAGAGCTTCATCTCGCTGAACTTCCTTTATTTCTTGTAGTTGATGGAACAATGCTGATTCATAAGTGGCTGGTGAACAAAATTAGAATTATGTTATGATACCTAGATTATACAAACAACTTACATTGATATGGCCTTTTACAATTTACAAAGAGCTTTTGGGCCGGGCACAGTGGCTCACACTTGTAATCCTAGCACTCTGGGAGGCGGGGGCGGGAGTATTGCTTGAGCTCAGGAATTCAAGACCAGCCTGAGCAAGAGCGAGACCCCATTTCTACTAAAAATAGAAAAAATTAGCTGGATATGGTAGTGTGTGCCTGTAGTTTCCACTACTCGGGAGGCTGAGGCAGGAGGATCGCTTGAGCCCAGGAGTTTGAGGTTGCAGAGAGCTAGGCTGATGCCACGGCACTCTAGCCCAAGTGACAGAGGGAGACTCCATCTCAAAAAAAACAAAAACAAAAAAAGAACATTAGGTGGGGAGAATGTGACAAAAAAGTTCAAGGTTAAAAATAAGTTTTTTTCGACAAGGAGCTCTATGGTACCATTTACTTGAAATGTGCACACAAATCACCTGAGAATCTTGTTAAAATGCAGATTCTCACTCAATGGGTCTGAGGTGGAGCCTTAGATTCTTCATTTCTAACAAGCTTCAGGTATTGCAACGTGGCTAGCTGGCGACCACACTCAGATGGCACAGAGGATAATACTATGCTGGTCCTATGATAACAATGGCTCCTCCTGGCACAGAACTCTTAATGGATCTACTGTCTACTCATAACTTGCACAAATGGGAAAGAGAGTATATAAGCTCTAGGCATCTCAGGTAAAAAATTATTTTCTACCTTCTATTTTCAGTCTTGTAGCTAGCTCTCTACATTCAGTGTACTTCTTCAAGGGGTCTGGAACAGCCTTGGCTAATAACTCCATGTCAACTTCCTCAAACTTCAGAACATCGAGAGCACTGCAAATATATAAAAGTTTCATCAACATAAGGATCCATTTACAGAATAATGCCAAATCTCAAAATAAATAATAACAAAAGATACTCTTAATTGTTTCTAAGTACACTGAGCAAATGTAACAGCATCTGCAAAACAGTAGGACCTCAACAAGACTTATTATTTTATTCTCCCCAACTTCTTATCAGGAGAATTAAGTAGTTGGTAAGGATGGAATGCCAATAATACATTTGTCCTCCCTTTTGTGTGAGGACAGAATATCCTCTAACAAGGGTTTCATCAAATTCCCCAAACAGGGAATGTGCTTTTTAAATCTATGCCATGTTAAGGCCTAGTGTCCTGTGAATGAGTCATCTTTTGCATGCTGGGAAGCTTGACAGAGGTTTCCTACTTTCTTTTACAGAACTCCCTAAGGAAGACCAAGAGGCTGTTGTGAGCATGTTTGAAGTCTCTGCAAAACAAACTGATAGAAATGTCATAGGAGTTCTTATCTTAGAACAACTGTCATTAAAAAAAATATGATATAGGAGTTCATAAGTATTCTTTCAGTCATACTCTCACCTAACGTGCTATAATCTCCATTTCAATTTTTACCACATGGGAATTTTTTTTTTTTTAATTAGAGATGGGGTCTTGCTCTTGCTTAGGCTGGTCTTGAACTCCTGAGCTCAAGCGATCCTCTCGCTTTGGCTTCCCAGAGTGCTAGGATTACAGGTGTGAGCCACCTTGCTTGGCCTAAAATGGGTATATCTTTAAGTCCACAAAAACCACCACAAGAAGACGGGTTAAAAAGGGGGGAAAAATACAGAAGATCAATGCCATCATAAGCAAGACCAATGCCACTGTAATGTGCATAAAGTGCTTCTAAGCTACAATAATTGTAGAGTTACACCCTTTGGGCATCTTCCACCCTAATTAGTTTATATTTTTTCAAATGGGAAAAATCAATGGTAAAATATACAGATTTTGAATTATGTAACATCGTTAGGAACATATTTCTGGAGAAAAAATGCTCTATATTAATGTCCTTTAGACTCATCGTGAGTCCATATAACCAGAATGTTGAAAATAAGGACAAAAACCTAAAATGCAGCAAGGGACTCTTCAAGTAAGTCCAAAGAATTTATAACACTCTGCTTTGTTTTTATCAAAGGGGTTTCACGGACAAGATGAGACCACTTCCATTGCTCCAAGCCTAGAAAAGAAAGTAGATAACTGTATTTCTCAGTTTGGGCCCTCTAAATCTTAGGAAAGCCAAAAAAACTCAATGGGAGCCACAGAGACATTATATATAAATACATTTTTAAAATTATATATATATATTTTAATACTGAAAAAATAAATGAATTACATCTAAAGGATTTTGAAAAGACACCAAAAGGAAGCCATATTCATTTAAAATGTGTAGGTAGAGGACTATAGGTAATGTCTGGGCTGGGCGAGGTGGCTCATGCCTGTAATCCTAGCACTCTGGGAGGCTGAGGCACGAGGATCACTTGAGCTCAGGAGTTTGAGACCAGCCTGAGCAAGAGTGAGACCCCATCTCTGAAAAAAAAAAAAAAAAAAAGAAAGAGGACTATAGGTAATGTCTCTCTGAAGTGATCTTATTTTTCTATAAAAAGTGAGAAACGTCTATTTTAAAAATGCATACCTGACAGGCAGACTTCTGGTAACACTTATAGAAGCCTCTGGGATTAAGTTTTTCCACTTAGAGCTTGAAAACTCAATGGATTTCAACACAGAAATGCCTTCTTCTAAAGAAGACCTCATCCAAGAAGCTCTTTCATATCGTTGTTGGGACACACAGCCAGCTTCCTTATACCCTAGGGAAGGCAGACAGAGAATATAACAAGAGGTTTCAAAGAAGAGTAAGCCAGGTTGCAGGGCTCAGTGAAGAGTTACCTCGAAACGTGAGCCGGCTGTCAGCGTTATCAGGGCGCAGTGACAAACGGAACTCCACTCGACTGGTAAACATGCGATAGGGTTCGCTGGTGCCCAGTGTGGTGAGGTCGTCAATCAAGACTCCTATGTAGCCTTCTGTTCGGCTGATGACAAAGGGAGGCTTTTGACTGACCCGGAGACTGGCGTTGATTCCAGCTATCACACCCTACAAGAGGACTGAAATGTTTAAAAGGCCATTATGACTTGAACAAAGGGCTACCCCTATTCAGAAGACTACCTGGAAAGAACAGCATGGGACAGGAAGAAAACAGGCACTGCCCATAAGGGATAAAATAGCAATAGAAAATGTGATCCATGTTTGGAAACAGAATACGTACGGGTGATGTACCACTTTAGCAGGCTATGATTCATTGCTTTCTGAGATACCTAACATTTCTGATGAGGCCTGGGGGTGGTGGGTGTGCTAATCTTTTTTTTTTAAACCCACCTGTGAAAATTTTCTAGGCTTTTCCCACTTACAAATAAAAGTAACATAATCCCCCACTTACAAGGAATAATATAATTTTCAATAAAGTTATGTTAAAATAATTAAATCTTCCTTAAGCCTCAGAAGCAATGCAATAATCTAATCAAATACAGTATCAGATCTAGGAGCTCAGAAAAGAGTAATAAAGCCACAAGTGTTTTTAAAATCCTATCATTTACAAAAGCCATGTCCATATACCCTAAAACAGAAACCACCTTCTATTGCATTTATGAGTTGTATTAAGATTTATATAGTTAACACAATAGATGTTAAAAGGAGGAATACAAGTTAAATGGTTCCTCTTGATTTACAGTAACATTTCAGTAACCTCTTACTTGAGCTGCAGCTTCCTCATAACCAGTGGTGCCATTGATCTGTCCAGCAAAGAAGAGCCGTTGAACCAAATGAGTCTCGAGGGAAGGAGTGATCTGACGGGGATCTAAGTAATCATACTGAACACCATAGCCTGACCAAAGAACAAATGGCATAAAGTAAGTAAAAAAGGAGCTGGATTTGCCTCAAGGTAGAGATGCAACGATTACCATTAAATGTCCTTCGAAAACTAGATTATTTTAAATGTACAGATGTTGGGCTTCATCATCTGAGGCCCTAAGCAACAATGACGGTAGCTGAGCCCGCCTCCCTGATGCTAAAGCAGTTCTGAGTTATGCTGAAGGGCAGCTGTGACCCTCTTTACCTGGATGAATCATTTTAGCCTTCTCCAAGCCTCTGATGCATGTGATCATTTTTTCCTGTAGCTCAGCTGGTAGCGTCATAGATAGCCCCTGGGGATAGATAAGGTCAGAATCCATTCCTTCAGGTTCCAACCAAACCTGATGTAGACGGTTTGGAAAACGTAAAACCTTTGATTCAATGGAGGGACAATATCTAGAATAAGACATTGAAATTTTAAAAATTGAAACAAACAAGAGGGTTGACATCATTCCTTAAAGTAATTGAGCACTGACATTTTGTCCTTACCGGGGTCCTCTTGTAGTTTCTTTAACATGACTATTAAGGTGAAGGTTCTCAAGGACAATCTCATCCACTCTAGGGTTAGTGTGAGTCAAGTGGCATGGCAGCTGATCTTCTGGCTAAAAAACAGTAACCAGAAACAATACTGTTTTCCTTCTCTACTAGTTGTTTTCTTATTCAAATAAATTCCATACAATATCTACTTACTATAATAGACATTCAGTCTATGTATTATGTCCAACACTACTTATGAAGTATTCTTGCCAAAAATAAATAAACAACCCAAAAGATGAAGTTAAGTCTAAACAAACCTCTAAAGCTAACCACCAGTTTATAGGAAATAGGATAGAAGAACATGATTAAGGTATCAGACAAATCTAAAATGAGGGAAGTTCTAGAGAATAAATGACTCAATTTCTTCCAAATACAATGTTAACCAAAAAAAAAAAAAGAAAAGAAAAAGAAAGGAGGGAACTATTATAAAACATAACACCCAAGGCAATCGACCTTATTTGGTTCCTGGTTCAAAATAAAACAACTGTAAAAAACAATTTTGAAGCAATTAGGGAAAATTGAACATGGAGCATTAGATGATGTTAAGAAATTATGTTAGGCCGGGCACGGTGGCTCACGCCTATAATCCTAGCACTCTGGGAGGCCGAGGCGGGTGGATCGCTAGAGGTCAGGAGTTCGAGACCAGCCTGAGCAAGAGTGAGACCCCGTCTCTACTAAAAATAGAAAGAAATTATCTGGCCAACCAAAAATATATATATGAAAAAAATTAGTCGGGCATGGTGGCGCATGCCTGTAGTCCCAGCTACTCGGGAGGCTGAGGCAGGAGGATCGCTGAAGCCCAGGAGTTTGAGGTTGCTGTGAGCTAGGCTGACGCCACACACTCACTCTAAGCCGGGGCAACAGAGTGAGACTCTGTCTCAAAAAAAAAAAAAAGAAATTATGTTTTATCCAAGTCACAGCACCAAAAAAAGATTAAAAATTAAAAAAAAAAAAAAAAAGAAATTATGTTTTGTTGGGTGTGACAATGGTGTTGTGGCTTTTTTTTTTTTTTTAAAGTTCCTATCTGTTAAAGACATACACCAAAGTATTTATAAGTGAAATGATGTGATGTCTGGGATCGTGGCTTTAAATCTCAGCAAGAAACCGAAGTGTTGAGAAGAAAAGATGAACCAAGAATGTCAAAATGTTATTTGTTGAAGCTGGGTGACAAGACACATGGATTTATTTTCCCTACTTTGTGTAAATCTGAAAATTTACAATAAATAGTTAATAAATATACACACTTAAGAAATTATCACAATTTGCACTTTACCAAAGTAAAAATATAAAAGTGACTTACTTGCTCAAAATAACAGAATGTTTGAAGTTACTCATCAGGATAACACTCACCAGAAACAAGGACCATCAGTAACTAATCCTCAATCCTAAACATATAATATCCCTTTTTCTTTTTTTTAAGACAGAGTCTTGCTCTGTTGCCCAGGCTAGAGTGCAGTGGCATCATTGTAGCTCACAGTAACCTCAAACTCCTGGGCTCAAGGGATCCACTCTCCAAGAGTGCTAGGTTTACAGGTATGAGCAAGCATACCTGGCCATACATTTTTTTAGAACTCAAAAGATAGGCACAAGTGGCCTGTACTCTTCAAAAATGTCAGTATTATGAAAGACAGAGGAACTGTTCCAGATTAGAGATTAAAGAGAAATGACAGGCTGGGTGCGGTGGTTCACACTTGTAATCCTAGCACTCTGGGAAGCCGAAGAGGGAGGATTGCTTGAGGTCAGGAGTTTGAGGTTGCTGTGAGCTAGGCTGTTGCCACGGTACTCTAGCCTAAGCAACAGAGCTGGACTCTGTCTGAAAAAAAAAAAAAAAAAAAAAGACTACAGAGAAACACCCAATTAGCAAATTTAGCTAATCCTCTTAAAGATCACTTCTTTGCACTGCAAGCAATAGTGATACTATAATAGTGAACTGCTGCCAAAAAAGAAAAAAAAAAAAACCAAATGGTTACACTAACTCCTGCTGTGAATTGTCATAAATATCAGCTGTAAAGCCAGGTTTTCATAAGTTATCTTACCTTAATCCACACTGTCTCATTGACAAAGCTGAATGGTAAGGATGGATTATCTGGTGTATGCTTGTTTAGAATGCTGAAATTAATGGACTCTTTGGCAATGCGGGGTGGAGTCCCAGTCTTCAACCTTCCCACCACAAACCCCAACTTCTCCAAAGTCTCAGCCAACCCTACAGAAGGCTGATCCCCTAAACGTCCTGCTGGATGCCTCTCCAATCCAATTACAATCATGCCCCTCAGAAATGTCCCAGTAGTCAGAATCACACTTTCTGCATATACTGTGCTTCCATCCCCTAAATGACAAGAAAAAGAGTAAAATCGTTAATTGTTACATGGATCAAAATGGAATGTGACTATTTTACATTAGAACTACAGAAAAACTTTCAATCTTTAGAAAACTGAGAATCTTTTCTTAATATTTGGTTTTTGTGTTTTTTAAGCTTTACTGAACTCTGATAGACAAATTTTTTTAAAAAACTGTATATATTTAAAGTACACAACATGGTGTTTGTGGTTTTGTTTTTTTGAGGCAGGATCTTGCTTTGTCACCTGGGCTAGGGTACAGTGGCATCGTGATAGCTCACTGCAACCTCAAAATCCTGGGCTCAAGTGATCCTCCTGCCTCAGCCTCCCGAATAGCTGGGACTACAGATGCATGCCACCGTACCTGGCTAATATATACATATTTTGTGGAGACAGGGTCTCGCCATGTTGCTCAAGGTGGTCTTGAACTCTTGGCCTCTAGGGATCCTCCTGCCTCAGCCTCCCAAAGTGCTAGGATTACAGTTGTGAGCCACTGTGGCTGACCAACATGGTGTTTTGATATAAGTATACTTTGTGTGATGATTCTCATAATCAAGCAAATTAATATACCTACCACTTCACATAGTTACCATTCTCTGTGTGTGTGGTAAGAACATACTTAACATCTACTCCCTTAGCCAATTTCAAGTATATAATGCATTATCATTAACTATATTTACCATGCCGTACCATAGATCTCTAGAAATTGTTCATCTTATAACTGAAAATGTGTAACCTTTGACCAATATCTCCCCATTTCCCCCACCCCTGAAAAAGAATGTTAAATGAGTAAGAAGGCTACGTGTTAGCAATCTCAAGAATCTAAGGAATCTCAGAGAGAGAAAACGATGTGTTGTCACCAATTCACATGTTCCTAAAATCAAATCAGCACTGAAAAGTTAGTCTCAGTTAATTTTAAAAATTAATTTGAGGGCTGGGCATGGTGGCTCACACCTGTAATCCTAGCACTCTGGGAAGCCGAGGTGGGAGGATCGCTTGAGGTCAGGAGTTCAAGACCAGGTTGCAAGGGAGAGACCCCCGTCTCTACTAAAAATAGAAATAAATTATCTGGACAACTAAAAATATATATAGAAAAAAATTAGCCAGGCATGGTGGCACATGCCTGTAGTCCCAGCTACTCGGGAGGCTGAGGCAGGAGGATTGCTTGAGCCCAGGAGTTTGAGGTTGCTGTGAGCTAGGCTGACGCCACAGCACTCTAGCCCGGGCAACATAGCAAGACTCTGTCTCAAAAAAAAAAAAAAAAAATTAATTTTAGACTTCTGGTTAAGTACGGCAGACTAGCTTACATGATTTCTTCTCCCTCCTCAAACTCCAAGAATATTAAATACAGGAGTAAAAGAGGTATAAAACTAAAAGGACAAGTAAGGGGAAAAAGCTTGTCAAAAGATGAGAGATTTTATTTATTTATTTATTTATTTATTGAGACAAAACTTGTCAAAAGATGAGAGTATGTATGTATGTATGTACATATTTATTTATTTATTTGACAGAGTCTCACCCTGTTGCCCGGGTTGGAGTGCCATGGCATCAGCCTACTTCACAGCAACCTCAAACTCCTGGGCTCAAGCGATCCTTCTGCTTCAGCCTCCTGAGTAGCTGGGACTACAGGCATGAGCCACCATGCTCAGCTAATTTTTTCTGTATATTTTTAGTTGTCCAGCTAATTGCTTCTATTTTTAGTAGAGATGGGGTCTTGCTCTTGCTCAGGCTGGTCTCGAACTCCTGACCTTGAGCAATCCTCCTGCCTCGGCCTCCCAGAGTACTAGGATTACAGGCATGAGCCACCGCGTCCAGGCTCAATATATTTTTGAAAGATAGAAAGTAGTTGGAAGAATGGCAGCTAACCTAGCAGAGGGGAGACAGCTATAACTCAAGTACCTGAAGAGAAGACACCAATGAGAATGAACTAATGTCCTAGAAAGGCTCAGAAATTGGAGAACTGAAAAGGAGAACTGAGGAATGTAGGAATTAAAGTTGGGGCTGAAAGTGAAAGAAATAGTTGAAATCTACATATTAAGCTATTGTCCCTAGACAGATCTACCTTATAGGAAAATGGAGGTTTATTCTTCAGGCAATGGGGACTTATTGTTTAATGGGTACACAATTTCAGTTTGAGATGGTGACAAAGTTCTGGAGATGGCTAGTGGTGATGGTTGTACAACATTCTAAAAAGTACTTAATGGCACTGAATAGTACACTTAAAAAGGGTTAAAATGGTAAATTTTATGTTATGTATGTTTTACCACAATAAAACAACTGTTATTGTTGGGTCTACAAAATATACACAGAATCCAAAATAGCATTTAAAGATATTAAAGGCCGGGCGCGGTGGCTCACGCCTGTAATCCTAGCTCTGGGAGGCCGAGGCGGGTGGATCGCTCGAGGTCAGGAGTTCGAGACCAGCCTGAGCAAGAGTGAGACCCCGTCTCTACTAAAAATAGAAATAAATTATCTGGCCAACTAAAAATATATATACAAAAAAATTAGCCGGGCATGGTGGCTCATGCCTGTAGTCCCAGCTACTCGGGAGGCTGAGGCAGTAGGATCGCTTAAGCCCGGGAGTCTGAGGTTGCTGTGAGCTAGGCTGATGCCACGGCACTCACTCTAGCCCGGGCAACAAAGTGAGACTCTGTCTCAAAAAAAAAAAAAAAAAAAAAAAAAAAAAATAAAGATATTAAATCAAGTAACAGAAGTATAAATAACGCCAGGCGCAGTGCCTCACGACTGTAATCCTAGCACTCTGGGAGGCCGAGGCTGGCAGATTGTTTGAGCTCAGGAGTTTGAGACCAGCCTGAGCAAGAGCAAGACCCCATCTCTACTAAAAACAGAAAGAAATTATATGGACAGCTAAAAAATATATATAGAAAAAATTAGCCGGGCATGGTGGCGCATGCCTGTAGTCCCAGCTACTCGGAAGGCTGAGGCAGGAGGATTGCTTGAGCCCAGGAGTTTGAGGTTGCTGTGAGCTAGGCTGATGCCACGGCACTCTAGCCAGGGCAACAGAGTGAGACTCTGTATCAAAAAAAAAAAAAAAGAAAAAGAAAAGAAGTATAAATAAGGGCCTAATAAAGGTCTACCCTAATAAAAATAGTATAATCATTAAATCTGGAGAAGAAAGGGAGTGGGGTGGGGAAGAAAAGGAAATAAAAACAAAGCTATTAAATAATTTAGTAATCATTCAAGGACGGCAGTCAGTAAGCATTAACTGAAGAAAGAGAAAATTAAGCATAGAAAATCATGGTTATTAAGGTAACCACCAGAACAAGCCCACAAACTTTTAAAAAAGAAACATGGTCTCCAAAAGCAAAGCAAACACAGATTAAGTGGGGGGGAGGAAGTATACAACAGTGTTTATAATATGCTGCTACTTTGTGAACAAAATAAAAAACATGTATACACATGCACGAAGGCATGTTATATATGCACAGATAGAAAGACCATGCAAGAAACCAGTATCAGCAAATGCTCCTGAGAAAGAAAACTAGTTGGCTAGGCGACAAGGTCAAGGAGAGAGACTTCACTCTACATGCTCTTTGTACCCTTTAAATTGTTTGTCATGTGTATGTAGTTCCCGTTCAAAAAAAAGTAATAAATATATAATAAAATTAAAATGAAAACAGGGGAATTAAGGTATGTATTTTAAAAGATTATACTCCCTGGCACAGCCTCTTTTACCATTTTGTTTTCCGATTGCTAGTAGGGAGCCATATTATTCCCCTAGATGGAAGACTGATTCTTCTCCTAAGAACTAACAGATCTCGATATTTGGAAATTCAGCAACAAAGAGGCCAGTTCAATTCTTAGTAGTTGACAGGCAATAAAATCAATAGCATGCACAAATCTTCCAATCAGTGTTTTAGTGCGTCATTAAAAAATGTGAACGGACAACCAAAGTTCCCTAGATATTTGATGAAGGCTGTGTACATGAAAGAGAGCAGCCCAAATAAGGAAACAGAATAAAGAAATCTGGGGAAAACAATATATAAATCAGAA
Source organism: Lemur catta (assembly GCF_020740605.2). NCBI lineage: Eukaryota > Metazoa > Chordata > Mammalia > Primates > Lemuridae > Lemur > Lemur catta. The sequence goes on along the minus strand of NC_059129.1, from coordinate 74,188,966 downwards.
AGAAACTTCAGAAATCTATAATTAAAATCCCTATATAGAATCGAGAAGATATCATTCACAAACCAAGAACGAGATGCTAAGAAAAGGAAACAATCAGGAAAAAAGGACTACTTATAAATGCAAAATATAATACATTTTTAAAAATGCACTAGAAGAATTCGGACAATAAGGGTGAGGAAATCTAAGAGAGTATGGCAAAAAGACAAAAAATAAAAACAGAAAAAACCTAGAGGACCAATCCAGGAAGGGACAGGAGTTGCAGAAAGAGAGCACAGAAAAATAATAGAAGAAAATAGGCCAAGAAAGCAACTGTCCTAATTATAGTAGATAGGGCTTAGGGCTTGTAGAAGTTGATGTCTCTAGAAAGGAAGTATCAAGGATAAAAATAGAATTGACTGATTACTTGACATTTGACTTTGAAAAATGATAGATATTTCTGATGAAAAAGTTGGACAGGTACATAGAAAACTAAACAAATAAAAAATAAAGCAGGCTGGGCGTGGTAGCTCACGCCTGTAATACTAGCTCTCTGGGAGGCTGAGGTGGGTGGATCGTTTGAGCTCAGGAGTTCGAGACCAGCCTGAGCAAGAGTGAGACCCCCGTCTCTACTAAAAATAGAAAGAAATGATCTGGACAGCTAAAAATATATAGAAAAAATCAGCTGGGCATGGTGGCACATGCCTGTAGTCCCAGCTACTTGGGAGGCTGAGGCAAGAGGATTGCTTGAGTCCAGGAGTTTGAGGTTGCCGTGAGCTAGGCTGAAGCCACGGCACTCTAGCCAGGGTAACAGAGTGAGACGTGAGACTCTGTCTCCAAAAAAAAAAAAAAAAAGCCCATGGAAGACTCAGCACTCAGCAGAACCCAAGAAGTGCAAATTGGGAGAAAAGTTTTTGCCTGGGGCTGGTTCAAGTCCCTGGTTCAATGGCTACTCAAAGCCAGGACTGGGTAATTCTTTCCAGATGTCTTGACTTCTTCCTCACTGTTGTTGCCTTTCTGCCTCCTCCAACTTAAGGGGGTCCTAACTACAGAGCTGGTGGGTGTTTTAACAGGGCAGAGGAGGGAGTAGGGGTGAGAGGAGCGGAGAAGGAGGTACGGACTGGGGAACCCTAAAGGGAGGGAACCAGCCGGTAGCCAAGGCAGCAGGGAGGTGGGGAGGGAGGTGAGGGAGAAAGAGAAATTGGCCGTTCAAAGCCCTCTCTGAGCTAGACTACAATGAATTCAATTAACTTGACTGCTAAGGTGTGCAGAGACAGGCAGTGCGTACCAGGCCACCACCTGATTCCCAGCTTTCCTGCAGCGGCAAGATAGGAGCCCTTGCTTTGTAGATATCTCGGGGTTACAAGTTCTCACTAAGCAATAAACTCTGAAAACATAGTTATTTATATAGTTTTTCTCATCCAGGAAGAAAAAACACAACAATTTCCCGGAATGAGCAAAACATCTCCATACTTTGCTCTAAAATGAATTTCTCACATAAGTTCAATATGCTATTATTACCATCTATAACCAGTACATACCCAAAACAACACCACTGACACGGCATTTCCCGGGGTGTTCGGGCTCTGGTTCTGTAAGGATAAGATCTTCCACAGCTCCTTCCTGAACAGTAAGCAGTGGGGTATTCAGGATTTCTTTCTGTCAAAAGACAATGCCACCTGAAACACAGCGGTGAAACAATCACCATAATCTTTCCTGTGCTCATGCCCTATTCTTACCTGCATATTCTGTTTATAAAGTTTCCTGTCAATCTGAGCTCTCAGACCCCACACAGCTGGTCCCTTACGCCGGTTTAACACTTTGTAATGCACACCAGACTGGTCACAGATGCGAGAACACAGGCCATCCAAGGCATCTACTTCTCTCATTAAATGCCCCTTTCCGATGCCACCAAAGGAAGGATTACATGACATCTGACCTAAAGAGGAAAGACATAGACAAAAATAAATTTATAAGCACTTTGCACATAATGGGTGTTTAATAAGGAAATGTTTGTACAGGTGGCTATAATCATTTCGTATGATAAAAAATAGGAAACTTGAAACATATACTACGAAGAAAATCCCAAAGTCCCATTGGGATGCAAAAGTTGCCCAGAGCATCCTGGATCCTGGAAGAAAAACTACTGCCTGAACTTTATCTTGAATAGTTTCCTTGATGCATATTTACTGCTGCATTAGGTGACCTTTTCCTTCCAAATGTGAAATCCTTACCTCATGAAACCTTCCTAAATTCTTACTTTGCAGAAATAATTAAATTACAAATACAGTACAGACTATATTTTACATTTTCCCTTTCTCTTCACCCAGTCTTACTTGAAGGTCTAAATCCATGTGTAGCTGGGCATAGTGACTCTCATCTATAATCCCAGTATTTTGGGAGGCCGAGTGCTTTAGGCCTGGAGTTTGAGACCAGTCTGGACAACATAGTAAGACGCCAATCTCTACAAAAAATTTTAAAATTAGCCAGGTGTGGTGGTATGTGCTTGTAGTCCCAGCTACTTGGGAGGCTGAGGTAGGAGGATTACTTGAACTCAGGGGTTTGAGGCTGCAGTGAGCTGTGGTCACACCACTGCACTCCAGCCTGGGCAACAGGGCAAGATCCTGTCTCCAAAATAAATAAATAAATAAAATAAAATAAAATAAAATAAAATAAAACCCATGTGGTTACCTCAAAGGTTTTTAAGGGAGGTGAAGGGATAGAAAAATTATGTCAACATCTGCATATCTACTGCCACCACCAGAAGTTTTTATGGTCTCTATGAGGAGGCTGAACAGTGCTGTGATTATGAGCATGGACTATGTGATTACGAGGAATGTAAGAAAGAGATCTGGCTCAATTTCTAGATCTATCACCTATTACCTGTGTGACTGTGGCAAGTTACCTACCTTTCTATTTCTCAGCCTCCCCCCTACTGTGAAAATACGGATGATAGCTGGAGTAGATTATTTCCCTCCTTCCTTTGAAATAAAATCACAAATTTTGATAAGTAAATACCCTCCACTATGAGCCTTTGTGCTTATGGAGTGTGGAGTATGACTTTAACTCAGTTTAGGGGTAGATCTTTATTGGTATGAAGTAATTAATCATGGCGATCATGTTCCTACCCGCCAGTGTCTGATTTAAGGGTGGGCAATAAGTCATGAGGGAAGAACTGCTGGGGGTCTCTAGGATATGTTTTTTCTCTCTCTTTAAAGAGATACAAAGAGGGAAAAATACTCTTCATCTGCTGAAAGCTGTAATATATGGATGTGACATCTGGAACTACTGTAGCCATTCTACAACGAAGAGGCTAGCGAGATTGAGACAAGCTAAGCTTGGCATAATGGAAATGTGGAAGGAGTCTGAATCCCTAGACATTGGTGGGTTGCTGAATTAACCAACCTTAGAGTGGATCTACCTGCTAACTTCTTTTTCTTCTTTTTTTTTTCAGACTAGTCAAGTGCAGTAGTGAGGAGGGGGGAAGCAGTAGAACAAGGAGTTCAATCTGTAACTGACTGTGAACAATCAAGTACCTGCTGACTTCTTGTTAGATAATAAATTCATCTTTTTGTTTGAATAAGAACTTTCTATTCCTTACAAGATGAGATAATATACATAAAGCACTTAATATAGGGTCTGGTACTATTTAGGCAATGAATAATATTTACTAATATTTAACTTATTTCACAGGTCAGTGTAAAATATTCTCTGCCTTTGATCTTTCACCTTTTTTTTTAGAGATAGGGTCTTGCTGTGCTGGCCAGGTTGGCTGGAGTGCAGTGACGTGTTCATAAGCTCACTGCAGCCTCCAAGTCCTGGGCTCAAGGGATCTTCCCAACTCAGCCTCCAGAGTAGCTGGAACTGTAGACAAACCCCACCATGCTCAGCTCATTTTTTAATTTCTTGTAGAGACAGGGTCTGTTATGTTGCCCAGACTGGTCTCAAACTCCTGGCCTCAAGTGATCCTCCTGCCTCAGCCTTCTGAGTCTCGAGGACTACGCCTAGCTAATTTTTCTATTTTTTTGTAGAAATGAGGTCTCACTATGTTGCTCAGCCTGGTCTTGAAATTCTGACCTCCAGTGATCCTTCCACCTCAGCCTCCCAAAGTAAGAGGATTATAGGCATAAGCCATGGAGCCCAGCCTCCTGATCTTTCACTTTTAAAACTGAATTTCAGCCTGTAGTAGTCCTAGCTACTTGGAAGGCTGAGGCAGAAGGATTGCCTGAGCCCAGAAGTTCCAGGTTGCAATGAGCTATGATCATGTCACTGCACTCCAGCATGATCAGTAGAGTGAAACCGTCTCTTAAGAAAAAACAAAAACAAACAAAAAAAACCCCACACAGGCTGAGCATGGTGGCTCTGGTAATCCTAGCATTTTGGAAGGGCAAGACGGGAGGATAAGGTGGGAGGATTTTTTGAGGCTGGAGTTTGAGACCACCCTGGGCAACAGCAAGACCCTATTGCTACAAAAAACCCCCCTCCAAAACTAGCTGGGTATGGTGGCACATGCCTGTAGTCCCAGCTACTTGGGAGGCTGATGTGGGAGGATCACTAGAGCCCAGGAGCTCCAGGAAGCAGTGAGTTCTGATGGTGACCCTCAACTCTAGCTGGGGCAACAGAGCAAGACCCTGTCTCAAAAGACAAACAAAAAACCTCCAAAAAACCCCAAACAAAACTGAATTTCATTGTTTTTTTAAATTTATTTATAATCCGAAATAATATTCATCCCTAGCAACATTAAAAAAAACTCTTCAGTACTATTTTCTAAAATGTGTAAAACATTACTATTTATGTAAGTATCCTTACATGACTATCTTAGAAAAGTGATCCATACACTTTACATAAAATCAATAGGTATAGTGAATATGAATATTTACCATATTATTGAGTTTAAATAAAACAACCAACTTTCACTCCTGAGTTGCTAATCCAAAATACTATTTCAAATAAAAATGTTAAAATATTTTACAACAGAAATATAAAAAATAAAACATAGAGAATAACATAATGACTTTACCAAGTATGATTTGTTTCTTTTACTTTGTACCAATTTTAAGCAACATTCTTCTCCATCTTTAGAGAGGACATGTTTTAGACATTTTCATTTTTTGAGATGGGATCTCACTACATTGCTGCAGCTGGTCTCAAACTTCTGGCCTCAATTGATCTTCCAGCCTCAGCTTCCCAAGTAACAGGTGGCCTGAGCTACCACATTGGAGACAGTTTTATTTTTTTTATTATTATTATTATTTTTGAGACAGAGTCTCACTCTGGTTAGAGTGCTGTGGCATCAGCCTAGCTCACAGCAAACTTAAACTCCTGGGCTCAAGCAATCTTCCAGCCTCATCAGCCCCCCAGGTAGCTGGGACTACAGATGTGTGCCACTATGCCCAGCTAAATTTTCTTTTTCTATTTTTAGTTGCCCAGCTAACTTCTTTCTATTTTTTCTTTTAGTGGAGACGGGATCTTGCTCTTGCTCAGGCTGGTCTCAAACTCCTGACCGCAAGCAATCCTCCCACCTCGGCCTCCCAGAGTGCTAGGATTACAGGAGTGAGCCACCGCGCCTGGCCTGGAGATAGTTTTAGATCATAGTAATAACCCAGTGGCTTGCTGATGATGTTTTGCTTGGTACATCTAAGGCTTCTGTTAAGAACAAACGAAACACCAAGTGGAAATATATTTTCTATAATAGCTCACCACTGTTCTCATTATTCCATGTTGTTTTACATCTACCTCGCTTCACATATTTAAATTATGTGTCTGGCTCCTACAGCATTTGAACTTGTAATCTGTTTTAGATGTTGCTACTCATCAAAATCACTTGGCATTTATCTCTTATTATCAGTTAATTTTTAAAAAATCTCTGAATCTCACTAATTTCTGACATTTTTCTTAAACCTTCATCCCTAGAAATGTCTCCTCATACATAAGAAAAAACAAAAATCAACGCTAAGAATAAATTATTGAAATCCCACCACTGCCTTATGTTGCTAAACTAAATAACTTCTAGGTACTTTATTGAAATAGTTCATATTACTATATGTCTATTTATAAAATTTACATTTGTGAAAGTGCAAAGAAATCCTTGGATTTTAAATTGCTCAAAACTTTTTCTCAAGAAAATATATCGTCAATGTTGAGCCCCTCTCCTTACTTTTAAGGCTAAAAGTTGAACATGTCATTCTCTTCTGCTTAGCTCTCAAAGACTTTGACAACATAGCACTGTTGGGAAACAAGCATTCCTTCCCAATCATTTGGAGTTGGCATAAGAAATAAACTCTATTGGTCATTTGTGTTCTTAAATAGAGCCTACGAACATCTAAAGTGTGGTACCAGTTCTTGGGGTAAGTAGTAGTAATGAAAATGTATAAATCAGTCCATTCCTCAACCTACTAAAGAATTTAAGGCCAGGTACGGTGGCTCATGCCTGTAATCCCAATACTTAGGGAGGCCGAGGTGGAAAGATTGCTTGAAGTCAGGAGTTTGAGACCAGCCTGGGCAACATAGTGAAACCTTGTCTCTACAAAAAAATAGAAAAATTAGCCAGGCATGGTGCTGTATGCCTGTAGTCCCGGCTACTCAGGTGGCTGAGGTGGGAGGAGTGGCTGAGGTAGGAAGATCACTTGATCCCAGGAGTTTGAGGTTGCAGTGACCTATGATGATGTTCTGCACTTCCTGGGTGACAGAGCGAGACCCTGTCTGTCTCTAAAAACAAAAGGAAAAAAAGAGAAGAAAAAAAAAGTAGAATTTAAGTCAGCAATGTAGAAAAGCTTATGGTAAAACAACAGCTGATATCAGACCACTTAATACTAGCCAGGCACTGTTCCAAGTGACTTACATGTTATTTTCTGACTTAAATTTTACAGCATCTCTATGAGGTTAGTATTGTTGCTATTTCTATTTCATAGAGAAAGAAACAGAGGCTAACTTGTCATTTGTCCAAGGTCACATGGTGGAGCTTAGACTAGAATTCAGAATATCTAGCAATCTCTTAACGGGAAAGTCTCTCCATGAAATGCATAGGTGATGGGACACCGAATAAACAGGTTCAGGAAGCCTCTCTTTTGTCATAAAAGGCAAAAAATAATTTGCCAACAATCACTATTTTCCAGGTTACTATAAAACAAACTTTCCGCCTCTTGACTTCAAAAGGAGGAGAGTTGGCTAGGGTGGCTCTCACGCCTGTAATTCCAGCAACTGGGGAGTCTGAGGGGAGGCTGAGGCAGGAAGATGGCTTGAGGCCAGGAGTTGGAGACTGGCCTAGTTGGAGACTAGCTAGCCTGGGTGACAGAATGAGAGACTCCCTCTCAAAAAAAAAAAAAAAGGGAGATATTAGCAGATGATATGATTAAATCACAACGTGACAATTCTTGCATTCTGATTTCCTGTGAATCTCAACTTTCTAAGCCAAAGCTATGTTTCTTTGCTGAGGTCAAGTAGAAATACTTAATACTCCACTATATCAAATTACCATAAAAATGAGATTTTTAAGATAGCATTGTCATTCAATAAGCTCATCTATAACAGTCATTAAAATATCTCTGAATTGTATTTATCTAAACAGAAAACTCAGATCATACTATGCTGATGGAATATGGGTTTTGAGGCCCATGTGGTGGCACGAGCCTGTAGTTCCAGCTACTCGCTAGGCTGAGGTGGGAAGATCACTTGGCTGTAGAATGCCATGATCGTGCCTGTGAGTAGCCACTGCATTCCAGCCTGGGTAACATAACCTTGTCTTTAAAAAAATTTTTTTAAATAAAAAAACAACGATCGTTTAACAAACAATTATTACTAGTGTTAACCCTTTATCTAAAGTAACAAGATAGTAGAAGGTAAATGCAACAATGAACCAGCCAGTATTCTTGAAGTTCCTTTCCCAAAACACCGCCCCACCCCCCCGCAAATGACTACTTGCTTCAACAGCAACAGTCTGAGATCCGCAGAAACACAACCTATGGTCCGCATAACAGACTAACGCAGAGTTCCGGCCTGGCCCGCCTGATCCCTACGAGACACAGATGAAGGCTAAAAGCACAGAAGCTAGGATTCTCATTAGTGCTGGGGTAGGGAAAAGGCCGCTCCCCTCAGACGGCGGGAGGGGGGAAAGTTGCAGCCCGCGTCCTGCGCCAAGCGCCACACCACCCTCGCTCCTCACCGATCGTATCCACGCGGTGCGTGAGGAGCAGAGTCCGGGAGCCACACCGCGCCGCAGCAGCGGCTGCCTCGGTCCCGGCATGTCCTCCACCAATGACTACCACGTCGAAGTGCGGAGTCCCGGGTGCCGCGCTGTCACCGCAGAACCGCGCCAACCGAAGGTGCTGTTTGGTGAGGGAAGCCACGGCCCAGCGGCCACAGCCTCGGACGGAGAACATGCTGGGAGAAAAATCTATGTGACTTTGAACCTGACACGAGCGAGGCACAAAAAGCTTAGGAGACAAGAGAAAATCTGCAAGGCGCAGCCATCTTGCCCTAATGCCGCGGCGTAACGCGTCGACGTCCAGCGTCGCTGCTGATTGGCGGTTTGGCGCGCGTTTCCCCGCGAAGGGAGACGCGGTGACAGCGCGGACGGTCTGGGAGGTGGTGCCTTCTTTCCTGGCCCTGGTGGGCTTTTTGATTTCCTGTGGCTCTGGGTGGGTGGCTCCTCCTGAAGATCATCTTTTGTCCTTTCTCAGGCGTTGCAGTCCTTATTGCCAGGTGGCAACTACGAACAATGAATTTGATCACTTTGCCTCATCAGAATCTTCTGATACACTATCATCTTGACTTCTGTTTGCTTAAAAAAACTAGAGTCTTAAAGTAGGAATAGATTTGAAGTTGGGTGGGCGCGGTGGGCCCAGACGGGAGGATTGCTTGAGTTCAGACCAGCCTGAGCAAGAGCAAGACCCAGTCTCTACAAAAAGTACAAAAAAAAAAAAAAAAAAAAAAATTAGCCGGGCGTTGTGGCACGTGCCTGTAGTCGCAGCTACTCTGGAGGCCGAGGCGGGAGGATCGCTTGAGTCCAGGAGTTTGAGGTTGCTGTGAACTATGGTGAAACCGCTGCACCCTAGCCCAGATGACAGAGTGAGACCCTTTCTCAAAAATAAAATAATAAAGTAAAGTAAAATAAAATGACTTGAAAAGAGTTCAAATATATTTGTGGACGAAAGGTTCGTGACGGTTAATTAGGAGAATGGGAGGGTAGGAGGTTAAGCACATTTAACTGGATAGTGTAACAGTGGCAGTTTTATTGTCCTGATCATTAAAATTATGTGCATAATTTTGTGTTATTACATTATTAATAAACGTTTTTTATATACAATTAAACCTTACATGACAGGTTAACCCTCTAAAATAAATAAATATGTATATATATAAACCTTACAGAAAAGAATCTATAACTTCCACCAGGCCTTCCATCCCCACGCCATCATCAGCAACATCTTGTTGCTAACGCCTCCCGATTTTCTAATACTAAGGCTATTATTTTGTATATATAATACTGTGATTATACTGTTTTGCAATTTGCATTTTTGCACTTAACAGTGTATTTTTTGATGGCTTTCCATGCCAGTATACATGAATCTCACTTTTTAATGTTATATAATATCCAATTGTATATGTGAACCATGATTTATTTAATCAACTACAATTAATGGGCATTTGGATTGTTTCTAATTTTTTTTTTTTTTTGAGACAGAGTCTCACTTTGTTGCCCGGGCTAGAGTGAGTGCCGTGGCATCAGCCTAGCTCACAGCAACCTCAGACTCCTGGGCTTAAGCGATCCTACTGCCTCAGCCTCCCGAGTAGCTGGGACTACAGGCATGAGCCACCATGCCCGGCTAATTTTTTTGTATATATATTTTTAGTTGGCCAGATAATTTATTTCTATTTTTAGTAGAGACGGGGTCTCACTCTTGCTCAGGCTGGTCTCGAACTCCTGACCTCGAGCGATCCACCCGCCTCGGCCTCCCAGAGCTAGGATTACAGGCGTGAGCCACCGCGCCCGGCCCTAATTTTTTGATATTACCATTCTTGTATATACATTTTTTAAATTTATGGAACTCTTTCTAGAAGTGGAAATACTGGGTTAAGGGGCTTTTTTTTTTTAACTGTTCGATTATTTTTTATTGAGATATAATTAATATACCACAAAGTACACCTTTTAAAGTTTTCAATTCAGTCGCTTTTAGTAGATTCACAAAATTTTGCATTGATCACCACTATCTAATTCCTGTTTGGCCAGGCATGGTGGCTCACGCCTGTAATCCCAGCACTCTAGGAGGCCAAGGCGGGTGATTGCTCAAGGTCAGGAGTTCAAGACCAGCCTGAGCAAGAGCGAGACCCTGTCTCTACTAAAAAATAGAAAGAAATTAGCTGGCCAACTAAAAATACATATATATAGAAAAAATTAACCGGGCTTGGTGGCGCATGCCTGTTGTCCCAGCTACTCTGGAGGCTGAGGCAGGAGGATCACTTGAGCCCAAGAGTTTGAGGTTGCTTGTGAGCTAGGCTGACGCCACGGCACTCTAGCCCCGGGCAACAGAGTGAGACTCTGTCTCAAAAAAAAAAAAAAAAAAAAAAAAAATTCCTGTTTGTCTGAGTTATTATTTAAAAAAATGGAAAAACAGAAATGTAATTTTCCTTCAATAAGTACCAGTTGATCCTCATGCAGTTTTGTTGCAGAAAGCAAAGTCCATGATTTTAGAATGATGACAGCAATTTAATAATCAGTTTTCACACAGTTTCAATAATTGCAGCAGTTTCTTTGCATTGTCTGTAGAAATTCTGAAACTGTGGAATTGTCATTTCAAATAACTTGTTCTTTATTTGGCCAGAATGATCTGCGGCTTTTAGCATCACTGCAACATAAGGATACTTAAGAGATCGGCAGCTGTCTGAGCTCACAACCATACCCAGTTTCCACTGAAAATCTATAAGCTGGTTGGTGACCTGGGACTTAGCATCCAGCAGCGGCTCAAGAACCCCTTCCATGACAAGCATTCAGGGCTCCCATTGCCAACTTGGGCAGATGCCAAGAAGCTTCGTAATGTGCAAATTTTTAATAAACTGCTAACTTACTTTCCAAAAACTTTGTATCAGATTGCAACAACAATGTATAAGATTATTTCCCCACACTGCAGCCAGTATTGGATATTGGATTTTTTTTTTTTTTTGAGACAGTCTCGTTCTGTTACCCAAGCTGGAGTGCAGCAGGGATGTCATAGCTCACAGCAACCTCAAACTCCTGGGCTCAACGATCCCCCTGCCTCAGCCTCCTGAATAGCTGGGACTACAGGAGTGTGCCACCACGCCCAGCTAATTTTTTCTGTTTTTAGTTGCTCAACTAATTGTTTTTCTAATTTTTTTGGTACAGACAGGGTCTTGCTCTTGCTCAGGCTGGTCTAGAACTCCTAACTTCAAGGGATCCTCCCATCTTGGCCTCTCAGAGTACTAGGATTTATAGGCATGAGCCACTGCTCCAGGCCAGTATTGGATTCTTATTAAACTGTAAATATATTTTCAATTTTTTTATGAAAATGAGACCATACTATATATGTTGTTTTGTAATCTACTCTTTCACATAATAGTTAATCATGGACATTTTCTTATCCAATAAATACAGATCTATGTCATTTTCAGTTTGCTTCTATGTGCTATTTTATTAATAAATATTTTAAAATAAATAGCTTGAGCCTTTAATTAGAGAAACACAAGCCTACAGTTTGGATTTGAAAGTTATTCATTAATCCGTTCATATGATGTATATTCAAGTGAGATCTTTCTCTTCCCAATAGAGACATAAATCACAGGCCCAAAGATAGGATGTTTAGGCATAGTTTAGGTATTAACCAGATTTTTGCTGTACAAGAAGATAATGTTAGGTCCAGAGCCGAGAGAGACACACAAAGCCTCCTGTGTAGCAAAATGCTGTTTATTTTGAGCATCTGGGTGCAGATGAGTGGAGTCTGAAAAAGACATCCACGAGAGAAAAGGGGAGAGCCTTGGGCCCTCTAGAGGGTTTTTCTGAGGGGGAGTAAAATTCTTTTCAAACAACTGGGAGGGATAAGGAAAGTAAGTTCCCCTCTTGCATTCCATTCCTTCATCTCCCTAGGGAACAACTGGGAGGGATAAGTGTTCTGATCAGGAGGGATAAGGAAAGTTAAGTTCCCCTTTTGGGTTTCATTCATTTATCTCCCTAGGGGTCTGGCAAAGGCTATGTGCCTAGTACACCCCTAGGAAGGAGAGAGGGGTGGGTTTTATAGGCAGTTTGGATGGAAGTTTGGGGAGGGTGAATTCTTTAAGCCTAACAGTAAAATTCTTCACAATGAATTTAACCTGTTACCCTTTGTGTTGGGAGTCCCCAAGATGATCCTTGGGTTTGATGATTAGCTAGAAGGACTCACAGACCCAGAAAATTTATTATGTTTGTACTTATGGTTTATTACAATGAAAGGATACAGATTAAAATCAGAAAAGGCAGAAGATGTATAGGACAGAGGCCAGGAGAGGCCAGGCATGAGCTCCTACTTTTTTTTTTTTCCCACTAAAACCATCCATGGAATGAAGGCATGAGCTGCTAGTTGTCTCTCCCAGTGGAGGCATACAGACAACACTTAATTCTCCTGGCAGTGATGCCTGACAACAGGAACAAACTATTGCCAAGCAGGGAAGCTTACCCAAGCCTTGGTACCCAGCGAGTTTATTGGGAGTCAGTTATCGAGGCATTGAGTGCCTGCATAACTGAGCTTTGTTACTCAGTCTTCAGCCCCTCCATGTGTCAAACTGATACAGCATGACCAAAGAGCCACCATAAATCACTTTGTTAGCATAAACTATCAGGTATGGCCCAGGTGTATAAAAAAATGCTTTTGTCAGGCAGGATATTACAAATGTTTAGAGGGAGCCAAAGGAGCCAGTCAAAGACCAGTCCTTTCTTTGGAATGAGCAGGGTTTGAACATACTAAGCATGCCAAGTTAACCTTTCACTGCATGCCCTTTTTATGAGTTAAGGGAATCCTCATTGATCTTAAGTTGGACTGTTTTATATTCTAAATCTTTACCTCAGGCTTGGTTTTTATGTGAAGAGATGATCTATCAAAATTACAGGACATGTAGTGGAGTGTAGTGACTCACACTTATAATCCTAACGCTTTGGGAGGCTGAGGCGGGAGGATCCCTTGAAGTCAGGAGTTGGAGACCAGCCTGAGCAAGAGTGAGACCTGGTCTCTACTAAAAATAGAAAAAATTAGCCAGTCAACTAAAAATAGAAATAAAAAATTAGCCAGGCATGGTGGCTCGCGCCTACAGTACCAGCTACTTGGGAGACTGAGGCAGGGGGATTGCTTGAGCCCAGGAGTTTGAGGTTGCTGTGAGCTAGCCTGACGCTATGGCACTCTAGCCCAGGCAACAAAGTGAGACTGTCTCAAAAAAAAAAAAAATACTGGTTTTAGGAAAACCTTTTAAAAACAGTAATCAAGGCATTTTTTCTATTGATGGATGGATAAACAAAATGTGGTATGTAGATACAATGCAATATTATTCAGCCTTAAAAAGGAAGGAAATCGGCCGGGCGCGGTGGCTCACGCCTGTAATCCTAGCACTCTGGGAGGCCGAGGTGGGTGGATTATTTGAGCTCAGGAGTTCGAGACCAGCCTGAGCAAGAACGAGACTCCCGTCTCTACTAAAAATAGAAACAAATTATATGGACAGCTAAATACATACATACATATATATATATATATATATATATATATATATATATATATAATTATCTGGGCCTGGTGGCACATGCCTGTAGTCCCAGCTCCTTGGGAGGCTGAAGCAGGAGGATTGCTCGAGCCCAGGAGTTTGAGGTTGCTGTGAGCTAGGCTGATGCCATGGCACTCTAGCCCGGGTAACAGAGTGAGATTGTCTCAAAAAAAAAAAAAAAGAAAAGAAAGAAATCCTCACATAAGTTGAATGAACTTTAGCTAAGTGAAATAAGCCACTCACAAAACCAGAAATAGTGCATGATTTCACTGACATAAGGTACTTAGAATATTCAAAAATCCCTAAGACAGAAAGTAGAATGGTGGTTGCCAGGGACTGGAGTGAGGAGGGAATAGGGAGTGTATAGAGCACCCTTGACCTAAGTGACTCCATCTTAGAAAAAGACTTCTTTTAAAAAGGCATCATGCCAACAAGGAGCAGATGTTTATAGACTGCACCTAAACAAATAAGGGCATAACTCTGTACTATCAGTCCCTACCAGAAGATTCAAGGACCATAAAAAGAGCAGGACTTCCCTGGCCAGGTAGGGTCAGTGCTTTCTACAGTGTCTGCCTTGCTGTCCCTTGTGATAAGCAACTAGGCATCTGCTGCTGAAGGCCCTGCCAAAATCCTTGCAAGACACTGGCAGCATCACTAATGACCATCCAGATCAGCCCAGCACATTGTCCTTGTCCACGTTGCTTTCCTTGGACTTGTTTCTTAACCCCCTTTTCTATTCCCTTTGTCTTGATGTTAAATGTTACTTTGCTTAATGTGGAAATTTTAATCTATAACATTTATATATTGATTCAGGATACCACTATGTGTGGTTTACAATATTGACTGACTTGTGGAGTGGCTTGAGCCTGTGTATTAGCGACTCTGACTACTGAGTGAATGGACAGTACTAAAGAGAACTGCCTCCTTAGGGACTGCACATAGCTAGTGGCTTTATAATTGAAACATCATCAACAGAAGTCTGACATTAGGTGGGGAGCAGTGGCTCATACCTATAATCCTAGCACTCTGGGAAACTGAGGTGGGAGGATTGCTTGAGGCCAGGAGTTCCAGACCAGCCTAAGCAAGAGTGAGACTCCATGTCTACTAAAAATAAAAAATTAGCTGGGCATGGTGGTACACATCAGGTAGTCCCAGCTACTCAGGAGGCTGAGGCAGGAGGATCGCTTGAGCCCAGGAGTCTGAGGTTGCAGTGAGGTAAGATGAGGCCACTTCACTCTAGCCAGGATAACAGACCAAGACTCTGTCTCAAAACAAAAAAAAGTCTGACATTGTGGGAGTCCATTTGCTCAAGGCTTCTTGGGCATGGCTCCAGGTAAAAAAAAAAAAAAAGTCTGACATTGTGGAAAGACACAAACGTGTGTGAACTTGGTGATCTCTGACCTCGCCCCACTCAGGAGTGAGTTATTTGTACATATGTACATGTGGTACAGAGCTCCAGTTTTGCAACATGAAAAGAGTTCTGGAGATGGGTGGTGGTGATGGTTGCACAACGTGGATGTATATCATGTCTCTGAATGGTACAAATGCTTAAAATGGCTTAAAGAAAGTAATCAAGGCATTCTTAACCCAAGAGGTTCCTGTCTAATATGTATTTCTATAAAGAGGGAAGATTGGCTTTAGAAATGGATATTTGAAACCCTGTATTGAAATACTCTGGCATCACAACAACCAAAGCAGTATGGATGATTTAAAATATAAGTGCTATTTTTTGATGGGCTTTATTTTTTTAATTGTCAGATGGTGGGGTGATTTAAAGTCCCATGTGGTGACCACTGTTCTCTGCTGTCCAGCTTGCACTGTGGACAGGTGGTTGTGCAGAATAAGATCAAACATTAGAGCGTGTGCATCAAACTTGTTCCAGTTTGAGGGAAAAGGGTAGCAACTGGGGTCAGTCAGAGCTGGGTCTCCCCAGGTGACTACCTGGACCACGTGGCCAAGGGGCAAACAGGGAAAAGGGGAGACCGGGGTCTGTGAGAGCTGGGTGTCCCCAGGTAACAGCCCAGACCATGCGGCCAAAGTACCGGTCCAGATGTCTCTTTTCCGATCAGTAGGAAAAAGGGCTGTGCACAACCCCTCAAACCTAGGAGCCTCTCATTGTTAAGCACCAGAACAAGGATATCTGTTGGTATAATGATCTGGCTCATTTGTAAAAGCATCAGTGATTGGGTGGCCACCCACAATAAAAAAGGCACTTCCTGGGACAGAGCAAAAGAAGCAGCTAGAGGGTGATGGAGAAACACCCAATAAGACCAGGGGTGTAGGTATTTAACTGTGCCCCACGTAGGAGAGACATGGCGGGGACAGGCACAGAAGAGGTGCCTCTAGGTAACCCAGGTCTGTTCATGTACAGGCCTATCCACCGGCTGCATAAACCCTTGGAGTTCCAAATGGCACTAAGTCCTGCTTTGCTTATTACTGGGCGTACACGTTCACTCTGAGCGAGTGAGTCAGGCACTAGATGACTTAGTGCCGATCAAAACAGGGGGAAGAAGGGTTTAGCCTTAATACGGGAAGGGGCCACAAGCACCTCATCACTGGAAAGAAAAATACATTACCAAAACCAGTGCAAAGCCCGGAAACACAAAAGTTACAGCACAAAGCCCTCTTCCCTAAAGAGAAACAAAATGAAAGACCTCTCCCCTATCACAAGGGACACATTCCCAAATTCCTTACCACACACCCGGGTTTAGCCAAGAACTCGACCATGCAGTCTTAGAAATGGAAAAGTGAAAGCAAAGGCAGGAAAATCTAAAGCAAGAGAGAAAGGTGAGCTGGCTTGCCCAAAGAGAAACATCCAAGTCACGGAAATGGCAAGGGTGGAAAAGCAAAAGCAAGGGTAGGAAAACCCAAAGCAACATGGAAGAAAGGGTTGCCTAGGCAGAGAGATCAAAGTCACGAAATGGCGGGGGTGGACAAGTGAGAGCAAAGGGCAGGAAGGCGAAGAGCAAGGCTTGCTCAGAAAGAAACATCTGAGTCACTCCACCAAACATGTCAGGTTTTAGTCTGAAATGTCGGTATTAGTGCGCTCATGGCAGAAGAATGACCAGACACGCCAAAGTAAAGCAAGCACAAGAATGAGGTTTATTGAGGAGAGAAAGCTAGGATTATAGGGCAAGAGCCAGATATAGGTTTACAGAGCATCATGCATACGCCACAGATGACAACTGGACCCATTGTCACAGCAAAGGGAAAGCAAAAGGAGGGGTGCAAAAAGGGACCTTGATGAGCTTTAAAGAACCAATTGATAAAGTATCATGGATACTTTACACTTCTTCAAGATTTTGTGTGCTTTTTAAAAAAGTCAAATAAAATGAAATATTCCTTCCAATTTCAGTCAATCCTCATCATGTTCCATCTTGTAAAACTTGAATATTTTCTATTTCTTTTCTTTCTCTTTTTCTTTCTTTCTTTGTCTCTTTCTTTCTTTTCTGTAGAGATGGTGTTACCACCCAACCAGGTTTATTGCCCACTGCTTAAGGGCAAGCCAATACTCTGAGACAGCAGGGTTTACAGCAGAGAAAGCATTTGATATTGCAGGTGCCATGGGAGGAGACAGTAGGAATTTCTTAAATCCATCTCCCCAAAAATTTGGGAGAAAGTGTTTTTAAAGACAGTTTGGTGGGCAAAAGGCTAGGCAATTGGGTCTGCTAATTGGGTGGGCTTGGGTGGAACCATAGGGGTGTAGAAATTGTCTTCTTTGCTGAGTTGGTTCTTGGGTGTGGGTTAATACCAGCTAAGTATGGGCCCTGGTATGGGCCACTGGTCTGGGTGAGTCATCCCTTCCACCGGAATACAGGGCCTGGAAGATACCCCAAAAACTAGCCTTAGGTTTCACAAGGGTGATGTTATCTATGGGGAAAGTTAAGAATCTTTATGATCACCAGCTATGTGACTCTAGAGCAGCAATTATACAGAAGCAAACATGGGGACAGTGGCTGATTACTATTAATACTTTTAGCTAGGCCTGTGCCTTCACAGAATTTTAGGCCTTTACCACAGTACTCACCTTGCACCCCTTTATTGATTTCAACGTGGTCTTGCTATGCTGCCCATGCTGGTCTCGAACTCCTGGCCTCAAGCGATCCTCCCGCCACAGTCTCCCAAAGTGCTGAGATTAGAGGTGTGAGCCACCGCCCCTGGCCTCTATTTCTTATTAATAATAAAAAAACCTCTTATTGAAACTTACATTGAGAAAGATTCTCTGTCAACATCAAATGTGCGAGAAGGTATGTCGTTTTTCAACACAATTTTAGGTGGTACAATATCAATGCGTTTCGCCATCAAAGTTCTCGAGAGTGCTTCCTGTAGCTGCAGTGCCCAGACAGCTCACACTGGAGGGTGAGAAAATCAGCGACCCCAGTAGCGCTGGGGGTGGCCGTGGCCAGCCTCCCCCGGCGGGGGCGTGGCTCCCGGTGGCCTCCCAGCCTGGGCTTCCCCTTAGATGCCAGCTCCGGAGCCGGAGACGCTCAGTTCCCGCCAGATTTTTGAGTTTCGTTTCCAACCGCTTCTGCTGGTTCTTCCTCTCACGGCCTTTCTCCAAAGCTGATTCTTCTTTCGGGGAGCAGAGAGCGCCAGCCATGGACCCTCGGCGCGGAAAGGCGACGCGTACAGCTTCGAAGGCCGGAGCCGCGGTCCCCAAGGTTTCGGCGCGGAGTTCGAGAGGCGCCCGGACGGAACCTGGTGGGTCTCCAGCTGACCCCAACGCCGCCCGGCCCGGCGCGGGGAGCTGCGGCCCCGCCAGGAAGTCAGGATCCCGGCAGAAGAAGAGCGACCCGGCCTCCACGGAGGGGACGCAGGTCCGCGCGCCGGGGTCCCGCGCCAAGACGGCCCCGATGCGCGCCGGGGACCCGGCCAACGCTGCCGGGCCGGAGGAGCAGGCGGTTCCGGCGGAGGGGCCGGAGCCTCCCGCGGCCTCAGCGCCAGCCCTGCCCAGGGCTGGATCTCGCCGCCGGGGGGGTGCGCGCTGCTCTGGGGAGCAGAGACCCCCGCCCAGGTCCGCGAGGGTGCCCAGCTGCGACGCGCCCGCTCCGGCCGCGGGTCCCCACCGCAGGGAGGCGGCGCCGGGGAGCGGGAAGCTGCGGGCGGTGCTGGAGACGTTGAGGTTGAGCCGCCCGGACACCTCGGCCGCGGCCGAGGTAGTGAACAGGGTCGTGGACCACCTGCTGCGGAGGCTGCAGAACTGCGAGTCTGAGTTCAAAGGTGTCGCGCTGCTGCGCACCGGGAGCTACTACGAGCATGTGAAGGTGAGCTGCACCGCGCCTGCTTTCCGCGTCCTGCCTCAGCCCTCTCCCTAGCCTCCCCAGTAATCCTCAGGCCTCTCCCTAGCCTCCCCAGTAATCCTCAGCCCTCTCCCTAGCCTCCCCGGTAATCCTCACCCCTCTCCTTAGCCCCCCCGGTAATCCTCAGCCCTCTCCCTAGCCTCCCCGGTAATCCTCAGCCCTCTCCCTAGCCTCCCCGGTAATCCTCAGGCCTCTCCCTAGCCTCCCCGGTAGTCCTCAGCCCTCTCCCTAGCCTCCCCGGTAATCCTCAGCCCTCTCCCTAGCCTCCCCGGTAGTCCTCAGCCCTCTCCCTAGCCTCCCCGGTAATCCTCAGCCCTCTCCCTAGCCTCCCCGGTAATCCTCAGCCCTCTCCCTAGCCTCCCCGGTAATCCTCAGGCCTCTCCCTAGCCTCCCCGGTAGTCCTCAGCCCTCTCCCTAGCCTCCCCGGTAATCCTGACCCCTCTCCTTAGCCCCCCCGGTAATCCTGACCCCTCTCCTTAGCCCCCCAGTAATCCTCAGCCCTCTCCCTAGCCTCCCCGGTAATCCTCAGCCCTCTCCCTAGCCTCCCCGGTAATCCTCAGCCCTCTCCCTAGCCTCCCCGGTAATCCTCAGCCCTCTCCCTAGCCTCCCCGGTAATCCTCACCCCTCTCCCTAGCCTCCCCGGTAATCCTGACCCCTCTCCCTAGCCCCCCCGGTAATCCTCAGCCCTCTCCCTAGCCTCCCCGGTAATCCTCAGCCCTCTCCCTAGCCTCCCCGGTAATCCTCACCCCTCTCCCTGGCCTCCCCGGTAATCCTGACCCCTCTCCCTAGCCTCCCCAGTAATCCTCATCCCTCTCCCTAGCCTCCCCAGTAGTCCTCATCCCTCTCCCTAGCCTCCCCAGTAATCCTCAGCCCTCTCCCTAGCCCCCCAGTAATCCTCAGCCCTCTCCCTAGCCCCCCAGTAATCCTCACCTCTCCCAGGTCTCGGTCCCTCACTCCCTTCGAAAGTATCTTAGACTCTTGTTAGTTCTTTGGTGGTGTGTGACACAGTTCTAAGAAAAACGACAAATAGTTCGTTTATTCATCTATACATCCAACGATGATACAACCAACTGACATTGATTACCAGCTACTCTCAAGACACTGCTGTTGGGGGAAATCAAATGTATGGATTCATTCATGTAGGTAGACATGTGTCGAGTTTCTGTAACAGTGCTGTGGTTGGTAGTGTTTACTTGAGATCTCAAGTCAGATTCTGACTTGGATAATTTAAAGTGGTCTGTGAAAAATTCCATATTAATGTTAATATATATAACATTAATGTGGACTTTTTCCTATGAGGGTATCTGTACCCCATAAGAAAAAAATCTTCCATCCTCCATCCCCCAACCAACCCCCCCTCGCCTGTCCCCTGCTGGCCCCCTTTCCCCAGTGTCTTATACGGATATCATGGAAATCACAGCTATCACTGTGACCGTAGCTCACAGTGTAGTGCTAAAAAAAAAGAACAGAAAATTCCCCTACAGATACTGAAAGTACGCTTCTTAAGTACACATCCCATATAATTGCTTTTAAGTGTGTATTCCACTGCTCCATTTGTTTGTGGGTGGTTGAGTCATTAATCATTCCATTATAAATTGAAGGTTTAGAAACAAGTTCCTGACTGGAGTTTGTTTGCTGACTGCTGACACATTTGTTTGGTTGTATTTTTTGCCTTCTCTGTCAGTTTTCCAATTGTTGGGCTGTGACTTCTTTAATTCCAGTAAGACCTTGTGTGTAGCAGGAACAGAAATAGAGACTGATAGCATATATTTATTAAGTAATCAATTTATTTTAGAGTGACATATTGGCTTTATTCAACTGACTGCTCTCTTCGTGAAGGTGGATGATTGTAAAACTCGAGATTTAGGGTTTTAGGATTATAAACTCTTAAGAGAACAGGCCAAATGTGCATCTTTGCATCTCTAAGCCTTAACATATAGCAAGCATTCAAGGCAACGAATGGATGAATGGGCTCAAGGAAAAAGGATGGGTGATCTCACTGAAGACCCATGCCTTTTCAGGGCAGCAAATTCAGATTTAATTCCATAATAAGAGTTTAATCTGGTAGCCTTCAATAGAAATTAAACTTTTCATGAATTTTTTTTGGCGTCTCACCAAGATTGTAAGCTCCATTGTAACATGATGTTTTATACAACTCTGTGCACTCTACAGCTACTCATTCTGTTGGTGTGGACTCAGTGATATTTATTGTCAAAAAAGGCAGTGTATGTATTGGTCTTTGGATCTTAAACTCTTTCAGCACGGAAGACCACTCATGTAATTCTGTCTAAAAGTTTCTTGAAAGCCAAGTAAGCAAAACCTTTATCAGAATGTGTCTTGAGCATGATTCTTATTACATAAATATCAATTCAGTTCAATTACTGTATATGGAGAGTCTAAGGGAAAAAGAAAGTCATTAGTTAGGCCGTGCGCAGTGGCTCACGCCTATATTCTCAGCACTTTGGGAGGCTGAGTGAGCCCAGGAGTTCAAGGTTATAGTGAGCTATGATCACACCACTGTACTCCAGCCTGGGCAACAGAGCAAGACCCTGTCTCTTAAAAAAAAAGAAAATTATTTGTTCGAATTAGAGAACAATAAGACATTTAGATAACGGTCTCCAGTCAGAATCAGTCTCTGCTTAAAAATTATGCTGGTGGAAAGAAATTCAGTGAAATTTGTTTTGTGTAAAACATTTTTTTTTTTTTTTACTGATTATAGAAGGTATATGTGTTCGTTGTGGAGTTGACCCACTGCCTGTCCTCCAGCAAGCTTCCATGACAGCCCATCAGCTCTCTCCTTCTTACCCCTCTCCCTAGCCTCTCCCATATTCACCCCTGTGCCATGTGATATCCCTAGAAAAGTCAGAAGAGCATATCAAATAATATTACTTCTATTTATTTTATTCACTGTTATCATTTTGATGTATTTTCTTCTTTTACACATACACTTGGATTTGTTACGCATACACTTGGATTTCAAAATTTTTATAATTCTAAGCTATTTATGATTAGTAAAAAGATATACAAAATATACTTCTCAGTAATTTTTTTTTAGAGACAAGGTCTTACGCTGTCACCCAGGCTGGAGTGCAGTTGTGTGATCATAACTCATTGCAGCCTTGAAATCCTGGGCTTACTCAATCCTCCTGCCTCAGCCTCCCAAGTCTTTGGGGCTACAGGCACACCACCATGCCCACCTAATTTTTTAATTTTTTTAGAGATGAGGTCTCACTATGTTGCCCAGGCTATTCTCAAACTCTTGGCAACAAGCCATCCTCCTGCCTTGGCCTCCCAAAGGGCTGGGATTACAGGTGTGAGCCACCTCCTCCAGCCTGATTGTAATGGTTTTATGCAATGCTATAACTAGTAAAGAAAAAGAACAAAATACAGCAACATGCAACAATGTGAATGAATCACAAAAATAATGTTGAACAAAAGGCAAAGGAATACATACAACCAATGCAACAAGGCAAGAAAAAGAAATAAAAGGCATAAGATCAGAGGAGTGGCCAGGTGTGGTGGCTCATGCCTGTAATCCTAGCACTCTGGGAGGCCGAGGTGGGAGGATTGCTTGAGCTCAGGAGTTTGAGACCAGCCTGAGCAAGAGCAAGACCCTATCTCTACTAAAAATAGAAAGAAATTATATGGACAGTGAAAAATATATGTAGAAAAATTAGTCGGGCATGGTAGTGCATGCCTGTAGTCACAGCTACTTGAGAGGCGGAGGCAGCAGGATTGCTTGAGCCCAGGAGTTTGAGGTTGCTGTGAGCTAGACTGATGCCATGGCACTCTAGCCTGGGCAACAGAGTGAGACTTTGTCTCAAAAAAAAATTTTTTTTTTTAAGAATATCAAATATTTAGGAATAAATCTCACTAAAGATGTTCAAAACTTTAAAACATTACTGAGTAAATTTGAAGAGGAACTAAATAATGGAAAGCTATATCATGTTCATTTTTTCTCAAATTGGTCTATGGATTCAATGCAATTTAAGTCAAAATCCCATCAGTTTTTTTTGTTTAAATTGACAAACTGATTAAAAGATTTACATGGAAATGCAAAGGACCTAGACTAGCCATGGCAATTCTATTTTATTTATTTATTTATTTACTTTTTTGAGATAGAGTCTCACTTTGTTGCCCAGGCTAGAGTGCCGAGGCGTCAGCCTAGCTCACAGCAACCTCAAGCTCCTGGGCTCCAGCAATCCTTCCGCCTCAGCCTCTCGAGTAGCTGGGACTACAGGCATGCACCACCATGTCCGGCTAATTTTTTTCTATGTATTTTTAGTTGTTCAGCTAATTTCTTTCTATTTTTAGTAGAGACGGGGTCTTGCTCTTGCTCAGGCTGGTCTCGAACTCCTGAGCTCAAACGATCCGCCCGCCTCGGCTTCCCACAGTGCTAGAATTACAGGCGTGAGCCACTGCGCCCGGCCTGCCATGGCAATTCTAAAGGAGAAAATGTTGGAGGATTTACTTTATTGGAGAGCAAGATTTACTCTAAAGCTATGCTAATTAAGCAGGTGTTATTGATGCATTGATAGAGAAATAGACCAATTGAATAGAAAGTCCAGAAACAGACCACACATGTAATTCAATATAGTACACAAAACGTGCAGCAATGTAATTCAGTGGGGGAAAGGATGGTTTTTTAAAAATAAATGGTGTTGGGTCAGTTGGCTATCTGTATGGGAAAAACATGAACCTTGACTCCTACCACAGATCATACACAAAAATTACTTTGAGATATAACATAGACCTAAAAGTAAAACAATAAAGCTTCTAGAAGAAAGCATATTTGAATATGTTCATAACCTTGGGATGTGCAGATATTTCTTAAACGGGACACTAAAATTGTCGACCATAAAAGATAGAGAAGGCTAGGTGCGGTGGCTCATGCCTGTAATCTTAGCACTCTGGGAGGCCAAGGTGGGAGGATCGCTTGAGGTTGGGAGTTGGAGACCAGCCTGAGCAAGAGCGAGACTCTGTCTCTACTAAAAATAGAAAAAATGAGCTGGGCATGGTGATACACACCTGTAGACCCAGCTACTTGGGAGGCTGAGTCAGGAGGATCACCTGAACCCAGGAGTTTGAGATTGCTATAGCCTAGGCTGACGCCACGGCACTCTAGCCCAGGCAACACAGTGAGACTCTATCTCAAAAAAAAAGAGAGAGAAATTGCATTTCATTATTTCATTAGAATTAAGAACTAGTGTTCATCAAAAGACACCACTGAGAGAGTGAAAACACAAGACACAAACTGAGATAAGACATTTACAATATATATATTTGACAAGACTCATACAAACCAATTCAAAATTAGGCAAAAGCCTTGAACAAACAAGCTAGTTCTGCAATCTATATAGCAACAAACATGTGAAAGGTGCTCAACGTCATTAATCATCAGGAAAATGCAAAATTAAACCATGATAAGATTCTACTACACATATCTGTTCACTAGAATTTAAAATTCAGAATTTTAGAAATTTTAAAAACATACTTGAGAATCTCAAGTGTTGGAGAAGGCATGGAGCAACAGAAACTCTCTTACACTGATGATGGGAGGATAAATTGGTACTACCTCTTTAGAAAATGGATAATTTCTCCTCAAGTTAAAGATATGCCTATTTTATATCCAGCATTTCCACTTTTGGGTGGACATACAAGTGCTCATATCCATGGAAAGACATATACAAGAATGCTGAAAATAGCATTATTTGAAATATAAGTTAAAAGTGGAAATAACCCATATCCATCAATAGAATTGTTAGGATGTGAAGTCTGTGTGTGTGTGTGTGGGGAAGAATTCTCAGTGATTAGGATATACAGAAGTAAAAGTTTATTTTTCCTGAGAAAGGAAGGAAGTAAGGAAGGAAGGGAGGGAGAAAGGGAGGGAGAAAGAGAGGGAAGGAGGGAAGGAAAAAAAAAAGAAATGGAAAGAGGGAGGGAGGGAGGGAAGGAAGGAAGGAAGAAAGAGAAAGAAAGAAAAGAAATATATATATATATATATATATATATAGAGAGAGAGAGAGAGAGAGAGAGAGAGAGAGAGGCCACACACAGAGGAAGGAAAGAAGTGTCAGGCCTGGAGGAAAGTTGCTTGGTGCTTTTAAAGGGTAGAAATGGCTTTTGTTTTTTCCTCTGCTTCAGGGTACTGATAACAAAAGCAGCTGTGAAGCTGCTGTGTTGGCTTTTTTCTGTCTTTCACAAAGCAGATTGATAGCAGAAATTAGTTTCTTCATTCTGCTTGGTAGTGGGAGGCACCTCGTACTCTCTCTTCTGGAGGGAGCAGGGGAAGCTTGCAGTCCTACTCTCTGCTCAGGAACTTTTTCAAGGCTGAGAAAGAACTCAGAGATAACCAGTTAGGCCACACGTGCTTTAATTAAACAAAGGGTAGTTGTGAGTTTATTTCTCTTACTTTCTGTTTGATAGTTTATTTTCCTCTGTTAGGTAGGTTATTAGTAAGACCACCCTTCAGGAATGAGCAAATATATTTCTATATATTCCATTAACTCATTACAATACTACACAGAATGAAAAAGAACAAACTATCAATATACGCAATATGGATGAATCTCACACCCATAATGCTGATTGGAAGAGATCAGATGTAAAAGACCGCGTGCCATGTGATGCCAGCTGCATGACATCCCCAAGCAGGCAGAGCTGCTGTGGTGTTGGAACAGTGGCTGCCCGCGGCGGAGCAGTTCCCACTCTCTCTACTAACAGGGAGTGGGAACAAGAAGCTTTTATGGTGCTGGTGGTGAATTTGGAATGCCAAGAAAACTCACTGTTCTTACTGAGATTCTGCTGTTTTTCTTGAATAAAGCCAGCTTGGATTGTTGCAAGCCTGTAGTTAATTTGCAGAGTTCTGAAAAAGTTGAATTTGATGATCTCTGCCTGTGTTCTTGTTGCTTTGGGTGGAAGAGCAATTTTTGGAGCCTCTTACCTGGCCATTCCTACTGATGTCGCTTCACGTGTTTGCTTCACACTCACGGTATGTCTTACTCAACTCAGGCTGCCATAACAATATACTGTATAGACTGGGTGGCTTAAGCAACAGAAATTTATTTTCTCACAGTTCTGGATGCTGGAAGTCATAGATCAGGGTGCCAGCGTGACAGGGTTCTGGTAAAGGCTCTCTTCCTGGTTTGCAAAAAGCATCTTCTCACTGCGTGCTCACATGGCCTCTTTGATTAGGGTCCTACCCATATGACCTTATTTAACCTTAATTACCTCCTAAAAGCTCTGTCTCCAAATACAGTCACATTAAGGGTTAGGGTTTCAACATATGAATTTGGGGAGAGGACACAATTCAGTCTGTAATACAGCATATCTCAGTTTGGACTGACTGCATAGACATGTGTGGCTAGTCTGTACCATATTGAACAGTGTAGTCCAATAGCTGCACTTAGAGCATACTCCTAAGTAATGAAAGACTTGTGGAACTTTTAATATAGAAAAAATAAATATTTATTATAATGGCTATAATTATTGTGAGGATGAAAAAGAAGATTCTTTGAAGCTCTTACAAATGCTGTGGTTCAAAGACACTAATGTAGTGCGTGACTTGGAGCTCCCACTCGCTTGGATGGCTGGCTGCTATGAGAGCTAGCCTTGGACCAACTCGCCAGGACGTGACTACACACATTTTTGAGACCGTTGTGACAGCAGGGTGGCTGCAGCGTATATCTTGTGACATAAAAGGTAATAATCTAAAGGTTTTTAATTTTATTGAACTTTAAACTCAGGAAAAAACTGGTATAGATTTTGAGAGCTTACATTATATCATTTAAAATTATTTTTAATTCAAAATTAATGCTGGCCGGGCGTGGTGGCTCACGCCTGTAATTCTAGCACTCTGGGAAGCCAAGGCGGGAGGACTGCTTGAGGTCAGGAGTTCGAGACCAGCCTGAGCAAGAGCAAGAGCCCATCTGTACTAAAAATAGAAAGAAATTATATGGACATCTAAAAATATATATAGAAAAATTAGCTGGGCATGGTTGCCCATGCCTGTAGTCCCAGCTACGTGGGAGGCTGAGGCAGGAGGATCGCTTGAGCCCAGGAGTTTGAGGTTGCTGTGAGCTAGGCTGATGCCATGGCACTCTAGCCTGGGCAACAAAGTGAGACTCTGTCTCAAAAAAATAAAAAAAAAAAAAGAAATTAATGCTTAAGCCAGGCTCAGTGGCTCACCCCTGTCATCCCAGAGACTTGGGAGGCTAAGGCGGGAAGATCATTTGAGGCCAGGAGCTCGAGACTGTAATGAGCTATGATCGTGCCACTGCACTTTAGTTTGGGCTGTAGAGTGATACCCTGTCTCTAAAAACAATAATAATAATAATTCTTGGTCATGGTAAAAAAAATTGAGTGTAGAACCTACAAACTAAAACCAGCAATACTCTTGTACTAGTAAGTATTACTAGTATTACTAGTCCCACTCCCAGAGGGTATAAATATTAGGAATCTGGATGCTTTTTCTTTTTTGGGACAGGGTCTTGCTCTGTTGCCCACGCTAGAGTGCAGTGAGGTCGTCATAGCTCACTGCAACCTCAAACTCCTGGGCTCAGGTGATCCTCCTGCCTCAGCCTCCTGAGTAGCTGGGACTATAGGCTTGTACCACCATGCCCGGCTGAGTTTTCTATTTTTTGTAGAGATTGGGTCTTGCTATGTTGTTTAGGCTGGCCTTGGACTCCTGGCCTCAAGCGGTCTTCCCACCTCTGCCTCCCAAGGAATCTTTTTTTTTTTTTTTGAGACAGAGTCTCGCTCTGTTGCCCGGGCTAGAGTGTGTGGTGTCAGCCTAGCTCACAGCAACCTCAAACTCCTGGGCTCAAGCGATCCTCCTGCCTCAGCCTCCCCAGTAGCTGGGACTACAGGCATGTGCCACCATGCCCGGCTAATTTTTTCTGTATATTTTCAGTCATCCAGCTAATTTGTTTCCATTTTTTGTAGTAGAGACAGGGTCTCGCTCTTGCTCAGGCTGGTCTCGAACTCCTGAGCTCAAACGATCCACCCGCCTCGGCCTCCCAAGTGGTAGGATTACAGGCGTGAGCCACCGCACCTAGCCCTCCCAAGGAATCTTACTTTTTAAAGTATGGTTTTAGTGGAAATTTCAAGGAAAAAATGCAATTATTTGGAAAATATTCATAAGCAAACATTTCAGTGCTATTTTTACTGTTTCTTAGATTTCTGCACCCAATGAATTTGATGTCATGTTTAAACTGGAAGTCCCCAGAATTCAACTAGAAGAATATCGCAACAGCGGTGCCTATTACTTTGTGAAGTTCAAAAGAAATCCGAGAGGAAATCCTCTGAGTCAATTTTTAGAAGGGGAAATATTATCAGCTTCTAAGATGCTGTTGAAGTTTAGGAAAATCATTAAGGAGGAAATTAAAACTATTGGAGGTAAAATTTTTGTCTTTTAGTTTTTAAAGGTCTAATCATACCTACTAATTGGCAATATGTGCTCCTCTCCTGATCTTTCTTGATCTCGCTGCAGCAGACTACTGACTACTACCGGCTTCCAGAGACAACTCTTTGCTCTTGGTTTTAGTCTGTTGCATCTTCTTGGTATTCTTCTGCAACGTCAATTGGCTCTATTTCAGTCTTCAACGAATATTCACTGATCTGCTGCCTGTGCCACTGGGCATACTCCGTATGTGCCTGGATAAAATCAGTGGGATCCCCTCTTTAAGCTCATAGTCCATTATGATAGAGAGGCAGAGTGTGAATAACATGTAACACGAATTGCAATGAGTGCTCTGAAGGGAGAAGTGACAGCAATTAGGGTGGTGTGGGTCAGTGGATCCAGGCCCTGAGGCAGAAAAGAGCTTGGCCAGCTCAAGGGACAAAAACCAGGCCTGTGTGGACAAGGGAAAAAGTGACATAAAATGAAGCTGAAAAGGCATCCAGGGGCTAGATTCTGTAAGGACTTGTGGATCCTGGAAAGGAATTCAGATTTTATTCTGTGTTCCTTGAGAAGCCAGTTTTCAATCAGGGAGTAATGATTGACTTTGTATTTTTAAAAGTTTACTCTGGCTTCTATGGAGATATTATAAGAAGGCAAATAGGGAGATTAGAAAGGAAACTATTATAATAATTCAGGTGAAAGATACACTGTAACCCTTTATGCATTTAAGAACGACTCAGTAGGGAGAGAGATGGTTCATGGGGAGAAGGAATAATTGAAGAGCAAGGTGCTTGGGAAGGTGAGAGGGAAGGGATCCAGAGAACATGTGGATAGATGTTCTTTGAAAGGTGGAAGGACACTTCCTCAGTGGTAACAGGAGAGAAGAAGGATGTAGTGGGTAAGAGGTGGGCAGGTTTGCAAATTTCATTAGCGTTTTCTCCTTTGTATTCTACTTCCTCAC
Organism: Lemur catta; assembly: GCF_020740605.2. Lineage (NCBI taxonomy): Eukaryota > Metazoa > Chordata > Mammalia > Primates > Lemuridae > Lemur > Lemur catta. Next base: position 74,159,595 of record NC_059129.1, on the reverse strand, counting down.
TGTGGTCCCTCCTAGAAATCTTATCAAGGAGTAGTCTTTTATTGTTTTGTTTTGTTTTGTTTTTTTGAGAAAGAGAGTCTTGCTCTGTTGCCCTGGCTAGAGTGCAGTGGTGTCATCGTAGCTCACAGCAACCTCAAACTCCTGGGCTCCAGCAATTCTCTGGCCTCAGCCTCCCAAGTAGCTGGGACTACAGGCATGCGCCATGAGGCCTGGCTAATTTTTCTATTTTTAGTAGAAATGATGTCTCTCTTTTGCTCAGGCTGGTCTCAAACTCCTGAGCTCAAGCCATCCTCCTGCCTCGGCCTCCCAGAGTGCTGAATTGCAGGCTAGGATTGCAGGCAAAAGCCACCGTGCATGGCCTAGGATTAGTCTTTACTGCTCATACAACCCCAGCTCCTAAAGCCACCTGAACTTCTGACCACCATAGCCACCTGCTCAATGGCTGTCTCCACTTGTGTGTCCCACAGACGCCTGGAGCTCATTGTGTCTAATGAAGTTCAAGTCAGCCCAATCTTTCTTCTTCCTGTTTATTCTATTTTGGGGAATGGAATCAACATCAGTCATTTCCCAGACCAAACTCGGGATTCCATCCCAGGCTTGTACTTTCCTGCTCAGGTCACAGACTCAATCTGTCCACCAGTTTTGTTGATCTGAACCTCTAATTGCTTGCGCTTCTGCCTTTGCCTTTTTTCTTTGAGACAGAATCTCGCTCTGTCACCTAGGCTAGAGTGCCGTGGCGTCAGCCTAGCTCACAACAACCTCAAACTCCTGGGCTCAAATGATCCTCTTGCCTCAGCCTCCCAAGTAGCTGGGATTACAGGTGCATGCCACCACGCCCGGCTAATTTTTTCTATTTTTAGTAGAGATGGAATCTTGCTCTTGCTCAGGCTGGTCTCAAACTCCTGACCTCAAGCAATCCTCCCACCTCGGCTTCCCAGAGTGCTGGGATTACAGGTGTGAGCCGCCGTGCCCGGCCCTGCCCCTGTGTCCTGATGCTCATTGCCTCTGTGCTACCACCCAACCTCTGTGCCCGGCTGTTGCTGTGGTCTTCTCCCTGCCTCTGTCTTCCCTGCTACTGGTCTGACCTCTTCTCCAGGCTTCCCTCCAAACTGCCATCCGTAATTCTAAATAAAAATTTAACCACAGCACTCCCAAACCTCAAGGTCTTCAGGGGGCCCCTCATCTTATATGCCAAACAGAATCTTACCAATGCCTCCCCATGGTAGGTATCAATAAATATTGGTTAAATGAGTAAAAACTTTGCCTAGCAGAGCCAATTTCCATTTTAGAACTAATGTTCACCTGTGCTTAGCACTTCAGAGGTCTTTAGTTATATTATTTCCCATATATTTCCAGAGAACATTGGATTGATAAACTTTCTTCACTTTTATATATTTAAACAGATGCAGATATCATTGTGGAGAGGAAGAAACGCGGGAGCCCTGCTGTAACCCTTCTCATTAGAAAACCTGAAGCAATATCTGTGGATATAATCCTGGCTTTGGAATCAAAAAGTAGCTGGCCTGCTAGCACCCAGGAAGGCATGCCCATCAACAACTGGCTTGGAGCAAAAGTTAAGGCCAACCTAAGACGACAGCCATTTTACCTTGTACCCAAGCATGCCAAGGAAGGAAATGGTTTTCAAGGTATTTTGAATGTTAAGGTTAACTTAAAGATATAAAAGAGTTGTTAATGTTATATGCTAGGTCAGTATAAGATCAATAGCTAACCAATGCTGTTGGCATTTCAAGAGCCATCAGGCTAAATAGGCTACAAGGTGGGAGTTTGGTGAGAGATAGAATTGAAAAGGCATAGTTGCACTATTAATATAAAATACTCAACTTTAAAATGTCTAGTAACCTGCATTTGAATTTTATATAAATATATTTTTAAATAAAAATGTTAAATAAATTAAAAATATTTTATTTTATTTTTCTGAGACAGAGTCTCGCTCTGTTGCCCAGGCTAGAGTGAGTGCCATGGCATCAGCCTAGCTCACAGCAACCTCAAACTCTTGGGCTTAAGCGATCCTACTGCCTCAGCCTCCTGAGTAGCTGGGACTACAGCCATGTGCCACCATGCCTGGCTAATTTTTTCTATACATATTTTTAGTTGGCCAGATAATTTCTTTCTATTTTTAGTAGAGATGGGGGTCTCGCTCTTGTTCAGGCTGGTCTCGAACTCCTGACCTTGAGTGATCCACCCGCCTCGGCCTCCCAGAGTGCTAGGATTACAAGCGTGAGCCACTGCGCCTGGCCAAAATATTTTATTTTTTAAATAAAGAGAGGCAGTATTGGCTTTGGAGTCAGACTGCTCTGGTTCTGAATCCTGAGACTTCTGTTACTAACTGTGTGATCTTGGGCTAGTTATGAAGCCTTCTAAACTAGTTTTCTCATCTGTACACCGAATTAATCAAAGCTACTTGAAAGATTCTGGGAAGATTAATAAGTCAGTGCATGTGAAGTCCCCGGTTCCATTCATGGCAGTCATACATTATTACGTGTTAACATTATCATCAGAGCCTAGACTCTTATTCTCAGTCCTGTTTCTCTTTTTCTTCCGTCTTCTCATCCCACTGCTCCCATGCAGCTAGCAGACCTTTCCACCCTCAGCTGTAGCTGGGTGCAGTGGTTGGGTCTGCCTTTTCACCTGTGTGTCTCAGCCTCACAGATGAGGATGGGTTTTCAGGCTGTGCTCGTAGGTAACACTCAAGTTCTAAGAACCAGACTGAGTTGGTCTATCTACAGCTAAAACTGAATAATGCTGATTTTTTTTTCAGGTGGCAGAAAGAAAGTAGCTGATTATTTTCATTTTCTCTCATAAATTTACATAGGACTTTTGGCACCTACAACTGCTGGAATCCAGGGAAACTGGAAGAGACCACAAAACAAATGAACCAAGTTATACAGGAGTATTGCTGGGAAAAAGACCCAAAATAGTCAGTCATACTTAGTTTGATGGTTTACATTTTTGCAGACACACATCTTAACTTTTTATATTGCATACATATAGGAGTCATTTTTCTGTAAGAAAAAATAGTTTGTAAAGGGGAAGTACATAAGTCGTTATTCGTGGTTTTGGGAAAGGAACATAGCTTTCTGCAAAGAGGGGCTGCACTGCTGAGCAATTTTTAGAAGGGTTGTCCCAAGAAACCCTCACTGATGTGATAGGGGAATCTCAGCAGGGTCCCGTACGATCCTCTTGCGGGCTCCCTATCACCCCGGGGAAGACTGGAAGACAAATCAGTGTAGGGATGAGGAAGAGTCCTTCCTTCAGTGGCCCTGTGGCCTCTGGTTGGGTGGTTCCTCACATCCTTGCATTAAGATGAAAGTAAGTGGAGGCTTGTGATGGGTACTCAGCTTCACCTCTGTTCTCTGTTACCCTTGGCTGTTCTCACATCTCCCATCATTCCAAATTATCTATAGTCAGACAAAATCCTGCCTCTGTGTGTATATGCATGCATGCATGTGTATTTGAGTGACTGAACAGAGGGACTTATTAACAGTGAAAAATACTTGTACCAGATTGGAGGCATTTGTTACACCTGCTTTAGCTTTTCTCTTTCCAAACATTTCACAGGAAATCCCTTGGTCTCGGCCGGGCATGGTGGCACATGCCTGTAGTCCCAGCTACTTGGGAGGCTGAGGCAGGAGGATCGCTTAAGCCCAGGAGTTTGAGGTTGCTGTGAGCTAGGCTGATGCCACGGCACTCACTCTAGCCCGGGCAACAGAGCGAGACTCTGTCTCAAAAAAAAAAAAAAAAAAAAAAAAGTCAATAAAAACAAATATTTTAAAATATATAGCTTGTGAGACCAGGGAATTTTTTTTTTTTTTTTTTTTTTTTTGTGAGACAGAGTCTCACTCTGTTGCCCGGGCTAGAGTGAGTGCCGTGGCGTCAGCCTAGCTCACAGCAACCTCAAACTCCTGGGCTTAAGCGATCCTCCTGCCTCAGCCTCCCAAGTAGCTGGGACTACAGGCATGTGCCACCATGCCCGGCTAATTTTTTATATATATATATTTTAGTTGGCCAGATAATTTTTCTATTTTTAGTAGAGACGGGGTCTCGCTCTTGCTCAGGCTGGTCTCGAACTCCTGAGCTCAAGCAATCCACCCACCTCGGCCTCCCAGAGTGCTAGGATTACAGGCATGAGCCACTGCGCCCGGCCTTTTATTGACTTTTAGTTAAAAATTTCAAACTTGTTTTTTAATCTGTTTCAAAATAATACCAGCATAATTATTACTAAGAATATAATTATAAAAAACAGTTTATGATTTCTTTTTTTTTTTTGACACAGAGTCAGAGAAACATATTAATATATTCCATCCATGGCCCCTCTACACTCCTCCCCTTTTCTGATTGGAAACCCTTTAGCTTACCCTTCCATTTGTAAAAAGTATAAGGAAATACGTATGTATATTCATGTTACCCCCCTTTTTAAGATAAAAGGTACACCTTCCTTTTACAAAAATTTTTATTTATTAGTTATTATTGTTTTTTGAGAGACAGGGTCTCACTCTTTCCCCCAGCTGGAATGCAGTGGTGTGATGATAGCTCACTGTAGCCTGCAGCCTTTTCTTACTTAATCTCACTCCATAGCTCTGTGTAGAGATAACACCATTCCTTTTTAAAGTCTATTTTACAGCTGGTCAAAGAGTAAGTCCATATGTAATTTTGACAGATATTGCCAAAATGCCCTCCATAGGCATTATTCCAATTTGCATTTCTACAGCAATATATTAGAGTACCTGTTTCACCCTTGACCTCATTGACTTGTTAAACTTTTTGCCAATTGAAATTTTTGTCAGTAACCTAAAAAATGTGGAATGATATCTCAATGTAGTTTTTAAAAAACTAAACATTTTATTTTAGATTAGTTTTAGGTTTACAGAAAAATTGCGAAGATAGTACAGAGAATTCCCATATGCCCTATACCCATTTCCCTATTTTGGGTTGTGGTGGGGTCTTGCTCTGTGGCCCAGTCTGGCCTCAAACTCCTGGGTTCAAGCGACTCTCTCACCTCAGCCTCCTGAGTAGCTGGGACTACCTGTGCATGCCATCCTGCTCTCATTTCCTGTTAGTTACATCTCACATTAATATATGATACATTTGTTACAATTAACATACTGACTGCCACACTAGAAAAAAAATTTTTCTTTGGGGACATGGTGTTTTATTACAAAAATAGAATAAAAACTTCAAAAACAAAATGATCCTTTCTAATTTAATGAAAAATTTATTATTTTTTGTTTTATGTTTTTTCTCAATGAAAAGGTAATATAAAAACTTGAAAATTAGTAATGTGAAAATTTGAAAACTATTTCATAAGGGTAAAGTGTTTTTCTTGTCAGGCTTAAATGTAATTTAAAGGTAAACATAAATAGAAAAACAAAGAAGAGAAACATCATATGATCATCTCAATAGGTGAAGAAAATACAACTAATAAAATTCTACATTCATTCATTCATCATCAATAAAAAACCACCTGAGCAATTTAAGTCTACATGGAAACTTGATATGATAAAAGGCAGATTTTAGAAAACTATTGCAACATCATAATTGAGGTAAATAACGGAAAGTTTTGCCCTGAAATCAGGAAGAAAGCAAAAATGTCTGCTATCCCCATTTCTGTTCAATGTGCACTGGGTGCCCTAGCAAGCACAGTAGGGGAAGGAAAAACAGGGCTACAGCACTGGAAAGGGAGAAACAAAGCTATCAGTATTGACATGATATAATTGCATAGATAGAAAATACAAAAGAATCTACAAATAAATTCACAAAATTGATGGAGTCACCAAGATTGTGGATATGAAAATCAAATGTATTTTGATACGTGGCAACATTACTGGTATAAAACCAACTAGGTAATAGGGTGATCAGAGCCTAAGAGAGCTAGCCATGGTAAGCCATGGGGAGAAATAATTCTATTTTTTTTTATTTTTTGAGACAGATTCTCGCTCTGTTGCCCGGGCTAGAGTGCCGTGGCGTCAGCCTAGCTCACAGCAACCTCAAACTTCTGGGCTCAAGCAATCCTCCTGCCTCAGCCTCCCAAGTAGCTGGGACTACGGGCATGTGCCACCATGCCTGGCTAATTTTTTATGTATATATTTTTAGTTGTCCAGCTAATTTCTTTCTATTTTTAGTAGAGACAGGGACTCACTCTTGCTCAGGCTTGGTCTCGAACTCCTGAGCTCAAACGATCTGCCGGCCTCGGCCTCCCAGAGTGTTAGGATTACAGGCGTGAGCCACCACGCCCGGCCTAATAATTCTATTTTTACACAAACTGTTACGAAGAATTGATATGTTAACAAGAAAGGAAAGGAAATGTTCTTCAATTAATTTTATATTAATACCAAAACTTGTAAGGATGGTACAAAAAGCATGAATTAATTGATTCCAATTGTTATTGAAACAAAATATGAACAAACTGATTTTTAGCAATATATAAAAGGTAATACATCTCACTATGGCTAACTATATTAACTTTTTAAGTTCTGACCTCCTTCTCCCCTGCCATTTTTTTTCCCATTTAGGCCTGTGTTTTGTTTCAAAACACTTATTTTCATATGTATTTACATTATTTATCTGTTCACTTCTTTTGGTCTGTCTTACCCTAGAATTTTTTCAGAATGATATTTTAATGAAGGGAATCAGTTAAATATTGTGTTGTTTAGATATGGACACTTTTGGTAAAGTCCTTTTCTATTTTTCTTTTTGAAACTAAGAAGAAACATGGCGGCTATCCTTCTCTCATATTGAAAAGGACATTTTGAGCAATCATGGAGAAGATAAAAAATGTTGTGAAAAAAGAGGAATGAAATGCTGCAGGTAACATCCTTATTTTGTTAAATGGCAGATTATCTATGGTATGGTTAATTCTTTGTTGACTCCATAACCCAAACTTGAAGATGATCATTGCTGGGCTGGGTGTGGGGGGCAGGGCAGGGCTGGGTTGACCTAGAGAGAGTGTGAATATGACACCAGAGAAACTAGATCCAAGGGACCAAGGAAAGATATTGTTAGGAGGCAAGGCCAGCGAGCAGTTGTCCTGAGCTCTGGGTCAGACAGATGTATAAGTAGGATCGAGTGAGAGGGTATGAACACTAGCCATGACAATTTGATGTGTCTTAGTATTCTGGTTGCTTAAAGGTAATGAATATTAATGTTAATGTCATGTAATTGGAGGAGGCCAAATGATCTGTTTTATTGAATGTTGGTTCTTGCTTTGGAATGGTTTGGCTGCATCACAGGCTAGGGACTGACTGGCTAGACTTAAAACAATACTAAGGGGGTAATTATTTTTCCCAATAGCATACACACCCTAAAGAACTGAGATTGAAAAGGAATTGTTCATTTGAGTTTCAAAGTTGACCAGTATAAAGGTCACAAAAGTTAAAAAGTCAAAACAAGAATGCCCAACATGCAGGCACAGAGGTTCTTTTTTTTTTTTTTTTTTTTTGAGACAGAGTCTCACTTTGTTTCCTGGGCTAGAGTGAGTGCCGTGGTGTCAGCCTAGCTCACAGCAACCTCAAACTCCTGGGCTTAAGCAATCCTACTGCCTCAGCCTCCCGAGTAGCTGGGACTACAGGCATGTGCCACCATGCCCAGCTAATTTTTTCTATATATATTTTAGTTGGGCAGATAATTTCTTTCTATTTTTTAGTAGAGATGGGGTCTTGCTCAGGCTGGTCTCGAACTCCTGAGCTCAGAAGATCCACCCACCTCGGCCTCCCAGAGTGCTAGGATTACAGGCGTGAGCCACCGCGCCCGGCCCACAGAGGTTCTTTAAGGCTTCATGTGTGGTCTTTGAAGCAGAGATTTAAGAAAAATATATTCCTGATAAGGCCAAATAATTTTATAAACATTAAATTTTGTCAACTACTAATAACTAGATGAATAATGTAAATTTTGCAGTCCAATCAAGTAAAATAATTTTATAAAAATTAAAACAAGATTTTTATAGGTACTGAACAACTAGATGAATAATATAAATATGTGTCAGTTTTATATAGTTGTAGTATTGATAAAATAAGGTAGGAATGGAGAAGATAGGGAAAAAATGTGGTTTTAAAACTTCAAAGCATATATTTGAAAACATAATCAGGTTTTAGGGTGACTATATTTATATTATTATATATCTTTATTGTTTAAATAGGTTTGTCATGTAAAATGCCTAAAGTCCTTTGTTGAATGAAACAGGTTGCCAATAAGTGAAAATAAATGGTTTTCTTTTTTATTCAACAGGAAAGATTGCTTAAAACTAATGAAATACCTTTTAGAACAGCTGAAAAAAAAGTTTGAGAACCGAAAAGAACTGGATAAATTCTGTTCTTACCATGTGAAAACTGCCTTCTTCCACGTTTGTACCCGGGACCCTGATGACAGTCAGTGGTGCTCCAAAGATCTGGAGTTCCGCTTTGATGACTGCGTGGCATACTTTCTTCAGTGCCTCAGGACAGAACAACTTGTGCATTATTTTATTCCTACAGTCAATCTATTCTCTCAGGACCAAATTGACAAAACAAGTAAAGAATTTCTGTCAAAGCAAATTGAATATGAAAGAAACAATGGATTTCCAGTTTTTGATGAATTTTGAGAGTATGTTTTTAAAAAGTCAAGAATAATAGAGTGTTTCAAATTTGTCATAGCAATGGTTGACTAAAATGAATGTAAATAATTATTCAGTTCCCAGTTTGTTGTAATAAACTCTAATCAGTATTCTAGGAAAGAGTATTCAAGGAATAAGAAGCAAAAGGAATATTTGAAATCTAAAAAGATTACCAGATAGGAATGAAAAAAGGATAAAATGCATATCACCTTAATTAAATTTATCAAGTACTTATTGAACAGCAGCTCTTACCTAGCTAGCACAGGTGTATGGAAGGCTGTGAGAAACAATATTAGAAATGATCCTTGCCTCCATAAAACCAGTAAGCTTTGTTCAACATACAGCTATATTTGGAAGCAATGCCCTGTCCTATGTTAGGATAGGAAGGAAGGAAATGAAAAAGTTCTACAGTGTCTCTGCATGTCTCAAGAATGACATGATCCTATAGGAAAATATAAGGTACTTTAATACATGTGACTAAATATAAAACGTAACTTATTTTCTTCTATTTATTTTTATTTTCAGTAAACTTTTTTATGTGTTTCTGAAAAGGTGATACATACACATGATGCCAAACTCAGACAAATGGGTGTGGAGTAAAACATTACCCTGTCTCCTCTCTGCTCAGGCAGTGTTCAACCTAGAAGCAACTGCTGTTAAATTTTTCCTGTTTGTATGTTCTGCACATTTTCTTGTTGGTTAGTTCAATCCTTTCCTCATTGTTTTGTACAAATTCTTTATATATTTCGGATACTTACCCTTTGTTGTCTATGTAACAAATAACTTCTACTGTGTGGGTTGTCTTCACCTTTTTTGGTGTCTTAGTAAACAAGGTTTTAAAATTTTAATGGAGTTGAATCTATTAGTCTTTTTTATGGTTTTTGCTTTATACATCTTGTCTAACAACCTGCTATGTTTAAACATACTAAGAGAAAAGTTAGACATTTGGAGAAGAGTTTTGGGGACAATTAATGATGAATAAACAGAAAACTGGGGAAATAAAATAATCCAAGCTACTCTTAGACTCTATTAAAAATGTGTGCAAAAAATGTAGTTATAGTCTGATTTGAGAATATTGCTCAGAATATTACAAAGTCATAGTAATGTAACCATTGACTATTAACCTTATCAAAATTATGATTAACTATGGGGAGAATGGGACAGCAAGCCAAGTGCCTGTGTGGTAGTAGTGGTGGTAGAGGCCTTGGGGATTATGTTAGTTTCCTACTGCTGTATAACAATTAACCACAAACATAGTGACTTAAAACAACACACATTTATGATCTCACATTTTCTATGGGTCAGGATTTTAGGCATGGCTCTGCTCAGGGTCTCACAAGGCCTTAATGAAGATGTTAGGGCTGTGGCCTCATCTGAGGCTCGACTGGAGAAGGATCTACTTCTGTTGGGAGAATTTAGTTCCTTATATTTGTAGGACAGAGAGATTCCATTTCTTGCCATCTGTTGGCCAGAGGTTGCCCTTAGCTCCTTACTGCCTTCAGTTCCTTACCAGGTGAGCCTCCCAACACAGGCACCCACAGCAGTAGCTCAAGGGAGGGACTCCAGCAAGAGGGGTGCTGCAGGCTGGGCGCAGTGGCTCACGCCTGTAATCCTAGCACTCTGGGAAGCCGAGGCGGGTGGATCGCTCGAGGTCAGGAGTTCGAGACCAGCCTGAGCAAGAGTGAGACCCTGTCTCTACTAAAAAAATAGAAAGAAATTATCTGGCCAACTAAAATATATATAGCAAAAATTAGCCGGGCATGGTGGCACATGCCTGTAGTCCCAGCTACTCGGGAGGCTGAGGCAGGAGGATTGCTGAAGCCCAGGAGTTTGAGGTTGCTGTGAGCTAGGCTGATGCCACGGCACTCACTCTAGCCCGGGCAACAAAGCGAGACTCTGTCTCAAAAAAAAAAAAAAAAAAAAAGAAGGGTGCTGCAATTGTATTTAACACAAGTATATACACATAAAGTACATCCCACTGCCTTTACCATTTTCTGTTGTTGGAAGCAAGTCACAGGTCCCACTCATACTCAAGGGGAGAAGAATCACTCAAGGATTTTGTGTTATTTAATAGTTTAGCCAACTGTACAGTTAGGGGGAAAACAGTCCCCACAAGACCATCCTCACTTCTGACACCAGTTGCAAGTTTAAGGAATTCCTAAAACCACCTCCTGTTTGATAATTCTCTAGAAAGACCCACAGAACCCACTGAAACCATTATAGTCACAGCTGCAGTTTATTACATGGTAAGGATTCAGGTTTAAATCAACCACAGGAAGAAGTGCATAGGACAGAGGTCAGGAGGGTAAACATGGAGCTTCTGTTGTCTTTTCCCCATGGAGTCATGGATGCATTATCTTCTTGAGATCAATGTGTGACAATACACAGAGAATATTGCCCACCAAAGAAACTCTCCTGGCCCTAGCGTCCAGAGTTTTTACTGGGGCTCAGTGGCTGGCTGCCCATATGTCTAACCTTAGTCTCCAGCTCCTCTGCAGGTCAAGTAGTATGAGCTGATATTATGTGGCCCAAAGCCCCCACTATAAATCACATTGTTTTACTTTCTGGCACATTCCAAAGCCTTACCTCCCAGAAGCCAAGGAAGGGCAAAGGCAAGTCCTTTCTTTGGGTTAGGTTAAATTCTTTTCTATAAAGATGTGAACCTCAGGAAGTGGAATGGGGGGTCAGGGGACCACCCTAAGAGTCTGACCTTCACAGATATGAAAAATCTGAATTATCTTTCTTATAGGAAATCAGTAGATAATATCAAATTTGAAAAACCAAGAAATTTCAATAAAAGCAAATTATTTAGAAATGGCTAAAAGATGAAATAGTTATTTCTTAGGAGTGGAAAATGAGGGCTGCAGACTATGTTTTTTGGTTGTTTTTTTTTTAACATCACAAAGCAAAGGCAAATGGAGACTACTTTTTATTTTATTTATTTTATTTTATTTTGAGACAAGTTCTCACTCTGTCACTCAGGCTAAAGGGCAGTGGTGACATCATAGCTCACTGCAGCCTCAAATTTCTGGGCTCAAGGGATCCTCCTGCCTCAGCCTCCCAAGCAGCTAGGACTACAGACATGAATCACCACACCTAGGTAATTTTTTCTATTTTTAGTAGAAATGGGGGTCTCATTCTTGCTCAGGCTAGTCTCGAACTCATGACATCAAGCAATCCTCCCACCTCGGCCTCCCAGAGTGCTAGGATTACAGGTGTGAGCCACTGTGCCTGGCTGAAACTACTTTTTAAATAAGTCTTGTAGAACCATTTGCCTCTATACAATGCATGCTTATATGACTTTGATAAAAATGAAAAAATTTAAAAGTAATATATCTTCAGTGTGAAAAATTCAGATGTTTACATTAAAATGTAAAGAAGAAAGTGAAAATTACTTATTCCACTACCCAGAGAAAGAGCATTATTAATCTAACATTTTTCTCTGGCTGATTTCAGGATTTTTGTCTTTAGTATTCTGGAATTTTATTATAAGATATCTGTGTGTATCTATTTATCCTGCATGGTAGTCATTGAACTTCTTGATTCTGTGGATATTTTTCATAGGTTCTGGAAAATTCTCAGCCATTTATCTCTTCAAATATTTGCCTGGCCCCCATCTCTTCCTCTTCTCTGGGACTTCTATTAAATGTATGTCAGAACATCTAACTAAATTTTCTATTATCTTATCCACTTTTGTATTTTCCATCTTTTTCTTTCCTGCAGTCTGGATTCTGACCTATCTTCCATTTCTTATTTACTCTTCAATTATGTCTAATCTGCTGATAAAATCATTCTTAAATTTTTTATTATGAAAATATTCATATTTCATAATATGAATTCATATTTGAATATTATGAAAACCTTTACAACAGTAAAGAGGACAATATCATATTCACCTGGCTTCAACAATATCATTATTCCACTTTTCTTTTTTTTTTTTGAAACAGAGTGTCACTTTGTTGCCCTGGCTAGGGTGAGTGCCATGCCATCAACCTAGCTCACAGCAACCTCAAACTCCTGGGCTTAAGCGATCCTACTGCCTCAGCCTCCCGAGTAGCTGGGACTACAGGCATGCGCCACCATGCCTGGCTAATTTTTTCTATATATATTTTAGTTGGCCAGATAATTTCTTTCTATTTTTAGTAGAGACGGGGTCTTGCTCTTGCTCAGGCTGGTCTTGAACTCCTGACCTCGAGCAATCCACCCGCCTTGGCCTCCCAGAGTGCTAGGATTACAGGTGTGAGCCACCGTGCCAGGCCTATTCCACTTTTCTGATTTCATCTGTTGTCATTGAGTGTGAAATTTTTTATTACTATATATATTTTTTTCATTTATAGAAATTTAATCTGGTTCTTTTTCTCATCTGCTATGTCACTTTTTAGAGATTTCTCTTTCTGGCAGGTAATCTGAAGCTTATGTTTCATCATATTAAGCACAGTTGTTTTATAATCTGATAATTAATACTTGTAGTCTGCTTCTGCTGTTTCCATTGTTTCTTCTGATTCTCATTTGTGATGCTTGGTTACTTTTTTATCGAATTATCCTTGAAAAATGATTTGTGGGGACTCTTTTTAGCCAGTATTATGGTATCCTCCTTGAGAAAGGATTTGTTTACATTTGCCAGGCTACTGGGAGCATCAGCAGTCAGCGAAGCACCTGAAATGAAGGTTACTTCTTGAGGCTTCCTGGGCCACCCAAGCAGTGTGGACCTGGGCTTCACGTCTGTGTAACGTGGGTCTGTAAATTCTCAATGTTATTTTGACTTTTCGTTTTGACCAGCTGTTCTAAGTACCAGAGCAAACTTGCTTGCACTGAATTAGTTGGAAGTGAGTTTACTTTTGGTTCACCATTAACTTAAGGTTATAGCCCTTGGAGTTCCTAGTTTAATGTGATGAAGGTTTTATTTAAATTCTCCCCTCAGAGTAGACTCTAAGCCTTGTTTTTTGTCACCAAAGCCAAAATTCAAATTTTCCGTATGGGAAGCCATAGTTTCCCCAAATGTGGGCATGTCTCTTGCAGGGATCCGTGAAACTACGCCTGTGAAGTTGTTGCAAACAATACTGGCTCGTGTGGACCATGGGGCTCCAATTAAATGTATATGTGAGGTGAACATTCATTCCCAACAAAGTAGATCTGGTGTCTCGCCCCTGAATGGTCGTCTGGGAGTTCCAATGAGAATAGCTCCAGATGGTTATATAGACAGTTGTAAGGGCTACTGCCATAAACACCCAATACCAACCCTCTGGACTCCCATCAACACCCAATACCAACCCTCTGACAAGCTGAGTTTCCTGTTTCATATGCTCCTGAGCAAATTGGTTGCCAACTGTGGCCTCTGGCCCCCGGGTCTGAAGTTTTACCACCCCACTCCCATCTCCCCTTGGCCTGGCAGAGCAGGATCATCAAACGTCCTCACATCCAAAAGTGGCTTAGAGTTGCCTGTGCTGTTTTGCTCTCAAGTCTCACTCACTCTTAAGATTTTGAGCTGCTAGTTTCTTACTTCCTACTGCCAGGTCTTCTTTTAAGCAGACTTTTTAGTAACAGTTTGAGATATAATGCATGTGCCATTCACTCATTTAAAGTGTATAATTCAATGGTTTTTAGTATATTCAGATTATCTCATCACCTCAAAAAGAAATCTTGTGCTTAAGACCTTTGTATATTTAATTCTGCATTGTTTTCAAAAGGAAGGTTGGTCTCCTAGCTGCTAGCCTAGCTCACTGAAAACCTAAGTCTACAACATATTAATATGTTGGTTTATGTTTTTCAACACTCAGCCACCCATTTATCTTCCCAGAGGCAATCATCACTGTTTTCTTATGTATCCTTCTATGAATATGCCCATATATATACATAGTCTAATAAATATTTTTCACTTTAGTTTTATAGAGTGAATGGAAAAACTCATCTTTTTAAATGTTTTGGCACACAGGAACTTATCCTCTTGTTGAAGGCCCATGATTACCTTTCATGTTGCCTCTATGTTTTGTCTATACAACTTAACTACCTAACTGTGGTAATGTAGGGGCATATAAAGTGGTCAATTTTGTGAATTTTCAGATTTGTTGGCAAAGTTATATAGTGTTCTTATTTAATACCTCCATATTCCCAACTCCCCACTTCCACACTTAAAATCTTCAACTCAAACACTTTTGCTTTTATGGAAGCATAAAATATTGAATTCTACATTTTTAAACACTATTATTTTTAAGAATCAGTCAAGTCTCTTCATAATTGCCAGCATGTTCCAGTACTTCTATCTAGAAACATATATATCTGATTGGTCTTACAAAATCAGCTGTTGGTTTTCACTGAACTCTATTGTGATTTATTCATTTCTGCTTTTATTTCCTTTCTTCTTATTAGGTTCTCTTAAGCTTATGGCTAATGAGGAAACTATTATTGCATGAATGAAAAATGCAAGATGATGTGAAGGCTTAAACTAATTATACACAAGTATAACTATAGATACACAAATAAATTCTAAAAGTTAATAAGAATCCTCATTTATGGTAGAACAGATAATACAAACTGCAAAAGATGGTGAATGTGATCAAAGAAACTTTCATGGAAATGTCATTTGATTTTCATAGGATTTATTTTAACATGGAGCTATGGGCTAAAATGTAAGGATAAATTATTATATATTTTGGTCCCATGAAATAATTTTTTCACTATTTTCATTTCAAAGTAGGTGATATTAAGTATAATCAAACACAAGATTAAAATTCTATATACAGAAAAATCATCAACTTGTCTTTTTATCACATAAATTAACATTTATTTTGTTAATGGTATCTTTTTCACTGACATGACATCTGAACAAGCATTAAACTCTTTAAAGGGTGACCTTAGTACAACATTACAGGAGACAATTTAAAATTTTTTTAAATAGAAAAAGTTTTAAGTAAAAGAAAACCCCTACATGTTACATTCCTAAACAAATATCCAGGAAAAAAATTAACTCACATTTAAATACTTTTCATTTTGTTGAAGTATAAAATATTGAATTCTACATTTTTAAACACTATTTTAAGTATCAGGGAAGTCTCTCCATAACTACCAATATGTTCCAGTACTTCCATATCCAGTATGTGTTTCTAAAATATCTTGAATTCTGAAAAATAAGTAGGAAAAAAATGTAAATTGCCGTTCACAATATTGTTTTTAATAAATTTAATCATGATGAAATACACAACTAAATTCACTATCTTAACCACTTTTAAGTGTGCAGATCAGTAGTATAAAGTATATTTGCATTGTTGTGCAACCAATCTCCAGAATTTCTTGTGAAATTGAAACTCTGTATCCATTAAACAATAAATAATTCTCCCTTCCTACCTCCTCCAGTCCTTGTTAACCACCATTATATTTTCTGTTTCTGTGATTTTGACCACTGTAGGTACTTCAAAGGAGATGTATACAGTATGTCTCAGTATGTCTTTTTGTGACAGGCTTATTTCTGTAAGCATGTCCTCAAGGTTCATCTGTGTTGTAACACTTGAAAGTTTTCTTCCTTTTCAAGTCTGAATGATTTTCCATTGTGTATATGTATCATATTATGTTTACCCACTGGATGCATGGGTTGCTCCCACCTTCTCACTATTGTGAATAGTGCTATGAACATTAGAGTATAAATAAAGAGTACACTTTCTTTTGTAGGTATATCCAGAAGTGGATATTGGGCATCATATGGTAGTTCTTTTTAATACTTTGAGGAACATCTGTGCTATTTTCCATAGCATTTGTGCCATTTACAATCCCATCAAGAGTACAAAGGGGTTCCTATTTCTCCATATGCTCACCAACACTTGTCATCTTCTGTTTTCCACAGTAGCCATCCTAATGGGCATGAGGTAATATGTGGTTTTCATTTCATTTCTCTGATGATCTGTCTTAAGCATCATTTTGGCCTTTTGTATATATTCTTTGGAGAAATGTCTATTCCTTTTTTTTTGAGACAGAGTTTTGCTCTGTTGCCCAGGCTAGAGTGCCATGGGGTCAGCCTAGCCCACAGCAACCTCAAACTCCTGGGCTCAGGCAATCCTCCTGCCTCAGCCTCCTGAGTAGCTGGGACTTCAGGCATGTGCCACCATGCCTGGCTAATTTCTATATATTTTTAGTTGTCTAGCTAATTTCTTTCTATTTTTAGTAGAGATGGGGTCTTGCTCTTGCTCAGGCTGGTCTCGAACTCCTGAGCTCAAACTATCCGCCCACCTCAGCCTCCCAGAGTGGTAGGATTACAGGCGTGAGCCACCGCGCCAGGCCAGTATTTTATTCTTTGTGATGCTACACTAAATGGAGCTATTTTTTAAATTTCTTGTCTGATTGTTCATTGTTACTATACAGAAATGCAAGAAATTTGTGTTGATTTTCTATCCTGCAACTTTGTTGAATTTTTGTGCAATCTTTAGGGTTTTCTACATATAACATCATGTCCTCTGCTTAGTCTTTTGTGTTGTTGTAACAGAATACCAGATGGCTAGGTGCGGTGGCTCTTACCTGTAATCCCAGCTCTTTGGGAGGGGGAAGCCGGAGGACTACTTGAACTTCTGGCCTCAAGTAATCCTCCCATCTCACCTCCCAAAGCAGTAGGATTATAGGTGAGCCATGGCACCTCACCTTAATTCTTGACTACACGCTAAAAATTAGATCTTATATTTTAAACTTCCCAAGCATATTTATTAATGACCCTTTTGGTTTACTTTATCATCTCTGTAAATCCTTGGGTTATGATATAGTTGTTGGTGTTCTATCTTTCATGGGTGGAATAGTCAAGCATTTCATCTGTTCATTGACATTTTTAAAATTAGTTTTTCAGCATGAGACTGCACAGGTCTAGATTTAGCCTTCAGAGTTCTGGCAGCTCACTCTTCCATCCTCAACTCCTCTAGCCCAGGGTAAATTTTGCTGAATTGCTGAATCATTGGGTTGGTAAATATGGACTTTTAATTATGGAAATGTTTTATTGTGGAAAATTCTTTAACCGTATACATAAAATAAAGCCTTATCCATAACCCAGCTTTGAGAACATTTAAAAAATATTCTATCCAGCATTTCTATTGAGTTTGAAACAGGAGGTAAAGTTTCTTGTTTTAACTCAGTCCAGCATCCTAGTGGAAAATTTTTTGCTTTCAACACAGAAGATACCTTAAAGATGGTTCACATGTTCAACAGCTGTGTAATATACCAATGTATTGTAGTCTATTCATCTAATCCCCTCACTATATTACCAAGTTATACCAATTTATGTCTACCAATTCCATTATACTCTTAATGATCTTTCTGTATAACTTTAAAAAGTTTAAGTCTACAGTGCTTCTAAAGATATATTCACTACACTTCAGGTATTAGGTAAAAGTGACACCTAATAATTTGTTAGACTCCTGAAGATAGTGCTGATTGCAATAAATATTTACAAAGCCTGGTTTCAGACCGACATTTGAAAGTCCATTTGTTACTTAAGTTTTACCTGCAGCGCTTTTCAATGAGACATTAATAAAACTTCCTGGGCCTGCCTTGAGTTCTTGCCATTTTTCTTTCCATTTGTTTTTTCAACTGATGGGCTTTGTACCTCTCTGACATTCCCTTAAGCGCCTCCGGGATGTTCTGAAATTATTAATAATAATGTTGTTAAGAGTCTGTTTTCTGTTCTATAATATCCTAAAATGCTTCCAAATCATTTCAGATAATCTGTACAACTTGTTACATGGCATCTTCCAAACAGAAATTGTTTCTCTGCCTATTAAAATTAAAATCCATCTTCAGGCCACAAAAAATTAAGCAAAATTAAAAACACCCATCATTACACTACTGCTTCCCAATGCCCTTAACATGCCCTTATCTGCTATCCCTTTCTACACATCCTTTTTCCCACTTCTGCACCTGAACATGTTCCCCCTTCTGGGACTTTTATCCCATCTTCTAACTCTCCCCACCTCCACCCCATTGGTTTCTTCCTCAGAGCTTTCATTGCTGACCCATTAGATTAGGTTCCCCAAATATATGCTTCCAGAACTCCTTATCTTTGTCATGTTATAGCCCTCATAACATTTAAAAACTCATTTATATCTGTCTTTTCTGATAGCTGGCAAACCCCAGTCCAGTACCCAGCATAAATGACTTCAACACTAGAGAAGTTATGATAAGAGGTACATTACTAATGAGTTACATATACTCACTTGATTTGCTCTTTGCAGTATATCGACCAATTCTGCTGCAATTCTCCAGTCACTTCTTGTGACAAGAGTTATTGCAACACCTGTTCTCCTGTGTGGGGGGAGGGGAGAAACTCATGTAATTTCATTTATAATATGCATTCACGATTCAGTGAATATAGAATAAAACAGAAAATAAAAGCAGACAACTTTTTCATGAAAGTCCAAGTATGTATTAAGATTTAGCTTCAAACAGATTTAGAATCTGAATCTACAGTTATTTAAACATCCTAAGGGGGTATATGATACAGTACTGCTGATAAGGAGAAAAGGTCCTCTCAAACCCATGCCAACTGTGGGCAATTTGTCAACGATGTTGAGAGTAAGTGCTGAGTACAGAGCATAGTGCCATTATGATACTAGAGATAAAACAAAGAGTAGCATCAGAACAGTTGCATGAAGTGAATCATGAGGGGATCTGGTTGAATCTGTAACAGGCCAAATGGACAGGGATAAAGTAGTCAGGCAGATTCTGGGGAGGAGCAGAAATTTAGATGTTTTCTCGGCTAGAAAACTCCCCTCTTTGAGGGGAGTAATGACATTCCAGAATTGGCCTCTTTTAGGGTGGGCTGTGCTTTCTTACCCTGCTCTTCCAGTCCGCCCTATTCTGTGAACATACTCCTCAATGTTCCTTGGAAAGTCATAGTTATATACGTGAGTAATATCGTGAACGTCCAGACCTCGGGATGCTAAGTCCGTGGCAATTAAGATTCTTACTTTTCCTAAAGAGTCAAGCCAAATAAATATTAAACGATTCTGGCATAAACCAACCCAAGACATAAAATGAAATGTGTATTTGCCCTTATTATTTAACCACATTATTACTTACATTAATAACCCTTACTTAGTAAATATGAAAAAACCATTTTTCTTTAACTACTGGCAAATTACAGTACACAAATACCATGGTTCAGCAAACTGTCCCTAAGCTATGTCAGAAAGATACATGCTTTTCAGGTAAATTAAGATGTGCCTCCCTTTGCAAATTAGTATCTTGATATCTAGGTTTAAAAACCATCTTTTTACAGTTTAGCTCGATAGTTCTTAGAGGCAGGTTTATATTTAGAGCTCTAAACAAGTATAGTTCTGTAATACAGAAGCTGAGGACAGACTTTAGAAATGGGTTCCATGAAAAGATGCGATCGGGCACAGTGGCTCACGCCTGTAATCCTAGCACTCTGGGAGGCCGAGATGGGCGGATCACTCGAGCTCAGGAGTTCAAGACCAGCCTGAGCAAGACCCCATCTCTACTAACAATAGAAAGAAATTATCTGGCCAACTAAAAATATACAGAAAAAATTAGCCGGGCATGGTGGCTCATGCCTGTAGTCCCAGCTACTCAGGAGGCTGAGGCAGGAGGATTGCTTGAGCCCAGGAGCTTGAGGTTGCTGTGAGCTAGGCTGACACCATGGCACTCACTCTAGCCTGGGCAACAAAACAAGACTCTGTCTTGAAAAAAAAAAAGAGAAAAAGAAAAAGCAAAGATGTTATCACTTCTGCCAAGCCCAGGCATTGGACTTATTTTAAACTGCAAAAATACTAATTATATAAAAGTACCCGTTTTAAAATCTTGTAATGCCTTTTCTCTGTCTCTTTGTTCCCTGTTGCCGTGTAACGATTCCACTGATATATGTCGGAGAATCAGGTCACTTGATAAATGATCCGCACTGAAGGAAAAGATAAAGTCAACATTCTTACATGCTCACTCTATTACCACCATCAATTCACCACTTTTACTTCTATTACCAAAAGTCTGTAATAACATAAGGTAGCACCTATCCCTCCCATTTGAAATAAGTATACAAATGGAAATAATTCCAATCCATTTGACTAATTACAATGGAAGTGCAAGAAAAAATACTTACACAGCCTTTCGGCAAACAAAGACAATGACTTTGTCGTTAGGTGACAAATGTTCTAGAAAAGTTTGGATATGACTTCGTTTTTCCTCTTCTGTTGTTACAATCACACTTTGTTCTACGGAGCTCACAGCCTAAAGGATTGAAAAGAACATAATACATCAACATTGAGGGGGACACCCCATATATCAGCTCAAAAGTACATCTTATTTCTACCATTGGTTAATGTTTTAATAATCTAAAAGAAAGGCAGCAATCCTAGCAAAGTTACTGTGTTTCTACTCCAAATGTATAGCTTAGCCTTTCGCTTTCATCATTCATTCACCCATAAGTTGGGAATACTTGAATGCTTGGCAGAGTGTGCTGAAAGCAACTGGTTGCCATTGTAGGAAAAGAACAAATCCATGAGGTGAGGCCAAGCTAACCAAGTCTATCATCTTGAATTTGGGGTATTGCCCTTACACAAGAATCTCAATGAGTATTCTGACAATATAATACAAAATCTCAATACTATTGGCACCATTCTTTGGCCCACAAAGAGATAACAATCATTTTATAAAATAAGTTTTATTTGATTAGCATTTGTAATCTCTAATGAAATAGGTGATGACCTAATTTTACTTATTAATGATTAAGTAGAAGGCCAGAGGGCACAGTGGCACCTGACTGTAATCCCAGCTACTGGGGAGGCTGAGGCAGAAACATCACCTGAGGTCAGAAATTCAAAGCTATAGGCCGGGCGTGGTGGCTCACGCCTGTAATCCTAGCACTCTGGGAGGCTGAGGTGGGTGGATCGCTCAGGTCAGGAGTTTGAGACCAGCCTGAGCAAAAGTGAGACCCCGTCTCTACTAAAAATAGAAAGAAATTATCTGGCCAACTAAAACTATATATATAGAAAAAATTAGCCGGGCATGG
The DNA here is from genome assembly GCF_020740605.2 of Lemur catta. NCBI lineage: Eukaryota > Metazoa > Chordata > Mammalia > Primates > Lemuridae > Lemur > Lemur catta. The sequence continues at coordinate 74,137,999 of NC_059129.1, read as the reverse complement.
TAGCGCATGTCTGTAGTCCCAGCTACTCGGGAGGCTGAGGCAGTAGGATCGCTTGAGCCCAGGAGTTTGAGGTTGCTGTGAGCTAGTCTGACGCCACGGCACTCTAGCCCGGGCAACAGAGCAAGACTCTGTCTCAAAAAAAAAAGCTATAGTACAGTATGATTGCCTGTGAATAGCCACTGCTCTTTAGCTTGGGCAACATAGAGACCCCATCTCTAACTTAAATAACACAAAAGCCAACAGAACTTTATATTGGAGGGGTCCAACTAACAATATATGAACCCAACAATCCATCTCAATTTCATAAAAATGGAACAGGCTCACATTTATGCATGTATGTAGATGAATGTTTAGACCCTGATTCTATCAGGTTTAACAGATTGAGATTTTAAATTTGAGAAATTAGTACTACGGTTATGTTAAAATTAATCTTAGACATACTGAAATATTTATGGATATAGTTATATGCACCAGGGATTTGCTCTAAAATTGGGCAGATGCTATGCCACAATTACCTATATTTAAAATTTCTATAATAAGAAATGCATAAAATAGTAATAAAAAGCAAAGCTTACTACAAGATCCAATGTTCCCACATAGACAATCATTGGTGTTTTCAAATATGACTGTGCGAGTCGCCTAACAGCATATGGCCAAGTTGCACTGGAAATAGAAGACACAAACATTAAAGATTTATGGTAAATTAACATTACTATATTTCCTTGAGTATGCCATGAATCAAGTTATTCACAAAAGACAAATTCAGGTACTTTCTCTTTTCAATTAGGCAGATTCAACAGTTAAGATTCCCTAAAAATTGCTCAACAATAGTAAAGCTACTAGATGAAAAACTTAATAGGTTTAATAGGTTTTTGTAAACCTAAGGTGAAGACCTATATCCCTTCAACAAAATTCTAGCCTAGAAAAACACAAATGGAATTACTGTTAGTTTAGTTCTCTTGGCCCTTACAAAAGAAAAAAAATCCAAACAAAAAGTTCTTCTGAGTGTTAGTAGGCAAAACTGAGTGCTTATGCCAACTAAATCTCTTTAAATATACTGATCAAAGCATATACAAATTTTAATGTTCTTCAACCACTTATAATGAAAGTTACCACTTTTTATGCCTTCATAGTAATTATAATGAAATCCAACTTCGCTTTTCTTGAAATGGTAAGATTTGTAAGAAACAAATAGGGGAAACTTAGTATATTTCCTCAATTATATACTATTATTAATGACAAAGGATATAAGGAGAGGAGAAATTAGTCTATAGATCAGTCTGGATTCAAACCATCATTGCTTTCAGTTTTATCTTGGGAGAAACTATTCATTAATCAAATGTCTCTTTCTATGGACAGGTAGGTGATCCTTTATTCAAATGTGAGACCTCTGAATAAGTAAATGTTTTTTATAGAAATCTTCATCTATAAGTTAGGAAACCCCATAGTCATGAATACAGTAGTCTGCCACAGCTATGCTTAGTTGCTAAACTAAGTGATGACATATTTGACCTAAAGATCTAAAAAAGTACTTTCAATGAATGCCCTAAGATAGTTTGGAAATCAAACAGAATGGGATTCAATTCCACTAATTTCTGTTTTACACAGTAATTAGGCATTACCTACCTTGTCATAATAGTCTGCCTATCTGGGCGTACATCTAACAAAATCTTCATAATCTGGGGTTCAAATCCCATATCAAGCATCTTGTCTGCTTCATCTAAAACCTACATTAACAATGAAGAACGTGGCTGGATTAGTTATCGGAGGCAGCCAGAATGTATGCTTTATTTAGGAATAGAACACTTAGCATTTTCTCATTTGCCTTATTACCCACTTCATTTTAATTTCTTCACAGTGGTCAAAATAACTATGTCATCTGTAGTTATAAGTATCATAGACTGGTTTTGGTTGGCTTTCCAAAAGATTCTAAATCTATTTAATGAAAAAAATTTATATCTAAAATATCCCAAGATGGCCCCTTTTGTTACAGAGGGATTTGTTCGCCATTCTGTGGCAAACATATCTTGCACTTACTCTGTAAACCTATTTTGCCCCTCCCCAATAAATTTCATTCCATGCTTGTCTTAAAAAAAAAAATATCCAAGTAGATTAATTTGTTTGTACTTATCTGCATTTTCATAGATTGATAAACATGTATAATTTAAATTATTTTAAATATTTTTAACATGCCAAAGGGAATTAGAAATCTTCCTAGAACCTAAAACCATTATGAAATAAATCTTACACTATTAAAAAAATATTTTAATAAAAGTTCATGAGCCAGGTATGGTGGCATGAACATGCAGTCTCAGCTACTTGGGAGGTTGAGGCAGGATCACCTGAGCCCAAGAGTTTGAGGCTGCAGTGAGCTATGATTATGCCACTATACTCCATCCTGGGCAACAGAGCAAGACCCTGTCTCAAAAAATAAGGTCAGTTCCTTTTCTTCCTAGCATCCCAAAGCCCTTCTCCATGATTACCAGGTAGGTTACGCTCTTCAAAGTGACAAAGTTATTCATTTGCAGATCATTCAACCTTCCAGGTGTTGCAATGACGATATCTACACCTTTTCTAAGATCTTCAATTTGTCGGTCTCTATCTCCACCACCGTATACACAAACACTTAAAAAAAAATCCAGAGGTTCATGTTCAGGCAAAGAATATCTCTTCACAACTCAAAATCCCAACCTACACAGGCATTTTGGGTATAAAATAAGTTAAAAAGAAAATAAGAGGCCAGGTGCAGTGGCTCACGCCTGTAATCCTAGCACTCTGGGAGGCCAGGCAGGTAGATCTCTACTAAAAACAGAAATTATATGGACATCTGAAAATATATATAGAAAAAATTAGCCGGGCATGGTGGCACATGCCTGTAGTCCCAGCTACTTGGGAGGCTGAGGCAGGAGGATTGCTTGAGCCCAGGAGTTGGAGGTTGCTGTGAGCCAGGCTGACGCCAGGCCCGGGCAACAAAGCAAGACTCTGTCTCCAAAAAAAAAAAAAAAAAAAAAAAAAAAAGTATAAAAATAAAAGTATCATACCTTTAATGGAATCTGCCCCTTTCTAAGAACTATGCACACCCAACCTACAGTGGTGTGTCCTAAAGAACCATGCCTGTACCATTACTTGTCGCTATTGTCCAGGCTATAATTAAATCAGGGGCTAATTCCTATCCCTCTAAATGTGTGAAAAATGGGAAAAGATAACTTATAACTGATTAATATATAATAGTAGTGAAGGAATTGCCAAAAACAGGACTTACCTCTTAAGTCCTTTATATGAATATTTCGAACATTCAGATTCCACTTGAATAGCTAGTTCACGAGTGGGTGTGAGAACTAACATACCGGGTCTGCCCCTTTTTCCTCTAACTCTTTGGAGAGAAAACAGATTAACATTAGATTACCTGTCTCAGATGCATGGTACATTCATTCAGTGGTTTCAAGATTTATACCAAGGAGTATTGAAGTCAGACATAGTCACAGACATATTTATACCTTTTCTGAGAAGGTGTATGATTAAAAGTTCCCAATGGTATACTACAGACTTTAGTTTACTAATTATCATCCACACACCTAACAAAATAGCTGATACTATGTAGAAATGCCAAAATACTTCCCTGTAAGAACATTTTCAAAGAGTTAAGATTATTTTACTTAGTTTAGTGATAAGTTTTTATAAACTTCTTCTGATTACAAAATCAATACACATTTACCAAAAAGTAGGGAAATTAAAAAATCCACACACAAAACCCTACTTTCCAATACCAACCATGTCATTTACCATGGTCTTTTCACTAACATTTAAAATGCCAAGCATTTTCTTACCAGAGAACATAATTTAAAGCAGTTTGTTTCAAATGTTGTCACTATTAAGGCTTTTAGTAGATATTAGCTCTTACCTCCTAAAAATGTTTTGCCAATTTATACTTTCAGCAGTACAGTGTAACTATCTACTTCCTTACATCCTCAGAAGCTAGGTATTACCTTTTGAACAATGCAACAGATAAAAGAAACTTTAATTACACTTTTGGTGTCCCTATCTGTTAAATCCCCATAAGAGAACCCAGCCATAGGAATTCTTACTTTGGTTGACCGTCTAGATGAATAAATCCAGGCATTAAATAGGACAACGTCTTTCCTGTTCCTGTTTGGGCTATTCCTATAAGGTCTATTCCTTGTAGAACTATTGGCCACGATTGTGACTGAAACAGAAATTATAAACATTAAAACAAAAATTATCTTTTTGCCAACAGTTCCTCCTCTCCCTGCTCCAATCTTTCAGCAAAGATTTCTTGAGTGCTAGGTGGGAGGTGCTGGGAGAACGTATAAGAGTTCCTCCCTGGTGATTTAACTTCTAACAATCAGATAACACTATTTTAGGGGAAAACAACATTCAGAGAAAAATTAGAATTATGGAAAGCATACCTGAATAGGTGTTGGCTTTTGAAAACCTGCCTTTTTAATGGTTTCTAAAATTTCAGGGTAACATTGAAAGGCATCAGCAAATGTGCAGGTAGGATTAGGGATTGGTCGTTTTTCACCATCTTTCAAATCATCACACATTATATTAAAATTTTCCTTTCTTTAAAGAAAAAATAAAACAAAGATTAGTGGCTTTGGTCACTGTACTCCCCAAGAATGAAATTTTCCAAAATCAGTTCAGGTCCTATCTAGAAATTCAGTTGTAACTGATAAAACCGTAACTATAAGCTAGTTATGGTAAAATGTACTGAGAATAGCTGCAGGGGGAAGGAGGAAAAATCTGATTATATGCATGAGTGGGCCAATGACTGTCTCATGGATGAAAAATTACCAAGAATAAAGCCTGAAAATAAGCTTCATAATTCAAAACCAGATTTGGCAAACACTTGAGGGCCTATACAATTTCCCACACATTTCCTTCATTAATCCACAATCCTGTGAAGTAGAAATTATTCTCATTTGACAAGTGATCATACAATTAGTTATTTGCCCTGGGTCTGAGCCTCATCTTGACCCCCCTTTCTGCTATTCTGCACAGTCTTAGTTTTCTATCAGACTTTAATAGTAAAAACAGTTGCCATTAAAACATTCCAATTTCAGGCAATCTAGCCCCGGGTGACACAATGAGACTGTCTCAGGGGAAAAAAGAGGAAAAGAGGAAAAGTTGAATGTATCTTGGATAGACCTCTAAGTAAAACATTCTAATTTCAGATAAGGATAGAAGAGTGTCAGAAGTTACTCTAATACAGGTATCAGATCAATTTCTTTTTCAATTCTCATGTATTAGAGAAGCAATTCTCTAAAACTGCTGTCCAATACAGCAGGTACTAGCCACATGAGGCTAAATTTAGAAATATAAATATTCAGTTGGTCAGTTATAATAGCCATATTTTTAGGTGCTCAATAGCTGCATATGGCTACTCCATTAGACACAAATATAGACCATTTTTCATCATTGCAGAAAATTTTACTGGATAGCAATGCTCTAATATATATATCATGTACAATGCAACCATTTTTTTCCTTTGAATATGGAAGGTGCAATCCCCAAATGCAATCACTTTACATCTTTGCCTAAAATACTAATAACTATACAAAAACTCAATTCAGCAAGGTAATAAAGCTACCCACCTCCAATTGTCTACTTCCACCTGGGTCATCGAGCTTGTTGCTGTTGACTCTTTGTAAAAGTTTTTCTCAATCGGAGGTAAGTCTGGGACCAAGACAGAATCCATTTTTTGACAATGAGAATCTACATTTACATTTCATTAACACTTACAGTCAAGCTATAGAAATCAAACTAAAATGTTTACCATGAATATACAGTTTTAGACAATTTTATTCTTTGCCAGCCAGGCTTTATGCCAATCTGAATGATCCCCCCTTTGGCTTGTGTTTCTATTACATTTTTAACCCAAGACAGGAATCTCTTAATATTCAAGTTTATAGTAAAAGAAAACATGTCTTACAAGACATAAAAGCACCATAATTAAATCTGCTATCAATCATAGTACATGATTTTTATCTTTTATTTCAAAGTCCATCCTATCACTTTTTTTCTTTTTTATGTTTTTTTTTTAGCCAGTCAAATTTAGCAGTAGGGGGTTGAATGCCCATCCCATTACTTTTTAGGAGTTAAATTTATATCCTTGGTCTACTCTTTGAAGCTATGTTTCTTTTTAAGAGACACCTCTGTCACCCAGGCTGGAGTGCAGTGTCATGATCACAGCTTACTATATCCATGAACTCTTGGGCTCAAGTGACCTTCCCGCCTTTTCCTCTCAATGTGCTAGGATTACAGGGGCAAGTCACTGCGCCCAGCCCTTTGAAGCTACATTTCTTAAATGCCTATCGTAGCTGTTCCAAACTTCCAATCTTTCCCCTGGTCCTCTATCCCAAACCTCCAACACATATATTATCAAGGCAGCACTGGAAACTTGACATGCAGAGATGCTAGCCAACCCAGTGGCCTTAATCACTGTTAATATTTTGCTCACATTAGTGCACTGGCTTTTTAATTTTAAATAAAAGATGCTGTATTCCTGCCCCATTCTGATAGACAAGGTTAGTGCTTGAATTTATCTTGAAACATTTTCCCCCAGGTATAATGTTCTAAGTGAGAAATTTCATTTAAAATGCAAATAAACATTCTTATGCTAAGTCTGACAAAAAAAATTAAAGAGAAAGAAAGATTGAAAATTTTTAAAAATAAATGAAATGCAAACAAAAAGAGGCCTGTCTCAAAAACTGTTATGCTTCTTGTAATTTAATAATTTATGTTTATTCCCTTTACATTTTCCCCTTGGGCCTGCCTGATTTATTTATTAACCTATCAACCTTTTGCAGCGAGTTACCTCAAATAACACAAAGTATAAATAAATATATTTAATCTTCCACTTACAGCATAAATCACAGCAGGTAACTCTCATGACCTAGGGAATCACATTTTAAATTACTATTTTTCATATAGATTTCATTACTAAAAATAAGGCACAGACTTTTAACAGAGGATAAAAACTGCAGTTTCTAGCTGGTCTAGGTAGGATGAAAAAAAAAAAACCCAAAACAAAAATAAAAACAAAACTGCAGTTCTAAGAAATAATACATGTAAATGTTAGCATGCAGCACTGACCTGCCCACTTTTTTTTTTCCCATTTCAAACCTTCCTGTCTAATTTGATCCCAATCTATCAAAGGCCGATCTTCTGCAGCAACATTGTCATCTGTGCCTCGACCTCTTTCAACAGAAGGTTGGAAGGCAATAATATCTGTTGAAAGTATTTTACTGATTAGTTTTCTATCATTTTCTAGTAACCAGATAATGCTTGAAATATAAAATTTAGGGTTTCCAAACCCAAGTGCCCATGAGTGAATTAATAAAATGTGGTATATGTATACCATGGAATACTACTTAACTACAAAAAACAATGGTGAGCTAGCACCTCTTATATTATCCTGGATAGAGCTTGAGCCCATCCTTCAATGTGAAGTACCACAAAGATGGAAAAACATGCACCACATGTACTCACCATCAAATTGGTACTGACCAACACTAAGGTGCTCACATGGTAGCAATACTCACTGGGTACCAGATGGGGTAAACCCACATCTAATGGAAGCAGAGCCCACTGTATGGGGGAAGGGCACGCTGGTAGCCCTGGCTTGGGTGAGGCAAACACACTACATGTAACCAAAATATCTGTACCCCCATAATCTGAATTTTAAAAAACATTTTATTTAAAAAATATTTGGGGTTCCATTCTACAGTATATTTAACAACTTATGAAAAATTTAATTTATTGGAGAGGGGAAGAAAAATGGCATGAGTCTAGTGTGTGCTAAAATACTGTCATACACATTACTTAATCCTTACAATAGTCCTGTGATGCAAATACCCCAGGGTAACAGATAAACAAATGGGGCCTTAGAGGTTTTTTCCCAAGAAACACTAAGGGGCAATGCTGCCATCTAAACCCACATCTTCCTGTTCTACTTCCATGTTGCTTCTAGATATGGTTCAATGGCTTTTCTCTTCTAGATATATCTGAGATTTTTAAAATGCCAAACACCTAAGCAGTTTTCAAAGTCAGTCGTGGATCTGGGGATGAGTCAGGAGCCCAGGACCAATCTTTACCATTAGTATTAAAGTGGGTACATATTAAAAGGTTATTTCATTTTTACTCACCTGTGGCTAAAAGCAAAACTGCTAAGCTTAACCAGAGATCAAGTAGTTTTACTGTGAGGAAAAACGTATTCTGGAATTTCATAGAAAAGATTTGTAAGACTAGATTTATGGCAATCTAATGCTTTTTATAATGTAAGGATATCAGGTATAATGGCTTATAATATTGAAGGAAATTTAAAAAATTTTAAAGAGCTTCATTGGGCAAATATTACTTACCAACTTTGCGTTCTGAATAATAATTTTCCTCTTGTTTCTTAACAAAATCATCTATCACTGCTTTTGCTTTTGTTTGCATCGCTGTGGTGCCGAATATTTTCACTAACGATTCTGGATATCCTTTTATTATCTAGATACAAGGGGGAAAATGTGAGACTTAAGTCCCCTCACTCCAACAATCACTCAGACTTCAAAAAGTATAAAAGTATAAAGTAAATATAGTATTGTTATCAACCAATGTCTAAATTTCTAATTTGGAGATGCCACTTATATCCACTCTGGGATTGATCTCCTGTTTGGATGGGGAGGAGGACAAGCTGTAAACTAAAAAACTGACAGCTAGGGAATAAATTCAGCAAATAGCATAGAGGGGAAAATTAAGGCATTAATCTGACAGGTGATACTGTGGGTCTGAGTTCTCCCACCTGTAAAATGGTGATATTTGTTTGGCTAATCTCACCAAATTGTATGGCTTACATGGATTAACTTATATGCCAGGTAGCTAAGAGTTTATTGAACTGTCTGGCACTTACATAAATTTTTAACTTGATAGATTCTGTACACACACACATGTATACTGTTATGGAGTGATGTTTACAGGGCTGACATGTCATTTTGTGCATAGAATCTGCAAGTAACACCTTTAAGCACACATAATTTCAGATACCCTCATTGATTGAATATTTTTATGAAGAGATGGCTCTGATAGCAGAGTGCCAGGAAATGGGTGGAATACTCAAGAGGGAGTAGGGGAGGAGACTGGACAGTCACCAGGCCAGATCAAGACAACCATGCTAAGGAGTATGACTTTAAGGGCTTGAGATACTATGAAAGGTTTTTATGCAGCACATGGACATGAACACATAATTTGTATTTTAAAAAGACTGTTCTGGACCAGGCTCGGTGGCTCCCGCCTGTAATCCTAGCACTCTGGGAGGCCAAGGTGGGAGGATCACTTGAGCTCAGGAGTTTGAGACCAGCCTGAGCAAGAGCAAGACTCTGTCTCTACCAAAAATAGAAAAATTAGCCAGGTGTGGTGGCATGCATGTGCCTGTAGTCCCAGCTACTTGGGAGGCTGAGACAGGAGGATCACTTAAGCCCAGGAGTTTGAGGCTACAGTTAGCTACAATGACACTGCTGCACTCTAGCAAATGAGTGACAGAGTGAGACCCTGTCTCAAAAAAAAAAAAAAAAAAAAAAAGACAAAGATTGCTCTGACCACACTGGAGAATAGTTAGAGGGCACTGGAATGTAATGCAAATGATGGCATTTCCATCCAGAAGTATAGGAAATAGGTAAGACTCAGTAGTGGATGAGGATAAGGAGAGGGAAGTACCACAACAGATAATCTGAGATTTCTGGCTTGAGAACTCAGTGAATGATGCTGCCATTTGCTAAAATTGAGAACACAGGATCTCGTAAAGGTTTGAGAAAAGGGGCTCTGGAAGGGAGCATCTGGGGCATGATAAATAGTCCAAAGACTTCATTCTTACTTGGAGATTGTAAAGATTTTTACATCCAAGAGTCACAACTGGAACCAACTACAGCTCAGGTGGGTTTTTGAGAATAGCAGTTTGAAGAGCTTTGGTAACTTATTTAATTTACCACAGGATGTTAATAGCTGAGCAGAAATTAGAGTAGGTGCTTCCTTAGGAATGAACTATGTTCTTTTAGGGCTTCAGAACACAATGACTTACCTGTATCTTGGTACTTGTTGTTCTCTGGATATCTTTTATATGTGACCCACCACGACCTGTTTTTAAAAATAAAGGAATGTATGATTGTAAGTTGGAATCAGTTAACAGGGATTTACCTATTTTCCTCAAAGAACCTTCTCTAGTTCCTCCCCCAAATCATTCAAAGTCTCCTGGGGTCCAATAATTACTTTGTTTGGAAAGAGGGAAGAGATTTCCATTCCAAATTTTGGTGGGTATTCGGAGGCTTCTTTCCCAGAGATAACTGTAGGCAAAGGATTCTCTATCAGCTCACACAAAAATTGGATCGAAAGTGCTGGAGAGGATATGGAGAAATGGGAAACTTTTCACATTGCAAAAGACTTGAATAGAAATTTTTCCAATGACATACAAATGTCCAACAGGTATAAGGTGTTCAGTATCACCAATCACTTAAATGCAAATCAAAATCACAAAGAGATACCACCTCACACTTGTTAGGATGGCCATTATCAAAACCAAAAAAATAACTAGTGTTGGTGAGGATGAGGAGAAAATAGAACTCTTGTGCACTGCTGGTGAGATTGTAAAATGGTACTGTCATTATGGAAAACAGCATGAAGTTTCCTCAAAGAAATTAAAACTATCAGATGATCCAGCAGTCCCACTCCATTGTATACATGTAAAAGAACACAGATATCTGCACTCCCATGGTCATAGCCGCACTATTAAATAATCAAAATGTAGAAGTAACCCATGTGTCTATCAGCTGATAAATGGATAAACAGTCAGGTATATACATAACAATGAATATCATCATGCCTTAGAGAAAATCCCATCCCTTGCTATAAGATGGATTAACCTGGAGGACATTATGCTAAGTGAAATAAGCCAATCACAGAACAATTACTGCATGACTCTACTTATATGGGCAAGCTAAGAAACAAATGGTGGTTTCCTGGAATAGGGGCAGTAGGAAACGGGGAGTTGTTGAATAGTTTTTTTTTGAGGCAGAGTGCCACTCTGTCACCCTGGCTAGAGTGCCATGGCATCAGCCTAGCTCACAGCAACCTCAAACTCCTGGGCGCAAACAATCCTTCTGCCTCAGCCTCCCAAGTAGCTGGGACTACCCCAGGTATGCACCACCATGCCCGGCTAAGTTTTTATGTATATATTCTTAGCTGTCCAGCTAATTTATTTCTATTTTTTAGTAGAGATGGGGTCCCACTCTTGCTCAGGCTGGTTTCAAACTCCTGGGCTCAAATGATCCGCCCGCCTCCACTCCCAGAGTGCTAGGATTACAGGCGTGAGCCACCACGCCCAGCCCAGGAATGATTTTTAAGACTGAAGATGTACAAAAAAAAAAAATCCTGTTTTTCAGCAGATAAATTATATGTAAAGCTAAAGAAACTAAAAGCAAGATATGGCTGATGCTCTGCGCAAATCTACAGTATCCTACACGTTTCCTTTGATTAATGGCTTTAAGTGGTGCTCATAGAAACAGACCAAATTCAAGTTTCATTTCTCATTTTGGGGTAAGCTGTCAAAAGCCCTGACCTTTTAAGCGTTCCTCTTCATCCCTAAGATTTCATAAATTTTCTAGAAATCTCCCCAAAACGTTGTCTCCGTAGAAGATGAATCATACGACACTATTCTAGCACCAGAAGGTCTTAGAAACAGCTCAGGGAGACCTGAATCAACTGCTTGGAGGCGAATGGGAAGGGAGCGCCCTTGCTCAGGCTCCGCCACCGACCCCACTCACGATCCTTCCCCGCCCTTGCCCACCACGTCCATTCTTTTGCTCACCGATCACCAGGCCGACGAAGTGGTTTTTCAGGCCAAAACAAAGAGGTGGATCCTGCAGACCAGCGTCTCTCCCGCCGCCACCTCTGCCGCCCCTACTAGCCTGGGGACCTGTGCGCTTCGCTTCCACCGCTGGCCTCCTCTCTGGAGCGCGCGACGCTGTAGAGCTTCGCCGGGAAGCAACGACCCAACTGGAGGCGTTGGTTCCTGTTTTTTGCCCAGACATGATTCTAAGAACAGGTGCGTCCGACGTCGTTCCAATCCGCTCCCCGGCACTCTCACGCGCGGTTTTGCAAGACTGCCGTGCCGGGCAGCCTTGCAGCCGCTATTTAAGGAGCCCGCACGAGGTTCACCCCGCCTCTGCTTCCGCCCCACCTGGCTCTTGCCACACAGACATTGGTCGGTGAGCGTTGTGGGTAGGCCCTTCCCGGTTTAGCCAACGCGTTCTCTTAATCGTGGGAGTGTGCCTTAAACTGATCAATGCGCCTGATTTTATTTTCCTTTTCGGGCTTGTGATTTCTCCCAAGTCCCACTTTGCGCCTCGCCCTACTAGACACCCACGCAAGGTACCCGCATCTCTGTGCCACAGAAACGTTTTTAACTGTGACTCGAATGCAAGTCACTTTTACAACATGACCCAATTTCACACATAAAAAACTTGAAACAAAAGGTTGACAAAACATTTACCCTTGCTACGTTAGCGGCGTTTTAATATATTTAAGCCTATTTCAGTTTTTTAAATGATTGTACGCCACAAAATTTACTTAATGATCCACAGTTTAAAAATCACTGACTTAAGGCCAGGTGCGGTGGCTCATACCTGTAATCCTAGCACTTTGGGAGGCCAAGGCAAGAGAATCCTAAGAGGCCATGAGTTGGAGACCAGCCTGGGCAACTTGGCAAGACCCCATCTCTTAAGAAACGAAAAAAATTAACTGGATGTAGTGGTGCACCTGTATTCCAAGCTACTTAGGTAGTTAAGGCAGGAGGCTCACTTGAGCCAAGGAGTTCAAGGGTGCAATGAGCTATGACCCTGTGAGTAAAAAAAAAGAAAAAGAAAAAGAAACCACTGGCTTGAGAGACATTGTTCAACTGTTCAATGCATCACACACTGTGACCTGAATGTTTGCTATGATTTTAGAGCTAAGGAAATAAATTGAATAGATGCGTGAAGCACTCCCATGATTGCAGCCTGGCTCTGTGGCTGGACATACAACCCCAGGGCTGCAAGCCAGCTGAGAGTGCCTTGTTAATTAGGAGTTTCCAATTGTCCGAACAAATCTCAGTTCAATTATCTGTCAAACATAGTGGACACCTATTACAATCTAGCCACTGTAGTCAGTACCATGGATTTTTTTTTTTTAAAGTACAAGACCTCCTCCATCCTGGGTTGAATGGATTAACCTATATCCAATTAACTGTATTGGCTGGGCGCAGTGGCTCACGCCTGTAATCCTAGCACTCTGGGAGGCCGAAGTGAGGCGGGTGGATCGCTCGAGGTCAGGAGTTTGAGGCCAGCCTGAACAAGAGTGAGACCCCATCTCTACTAAAAAAAATAGAAAGAAATTATCTGGCCAACTAAAAATATATATAGAAAAATTTAGCCGGGCATGGTGGCACATGCCTGTAGTCCCAGCTACTCGGGAGGCTGAGGCAGTAGGATTGCTTAAGCCCAGGAGTTTGAGGTTGCTGTGAGCTAGGCTGACGCCATGGCACTCACTCTAGCCCGGACAACAGAGCGAGACTCTGTCTTAAAAAAAAAAAAAAATTAACTTTGTTAATCCTTAATTCTAGTATCTCTGGAGAAATATGAATAAAATACTGTTGGAGTACCTAGGAAGTATATAAAAACATAAAAATAAGTGTTATGCATTTAATTTCTATTCTTTAATCCTTAATCTGAAATGGATAGCATTAACAATCTTTAGAGAGGAATTGTATTGGATTCAATTTGCTAATATTTTGTTGAGGATATTTGCATCTATGTTCATAAGAGATATTGGTCTGTAATTTGCAGAATCTCTTACAGAAAATAGAAGCAGAAGGAATAGTTTTTTTTTTTTTTTTTTTTTTTTTGAGACAAGGTCTCACTCTGTTGCTGGAGCTAGGGCTAGAGTTAGAGTGCAGAGGCAACAACATAGCTCGCTGCAACCCCAAACTCCTGGGCTCCAGTGCTCCTCCCACTTCGGCATAGAAAAAAGCCAGGAGCCATCAGCCTGGAGAGGGGAGGGAATACTTCCTAACACTGAAAGTGAACCCTAATATAAACCCTAATACAAACTAGGGATTTTCAGCGATAATGATGTGTTAATGTAGGTTCATCCATTGTAACAAATGTACCACTGGTAAGGGAGCTCTGGTGAGGGATATTGATGGTGGGGCAGGCTGTGTGTGTATGTTTGGGGAGGGATGGGGAGTAAATGGGAAATTTCTATACAGTCAGGCCTCCTTATCCCTGGTTCCACATACCTGGATTCAACCTACCACAGATGGAAAAAATAAATAAGTAAAAATAACAATAAAGCAATACACAATAATACAAACTTTTAAAGATACATCTTTTCATGGCAATCAGCTGCTTCAAGATGAAGCTGAATCTCTCTTTCCAAGCCACTAGCTGCCAGAAACTCATTGAAGTGAATGAGGAACACAGATTTATACTTTTTATGAGAAGCCATAGAAGTTGATGCTGAAGCTCTGGGTGAAGAATGGAAGGGTTATGTGGTTGGAATCAGTGGTGGGAAGGACAGTTAGTTTCCACATTGAAGCAGGGTGTTTTTGACTCCTGTCCATGTTTGCCTACTACTGAGTAAGGGATTTCCTGTTATAGACCAAGGAGCACTGGAGAAAGAAAACTCAAGACTGCTTGGGGTTGCACTGTGGATGTGAATCTGAGCATTCTCAACTCGGTTATTATTTTTAAAAAGAAGAAGAAGAAAAGAATATTCATGGACTGAATGAAACTATGTTGCCTTATACTGAAATTAAAAAAAGAGTTGTATGTAATCCTCAAAGCAAAAAAAAAGAAAAAAGAAACTATGGTGCCTTGTTACTTGGGGCCCAAAAGAACTAGCAGAATACACAAACTGTTCAATCTCTAAAGAACAGAATGTCTGCCAGAATGTTTTAAGAAAGCCCTTAAACAAAGGAAAGAAACCTAGGACCAAAGCCACTCAAGATTCAGAGTCTTGTTCCTCCCCACGTCCTGCAACACAAACGCCTGGAGTATTGCTCTGAAGAAACAGTTTACCAAGAAAAAAAAAGGAAGAGGCTATAGAATATGATAAACTTTTGGCCAAGAGAATGAAGGAGGCCACAGAAAAATGCCAGAAACAAATTGACAAGAGACACAGTCTGTCCTCTCTGAGAGCTTCTAGTCCTGAGTGCAGTCAAAAATAAATTTTTTTGAGTAACAAATAAATCAGGCTTCAAAATAGCAACCAGAAAAACAAAAGTAACTGATACAGTAGAACAGCTACTTACATGTCATTTACATTGTCTTAAGTATTGTAAGTAATCTTAGATGATTAGATGATTTAAAGGATATGGGAAGATCTTCATAGGTTATATGCAAATACTATGTTATTTTATGTAAGGAACTTGAGCATCCCGGTGGGTCCTGGAACCAACATACCCCCCTCACCCCAAATACCAACGAATGACTACTTTCCCACTCAGTTTTGCTGTTAACCTAAGATTGTTCTTTAAAACAGTCTTGTTAGAAAACTGTGTCTCAAACTTTTCATTTATTTATTTATTTATTTTTGAGACAAGGTTTTGCTGTGTTACCCAGGCTGGAGTGCAGTGGCCTTATCATAGCTGGAGGCAACCTCAAACTCCTGGCCTCAAGCGATCCTCCCTCCTTGCCCACTCAAAGTGCTGAGATTACAGGTGTGAGCCACTCCGCCTGCCCTGGCTGTTTTGTTTTTAATTGGATCAGCTGATTTCTTGAGTCTGGGCAGATGATTAGCGAACAACATTTTGATTCTTATGTTGTTAGGGGTGGTGAGGAAAGGCATATCTAAAATGGGAATTCAAAAGAAAATCCTGTTGATGTGTTGTAATTTAAAAAAAAGAAAACGGTGATTCCAGATTCCTTGTACTTTTGTGTATTTTGAATTTTTCACAAAATAGAGCAAAATGTATTATTTCCTAGACACTTAAGCCCTTTGCGATTAAAAGCGAAGGAATTGCTTATCTTAGGAATTAGAAGGGCATTCACGAGGCAAGCAGAAACCAGGTATGAATGTGGGGATTTCAGGTCCGATCTACCACCCACTTTTCCCCTCCAGACACAGAAAAGGATAAAGTCATATAGTTCTGAGGATCCCTGTAGGCTTTTTGTCTGCAGGCAGAAAGATTTCCACTCGCATGCATTTTTGCCTCAGGTGTGACCTGAAAGTTGACCACCAGTTACCGACCAGAAGGGGACTTGTCTCGCTTTACCCTCTTAATCTCGGAAGGCGACCCCGGCCTTTCTTGTCTGCCTGCTGGGCGGTTTTCTGATCCTCTGGCTTCCTCAAAGCTCCCCCGTCCGAACTGACTAGGGTGCTGAGTGACCCGCCTTCTCCGCACAGCGTCCCCTGGACTGCGAGGCGCCAGACGCAGCCCCCCTGGTTCCAGCTCGCGCCACAGCCTCCCTTGCATTTGCACAGTAGCAGGATTCCGGAGTGAGGCCCCTCCCTGCGCCCCCGTTCCCACCACCCCACGTTGGCTAGGCTGCGGTGGAAGAAGGGAGGGTCCTGGTGCCTTCGAACTTATTCCTCCAACCCTGCTAGTCAAGGAGCCACTTTCCCAAAAGGGAGCAGCAAATAGCGCGCCCTTGGCTCTCCGAGCAGGGGAATGTGCAACTTCCACTTGAGTTTAGGCAAGCACCCATGTGAGTTCAGTGGGAACCCTGATTTTGAAAAATACACCCCATAGGGTTTAATTTACCACCTGGACCAGAGTGGGTGGTATCATATGTTGAAGACTTACAACCTGCCAGGTTCTCTTCTTATCTAATTCTTAGAAAACTGTGAGGTGGGTGTGGACATCCCCATTTCACAGATGAAGAAACTGAGGTCTGAGAAGGCCTGCACTTGGGAACCCAGGTGGAAGTGATGCAAAAGCTGGGTATTTTCTGTCGTGTCATTTTGCGTCTCAATGGCCAGTGAGTGCATTTCCAGGAGAAAAAGGATTTCAGTTATCAAACTGCAATCCCTTTTTCAAGAAAAAGCTATACTTCCCCCGAACCGGGTTAGCTACCTTTAGCTTTAAGATGATTACAGACCTAATATATGTTCATTGCATACAATTTGGAAAAACAAAAATATAACCCAGAGATAAACTTATTCCTTCCAACTGTATTTTTTTTTTTTTTTTTGAGACAGAGTCTTACTCTGTTGCCTGGGCTAGAGTGTTGTGGCATCAGACTAGCTCACTGCAACCTCAACCACCTGGGCTCAAGGGATCCTTCTGCCTCAAGCCTCTTTAGTAGCTGGGACTAACGGCACCACCACGACAAACTAATTTTTTATTTTTTGTAGAGACAGGGTCTCACTGTGTTGTCCAGGCTGAACTCCAACTCCTGGCCTCAAGCAATCATCAGCCTCTGCCTCCCAAAGTGCTGGGATTACAGGCATGAGCCACCAGCTAAATTTTATAAAATAAGCATTTTCCCATGTTGTTAGACACACAATTCTTTGTAATTACATATATTCTTCTCTGTTTAAAAATGCAAAATCTTGGCCGGGCGTGGTGACTCACCGACTGTAATCCTAGCACTCTGGGAGGCTGAGGCGGGTGGATCGCTCGAGGTCAGGAGTTGGAGACCAGCCTGAGCAAGAGTGAGACTCTGTCTCTACTAAAAAAAAAAAAAAAAAAATAGAAAAGAAATTAGCTGGATAACTAAAAATATATAGAGAAAATTAGCCAGGCATGGTGGCACATGCCTGTAGTCTGGAGGGTGAGGCAGTAGGATTGCTTGAGCCCAGGAATCTGAGGTTCCTGTGAGCTGGGCTGACCCCACGGCACTCTAGCCGGGGCAACAGAGTGAGACTCTGTCTCAAAAAAATAAAAAAATAAATAAATAAATAAAATAAAAGAAAAAAAAGACATTAATATTTCAAAGGTGGAACTGATAAGATTTGTTTATGGGTGTGACATGTGAGACAAAGAGAGGAGTCAACCAAGTGAATGGTGGTAGCCTTTACTGAGAAGAACTCTAGGGAAGGGCAAATGTTGGGAGCAGGTTAAATGATAGATAAGATGCCTATTTTGGAGCAGCTGCCAGGTAAGGAGTTGGACATATTCGATTAATTTTGTACTTCATGATTCTTTGTACTTTGATACAAATAAAATTGCAAAAGAAAAAATGCACTCTCTAAAGAGAATAAAATGTGTTTGTGATTGTTACGTTTAAAGAATTTGCCCTTGGCCAGGGATGGTGGGTCATGCCTGTAATCCTAAGACTCTGGGAGGCCAAGGTGGGTGGATGATTTGAGCTAAGGAGTCCGAGACCAACCTGAGCAAGAGCAAGACCCCGTCTCTACTAAAAATAGAAGGAAATTAGCTGGACAACTAAAAATACATATATAAAATTAGCCGGGCATGGTGGCACAAGCCTGTAGTCCCAGCTACTCGGGAGGCTGAGGCAGCAGGATTGCTTAAGCCCAGGAGTTTGAGGTTCCTGTGAGCTGGGCTGATGCCAGGGCACTCTAACTTAGGCAACAGAGTGAGACTCTGTCTCAAAAAAAAAAAAAAAAAAAAGAATTTGTCCTCCCCAAACTGCCATCCAAACCTCCTATAAAACCCACCCCTCTCCCCTTCCTAGGGATGTGTTAGGCACACAGCCTTTGCCAGGCCCCTAGGGAGATAAAGGAATGAAGTGCAAAAGGGGAACTTACTTTCCTTATCCCTCCTGATAAGGACTACACTTATCCCTCCCGGTTCTTCCCTAGGGAGATGAAGGAATGGAATGCAAAAGGGGAACTTACTTGCCTTGTCTCTTCCTGTTGTTTGAAAAGAATTTATTTACTCCCCCCAGAAAAACCTTCTATAAACCCCAAGGCTCTCTCCTTTTCTCTCGTGGACGCCTTTTTCAGCCTCCACCCATGTGCTCAAAATAAACAGCATTTTGCTACACAGGCTTCGTGTCCTCCCATCCCCTCCAGTCCTAACAGTGATATTTGAGCCAATAATTTCAAATCTTGAGGTTCTTTTCTAATAGAAATGGTTAAAATATACAAAGAGGTTTTATGTAAGCAGATAGTAATAGCTGGTGTTTATTGAGTATTAATTAGCTTGGCACAGTTAAAAGCTTTACATGTATTAACTCAATCCTCACAACTCTAGAACAGAAGTAATATTATCATCATCCCCAATTTACAGATGAAAATTGAGGAATTTAGGGGTTAGACATCTTGCCCAAGGTCTCATGCACAGGTAGCTCATGGTGGTGGGAACTGGGGAAAGAAACAGGGACAGGGGAAGCAGGATCCAGAATTCAGAGCAACTAGTCATTGTTGATTGCAAATGTTGGAGACAGTCTAAAAGTGTAAGTAAATTGTGGTGTATAATGGAAATAATTTTTACATAGCTAGAAAAATAAGCAGCCAAGAATTAAGCTAACCTTTTTGCATGACTTAATTTATTTAATCTTCTGAACAAATCTACAAGTACAGCCCTCACTCCGTATGGGTGGGTGATTGGTTTGTTTGTTTGTTTGTTTTTTGAGACAGACTCTCACTCTGTTGCCTGAGCTAGAGTGTCCTGGTGTCAGCCTAGCTTTTAACCTCAAACTCCTGGGCTCAAGCAATCCTTCTGCCTCAGCCTCCCAAGTAGCTGGGACTACAGGCATGCGCCACTATGCCCTGCTAATTTTTTCTATATATATTTTAGTTGTCCAGCTAATTTCCTTCTATTTTTAGTAGAGATGGGGGTCTCGCTCTTGCTCAGGCTGGTATTGAACTCCTGAGCTTAAACGATCCTCCCGCCTCGGCCTCCCAGAGTGCTAGGAATACAGGTGTGAGCCACCGCACCTAGCGTGATTGGTTTTAAGACCAGATGGAGACCCAAATCCACGGATGCTCAAGTCCCTTATATAAATTGAAATAGTATTTGCATATAACCAATACACATCTTCCCATACACTTTATTTTTCTCTTTTCAGCCAGGATTCCCATATACTTTAAATCATCTCTAGATTACTTAAAATACCTAATAAAATGTAAATGCCATGTAAATAGTTGTTATACTGCATTGTTTTTATTTGTTTTATTTTAGTGTTGTATTGGGTTTTTTGTTTTTGTTTTTTCGAGACAGAATCTCATTCTGTTGCCTGGGCTAGAGTGCCGTGGTGTCAGCCTAGCTCACAGCAACCTCAAACTCCTGGGCTCAATTGATCCTCCTGCCTCAGCCTCCCGAGTAGCTGGGACTACAGACGCACAACCACGCCCGACTACTTTTTCTATTTTAGTAGAGACGGATCTGGCTTTTGGTCAGGGTGGTCTCAAACTTCTGACCTCAAGTGATCCTCCCGCCTTGGCCTCCCAGAATGTTAGGATTACAGGCATTAGCCAGGGCACCTGGCTGTATTGCTATTTTTATTGTTTTTTCCAAACATTTTCCATCTGCAGTTAGTTGAGTCCACCATATGGAACCCACAAATATGGGTTCTATTTTTCTATTTTTAATTGTTTACATTTTATAGATGAACAAACTGAGGTAGAGAGAAGTAAACTGTTCAAAGTCACAAATCCAAGAAGTATCAAAGCTAGAACCGAAATTCACATTTCTCTATTCACTCCATAAACATCTTGTGCCAGGAGCCATACTAGGTGCTAGAAATACCTAGATAAATAAGACGTGGTCCCTGTTTTCAAAGATTTCCAGCCTATCCGGCCAGGCGCGGTTGCTCACACCGGTAATCCCAGCACTCTGGGAAGCCAAGGCGGGAGGATTGCTTGAGGTCTGGAATTAGAGGTCAACCTGAGCAAGAGTGAGACCCCGTCTCTACTGAAAATAGAAAAAAAAAAAAATTAGCGGGGCCTGGTGGCACGTGCCTGCAGTCCCAGCTACTCGGGAGGCTGAGGCAGGAGGATCCCTTGAACCCAGCAGTTTCAGGTTGCAGTGAGCTATGAGGGCACTGCACTCTCATCCGGGCGGACAGAGTGAGACTCTCTCAAAAAACAAAACAAAAAAAATTTCACCCTGTCTCAGTATCTCAGCAAGCATACACAGAATGAGCTGTTCATTTGATCATTTAGCTCTCTGAGGTTCAAAAGAGAAAGTATGAGCGCTGTTTCACATTATGTCAAGGTTGGGAGCGCTTTTCCGGCTTCTGTGGGCTGAGAGAAACGAGGAATTCGGAAGCTGCGCCGACTTCCCAGAGGACTGTCTCCGGCTGCTCACTCCCGTCTTTGTCGCCAGGATCTGCGCTCTCAGGGCGGCTCTTCAGGGGATCGAGCGCCGGCGAATCTGCAGATGCCTTGGCTCGCCCGCCCGGGGGTCTAGCCTGCGCACTGGGTATGCCCCGGAAAACTGCCCAGCCTGAGGGACCTAAAAAGGGCCTGGAGCCACTCAGAGGTCTTTCCGGGTTCGGGCGGGCAAAGGCATCCCGCTTTGACCAAGAAATGCCTGCGACTTCTCTCGAGAAGGGCCGGGGAAGATGTACCGGTGTTCACAAGCCGCGGACGCATCGATTTGCGCATCCTTCCCAAGAGGAGCACCTGGAAAACCCAGTGGTGTTTGACCTACCCCGTAGAACAGACGGAAAAGACCTTTGGTGAGTGTTGGATGGGTCTGTCCTCTGCCACGCCTTCTCCAACTCTCTCCCCAGCTCCACCCGCCGGCCCATGTACAGTCACACGCTAGCACCTTGCCCAGTTAGGGCCACCCCCTCCGGTGCCTCCCTTCCAGCCGCGCGCTCCCAACTCCGGAACAAAAGGGCCGCGCCCGCCGCATTTCCAGTAACTGACCGAGATCCTACAGTAAACAAATTCTGGACCCCAAGGAGGTTGGCAAGCATCTCGATCTTCAGACTCCCGGAAAGAGAGGGCAAAGCCCATGAAGGGCTGCCCTCTGCAAGCTGGAGAGCCAGGAAAGCCAGTGGCCTAATCCAATCTGAGTCCCAAGGCTGGAGAGCCAGGAACTCCCAATTCCAAGGGTAGGAGATATATGTCCCAGCTCAGAGAGAGCGAATTAGTCCTGCCTCTGCCTTTTGCTCTAATCAGGCACTCCTATGCAGAAAAACCCAACTCCTCCTGGGTTAGTCACCTGACGTTAGGAAGGACCTCTGGGGGCTCCAGACTCTGGGCGGGGACCGTACTGGATAAGTACCTGTGCTGTGACCTGGTCGAATGCGGAAATGTGAAGAGGTCCCCACACAGGCCACAGCACGGGTACTTGCTTACTCCGACCCCCACGCAGGGAGCTCTGCTCGCCTTTCCGCATTGCCCCCGGGGCCTTCCAGAGCCTGAGTCCCGATCCACTCTGCCAATGAAAGGAAATACCACTCAGTCGGACCCTGAAGACCTAGCAACGAGGTGAGATGGAAGGGGAGAAACCAATGTGTCCCTCTGCGCCCAGCCTAACCTCAAAGGGTTCCTACCACGTCCCAACTCAGTGCCAAGGAACAAGAGTGGGGCCAGGCTCCCTACGCTTCTATTTACTATGTTTAAGGGATTTGCGACAGGCCTGGAGTGTGCGTGGCCCTGTGAACCACAAATCAGGGTGTTTTTTTTTCTTTCAGAGGCAGAGAAGGAAAAGTTGATGTAACCCATGAGGATCAAGAAGCCACTGGTGAGAAAAACCACAGGGAAACCCCAAGATTATTTCCCCGAATTAGAATTCTCTCCTCAACACAAATTAAGGTTGGGTGGGCTGTGTGGCTGCATAAGCCTGGGCACCAGGAGGCCTGGCCTTGATTTGGAATTTTGCCATAGAATGTATCTGCCCTCTCTATGTTATTAGAAATGTTTGGTTTTTTTTTCATTTTTTTTTTTTTTTTGAGACTGAGTCTCGCTTTGTTGCCTAGGCTAGAGTGAGTGCCGTGGTGTCAGCCTAGCTCACAGCAACCTCAAACTCCTGGGCTGAAGCGATCCTACTGCCTCAGCCTCCCGGGTAGCTGGGACTACAGGCATGCACCACCATGCCTGGCTAATTTTTTCTATATAGATTTTTAGTTGGCCATATAATTTCTTTCTATTTTTAGTAGAGACGGGGTCTCGCTCTTGCTCAGGCTGGTCTCAAACTCCTGACCTCGAGCAATCCACCCGCCTCGGCCTCCCAGGGTGCTAGGATTACAGGTGTGAGCCACCTCGCCCGGCCTGTATGTTCTTGTATCTAGTAAACTTGGTAAACTTTCATTAGTTTCAATAGTTTTTAAAATTTTTTTCTCTTTAACAATCATATCATCTGCTAATAATAACAGATATTTCCCCTTTCATATCAGGGTTTGACTTCACACCATTGTGGGAGCTGGTTAAGTAGTCTTTGTAAGGCTGTCTTTGCACCTGGTGCTGGAGCTTGAAGTCTGCAGGGCAGACAGTTGGAAAGGGAAGACAATGTAAAATAAGGAAGAGCAGGGACAACGTGGAACCCATAAGCATGAAATGGAACCCACAGGGATGGACTGGAGCTCACGTCAGTCTTTCAGCTTCAGTGGTTGGGTGTACTGCAGGGGAAACTGGTGCTTTTCTACATGAAGCTAAACATGTACCTTACCAAGGAGTCAGAGAAACTCAAGAAGGATTCAGAAGGTGGAGAAACTGCAGATGCAGCTGCTGACTCACATCAACAAGTTGAGCTAGCAGATAGGCAATAATATGCATCAACTGCAACAGAATCTGGTTCCCCTATACAAACCTGAATAGAAAGGCAATACAGCTGCTACTTCACTTCTACCTTCCAGATCTCATGAAAAATGTCCCTCATGGCTCATCCTAACCAGAAATACATAGGGAAAAGAATTCTGAGAAGTTTAGTTCAGCTTAACCAAGTAGACACTTGGTTACTTAAGTATCAGTTTGATCCTTTTAAGGCTTTTACTTAAGGTTCTTAGGGCAGGTGTAGAGTATTCTTTATTCTAGGCTGAGTTTAGCCTCTCTATTAAGATATGACCAACCCTTCTAATGTCTCTACTGAATGCTTCCCATGTTTCACAAAGCCTCCTTGCTCTCTGGTGGGAACTACGGGAGTCTGGAAAGTTGTTTTGAGTTGTTTGGCTTTACAGCTTCACAGGAGTCTGTCCAACCATCCCCGCCCCCCAACGCCCTCCCCCACCCCCACACCTTGGTGTTTCATTTTACACCTACATGCTTTGGTATTCAGCCAAATGTTCAAGGGAACTTTTATGCAGATTTCTGGAGCTTTTACTCTGTATTACCCCTCTTTTCTGTTACCCTCTTTTCTGTCCTGCACGTTCTAGCCACCTCAGCTCTCTGATCTGTCTCTTCACCTCAGTATTAATGTCAGGCTCTTTAGAGCTTTGAGGCTTAGTGTCTATACTATAATTCAGAAGTTGCCTTCAAGTAGAAATCCAGGGTGATTACAGGGCTCACCTTATTAATTTTCCCTTCTCTTGTGCTGCCAGCTTTCTAACATCTAAAAACATTTGCTTCAGAAATTTTGTCCAGCTTTTTAGTTGTTTACAGTCACATGCTACATAATGTCATTTTAGTCAATGACAAATCGCATATACAACAGTGGTCCCATAAGATTATCATGGAGCGCTCGCTTCAGCAGCACATATACTAAAATTGGAACGATACAGAGAAGATGAGCATGGCCCCTGCGTAAGGATGACACGCAAATTCGTGAAGCATTCCATATTTAATTAAAAAAAAAAAGATTATCATGGAGCTGAAAAATTCCTATTGCCTTGTGACATTGTAGCTGCTGTAATGTCATAGTGCAATACATTACTCATGTGTTTCTGGTGATGCTAGTGTAAACAAACCTACTGCACTGCCAGTTGTATAAAAGTATAGTACATTTTCTTGTGTAAGATTTGTTAAAAAAATAAGAGTATTACATGTACAATTATGTGCAGTACATAATAATGATAAACAACTGTGGTATTGGTTTATGTATTTACTATGCTATACATTTTATTATTATTTTAGAGTATATTCTTACATATATATGTATGTGTGGGTATATATATGTATATATATGTTTTACAGTATATACCGTATATACCGTACTACAGTCTTAGGCAGGTTCTTCAGGAGGCATTCCAGAAGGAGACACTGTTATTATAGTTGGCAGCTCTGTGTGTGTTATTGTCTCTGAAGACTTTTCAGTGGGACAAGATACGGAGGTGGAAGACTGATGATGATTCTGACCTTGTGTAGACCTAGGCTAATATGTGTGTTGTGTCTTAGTTTTTAATTAAAAAGTTTAAAAAGTAAAAAAAAAATTAAGATAGAAAAAAACTTATAGAATAAGGATATAAAGAAAGAAAATATTTTTGTATGGCTGTATAATATGTTTTAAGCTGTTATTACAAAAAAGTCAAAAGTTTAAGAAATTAAAAAGTTTATAAGTAAAAAACTTACAGTGAGCTAAGGTAAGTTTATTATTGAAGAAAGAAAAATTTTTAAAAATAAATTTAGTGTAGCCTAAAGGTATAATCTTTATAAAGTCTACAGTATAGTAATGTCCTAGAGTTTCACATTCACTCAACATCCACTCACTAACTCACCTGGAGCAACTTCCACTCTATACAAGTATACCATTTTTATCTTTTATATCATATTTTTACTGTACTTTTGCTATGTTTAGATACACAAATAGTTACTATTCTGTTACAACTGCCTATCGTATTCAGTACAGTAAAATGCTGTACAGGATTATAGCCTAGGAGCAATAAGCTATACCACGTAGCCTAGGCTATACCACCTAGGTTTGTGTAAGTATACTCTATGATGTTTGCACAATGATGAAATTACCTAATGACACATTCTCAGAATGTATCCCCCTCATTAAACAACCCATGACTGTGCTAATGGACCAGAGGAAGATTTGATTCAAATTAGAGGTTGAAGCCAAGATCCAGTGATATCTCCTCTGATGATACACAAAAGACTGAGCTTCTCAAAATCCAAAGTGGCTTCACTTGAAAAGATGAGAAAAGAGGCAAGGACATAGGAATGGCCCACTGGCAGCCAATTTCCATCCCTGGGAAGGCAGTGGAGGTGGGGTTAAAAGAGTCACCGTTGAGCTAAACCATTATTTTCTCTTCCCAGTTTTAAAGAACTCTGGACACAACCTCTTCAGGGTAACTAGAAAAACAGTGAATCCTATTAAATGTGGGGTTAGAAAAAGAGGAGTCATTTCAAGGTGGGTAACACTAGTTTCCTCTCTTCTATTAAGACAATGGGTGATTTTAGGAAAGTCCCTTTAGTTCTCTTGATATTCTCTTTACTGGTATGAGTTAACACTTTGGTCTGTTTCACATCCAGGTGCTTCTAGTCTTTGAGTTAGAATTCAAGTGTTGTTCAGTAATCTATACGAGATTGTGAAGATTTAGGGAAACTCCTTGTCTAGTCTCAAAGTGAGCCTGTGTACCACTTGCTCCTGGACTCTCTCCTCAGGGCTGCACGGACTGGAGAGCTATAGAGAGGCGAAACCAGGCCCGGACCGCTCCAAGCAGTGCAGGAAGAAACAGGCGTAGTAGCTCCGCCGATCCTCCCACCCCTTCTATGGTTCCTCTCCTGGAGTTTGGGCCTGGGGCCTATGCAGACAAAATCCAGTGTTCCTGAGGCCACTAGGTTTGAAAAGATGCTCGGACCACTTCAGGCAAGGACTCTCAGGGGGCCGAGGTCGTAGCAACGCTCTCTTGCAGAGCCTTAGTTCAAAACTCAGTTTCCGGCTGCAGGGCGTAGCAGGGTGAGGGAGGCGGGAATTCCCAATCGTGGTTTGCGCGTGGTCCCGGCTCAGTCATTTTAGTACCGAGCCCCCAAGGGGTCTCATGACAGAGGCTCCCAGCCAACAGTGCTGCACCCCACAGATGCCTCAGGACCCCTCGGGTGGTCCACCGGATGCCAGGGACTTTGGGGGTTAGGGGGTGAGAATGAGCACACCCTCAACCTAGGGCCAGACGTGGCAGCTCCTCCCCCCACCCCGGCCCCCAGCTACTTCAGGCCGGTGTGCAAAATGACAAAGGTCCATCAAACCCAGGTCGTGGTGACTCCAGGCCAACTCTGCTATACACCCTCACCACCAACAACCACCTCCTGGGAGACCGAACATTGTCCCTCCTGTCCATTAGCACAGAACTGTGCTCTTAAGATTTGAACTCTTAAGATTAGTGCTTAGCCCTGAAATAAATCTATCTGCGTCAAGAAACAAGGAAAGGGGGGCTGGGGGGAGTAAGGGCAATATACGTAACCTAAACTTTTGTACCCCTACAATATGCTGAAATGTGAAAAAAAAGAAAAAGAAACAAGGAAAGACAAAGCAACGCGGGGGGAACTGAGAACTCTGTTTTTCTCCAATTTCCAGGGCCGTGACAGTTTGGACTTGGACCTGCAACTCTCAGCCCCATTCTCCCGTCCCTCTCCCGCAGGGTGAGACCAGCTGCCTTCACCGAGGGCCAGCAAAATGATTTAGTTCGTCCTGGAGCCTGTCTTAAGGGCCTGCTTGGCCTCCTCTGGTCTCATCAGCCCTGCACAGCGGAGGAGGGCAGCCAAATTAGAATTACAGACATGCAACATAAAATATAAAACGGGCACGTGGCTGCCAAGCCCCACACCCCTCAAGTTGGTGAAGCCCTGGCTCTTCCTACTTCCCATACTCTGTCCTCCATCTGCACTCAGGCTGTGCTTACGCTAATCAATTCTCTCCCGGAGATTTAGAGGCTCAGGAGTCGGGGTCGAGGGGCTTTCCAGAAGGGGCAGAAAGAGGAAGAACTCCCTTCTCCTCCACACACATATGCACAGAGTTCCCAGCCTTTCACTTCGGTCCAGGCAGCGAAGGTGCCACTCAACCAAGGTCTAGATAATCCATTGTGTCCATTCTCTGAATAGCATGGGTCTCCATGGTAGCCTCGAAGCATGTGTCCACTTGGATCAATGTTGAACCGATGCTCTATCTTTGGGAGGTAGACCCCACCCAGGTCTGCACCAGGTCCAGGCAGTACCAGTCCGGGTCTCTCCAAGGCCCGAAGTAAGGAGCCAGTGCGCAACACGTCGCTCGGAGGAGGTCGGGTCCTGGCTGCCAGCCGACAAAGCCATGTCTGGCAGATGCAATGCCTGCAGTGGGGAGGGACTGCAGCCCGGATGGCAGCATCCGGGCAACTGAGGAACACCCACTAAGGCTTACCTACACCGCATCCACCAGTTCAGCCTTGATGTGGACCAACGGCGGGTTCTTAGAATCTCCTGGCTCTGAACAACTGTGTGGAGTGTCAATTTGCTCTGGCCACTTTCCCATTTTGATCTCGGGCTGGCGTCAGGCGTACCACACGACCCCTGGACCCAGAGAAGCTAACCCGGACTGTTGGAAAAGTGTTCTGCTAACCCGGCCCAGGCTGGCTCCTGGGGCACTCGCTCCGCGATGCCCAGTGCATTTCTCCCCCTCAGTCCCCGGCGTCGTCTTCCGGGCACCTGGAAAAACTCTCCCCACTTGCCCCCAGGCCTCTAAAGAGGCCCGTTTGTCTCTCGAGTTCCGGAAAGGTTTTCTAGCTCAAAACCCCGCCGGGCTTGGCGGGCGGGGCTTCGAGAGCGCGGTCCGTCTCCCAGCGGGCTCGAGAGGTGGTGTCAACATTTCCCCGCCTCTCACTGCGCAGGGGACCCCGCAGGAGAGGACAGATTTTGCCACGGCAGGTAAAACTGCCCGGGGAAGAAGTGAGCGAACCTGCCGCTTGCGAGTTGTTTCTGAGTGAGACTAACTCTTGCTACCCATGTGTTCAACGTGCTGGGGATTTAGGTCGGGCTTTCTCGCAGAAGATCCCGGCGAGGTGACAGGGTGCTATCATATCCACACCAGGAAATGGAAATCTGAGAGAAGTTCATTAACTTATTCGTGAATGGCTCAGATCATCACAACCCACACGGCGAAGTCATTAAAATTATAGAAATTCTGGGTAAAGGTAGGGCAACATAGTGAGACACCCCCCTCCTCTACAAAAAAAAAAAAAAAATTAGACGATCGTGGTGGCGCGCGCCTGTAGTCCCAGCTACTCAGGGAGGCTGAGGCAGGAGGATCGGTTCAACCCAAGAGTTCAAAGATGCAATGAGCTGTGATCCGGCCGCTGCACTCCAGCCAGGGCGACAGAGCCAAACCTTGTTATCTTAAAACAAAAAAAAAATTGAACTGCACGGGTTCAAAAACAAAAAGTTGTGTAAAATAGAAATATTCCTTGTTTATAGCAGTGTAATTAAATCTCTTGATTAGGTTAAGGTTTTATGTGTTTGTTGCATCAGAGACGTAGCTAAATCTTGTTTTCTTGAAAGTATGCCCTACACACCTGATACTCAAGTTTTCTCAGAAACCGCTGAGGGTGAGAGCGGTTGGGCTCAAGGTCAGAGAATTGATGGAACCTCCACCCAGTCCCAGGTGATCAAGTAGAGTTTGCAACACGCTTTCCATTATTTGGTTGTTGTTTTTTTCTTTATCGGTCCTTGATGAAATACAAATTGTCAGCTATTTAAAATTCCATTTGTGTAAGTTACTTATGCTCTGTTTCATTCTGTCCTAGAGGTGGGTAGTTGCTCTTTTTCTAGGGAGATGTGTTTGACTTCATGGCCCATTTATTTCCTCAGATTTTTAAAAACTGAAAGCACTGGCGGGGCATGGTGGCTCACACCTGTAATCCTAGCACTCGGGGAGGCCGAGGCAGGTGGATTGTTTGAGCTCAGGAGTTTGAGACCAGCCTGAGCAAGAGTGAGATCCCGTCTCTACTAAAAAAAATAGAAATTATCTGGCCAACTAAAAATATATATAGAAAAAACTAGCCGGGCATGGTGGCGCATGCCTGTAGTCCCAGCTACTTGGTAGGCTGAGGCAGAAGGATTGCTTGAGCCCAGGAGTTTGAGGTTGCTGTGAGCTAGGCTGACCTCACGGCACTCTACCCTGGGCAACAGAGGGAGACTCTGTCTCAAAAAAAAAAAACAAAAACTGAGAGCATTTAATATAAGACTTTAGAGTGCAAATTTGGACATAAATTATTATATGTAAAATATTATTTAAATATTATTTAAACCTTAAATTCTATATCCAAACTATCATGTATGAAGGAAGATTAAAAATATTGTTAAAAATGAAAAGCTTCAAAAAATGGCTGATTGAAACACACAGCAGTTTTCAGGCATCCTGCCAAAACCCCTCTAAAATGACAGTAAAGATTTTTTTTTTTTTTTTAGTATTTGTTAATTGTTTATTTATCAAGAGAAACTATTCCTCAGCCCACATATTCATAGCTCAGGAACACAGGTCAGTGACAAACTTCTATGTAAATCAACTCAAATAAATTCTTTTTCTTTTTCCCCTGGGCTCAAGCCATCCTCCTGCTTCAGCCTCCCGAGTAGCTGGAACTACAGGCACAGAGCTAATTTTTTCCTATTTTTAGTAGAGACGGGGTCTCACTCTTGCTCAGGTTGGTCTCCAACTTGTGACCTCAAGCGATCTTCCTGCCTCGGTCTCCTAGAATGCTAGGATTACAGGCGTGAGCCACTGTGCCCACCAAGAAATTCTTTTATATTCCAAAATCACTTTGCACTCTGAAAGACGCCAGCCTTCCTCATCTCCTCAAAATCTTTCATAGAATCATAATTTCTGTAGAAATCTGCATATGCCTTCTTTCTTGGTTCAGCCACACCAAACTTATACAAAGCTGCAACCCCTAGGGATACAACGAATGCTCCAACAATATGAAATTGCAGACACCGGGCCAAGAGGCCACGCATCTGAGGTTTCATCAAACTGCTGGAAGCCATAGTAGTTACTGTCCTTGATGGGTATGCCAACCTCAACACGTCCTTCCTGGCTGTTGGAGAAATGAACTGCCAGTAAGTATATTTTTAAAAAACATAAATGCACAAGGATAAAGAATGGGCAGGAAGAAGGCAGCAATAAAATATTGGAAGTTAGAAACAGATGAAAGTAGTATTTCATTAAGACCAGAGAACAATGAAACCTAAGCCTTAAAGAAGACTGTTCTACAGAATCCTAATCTGTCTAAGAAATGAGAGGTATCAAGTACCTCTGAAAATGAGGGAAAAGGTAGGAAAATAATCAGTTGAAAATCTATGTAAAAGGTAGAAAGACCTCTCCCCAACAATTCTGTCCTCACCCTGACAGACAGCCTATTTGGAAAAGATAGGAAGAGACAGAAAAATCCTAGACTCTGGGCCAACTGATGCTGTAAAAGCAGGATGCAATAATGAAAACAGGATTAATACAACCGTATTGTCCCCACTGGCTCACTGAATCCTGGGACACAGATTTATATCTTCCAGGAAGACAAGTGGATAATCTCTCTAAGGTGAAATTGATTAGTTCAAGGAAAAAAACAAAACAAAACTTCTCATAGTGACACCCCCGCTGACATTGGGAGGAAGGCCTTGCCTACTGAGTTTCCTAGGTGATAGCAACCCTTAGGAACAAGGCCCCATCCTTGAGAAGGGAAGTGTGGCTGGGTTCAGCAAGTTATGTTTTACTATGCTCTCCAGGTGATTTTCCTACAGTCAAAGTTTACAAACCACTGAGATAGATTATTTTGCAATGAAGACTGTCAGTCAACAAGATTAAACATATGCCCCAAAGCTATCAATCAAGTTTTTTAGAGATCAACTCTTAAATAGGAACAGCTATGAGCAGATGTTACGAGAAAATCTCTAACATAAATGAGACAAAACAAACAGAAAAAAAGAAACCTGTGAAATCAAAAACAATGTAGTGAACAGAAGAAAACTTCCAAATGCTCATTCATAAGGCTGGGCACAGTGGCACAGTCCTATAATCCCAGCCCTTTGAAAGGCCAAAGTGGGAGGATCCCTTGAGGCCAAGAGTTCAAGACTAGCTTGGGCAAGATAATGAGACCCTGTCTCATGACCCATGCATGCAGTGTGTGTGTCTAAAGTCCTAGCTACTTGGGAAGCTGCGGCAGGAGGATCACTTGAGCCCAAAAGTTTGAGGTTGCAGTGAGCTATGATGACACTACTGCACTCTAGCTGGGGCTACAGAGTGAGACCCAGTTTCAACAACAACAAAAAGGCTTATTCATATCTTTGAAAGATAAGATACTACATTCATGAAGTAAGAACCACAGATATAAAAACATATTCAAAGACTAAAAAGAGAGATTTATAAAATTGGAAAGAAAAAATATGAAAAAAGGTGGGCATGGTGGCATGTGTCTGTAGTTTTAGCTACTCAGGAGGCTGAGGTGGGAGGATTGCTTGAGGCCAGGAGTATACTAGGTGCCTGTGAATAGCTACTGCACTCTAGCCTGGACAACACAGATCTGGCCTCTTAAAAAAAAAGGAAAGAACGAAGAAAAGAGAGAACATTCCAATTGGATTGTTAGATCCAAAGATCCAATATAACAATCAACTAACAGAGATTTCAGAAAGTAAGAACAGAGAAAATTACCAAGGAAATCATTCAAGAAATTTCCCAGAAAGTCTGTTTTCATACAACAAACAACCTAGTGGCTAAAAGAAAATCACAATGATACTTCATCAAAATGCTAAAGGACAAAGAAAAGGTCCAAAACACTTACAGAGCCTGGTGCAGTGGCTTACGCAGCTACTCTGGAGGTTGAGGCAGGAGGATTGCTTGAAGCCAGGAGTTCGAGGCCGTAGTACATGATGATCACGCCTGTGAATAGCCACTGGGCAACCCAGTGATACTCCTATCTCTAAAAAAAAAACAAAAACAAACACAAAGGCAGAATAAGAAAATGATACATAAAAAGGATGGTGGATACATGTTATTATACATTTGTCAAAACGCATAGAATGTGCAACACCAAGAGTGAACCCTAAGGAAAATAGGAAAATTATAGATTTGGGGTGTCAATGTAGGTTCATCAATTGTATTTTTTTTTTAAGAGACAGGATCTTGTACTGTTGCCCAGGCTGGAGTACAGTGGCACAATCCTAACTCACTGTAACCTCAACCTCCTGGCCTCAAACAATCCTCCCCACTCAGCCTCCCAAAATGCTGAGGTTACAGGCATGAGCCACCATACCCAGCCATTCACTGATTGTTAGCAAATGTACCACTCTGCTGTCTGATGTTGACAGTGAGGCAGGCTATGCCTATGTGAGGACCAGAGGTATATGGGAACTCTGTAGTTCTCACTTTTGCTGGTAAACCTAAAACTGCTCTAAAAAATAAAGTCTTATTAAACAAAAAAAAAAAAGGAAAGGGAATCAGATCAGAATGGCATCTCAGTTCTCTAGCAATGTTAAAAGCCAGAAGACAATGAAGAATTACTTTAAAACTTCCCAAGGAAAAGAAAGAAAGAAAGAAAGAAAGAAAGAAAGAAAGAAAGAAAGAAAGAAAGAAAGAAAGAAAGAAAGAAAGAAAGAAAGAAAGAAAGGAAAGAAAGGAAAGAAAGGAAGAAAGAAAGAAAGAAAGAATATGAAGGAAAATTATTTAAGACTTGGGATAATGTAAATGTCAATACATTTATCTCCCAGAAACAGGAAAATATATTTTACCAGTTAAGTAATCTGTTGAAAGACTTGGTGCAGAGTCAATGCATTGCTGACTCTGAAGAGAGGTGCAGTAAAGGACTCAGCTGCCCTGGCTAGTTGTACCCTTTCTTATACAATCGTCCCTCAATATCCACAGGACATTGGTTCCAAGGCACCCCCCCCCACACACAGAACAATAACAAAATCCAGGGATGCTCAAATCCCTTATACAAAATGGTGTAGTATTTGCATAATTTACAGCACATCCTCCCCTACACTCTGTCATCTCTAGATTACTTATAATACCTAATATAATGTAAATGCTATGAAAATACTTATTATACTGTATTGTTTTAAAAGTTATATTATTTTAATTGTTGTATTCTTTTATTCTTATTTTTAAAATATTTTGATCTGCAGTTGGTTGAATCTGTGCATACAGGTCCAGTTCATTCCTAGGGCTCTTTATCTGGGGCCTTGTACAGAGGTTGTCTTCAGGAACCTCTGCTGAGCATCCTTATGGGAGGTAGTGGAGGGGAAAAAGAAGGGGAAATATTGAAGACACTTTTCCCCTCTCTGACTTAGAACCCAGGGTTCATAAAACTGCTCCCTTAACTGTGAGATGATCCTAATGTGGTGCACTGTTCCATGGGGGGAAATAGATCTGGGTGGGAGTGTGGGGGGGAGCAGCACTTCTCCAGTTTTAGCCTCTTGCTTATTACCATTGCAATAAGTGATTAAAGGCTTAACTCTTTTTTTTTTTTTTTTTGGCTTGTTGCTTTAATTAGCTACTCTGACACCTACCGGCAGTTCAGTTTTCGCTCCTGACAGCTTCCTTCCCAAGGCATTTCTAACTATCAAAAAGCCATTTTATCTAATTCAATGATTAGAAAAACTGTGCTTGAATGATTTAGAAAAACTCTTGGGGTCTTAAACTCAATTACATGGGAACCACCAAAAATCCACTACTTACTATAACCTTACCCTGGACCCAGTTGCAAAGGTTTATCTCCCTTGTCTTAATGCTGCAGCTGCCCCTGCAAAATTTGTTGGTGCTTCTGCTGAACTATTAAATAGCTTTAGGCTCCCACTTGACTTCATGGTTCCTCATGTAGTACAGACATTTCTGACTGAGGACACATTTTCAAAAAGGCTTTTAATCTCGTATGAGATTCTGTCACTTTCTCCCTTTCTCATTACTACTTACCACTGCAATACCCTGAATCCTACCACTGCCAGAAGATGGGGAGTATCATGATTGTCTTACCTCAGGGAACATTCTGTACCTTGCTCAGATTTACTAGAGACTGTAATTAAGAACCCTGACCTCACATTTATAGATGGATCATACCTCATAACTGAAAGTGGAGGTTACCAAGCAGAATATGTTATCACTAACTTAAGCTCTACTTTAGAATATAGTCCTCTGGGGTAAAATCAGCCGAGATGGCAAAACTTATTGCACTTACTAGAGCTTGCCAACTAGCCAAAGACCAGAGAATAAAAATATATACAGCTACCAGGTATGCTTTTGGAGTAGTTGTGACTTTGGGATGATTTGGAAAACAAAAGAGATTTCTCATCTCTGCTGTAACACCCATAAAAATGGACAGGTTAAGGAACTTTTAGATGCACTCCTACTTCCTTGTGAAGTGGCTATTTTAAAGTTTGAGGCCTGTGTAAAAAAAGATAATATAGAAGATAAAGGAAGGGCCGGCGCGGTAGCTCACGCCTGTAATCCTAGCACTCTGGGAGGCCGAGCCAGGCAGATAGTTTGAGCTCAGGAGTTGGAGACCAGCCTGAGAAAGAGCAAGATCCCGTCTCTACTAAAAACGTAGAAAGAAATTATATGGACAACTAAAAATATATATAGAAAAAATTAGCCGGGCATGGTGGCACATGCCTGTAGTCCCAGCTACTCGGGAGGTTGAGGCAGAAAGATTGCTTGAGCCCAGGAGTTTGAGGTTGCTGTGAGCTAGGCTGATGCCACGGCACTCTAGCCCAGGCAACAGAGACTCTGTCTCAGAAAAAAAAAAAAAAAAGAAGATAAAGGAAATGCTCTAGCAGATCATTATGCTAAAGAAGTCACTTTAACCAAGGCTGTGAGCCCATCTAAACCCTAAAAAATATATCTCTGGAGTGATTAAAGAGGCCATTATAAAATATCAACATTTAGCCTCTGATTTTCAAAAGAGAAAATAGAAAAATTCTGATTGTACCCACCACTCAGGTAATTTCTGGCACTTTTCAAATAACTATGTAGTAGCACCAGATGATTTTGAATGGATATTAGCTAAATTTTTCCACGAAACTACCCACCATGGAAGAGACAAATTGGTTACTATCTAAAATTGATGGAGAAATTTTAGAGAGATAGCTGAGGGTATTTTCGGGTCATGTGTCACCTGTCAACAATATGATCCTGGAAAAACTGTAAAGGTGGGACACGGAAACCAAAACCTCAAGGCCCTTTGAATACCTTCAGATGGACTATCCAGCTTCCACCCTCCAAGGAATTTGAAAATGTTTTTGTTATTATATGTGTGTTTTTAGAATGGGTTAAGGTACTTCCATGATGAAAAGCTACAGCCTTTATAGTCACTAAAAGGCTGCTTGATTTTGTATTTCCAACCTCGGACATCTCAATTTTTTTTTTTTTTTTTGAGACAGAGTCTCAATCTGTTGCCCAGGCTAGAGTGCTGTGACATCAGCCTCGCTCACAGCAACCTCAAATTCCTGGGCTCAAGTGATCCTACTGCCTCAGCCTCCCAAGTAGCTGGGACTACAGGCATGCGCCACCATGTCTGGCTAAATTTTTCTATATATATTTTTAGTTGTCCATATAATTTCTTTCTATTTTTAGTAGAGATGGGGTCTCACTCTTGCTCAGGCTGGTCTTGAACTCCTGAGCTCAAAGGATCTGCCCGCCTTGGCCTCCCCGAGTGCTAGGATTACAGGCGTGAGCCACTGTGCCTGGCCCTCAAATTTTTTTATCAAGTGATTGAGGCACACATTTTTTCAGGAACCATTATTAAAGCACTTTGTAAGGATTACCCCTTACTCAAAAACTACATTGTCCTTACCATGCACAATCTTCTGCGGAGGGTTAAGGGACCAATGACATCCTTAAATAGCAAAACTTTCAGAAACCTGAGGTTCCTTGGCCAGAGGTACTCTCCTTAGCCCTCTTGCCCTGAGTAGAGTGCTGTGGCGTCAGCCTAGCTCACAGCAACGTTGAACTCCTGGGCTCAAGCAATCCTCCTGCCTTAGCCTTCCGAGTAGCTGGGACTACAAGCGTACACCACAACGCCCGGCTAATTTTTCAATTTTTAGTAGAGATAGTCTTGTTTTTGCTCAGGCTGGTCTCCAACTCCTGACCTCAAGTGATCCTCATGCTTTGGCCTCCCAGAGTGCTAGGACTACAGGCAGAAGCCTCCTTGCTGGCCAGATAAAGGATTGTTTTTTTGTTTTTTGTTTTTTTTTGGAGACAGAGTATCACTCTGTTGCCTGGGCTAGAGTGCCGTGGCATCAGCCCAGCTCACAGCAACCTCAAACTCCTGGGCTCAAGCAATCCTTCTGCCTCAGCCTCCCAAGTAGCTGGGACCACAGGTATGTGCCACCATGCCCGACTAATTTTTCTCTATATATTTTTAGTTGTCCAGATAATTTCTTTCTATTTTTTTGGTAGAGACGGGGTCTCGTTCTTGCTCAGGCTGGTCTCGAACTCCTGAGCTCAAACAATCCGCCCGCCTCAGCCTCCCAGAGTGCTAGGATTACAGGCGTGTGCCACCATGCCTGGCCAGATAAAGGATTGTTTATCCCTTGCACTAGTCCTTGAAATATTCCCATCCTCCCAGAACAAAAGCTTAAGGGGAAAGGATAGAGATTTGCACAAGATTTGAGAGTCATTAACAATACTGTGATTTCCCCATCACCCAGTAGTCCCAAGGCCCCACACTCTTTTATCCAATATACTGGTAAGCAGTGAATATTTCACTGTAATTGATTTATGCAGTGCTTTTTTTAAAAGCATACCAGTAGATTCTGACAGTCGATATTTGTTTACCTTTACCTGGGACAGCCTTCAATAGACCTGGACTATTATGCTTCAGGGTTATACTGAAAGTCCAGCTTATTTTTCACAAATATTAAGGGCTGACCTGGCTGAGTTAAACTTTGAAGGAAATTCCACTCTACTTCAGGATGTGATTTCTTGTTATTGTGCCTCCAGTCTGCATGATTGTAAAAATGACTCCCTATACTTTCCAGAACAATTAGTGAAAAGAGGACATAAAGTATTAAAGAAAAACTCTAATTTTGATTAACAGAAGTAAAATATTTGGGACATTTAATTTCTAAGGAGGGATTACATATAAATCCAGATTGGGTAACTGGAATTCTTGCATACCCAACTCCAAAAACTAAAGACAGCTCAGAGGGTTTTTAGGCTTAGCTGGCTACTGCTGTAGTTGGATTCCCCAATTTTTCTCTCAGGCCCCAGCCTTTATATGTGTTGTTGGAAGATCAACCTGACCCCATACATTGGACATCAGAAGGACAAAAAGCCATTCAAGAAATGAAGGAAAATCTTACAAGGGCCCCTGCTTAGGGCCACCCAAACTATCAGCTACCATTTTTCCTTTTTGTTCATGAAAACCATGCCAGCACCCTAGGTGTTCTAACCCAAAAATACAGAGGACAATATACGCCTGTTGGCTACTATAGTCAGCAATTAGACTGTAGCACATGGGCTACCCCTTTGTCTGAGGGTCATTTCAGCTGTTGCCATGATCTTTAAGGCCACTCAGGATATTGTAATAGAAGCTCCCTTGACCATATATGTACCTCATTCTGTAGAAGTTCTTTTGAATTCACATCACACATAACACTCTTAGTTAATATATAGGCTTCTTATGAAGTTCTTTTCCTCTCTGCCACATATTACCCTTTCTTTATGTAATACTCTTAATCCCACAACATTACTTCCTGAAGCAACTGATGAGACACCTCATGACTGTATTTTACTAATAGAACAGTTTTTGATGTCTAGACAAGATTTATATGAGACATCACTGAAAAATATCATCTGGCTCAAAGATGGATCGTACAAAGGATGAATCTGGAAAGTACTAAGCAGGCTATGCTGTTGTCTCTCTCATGGGCATCACAGACAGCAATGCCTTGCTTAAAGCAAAATCAGCACAGTTGGCTGAATTAATAGTACTCACTAGAGCTTGTCAATTGGCCCAAAATCAAATGGCTAATATTTATACTGACAGCTGTTACACTTCTGGTGACTTCATGACTTTGGAATTCTGTGGAAACAGCGAGGCTATTTAACTTCCTATGGACATCCTATTAAACATGGCTCTCAATTTTTTTTGGTAATTGGAAGCTATCTAATTACCAAAAAAATCCTGGACACTCCAAACTTCATTCCCCAGAGAGTAAAGGAAATCATTTTGCTGATGCAGCAGCAAAAAAGGCTGCTTTAACACTAATATCAGATGAAACCATAGAGCTGGCTATGCTATATTTAAAGTGAGTTCCATTAAAAAGAAACTCCAAGGGGGCTAGGTGTGGTGGCTCATGCCTGTAATCCTAGCACTCTGGGAGGCTGAGGTGGGCAGATTGCTTGAGGTCAGGAGTTTGAGACCAGCCTGAGCGACAGCGAGACCCTGTCTCTACTAAAAAAATAGAAAGAAATTAGCTGGACAACTAAAAATAGAGAAAAAACTAGCCGGGCATGGTGGTGCATGCCTATAGTCCTAGCTACTTGGGAGGCTGAGGCAGGAGGATTGCTTGAGGCCAGGAGTTTGAGGTTGCTGTGAGCTAGGCTGACTGACGCCATGGCACTCTAACCTGGACAACAGAGTGAGACTCTGTCTCAAAAAAAAAAAAAGGAGGTTCATAGGAAAGTCACTTCTAGGATAAAATAACACTTATGATAATGAGGACATTGATAACCAAATATTTTGGGTATTGGAACCGAGCACTCCTCAAGTTGTACTACCAGCAGAAAATGAATGGCCAGATGAGCAATTAGATACTATAAATCATCGGTTAATTACAGTTCTGAATGAATCCAAAGATATAAGATGCAAATACAAACAAATGAAAAGAGAAGGAAAATTATTTGATTGGTCACAGACTACTAAAACGTATGTTCAGAGTTCTTTTCTATGATACATTGTTTCTTTTCTTCATTATCTTTACCTCAGTGAACCTCTTAGTTGTTCACTGTATTGTTGATTATCTTTCTAAAATTTCTATATTACAATTGTTATAAATGTTGCAGAAATTGCAAATGTCACCGAAAAAATAGAACTCTAACTAAAATTATGTTAGTTTATCAACTGAACTAGCAGCCACAGAATGTATGTAAGGCAGTCTTCTATTGTTCATTTTGTCCAACACATTCCCCTACTTCTGCCTGAGGGTTTACCATTTTAACTTTTTTTTTTTTTTTTAGCCCTAAAGGCTTATAAAAGACATCAAATTGGATATTCTTCCACACAACTCCTCAAGGCCCCTCACCAATATGGCTGACTGTGCACATGTGCCTCATCATATTTGAGAAATAGCTCCTAAGGAAATAACCCTAACTGCAATGATCCTGTCATTTCTCTGTGAGATGAGGAAACATTAGCATAGAACAAGAGTTTTTCCCATCCCAATAGGAAAAATAGGAGCCTCTGCACCTTCACTAACAAACCAGAGGATAACACTTTACATAAGGATGAAGAGTAGAACAAGAGCATTTCAGAATTTTAATTTGATCCCTTATATCCTATAATTCTAAACAAATGGGTCCTATTCTCATCAAATCCCTCAAATTATATTATTTGGTCTTCAAAGTCTTCCTTTGGAGGATTTCAACCAAAGGCTGGGAACTGTCCAGAAAAAAGGAAAATCTGAAAGAAAATGTTTTTAAAAAGTAACCCAAAATGGCTGTTTAGTTGGACATACAGGTAATAGAACCTATGCCTATGAACTAAGCTGAACTCTCACCTGTGAGGCTGGAGTTTGTTAAATATATACCAACTGTAACCAATTGTTAACTTCACCTATTAGATGAAGCACAAAGGCAGGACAGAATTGATCATTTCTCTCTAGACCCTAAGAAACCTATGCATTCGTTAACCTTTTACCCTATGCACATCCATCACATATTTGTTTTGTCTTATGTATAATGCCACTAAGCACCAAAACCTATAAATAGTGTGCTCACATAACCCACTGCAGGATGCATTCTCGGTTTTCGCTGAGTCTGTGTTCTTGGGCTACAGTTCTCAAACTTGGCTCAGAATAAAATTAACTTTGATTTCTTTAAGTCCAGAACACCTGTTTTTTTTAACCTTTTGGGTTACCATACATAATGAGATATTTGGGAATGCAACCCAAGTCTAAACATGAAATTTATTTATGTTTCATATATGCCTTATACACATAGCCTGAGGAAATTTTATACAAATTTTAAATAATTTTGTGCATGAAACAATGTTTTGACTGCATTTTGACTTTGACCCATCACAAAGTAAGGAATTTTCCACTTATGATGGTAACTTCCAACTTTGGAGTTTCAGATTTTTGGATTAGGGATGCTCAACCTGTACTAGACTGATAAATCTGACTATATCAAAATTAAGAATTTGGCTGGGCACGGTGGTTCATGCCTATAATCCTAGCACTCTGGAAGGCCGAGGCGGGAGGATAGCTTGAGCTCAGGAGTTCGAGACCAGCCTGAGTAAGAGTGAGACCCCCTCTCCACTAAAAATAGAAAAAAAAAGTTAGCTGGGAGTGGTGGTACGTGCCTGTAGTCCCAGCTACTCGGGAGGCTGAGGCAGGAGGATTGCTTGAGCCCAGGAGTTTGAGGTTGCTGTGAGTTGGGCTGATGCCACCGCACTTGCCTGGGTAAAACAAACAAAAACAACAATTAAGAATTTGTTCATCAAAACACACCTTAAAGAAAGTAAAAAGACAATTTAAACTGGAAGAAGATATTTACAATATATATAATTGAAAAAGAGACTAAGGGAGACTATGTAAAAGAGAGAACTTTCACATATTTATATCTTCAAGACTTTTACAATGTGCATATATGACATTGATTTTAAAAATTAAACAGAAGTAAAAACTCCACTATAATTAGATTCAGTATCTTCTCTGATAGATATTATCTACTGATAATTTTTGAGGACTAGATGATGTGGATGAGGGACTTCGGTATATTAATAGTATCCTGCTTTAAATAAAGTATTGAAATTATCCATTAAAAAGATTTTTAAAACAAACACATAGCTAATTGTAAGAACAAAAAAGTATGTACAGCAGATGCCACCTATTCTAAAACAACTACC
Source organism: Lemur catta (assembly GCF_020740605.2). NCBI lineage: Eukaryota > Metazoa > Chordata > Mammalia > Primates > Lemuridae > Lemur > Lemur catta. The sequence goes on along the minus strand of NC_059129.1, from coordinate 74,096,147 downwards.
AAACAATATCTCTAGAAATGTAGTAGAAAATATGTTAAGAACACTCATGGGTATAATATACACCAGCCCCAGGATAATGATCTCCTCTGGGGAGGGAAAGGAAAGATGCTTTAGTAACACCTATTTTCAAGAAAATAGAAGAGGCTGGTATGGTGGCTCACACCTATAATCCTAGCACTTTGGGAGCCTGAGGTGGGAGGATCACTTGAGGCCAGGAGTTGGAGACCAGCCTGAGGAACATAGTGAGACCACATCTCTACAAAAAATAGAAACTTTAGCCAGGCGTTGTGGCCCACGCTTGTGGTCCCAGCTACTTAGGAGGCTGAGGCAGGAGGATGTAAGCCCAGGAGTTTGAGGTTGCAGTAAGCTATGACGATGCCATTGCACTCTAGCCCAGGCAACAGGGGGAGACCCCTCAAAAAAAAAAAAAAAAAAAGAGAAGTGTGGCAAATGTGGGAAAATATCAACATCTGTTATTAATAAATTGGGGAAGGGTCATGATTGTATTTCGTTACTTTTTTGGATGTGTGAAATCTTTCATAATTTAAATTTTTAGTTAAAATTACGAACATTGGGAAGAAATGTGCATCGACACTGGTTGTCTTAGGACAGTGAAAATAAAGGAAAGTTGTATAACTTGCTACATGTTGTACGACCACCTCTGCCGTTTTGCTTAAAACATGACACGGTTGCTCCTATGATTTCAAAACGGTAGCCACCCGGAGAGTCAGAAGATAACAAGGAGCAGAAGAGGGAACATTTACAGACTCGATGAGCCTGCCCTACGCCCGGTCTGTCTGCCTGTCTTTGGAAGGTAACTCCGAAACCTTAACCTAGACACCCAAGACGATTCCCAGTCAACAGGGTGGCCAACTCGCACTCACACTGCGAATCCGCTACGGGCCAGGGCACAGGCCTTTCAGGCCCAGTGATACCTTACGAGGCAGAGACGACGACAGAGCGTTGGAGACCCAAAAAGACCTCAGTGAACACTAGTTCAAGGTCGGAGAGGAAGTCTCGGCGACAGAGGCGGAGCGGGAAGCGCCGGGCGACGGCCCGGCTTCCCCTGGGCCCGCCCACGCCAGGGGGGCGAGGCGGCGTCGGAAGGGCGGGCCTGGCCCGACGCGGTCAAAGGCAGCTGAGCTTCGCGCCTGGGTCTGGAGGAGGCCCCGTCACTCCGAGTGATTTCTGCGGCAGCCGGTCCCAATATGGTGGACGACCCTGGCGCTGCTGAGTCCCCGCGGGACAAACGGTCGGCGGCGCACTCCCTGGAGAGGCTGCTTCAGGAGCCGCTTCCGCCGCCGCAGATTCGCATCCGGCCCTGGTGGTTTCCGGTGCAGGAACTGAGGGACCCCCTGGTGTTCTACCTGGAGGCATGGCAGGCGGACGCGATTTTTGGTGAGCGAGCCCTGGTGTGCTAGCGGGCTGTCCCGCCCCAGTCTGAGAGAGGCCCTGCGGAGCAACTCTCCACAGCCTCTTTACCGGATTTGCAGGCCACGTGTTGCTGTGATGCTCAGCTTCCAGCTGTCCCCTTCCCCGGCAGACATTTCCTTCCAATCTAGCTCCTCTTGACCTGAGACCACGCGGACCCTGAGAGTCTCTCCTTATCTGTTTAGGCCCAGACCGAGCCGTCATTCCAGAAATGGAGTGGATGAGCCAGGCCCTGCTGACGGTGAACATGGTGGACTCCGAGGACTTAGTTGAAATCACTGTCTTTGGACGGCCCAGTGTCCAGTGTCGGGTGAAGAACATGCTCCTGGGCCTGGCGTGGTTTCATCGAGAACGTCGTGCCCGAGGTGAGAGTCTTTGAGAACCTGCTTGTGGAGGAAGCCAGAGGTGACCCTACTGGCCTTACTCGGCTTCCTTCCATCCTCCCTTAACCTCAAAACTTCTTGCGGTTTACAACCCCCAGGAAGCTGCAGGCAGTTTCTGGGGAGCCCCCGAGTAAGACTTTGAGAAAGTAAGCCAAGATCTGATGACGATAGGCCCATCATTGCCTAAGTGAGTCTCAGCTGGGCTACAGCAGTATTCTCAGGTCTCCGGTTTAGAGCCTCCATCCTGAGAAGCAATGTTGCCAGATCCTCCTCTCCTCTCTCTCCTTACCCACCCCCAATCATGGAGTAGTTTGAAACAGTAAACATTTTTCATTGTCCATGGTTGGTATCGATTGCTTCTCTTCCAGCTGAGAAGATGAAGCACCTTGAGGAGACCTTGAAGGCCCGTGCATCAGGTTCCAACACTCCCCAGCATCCTATTGCTTAAGGCAAAATAATTGTCAGAAACATTATGAGAACAGTCCTGTTTCTACTAAAGGTGAAGAGAAGCAAGTATGGTATTCGTAAATCTCTGCATTCCTTTTTCCTGTGTCTTGGTTTATTTTGTTGCAAAAATGCGTTTGTAGAACCACTGTAAAAAAGAAATGGATGTCTGTTTTGTCCAATGGCAAAGATTTTTGCTCACTTAAGATAAAGCAAATTTATAAAAGATTGTTCATTCATGTCTTGATGTGAGGGGGTGGATAGAAGGCTGATACGTAGTGGTTTTGTTTTGTTTTCTTAATTTCTATCATTTGGAAACTCCTAATCCTTTTATGACTGTAGTCAGACCCTCAAGCACAGGGGTCAGAGATGCAGGGGCAGATAATCTCACAAATGGTGATCTGTTTTTGTTTTTTTTTTACATCTTTGGTTCTCAAATTTTAAAGCTTTTAAGGAGTCACCTTGAGCTTGTTAAAACAATTTCCTACACCCCTTTTCCAGTGATTCTGATTCAGTACATTGGGTGGGGCCCATAATTTGCATTCTCTGGGCTTACAGGTGTTGCCAAAGCAACTCCTTTAAGGCTCTCACTTTGAAGCTGGTAGTTTGGCCCCGGTGGAGCACTGGCTGTTTGTTTTCTTCTTGGAGTTGAGCCTCATACATGCACCGCCGGGGCATTCCAACACGATAGCCAAGGTAGTCAGCATCATTATGCTGGGGCTGTGATTCACTGAGTCAGAGCCTGGATCCCTGGCACCTTGGCTTTCGGAGAATGTCCTGCCTTGGAGCCAGCTATCTATCTCCTTTTTCCGTGAGGCAGCACTGGTGTCCACTGTGGCCAGGTTTTTCTATTACACATTACACTGTGATATCCAGTCTGCAAAACAGCTCCTACCCTTGCCGCCACCGATTTCAGAAAGCAGAATTCATGGGGTGAAGGGTGCCAAGAGGTCTGTCGTTTCGGGCTAAGTTGGGATTGGTTTGACTCTTATGTGATTTCTTCACCCCTTGGCAGTTATGGGTTCTACCTGTTTGCAAGAGTTTTGTTTTCCTTAATGAGACAGTCTGGGTATGTTCCCCAGGCTGGTCTGGAACTCCTGGGCTCAAGTGATCCTCCTGCCTCAGCCTCCACAGTAGCTGGAACTACAGGTACAGTCCAGTGCACCAGGCTTGCAAGAGTTTAAACTCAAAAGTTTCTTACATTGTGCTTCTTTGATTACAGGCAATGTTGAACATTTTCTTACTTTGAGTCAGTTTTATATTTTTTTATTCATTTCTATAGTGACTTCTTTCAACTCTGAAGATAAGGATTTTTATTTATCTCTATAAGATTTTGTAACAGGCTGGGTGTGGTGGCTCACGCCTATAATCCTAGCACTCTGGGAGGCCGACACAGGTGGATCATTTGAGCTAAGTTCGAGACCACCCTGAGCAAGAGTGAGACCCCATCTCTACTAAAAATAGAAAGAAATTAGCTGGACAACTGAAAATATATACAGAAAAAATTAGCCAGGCATGGTGGCGCATGCCTGTAGTTCCAGCTACCCGGGAGGCTGAGGCAGTAGGATCGTTGAAGCCCAGGAGTTTGAGGTTGCTGTGAGCTAGGCTGACGCCACGGTACTTTAGCCCGAGCAACAAAGTGAGACTCTGTCTCAAAAAAAAAAAAAAAGATTTTGTAACAAACAGTGGTCCCTTATTACCAATATATTCCATCCTTTTGCTTCTATAATTTTTTGCATATGAAAGATTTTTATTTTATGTAATTAAATCAATTATCATTTCCTCTGTGACTTCCCTGCATCCCCAACCTTGCTCTTAAGCTTAGGAGCTCCTGATTTCACTCCTATAAAAATGTGATATTCCTGCAAGTTTTTCCTGTTGGGATTTTTATGAAACCATTGAACATTTTTGGTGGTTTTTTTGTTAGTTTTTATTTCATAATCATAAATTTAACTCTGCAATCCAGCTACATGTGGGGGGAAATAAGGAAAATATGGAACCCAAGAACTGCAGCAAGGGCACAAAGATTACAGGATATTGGGAACTGATGGGGTGGAGGAGTGGAGGAGTAGTGTGGTGGTTAAGATAAATGCAAATCAAACTTATTAGAGTTGTCCACAGTCCACATTGGTGATCTTCTTGCTGGTCTTGCCATTCCTGGACTCAGAGCACTCCATTGGCTTCCACAATATTCATGCCCTCCTTTACCTTACCAAAGATGCATGCTTGCCATTCAAACCCTCAGTCTTGGCAATGCAGATGAAAAACTGGGAGCCATGTGTGTTGGGCTTTTGCCATGGACAGGATGCCAGGACTTGCATGCTTCAGGATAAAGTTCTTATCAAATTTCTCCCTGTAGATGGACTTGCCTCCAGTGCCATTATGGCATGTGAAGTCACCACCGACAATGGCACATAAATCCTGGAATAATTCTGTGAAAGCAGGAACATTTATAACTAAATCCTTTCTCTCCAGTGCTAAAAGCGCAAAAGTTTTCTGCTGTCTTTGGAACTTTGTCTGCAAACAGCTCAAAGGAGATGTGGCCCAAGGTCTTACTGTCTACAGAGGTGATATTGAAGAACACTGTGGGGTTGACCGTGGCTGGTGGCAGGTGGCTTTGGTCAGCATTGGCATCTGCAAAGCTATTCAACATTTCTGACTATTATTTGGGGGAAAAGGGGTAAGTTTAAAACTTATTCCAATTTTTCAAAAGTTACTGAATAGTCCTGTACTCCTTCCATCCTTTGTACACATTAACATATATTGAAGTCCTAGCCCCCAATACCTCAGAATGTGACTGTATTTGGAGACAGGGCCTTTAAAGAAGTAATTAAGGTAAAATTGAGATCATATAGGTAGTTCCTTTTCCAATATGACTGGTGTCCTTATACAAAGAGGAAATTTGGACAGATATGTGTAAGCACAGAAAGACCATGGGAGGGCACAGAAGGCAGCCATCCACAAGCCAAGTAGAGAGGCCTTAAAAAACCAAACCTACTGACCAACACCCTAATCTTAGACTTCTAGCCTCCAGAATTGTGAGAAAATAAATTTCTGTTGTTTAAGCCAGTCTGTAGTATTTTGTTATGACGGCCCTAGAAAACTAATACAGCATTTAATTTTGTATTTCTCTGTGTTCCCTTTGATCCATGTGCCAATATCATACTATTTTCATATTAATAGCTTCATAACCTCTTAATATCTAAAAGGGATAGTTGCTCTGTCATTCTGCCTTTCAGAATTTGGGGATAATATTAGCTATATATTTATTAGAGCTTGTACCACATACCAGGCTCTGTGCCAAGCACCTAAATAGGATGCTTGGAGCATAAGTAACTTGCTTAGGTCACAGAGCCAGGACAGCCGCAGGAGAGCGGGTAAGATTTGAACCAAAACATTGATTCTAGTATCCATACTCTTACTTCTGCACTATACTTTCCCATTTGCTTTTATTTCTCTCCCCAGATGAATTTAAACTTATTTCTCATTTTTTTTTAGAGAGAGAGAAAGGAATTAGAATAAACCTCTTAATTTGTGAAGAATCGACAGTATTTGCTGAGGCACATGAATATTTTTCTAACAGGTTGCTGATATAAATATTTACTAGTAACATATCCAAAATAAAAGCACTATGGATTTTATGATGATAAACATACCTATATGATCAATATTAAAGATAGGCAATATAGAAAGTATTAAAGGTAAAGGCAGGAGATATTTTTGAGTAATTCTTTTAAGTAGTTTCCCATTACTTCCAATATTTCCTGTTAATTTTTTTAACATTTTACTGATGCATTCATTCAAAACATGTACATCCTAAGTGTGAAAAGATTTATCAAACAAATACAAAGGAAACAGCCCATTTAGCCAGCACTCAGAATAAATAACATTATGGGCGGGGAGTTGGTGGCTCATGCCTGTAATCCTAGCACTGTGGGAGGCTGAGGCAGGAACATTGCTTGAGGTCGGGAGTTTGAGGTTGCAGTGAGCTCTGCACTCTACCTGGGGCAACAGAATGAGACTCTGCCTCAAAAATAAAAAGAAATAACATTACCAGCACTCCAGAAGCTCCCTTTTTACATTCTCACCCACCTCCAAGGATAACTACTATTTTGAATTAAATGGAGTCATTCACTATTTACTCTTTTAGGTCTGGCTTCTTTCACTGAACATTGAGATTTATCCATGTTGCATGTAGTTATAGTTTCATTGCAATGAATAAACTATAGTCTTCTCTTGGTATGCATTTTCATTGTTTCCTGTTTGGGCCTATGATGAATAGTGCTATTATGAAAATGCTTATATGTTACTTTTGATGCACACATAAATGTATTTCTGTTGCGCATATACCTAGGATTGGAATTACTGGGTTATAGGGTGTGCATAAATTCAAATTGCCAACGTGATTGAACCTAGCCTAGCAGGAAACCTCCTGGCTCTAGGTGTGTTCCATTGAGGAGTCCAGGCCTGGGTCACAACCCTGAATAAACTCCACTGGCCCAGAACCTTCAGATGTAAGCTAGGCAGTCCTCCAATGTTGGTTGGGTGTTGGTTTGTGGGAGGACAAGAGGTAGCTAGTGGCTGGCAGGACTAAAGGCAGAGTTACCAACTCACCCTCTGCAGCCACCCCTGCAAGGAGCATGGCAAGGCATACCCGGGTCAAGAATGCCAGGTTCCTGTGCCCTTGCCTGGCCTCTCTTCTGTGCCTGTGGCCCAGCCCTGCCAGAAGCTACAGCACTTTACAGGCAAGGTCTGCATTCTTCCAGCCCTTGGGCTGTAGGGGATGTAGACAAGGAGGAACTTCCTGTCCCTCACTTCCCTTACCCATTAGTCTAGGCACTTCAGGACTTTACTATCTTGATTCCTCCTATGTTGGGACAGCACCAGCCTGATTCTTCCCTCCTACCTGTCCATCTGTTTCCACTCTCAGAAGTATAGACAGTTTTCTGGCTATTGGGAGGAGTGGGGGCCAGTGTGGGAGGCCTTTTCCTTTACCCAAGGCCGGGCTTATCCTTCACCATTGCAACTAGCCCCCCACTCCCCAGTTGAGACAGTGTAAGCTGAGGTCAGGAAGGGCAGTGGATGCCTGTGCCTATAGGAAGTTGCCCCAACCTGCCTCATCTGTCTAATCCCTTCTGTTTTTGCACCAGCCCTGCCCACCCCCCAATTGAGATAGAACCATCCACCACCCTGTGGTAAGGGACAACTCTGGGGGTGGTGCCAATAGCTATAAGGAGCCCTCAACCCCTTCCCCTACAGTATCTCCTCCCTTTCACGATCAGTCAAGCAAAAGTACTGGACCTCCCAGGTAGGGACAGAGAGGAGGGAACAACTGTAAAAGGAATACTTACAATGTGAAGGGTTATAAATACTCTCTAGTCCATGACAATGTTGTGACAGTATGTGATTTCGGTATAGAAATTATTTTTCTAAAATTCCTTACTGTGCCAGCTCCATTTGTGCTTCTAGAGTGTGGGAAATGGCTTGGGCAGGGTGGCCTCGAGCCTAGGAAGGCTGTTGTGTTATTTGTTCAATTTCAATAAATTTATAGATCCTGTACTAAAAAAGAAGTGTCTCCAGACTTTTATAGTTTTTGTCTAAAGAAGAACTAAATGACCAAAATTATTTTTGACCTAGGATGAAAGAACCATTCCTGAATCATTCTGATTCCTTGCTAGAATCAAAAGTCTCTGGATTTTTGTTTTAAAACAGATGGGATCAAACTGGGCCACTCAGAGCAAAGAGATGATTAAGTGCTTAGATGAGGTATCCTCTTGGAAGCTGGTGGGCTGAGTGAGAGCATGTGAAAAACACATGGGCAATATTTGAAACCTTGGACTCTTGGTATAGGGCATCCTCTCCTACTCCTCCATGCTAGGCAGCTGGCTTGCCTTGCTGACCTCTATAACTTCAGTATAATATAGAGTTTCCATTTCTTGGGTGTGTAAGGAGGAAAAAGAGGCCATATTGACAGGTAAAACTCAAAATGTTGGTTCCAGGAAAGACTATACATATTTTGGTTATGTGAGTTGAAAAAGTTGTGGGATCAGCTTTCTGATCCACAATGATGAGAAACATGCCAGTGGTCACAGAATGGGCTAGGTCCAGCAATTCTTAACCTTCATGAAATTTCATGAAGGCCTCCAACTTCAGGTAATTCCTGAAGGCTGAGCAGTGTGGGACCACCAGGTTGATTTGTAAACTTGGAGACAGTGAAAAAGAGCTGCTCAGAAGGAACTCATGAATTACTAGTTCCCTTCAGTAATAGCTATCCCACTATATCTGCAGCTATTGCCATACACCAGAGAGACAGTGAACTCTAAAGGCATACAAATCAGGAAGAAATGGGTGAAATGAAATGCCTTGGCCTGGGTCTTCTAGAACTCAAAGAGAAATTTTACTTTCTCCTTATCTTGCAGATTTTCATGGTGATGGTAGTAAATCTCCAGAGCTGCCTCTGGAACACCCTTAAAGGGGGAATAATATGGACCATGTGCCTCCATACCTCTGGTTCTGCCATTTCAGATCTTCTTGGGACCTAAGGCTGTGTGGTCTAAGATGGTAGCCTCCAGCCACACGTATCTAAAAACAACTGAAATGTGGCTAAATTGAGATGTGCTATCGTCATTAGGTTAGTATTTTAAAAAGTAATATCTCAACTTTTGTATAATGACTGCATGTTGAAATAAATATTGAAGATATTGGGTTAAATATGTTATTAAAACTAGTTTTACCTGTTTTTTCATTTCTTAAAACGTGGCTACCAAAACATTCAAAGTTACATATGTAGCCCACATTATATTTCTACTGAACAAAGCTGCTCTAAGTGCTCACCTATCCTCCTATCCACCTGGCCTGTCCCTTGCTATCACCCTGCTCAAACTTTAGTACTCTGTTCTGTTCCTGCAGCAGCCTCCTCACTGACTTCTTGCCCCTTCCTTATCCTGAACAGAATCGACAAAGTCCTTGGCCCACAGTTCCCAAACAGATCATGACATAGATTGTATCTTCCCATCTCTACTACCCTCTTTTTTTAATTGGTAAAATATACTCTTGCATATACATATATATATTTTTTTTTAAACTACAGGTACATTATAATGAGCACTAGTGTACCTTGCTTAAGAAATAGAACAAAACCAGTATCTTTGGAAGCCATCTCTATATACTTTTTTGCTCAACCAATTTTCTATGTATTTAAATAGCTTCATGTAGAAATGGCCAAGACTGCCAACTGAAAAGTTTTAAAAAAGTGAGAGTAGACTTGCCCTTTCATTTTTTTTTTATTTATTATTTTTTTTATTTGTTTATTTTCTTCCCTCCTCCAATCTGAAGGAAACTTGCCCTTTCAAACACTAAAACATTCTATAAAGCTACATAGTTAAGATGAGGGTTAAATATTGAAAAAAAAAGCATAAAAGTCACATATGGATATAAAATAGATTGGTTACATTTAGTTTGGGTGAGTATAGTGGAAACAGCTTGTAAAAGAACCTGACATTGGTCATGTGGGCATTTCATAGAACAGTGGTCCCCAACCTTTTGGTACCAGGGACAAGTTTCATGGAAGACAATTTTTCCACAGACGGTGGGTGGTGGGGGTTGGAGGGGTCAGGGGGAGGCAGAGCTCAGGTGGTGATGCAAGTGATGGGGAGCGACTGTAAATACAGATGAAGCTTCCCTTCCTCATCCACTGCTCACCTCCTACTATGTGGCCCTGTTTCCTAAGTTTCATGATTTAGGACATCTCTCATGACATCTTTCCACAGACAGAGGGGGGCGTCCCCATGAGGGATGGGGGGGCGGAGCTCAGGTGGTGATGCAGGGTCTGATTCCTAACAGGCCATGCACTGGGGTTGGGGACCACAGACATACAAGAAAACATACAACATACACATTGTGTTTTAGTTCTGCTGTGATGAAGCCTCACTTGGAATTTTGATTCGGCATTGATTTGGCTTTAAAATGTCTCAAGTTCATTTTACCTACACTTTTTACCTTGTAAAAGTAAAGTCAATGGTCCTGGAGCAGTGCTCACACCTATAACCCCAGTGCTTTGGGAAGGAAAGGCAGTTGAATCCCTTGAGGCCAGGAGTTCAAGACCAGCCTGGAAAACATAGCAAGACTTATTCTCTACTGGGAAAAAAAAAATCAGCTGGGCCTGGTGGGTGAGTGCTTGTAATCCCAGCAACTCATAAGGCTGAGGTTCAAGGATCCCCCTGGTAGACAGGGTGAGACCCTGCCTCTAAAAGAAAGGGTAAAAAGAAAAATAAGTCAACTATTTTAATAAATTGTTAAAAATAGTTAATAACCTATTGTAAATTCAGCTTTACATTAATTCCATAAGAGATGCTTATTTAAAACTGGAGTGATCATCTATTAGAGGTGACAAAAGGGTCTGTGATAGACATACCATTCCCCTGCTATTTAAAGTTAGGTTTATGGCCAACTGTAATTCCAGCACTTTGGGAGGCCAGGAGGTCAAGACCAGCCTGGGCAACACAGGGAGACACTTTCTCTAACTCCTGAGCTCAATAAATCCTCCTGCCTCAGCCTCTCAGAGTGCTAGGATTATAGATGTGAACCATGGGCACAGGGCCCAGGAGACTCTCTACTAAAAAAAAAAAAAAGTTGCTGTGGTGGTGCACACCTGTAATCCCAGGGAACCCAGGAGGCTGAGGCAGGAAGATCACTTGAGCCCAGGAGTTCGAGGTTGTAGTGAGCTATGATCTCACCACTGCACTCTATAGCCTGGGTAATAAAGCAAGACTTTGTCTCAAAAAAAGTTAGGTTTACTTGAGTTTTTAAATGAAACATGTCATAATCCTAAAACTACTGCATGTTATTGTTTAATCCTAGCATCCAGCTGTTAGCTTGCATCCTTCTAGATTAACACTCAGGCTTGGAGACCTGCATCCGAGTGCCCGGACTAGCGCTGGGATCAGAGAGGAAAGCCAAAGGGGCTAGGCAGCCACCTCTGGGGCTCCTTGCTGCCATATTAATTGTGGAAAGAGTCGCCAGCACTGTACTTTGCTGTGTCAAACTTGCTAGAAAGTTGGTGATCCCAAGACTTAAAGATGTCAGCAGTGCAGCTGCAGAGTACAGCCCCAGCCTGGGCTCTCTCCCAGTTCCTCACCTCCCTGCCAACAGTTGCCCCAGCTAGAAAGGGGCCAGTGGCTCGTGCCTGTAATCCTAGCACTCTGGGAGGCTGAGGCCAGAGGATTGCTTGAGGTCAGGAGTTCAAGACCAGCCTGAATGAGAAGGGTGAGACTCTGTCTCTACTAAAAATAGAAAAAACTTAGCCTCTACAAAAAAAAAAAAAAGTGGCTGGTGGCTGCGCTGTAGTAAGTACACCCAGACGGTCCAAATCCAGCTGGGCCCCTGCCACAAGGCGGGTCACAACCCGATTTTGGCATTCTAAGTCACCTGGAGTAGAACCACGATGAGCTTGAAGAGCTTGAAGAGGTTTTCGACTTGGTGGGCCCAAGAAGGCTCTCACCCAGCAAAGCCAGATGTGCGCAGTTAAGGACCATAAGGGGCATACCTGACTGCAGCGGGGGAAGAAATCAGAAAGGTCCCACCTGCTTTTCGGTAGAGAGCGACATAGGGCCAGAACTTGGCTGCTGAAGGAATGCGCCTTTCCCTTCCCCCTCTGCCTTCCAATTAACAGACGTTAGGCAAATGCAATTCTTTATTACAACTCTAAGTGTGTGTTTGCAAACATTTAACAGAAGGGGAAAACAAAGACAATCCAAACCATTCTCCCCCCAGCATCTGTGGCAGAAATAGGGCCTAGGAGAATCGGGCTCTCAGGACCTGAGATGCCTTTATAACCTGGTAACTGGGTCCCACGCAGCCTCGGGAGACCTGTGTCTCCCGGCCTCGCCCGCAGCCTCCGGAGACTGCTGGGTCCCCGCCTCCCGGACCTAGACCAGAGGCCGCTGGGTCCCGACTTCCCGCACCTCCACCCGAGGCCGCTGGGTCCCGACTGCCCGGACCTCGACCGGAGGCCTCTGGGTCCCGACTTCCCGGACCTCGACCTGAGGCCGCTGGGTCCCGACTTCCCGGACTTGGACAGGAGACCGCTGGGTCCCAGCCTCCCCGTTAGCTTCCGGAGACCGCTGGGTCCGGACCTCCTGGACAGCCTTCGGAAACTGCTGAGTCTTGGTTTCCTCAGTAGGGACCTCCTCTGAGCCTGGAAAAAGAGCAGTGTGCAGAGGCCACACCTGTGTCCCCATACCCTCTCCACAAAACGATAGTCACCGCGCGGGCTGCGGGAGTAGGGGCCCGGAATCCCAGAACGCAAGTTCAATTTGGCCTTTAGATCCCTTGCAAAGAGAAAACCCTCTCCGGCGCCGACTGGGAGGCTGACACCGCTGCCCAAGCAGCCAGGAAACACCAAGCTCACTCCTAAGGAGCCAGGGTTTGCCCTGGGTCGCCCTCCCAGTTCCCGGGACAGTCAGTACCTTGCGCCCGGAGCTGGCGGTGATGGTCAGCCAAGTTCATGAGCAATTTGGCCGTGTCGTTCTGGTAATAAGGCCGCCCAAATAGCAAGATTTCAGCCTCGCCTTCCGGGTCCCACCGATTCACGTGAAGAAGGACGTGGGACACACACTCCATGTCTGGAATGTGCTCTCCGCCCGGGCCTGCTCCAGGAGCAGAGACGTTATGAGGGGCGGGGTGGCTCCCGGGGTCTTGGGAGGCGAAAGTGGAGGGAGAAGGCAGCAGAGGGCATTGGCTACTGCGCAGGCTTGCCCTGGTACGCGGCCGCCCCTCCCCGGGGCCACTTACCGAAGATTGCTTCCACCAACCAAGCCTCGACGTGAACTGCCTTCGGACTCTTCAGGAACTCGTAGTGGAACCAGTGGGGTATTTTGGTGAGGTTACCGAGCACCTCGAATAGCGTCCCTTCTCGCTGTTGCAGTTGCACAAGTGTTGGAAACCGCTTGGGAGTGGCCATGCTGCGGCCGGCCTCGCGGGGAAGCGCGGTTCCGCCGAAACTCGAAGGCCGCGCAGGAGAAAGGTGTTACACACCCCGGCCCACCCTGGGCCGTATTTGAAGGGCTTTTAGCCAACCCCTCCCCGCCCGCGCCCTTCTCATTGGGCCGCAGGCCCCGCCTCCCCGGCAGCCAGACTTCTTCCGCGGCCGCGCAAGGGCACTGGTTCCCGGGCTGCTCTCTGAGAGCCCTGTCCGCGCGGACCAGCCCTTTTGCTAGCGCGCACGGAGGCAGAGGCTAGACTCGGGGCGTGAGGTGTCCGCCGGGACGCCGCGGGAGTCATAACTTGGGCTCAGGAAAGTGTGGCTAGGGAAGCTCCAGTATCAGGACAGTATCTCCTACAGAGGAAAGAACTGATACTTTCGGGACAGAAAACTTAATAGGTCCACAACGCCCTCCTGAACCTCAGCCACTAAGTTCCCTCCCTCTGAGCATCACGTTTCCAGATTGTTCTCTCTTCTGTTACCTGTTAAAGACAGCTGAGCATAGTCAAAAGTAAGTGAGTTGTAGGTTTTGGGATCTCCCTTTGTTGCCCAGGCTAGCGTGGAACTCCTGGGCTCAAACAATCCCCCATCCCCACCCCAGCCTTCCCAGTAGCTGGGAGTACAGGCGCGCACGCTTCTAATTAGTGCAGCCATGAACATACCCACTACAAATGGTCCACGTGGTTTGGACACCAAAGAAAATCCTTTGGAATTCTTTTGACGCTTCCATTATATTTCTTTTTCTTGACCTTTTTGTTCTGCTTAAAACATCATCTATTAAATGCTACTCAGGAAGGTGAAGCTACAGTTATGACATCAGTAGATGGGGCTTCATGAACAAGCTGAGGGAGTGATTCCCGGAATTCAGTCAGGCTTGTGCTTGTCCTCTCCGCGACAGTTCTATAGGCCAAGGAAGTGCATGAGAAATTGAAAGCATCTGACAAGGTCAAAGGCCTTGAGACCTAAGCAGAATATGAATTAAGAGCCAAAGAAAGGCAAAACTCCATTCAGAGGCTCACAGGATGAAGTTAGAAACTTCTGTGGGTAAGCAGAACAATTATGTGCATATACAACTGAAACTCAGGGATCTGGGTGTAAGGCTGGTGGCGGGCACCCGTCCCCTCCCTAACGGAAAAAGAAGAAGCCCACGAGACCTGCCAAAAACAATGCCTGCGAGGCCCAGCTAAGTTAAAGGATGACCACACCTAGATAGTTACCCTGATAAGAGTCACCTTTCCTGGAGTCCACACATACCATCAGCCCCTCCTATTTCTCAATACCCCGCGGTGGCTCACGCCTGTAATCCTAGCACTCTGGGAGGCCGAGGTAGGACCCCCCCCCCCTCTACTAAAAATAGAAAGAAATGATCTGGACAGCTAAAAATATATAGAAAAAATTAGCCAGGCATGGTGGCACATGCCTGTAATCCCAGCTACTCGGAAGTCTGAAGCAGAAGGATTGCTTGAGCCTGGGAGTTTGAAGTTGCTGTGAGCTAGGCTGACACCACAGCACTCTAGCCTGGGCAACAGAGGGAGACTCTGTCTCAAAAAAAAAAAAAAAAAAAAGATTATGGAAAAAAAAATACCCGCCCTAAAACTGCAACGGAAAATTCCTTGCTCTCCCCACCATAAATCTTCTCACCAAAGAAACCCCCACCCCCAGCCCTAAAAACATATATAAGCCCACTCAAAACTTCTGGGTGATGCGACTTCCCGGGCCTCTCTCTCTCTCTCTCTGGCCATGAACCTCAAGCCTAGTTGCTTTCCCCATTCAACTCTGCTGGTCTTTCTCTGGCACCTGCCAATCCAAAAAACCTTACACTGGGCTCCATAACCATCCCATCTAGGGTTTATGGAGTCATTAACATAGCAAGTACAAATTGAGATTGGAGGTCCCATTCATGTCACCAACAAGAATTTAATCCAGGAAGTATTCCAATGAAAATCTCTGGTCTGAAATCTGTTTCTTATACCAAAATGATTTAGGTAGGTATTATTGTTCCTTAGTTGGCATAACAGGATACTTGCAGTTCTAGAGTTGTTACTGTATGTGTGTATCTATGTGTGTGAATTTTAACTCCCTTGAAGTTTCAGAATTGGCCATAGAAAATTTAAGAGAATTAAAACCATGGTATTACTAATTGTATAAAAAAGGAATCTGTCATTTATGTAAAATCCTAGAATGTGCAGACTAATCTACAGTAACAGAAAGCCAGGAGGAGAGATTGCCTGGGGCTGGGGATGGAGAGAGGGATGGATTGGAAAGAGGCACTAGGAAACTCTTGAGGGTGATGGAAATGTGCATTATCTTTATTACAGTGATGGTTTCAGTAATGTGTCCACATGTGTCAAAACTGATGAAATTGTACACCTTTTAATATAAGGAGTTTATTGTACTTAATTGTGTTTCAAAGTGGCAAAAAAGGAAAGAATCTGTATACATGGTATTTTATGTTCCTATAATATTTTAGATAATTTGGCATATTAGACAGTCATATAATTTCATTTAGAAATAGATAAGTAATTGATTTAGATGTGTGACTTTAAGATAAAATCTTAATTTATATTCAGTATTGGAACATTGAAGAGAACTTCATGTTCACCAAATTCAACATTAATAAGTTGAATTTATTTGATTTATAGGAATTATTTAGTAGTTGGGAAATTCTTATTTGTTAATTCAGACTAAATTAAAGTATTTTGCAGTGCTTTTTACCATGTATGAGGGTAGTTGATATTTGTCAGTGAGAACTTTAATCATTCAGAGGCCATTGAAAGTAATTGTTAAAACTTTCTAGATTTACAAATAGAATAATAAGATCAAAAGTAAAACCCGAAAGCTTAAGTAAGGACTAAGGGTTTGTTTTTTTATAATTTTACGAAATGAAACATGAATTTTTTAGATAACCCTCCAAATAGTCTCACACTTTAACAGCCATCTGAGTTTTCATTTAACTCATGCTCTGGGGCCTCATGAGCCATATGAAGACTCAATTCTCCAAAACAAATTCAATAAATATGTCATGAGTCACATACAACTCAATTGGCGTGCAGTGTAAATACTGATTCTAGCACCACGTGACTTGCATATAACTCATGCACAGAAAACAATAAAAAACAATATTTTCATTAAATTAGAAAGGATCGTTTTGATTTTCAAGTTTTTATTCTATTTTTGTAATAAAACACCGTGTTCCCAGGGAAAAATATTTTTTTTCTAGTGTGGTAGTCAATGTGTTCAGGTACACAGAAACTAAGCTAGGAATTCTGGGGTTAAAAAGAAATACACCACTATCTCTTGCTCTCCTCCCAGTTCAGGTAAGCTGTGACTTACCTACACACATCAGATCTGGTATCCTCTCAATCCAATAATATGATTTTGTTAGATCAATATTTAATGTTTACACTATTATCACTTTGTAAACTATTCATAACTATACATACTTTACTATGATTTCTTTCTTTGCCAATGTGTAGTTTTTCTTGATGTTATTAATGGCTGTTTTGTTCAAATGCTCATTTTTCCTTATATTTCTCCTTTACCTCCCAAACTCTCCCCAACTGTGTAAATTTCTCCTTAGTACTTTCAGGTACATGAAGCAATGCATGATTTCATCTTCTTGACAGTATTGTTTCTGCAGTTTTTTTAAATTCATGATTTTATTTTTAAATTTTTAGTTTATTTTGGTAAGAACACTTAACATGAGATCTAACCTCTTAACACGTTTAACTGCACATATAGCATTGTTAACTATAAGTACAATGTTGTACAGAAGCTCTCTAGAACCTATTCTTCTTGTTTAACTGAACCTTTATGCCCATTGATTACTAACTCCCCATATCCCCCTGCACCCTAGCCCCTGGCAACCACCATTCTACTCTTTGCTTTATGAATTTATTATTTTAGATACTTCATATAAGTGAAATTGTTACAGCCCAGCCAAGTTCATTGTCCACTGCTCAAGAGGAAGCCAATATAATGTTCCAGCTCTTTCAGAATTTGTCTAGGAGGTTTTCCAGTCCTCATCCTAAAAAAAAAAAAAAAAGAGGAAGCCAATACACTGAGACAGCAGGGATTACAGCAGAGAAAGAGTTTTATTATCACAGGTGCTTTGCAAGGAGATGGGAGTAATTTCTCAAATCCCTCTCCCACAGAATTTGGGAGAAAGGGTTTTTAAAGATAGTTTGGCAGGCAAAGGGCTAGGGAATTAGGTCTGCTGATTGGTAGGGGATGAGCTCATAGGGTTGGGATGCAGAAATTATCTTCTCAGTTGGGAGGTTTCCTGGTTAGGGAGTTTCAGGGCTGTTGAATCCCTTCACATACCTATCCACAAGTCTGTTTGGCATCAGTAGGTCTTCAGAACACAGACTCTGAGAAACAACTCAAAGACCAATTTTAAGATTTAAGACAGCAATGTTACCTATAGAATCACAAGTCCTAGGATTTATGACAACAATATTATTATAGAAGTAGTGGGGGAGAGTCACAAATCTTGCACCTATCAGGGAGGATAGTGCCATTAAGCAGTAATCAATTACCGCAGCAAGGAAGTTAGGGAATAATGGCTGGTTAACTTCTGGCTATATCTATACTTTTATGAAAATCAGACTTTGATTACCATTTATACCTGTGGCTCTACATTATTTTAATATGGGCAGTTTCAAAATCATGCAGTATTTCTCTTTCTGTTCCTGAAGTCTTAATTGCTCCCATCTAAACCACTTGCTCTTCAGCCCCATCATCCTAGATCACCACAGCTTTTTCTGGTGAAGGATCTTAGGCTGTCTGCCTCCCATAACTTAAAAAAAAAAATTAGTAAGTTTTATAGTAGTAGCAATAGCATTCAGGCAAAAATTAGTAAATGGAGATGCAATTATCTTCAAGATGATCCTTCTAGTTCCTACTATAACTGATCTTTCCCACTTTGTTTCTGATTCGCCTCCAGGAAGATCAGGATGAGCTAGTTAATTTCCAGGAAGGAAGGAGAGAATTAGAAGCATTGTTGGAGGCACAATTAGTACAGGCTGAACAGAGAAGCAGAGACTTACAAGTTGATAACCAAAAACTGAAATATGAAGTGGAAGCATTAAAAGTAATTGTGGCAATAGGAGGTGGTGTCTTATATGTTGGGTTTATTGAAAGGAGAAATATTTTTTATAGGTGGAGCTTAAAAGCAGCAGGCAACCAACAAAGATTTTTGTATTTTGAACTAATGTTTCTTTCATGGAACCAAGAGAAAGATGGTTTAGGGTATAGAAATTGACTTGGAAACTTCATAGCTATCTGTTTTCTAGCTGTAGTATTGTATTCCTATCATTTTCTTTCTTTTTTTTTTTTTAGACAGAGTCTCTATTGCCTGGGCTAGAGTGCTGTGTCATCAGCCTAGCTCACAGCAACCTCAAACTCCTGGGCTCAAGCAATCCTACTGCCTTACCCTCCCAAGTAGTTGGGACTACAGGCAAGTGCCACCATGCCCGGCTAATTTTTTCTATATATTTTTAGTTGTCCAGCTAATTTCTTTTTTTTTTTTTTTTTTTTACTAGAGAAACAGTCTCGCTCTTGCTCAGGCTGGTCTCGAACTCCTGTGCTCAAACGATCCACCCGCCTCCGCTTCCCAGAGTGCTAGGATTACAGGCGTGAGCCACCAGGCCGGGCCTTAAAATTTTTTTATTTTTATTTTTTGTTAAAGGCTAGTAAAGTGAAGCAGTGGGAGTGGAGAAGAAACAAAGGGAACTGTAACAGGTGGTAAATACCACTGCACTAGGACCAGCCATATAGCTATGTAAGTCTTAAAAGTAAGCAGACCAATAATTCCTTTTTTTTTTTTTTTTTTTTGAGACAGAGTCCCACTCTGTTGCCCGGGCTACAGTGCCAGGTCATCAGCCTAGCTCACACACCTCAAACACCTGGGCTTAAGCAATCCTTCTGCCTCAGCCTCCCGAGTAGCTGGGACTACAGGCATGCGCCACCATGCCCGGCTAATATTTTATACATA
Source organism: Lemur catta (assembly GCF_020740605.2). Classification (NCBI taxonomy): domain Eukaryota; kingdom Metazoa; phylum Chordata; class Mammalia; order Primates; family Lemuridae; genus Lemur; species Lemur catta. The sequence goes on along the minus strand of NC_059129.1, from coordinate 74,076,913 downwards.
TTTTTAGTTGTCCAGATAATTTCTTTCTATTTTTTAGTAGGGAGGGGGTCTCGCTCTTGCTCAGGCTGGTCTCGAACGCCTGAGCTCAAACGATCCTCCCACCTCGGCCTCCCAAAGTGCTAGGATTAAGGCATGAGCCACCGCGCCGGCCCCAGACCGATAATTCTGTTTCAGAATTGTTTTAGCTATTCTAACTCCTTTGCCTTCCCATGTACATTTTAAAATAATGTAATCTACACCTACAAAACATCTTGCTGGCATTTTGATAGGAATTGCAGACTTGAGGCTTCACAACCCCTTTGGTAGCACACTATTTTTTGGAGGCTAAAGATATCAGCAGACCAGGAAGACACAACACTGGAAGTTGATAACTGGTTTCCACAGGCCTGGTGAAGCCCACGCCATCTTTTTTCTTTTAACTTTTGATTCAAGTGCCAACGTTATAAAAATGGGATATTTCACATAAAAATTAGAATTCTAGCAGTTCTGGGGACCACATCCCTGAATTTCAGTTGACTGGTGGTAATAAAAAATGGCTGCCCTTGTTATTTGAGGACTAGGAGAAGGGACCTGGTAAGGTCAGGGGTGAGCAGGCTATTTACAGGATTACAGGTATTGGGCCCAGGTTGTTAAAACAGCATGCGTTATTATACAGAGCTTGAGAGAGTGCTTATTAAAAAATTTGCTAATTGCCCCACACTTTCTAACTACTGGTTTTTGCCTTCCAGATCTTGTGGTAGGTAGATAGTTGAGCTATCTATAACCTTGCTACCCCAAAGTGTGATACATTAACTACCAGTATCAGCATCACCTGGGAAGCTGTTAAAAATGCAGAATCCTAGGCCTGCCCCAGACCTACTGAACCTGCATTTTAAAAATTTATTTTTTTAAGAGACAAGGTCTTGGCTGGGTGCAGTGGCTCAGGCCTATAATCCTAGCACTCTGGGAGGCTGAGGCGGTGGGATAGCTCGAGGTCTGGAGTTCGAGAACAGCCTCAGCAAGAATGAGACCCCATCTCTACCAAAACCAGAAAGAAATTAGCTGGACAACTAAAAATATGTAGAAAAAATTAGCTGGGCATGGTGGCACATGCCTGTAGTCCCAGCTACTCGGGAGGCTGAGGCAGAAGGCTTGCTTAAGCCCAGGTGTTTGAGGTGTGTGAGCTAGGCTGATGACCTGGCACTGTAGCCCGGGCAACAGAGTGGGACTCTGTCTCAAAAAAAAACCAAAACAAGTCTTGGGGTTGGAGTGTCTGGTCAGGCTAGACTTCCGGGGAAGGGGCCCAGTTCACTCTGAGAACTTCGGCCTTCTCGTCCTGGGTCTCAGGCAGTCCTAGGTTTTCCCTGAGCTATGCAAAAAGTTTGCCTTTTATCTGATCACCGTCCCAGGGCCTGGCCAAAGCTAAGGAGCTGCAAGCTGAAATGGCAGTGGATCTGGGTTGGAAGTGGATCGGCCTCCCGGGCTCCTGGGCAGAGGAACTCCGCGAGCCTGATGGTGGCTGCAGCGGCTACATTTTGTGGAGTCCCCTGGTTACGCACATTAAAAGTGTCTTCGGAGCCCATCTTCCCTAGGTAGAGCAAGTCCGGCTGGGGCCTCCTTGTTCCACCTTAGCAGTGGGCCTCAATGGGCGCCCCTTGCCGCAGTCCTTCTTGGAATTCCACGCTGTTCTTAGGACCTGGCTTAGCTGGCTCCATTCCGCACGGTCTAACCCAGACCAGCGACCTTCCTCGCTCCGGCACCCTAGGGGGACATGCGGCAGTAAGGGGCCCGGCCCAGCTCCTGGCCCTGCCTCCACCCTTCCCAGGCCTGGGCATTGTCCTGTGTCTCTGTGGGGGACGGGGGGGGGGGGGGCGGGGGGGGTAGAGGTAAAAGGTGTTTTTGGACTTGAAAGTAGCAGGCTCGCTGGGTGGTGCCGAGGTCGCCTTCGCCGACCGCCCAAGGCACAGGAAGTAGGCGGAGTGGCTGCTGCAGGTCACAGCCGGAAGGTACCGCGATGGCCGCTTCCGAGGTGAGGGCTGGCAGCTTGGGGACTTCTCCCCACTCCTTAACCCCGCTGCTCCTGCCAGCCCGAGTCTCAGCTCCGGCAATGGCCGAACACTGTCCCCTAATGGGAGCGCTTCCAGACGCAGCCACCCTGGCGGGGTCGTAGGAATTTGCTTTTAGTGCAGTCGCTCTTCCCTAATCGAGAGTAGTGGGTTCCCTGACCAGATCTTGGGGGCCTGTGCTCCCCCAGTGCTTTGGTCTCCTTATGAGCGACAAGGTGCGGGCAACGGAGGAAGCCGTGAGTGCGCTAGAAGTGCACCTGGAGATGGGAGAAAACTGCTAGAATGGCGATTGAGTTTAAATGGTTCTGATAAAGCAGTTAATTTCTCCACGTCTATGTGGAGACTTCTTGATTGTAGCCAAAGAGACCGAACGGATGGACAAAAGGTCGGCTCTGGTACTTTTGGTTGTGTTTCTAAACGCAAGCACTCAGGTGACCGGGATTTTCACCCGCTTTCCCGCCGTAACGGAGGCGCCGGGACGCAGAGTTTACCAGCGCCCGCTGGCTCAACCCGGCAACGCAACCCTTGGAGACGCGAGATGATCTTAGCGCATGGAGAGAGGGGACAGGGGAAGATGGACCTGTCAAGGGAATCTGGGCTGCTGTGACTGCGCTGGCGTGGGAAACCACTTCTGTGAAACCCCAGTGAAATTGTGCGCCCAGTGCCTGGCAGGGGCTTCCTGGCCACAAAGCCAAAGTTGCCTTTGACGGCATCCTTTTCCTGAGAAAAAGGCGAGGGGGTTGCATGAGTGTTGTCAGGACGGCCTTTCCTATTTGCAGCATCCCCTCAAATTCTATAGCTTCCATTTTTTGTTTGCTTTTTGAGACAGTCTCACTCTGTCGCCCTGGCTAGAGTGTAGTGCCATCGTCGTAGCTCATTGCAACCGGGCTCAAACTGTCAGGTTTCAATCTGAAATTTCTATTCTTGGCGCGCTCATGCCCAAAGAGTGACCAGACACGCCAAAGTTAGACAAGCACAAAAATGAGGTTTACTAAGAGAAAGATAGGATTATAGGGAAGAGCAAGATATAGGTTTACAGAGCATGGTACATATGCGACAAATGACTACCGGACCCATTGTTGCAGCCAAGGAAAAGCGAAAGGAAGGTCACAAAAAGAGATAGGCTATCCTCTGCCTCTTATTTTTTAGTGCCCAGATAGGGACCTCCCTCCTGGTTCAGAGGTCACCATGGAGCCACTTTGATTGGACAGTTGGGAGTCACATGACCTAAGCCTTAACTACGCATGAGTGTAGGTCACTTTCAGGACTTTATGGTTCCCATGCTGGTTGGCAGGTGGGCTAGAGAGTCCTCTGCATTCTTTTGCAGCTGGTGTGCCAAGTTCTGATTGGTGGATTCATAGAGTATTCCCTCCTCCCCCAGGTATGAGGAATTAGGGTGAGGCAGGACCAAGATGGGGGCAACAGCACCCACTTTTGTGCCTAGGAGACTGGGAATCCCTCATTATCTACCCAACAGAACTTCTAAACTCAAGCAATCCTCCCTCCTTGGCCTCCCAGGGTGCTAGGATTACAGGCGTGAGCCACCGTGACTGGCCAATTCTGTACCTTTCTCTCAGTTCAGTCAGAGTGAGGGGCGCCTGGGACAAGGCAGAGGCGTCCTGCAGCCATTCCTAGCTGATGGTCCGGACAAAAGGCCTCTCTGTGACCCTCGGATTGGAGGGCGTGAGCCCCTAGGGGCTGAACCCAGCCACTGCTCTGGCGTCTCCTGGAACCCACACTGCCACAGCTAGTGTTGGGGTGGTTGGAAGCCTTTGGATCCTGGTCCAGATGAAGCTGACTAGGTCCAGCAGCAGGTCTCTAGAAAAGTCCTCAAGGGCGCCCAGGGGCCAGCTCCTGGTGCTTCATCGGCCTTTGGCACCTCTGGTCTGGCGCATCTGGTGTTTACCTGCTTGGCCTCTGAGGCCCAGAGTGGGGGCGATCCAGGTGCTCCCAGCAGACCGCCCACAATTTCAGCTACTGCCATCCAACAGCCTAAAGCACTCAGAGTGGGAAAGGAGGCTAAGGTGGGTGTAATGGCACTGCAGCCTGTGGGTGGGGCTCTCAGCCACTTCAGATAAAATAGTAGCTGCAGGCGGTTAATAGCTGAGATTGAGAGTGAGTTTTTCAGTGTTCAGGGGCAGGCTCACAATCTAAAGGCTTGCCTTGAAATATGTAAACAATTGCTTACAACTGCATACAACATAAAATTAAGAGCAAACATGAAGGAGTAGACGATGGCACCATTTTTTGAGGGGAAAAGAGGGAGAGGGAATCTCATTCCTTTTAATAAATTAGGCCACCCTTCAACTAGTACTCCCAGCCAGCAATTTGTGTATCTGTTTCTAGATTCAAAATATGTAAATGAAAAATAGGCCGGGTGCGGTGGCTCACGCCTGTAATCCTAGCTGTCTGGGAGGCCGAGGCCGGCGGATTGTTTGAGCTCAGGAGTTCGAGACCAGCCTGAGCAAGAGCGAGACCCCGTCTCTACTAAAAATAGAAAGAAATTATACGGACAGCTAAAAATATATATAGAAAAATTAGCCGGGCATGGTGGCGCATGCCTGTAGTCCCAGCTACTTGGGAGGCTGAGGCAGGAGGATCGCTTGAGCCCAGGAGTCTGAGGTTGCTGTGAGCTAGGCTGACGCCACGGCACTCACTCTAGCCCCGGCAACAGAGTGAGACTCTGTCTCAAAAAAAAAAAAAAAAAAAGAAAAAGAAAAATAATCCCAGTGGCAAGGCAAACATAATTGAGAAAAATTGCTACCAATGAGGAAACTGGCTGCTTAATTGCCTGATGTGACATATTTGTGCTGATGTAACCCTAAATGAGTTCTTTAGAAGAGCTGTTGGTCATTTCTATTCAATTTTTTTGATGGTCATACTTTTTGAGCCAGCAGTTTAAGTCCTGGTTGTTTACCTAAAGAAAGAAGTTTGTACAGTTATATAGGTATGTCTCCAATACCCTTACATTGGAGACAACTCCAGTGCCCCTCTCTATGTTTCTTTAAATACGGTATTGAAATGGGGGAAAGAGTGATAAGTCCTTACTATGAGATACGAGATACTCTGCATTTTTTTTCCCCCAGAAAAAATTTTTTTAAAGCCCTGCATGACCTGTTCCTATCATTTTCCCACCCTGACCTCCTCTCTCTCCCTGGCTCACTCTGCTCCAGCAACACTGGCCTCCTCATTGTTCCTCCTACACACCAGGCTTTTTTTTTTTTTCCGGGATCAAGGTAGGGCAGTGGGGTTTTTTTCATTCATTCAACAAGTATGTATTGAGTGTCCAAGCAATGAACAAGACAGACCCAGTCCCAGCAAGCTTGAGACTCAGTCTACGGGCAAGAGAAACCTTAAAGAAATACAGACATGGTCAATTACTGCACTTATCACAGCTGGGGTGAGGGGCGGGGAAGCAGTGCAAGGCACCTTAAGGACACCTCTGAGGGGACCTGCACCAGTTGGGGTGTCATCTCTGCAGAAACAAAGTTTAAACGTAGGGCTGAATTGCAGAATGAGAGTTAGAGGGAGTATTCAGGGTTTTTGCACAGGCTGGTTCTCCTCCACAGGGAACTCTCTTCTCCCAGTTCTTCTCACAGCTTCTTTTTTTCTGCCTAAACATCACCTCAGGCTAGCTCTCCTTGATTGTTGGTGTAAAGTAGCATCCAACTCTCCACCTCATCCCCTTGCTTTTATTTTCTTCTCTTTTCTTTTATTTTGCATTTATGGCCTTCTGAAATGATCCACTGTATCCATTTATCTTTGTTTTCCCCACCAGACTTTATGGCACAAACAGCTGAGTCAAGTCCTCCCTTGGTCACCACTGTATCCCAGTGTTCCCTAACTGAATGGATCTTCACAGCAGTCAGGAATGTCAGGATTTCTATCAACCTGATTTCACACAGTGGGAAACTGAGAGGAAACTCAAGGTCAGAGAGGTGGAGCCTCCCCCCACAACCTGCAGGTGCTCCAAGAATGTCTATGGCCTGGATGTGTGCCCTGAAATTCTGTGGGGTGAATGGTGTGTCTCAGGCATAGTTAGGCAAACAGTGTGTTTTGACTGAGGGTGGGGACTTCTGTCCATACTACCTTGGGGACACTGAGTGTGTGTATGGGGGGAGCTGGTTAATAAAAGAGCCCTTGGAAGGATGGGGGCTCCTAATTTAGCTGGGGGGAGGGGACCCTCTCATTCTCCTTCTGCTCATCCTCCCCCCCCCAAGCTCGGCCTCCCTGTGGTCAGGCGAGGAACCCTAGTGGCGGGGCAACAGGGAAGGAATAGGGGAGACACACTTCTAATATCCATTCACAGCCCTGCAGATACTGCAAATTCCCCAATTTAGGCACTTCCCACCCTCTTGCCCTCCACCCTCCTCACCACAAGATCTTCCTTGGTGGTGCCTGCAACCCCCTCCTGGGTCTTGGGGAGCTAGGGCCCAGCTCCTGCCACCAGAAGCCTTCATCCAATGGCTGCACTGCCTGATGAGATAATGAGCCCCTTTCGCTGTCCCTTAGCTGGCCTGGAGCCTATTCCCTTGTGGCCCCCAGGAAGCGGAGACTACATGGGGGGCTCAGGCTGGGATCCAAATCCTCCAAGGTGCTAGCCAGCCCAGGGCCCAGAGTGGCACCTGGGCACATGCGGCTGCCCCTGCCCTACTTACAATAGGACCCCCCACCTGCCCTTGTCCCTCTCTGGGCTCAGGTACTAGCAAAGAGGGGTGGAGCTGCCACCAGAGACCTGGGCCACCACCTCCTGCCTCCAGGGATGCCCTAATCCTCCAGTGTGCAGAAATGACTGAGGACACCCTCATACCACCAGCAAAGACCCTTGAGCTGCTCATTCCAGACAACCTCACATGTATTGAGCACCCACTGGGGATACAGTGGTGGTGAAATCAGACCTGGGTCCCTGCCTTCACAGGGCTGACAGAATAATGGGAAGAGGGAGAAAGGGAGGGAGGGAAGGAAGGAAGAGAAAGAAACAAAAGAAAGAATATTTTCTTTTGATTAGCTACCTGATACACCATAATATTTCTTCTTCTCCCTTTTATTAAAAATTCAAGACTACAGAAACATTGAAAGAATATAGAAAGAATTTTGTCCTTGATCTAGAACTGTTTTGGTTTGGTGTCAAATTAAAGAAAAAGAAAAGAAAAGCTCTAGAACCAACTGTTGATATTTGCCATATTGGCTCTCTTCACACACAAACACACACACACACAATGTATACATATATATAATGCTGAGGTTTGGCGGAAAGGGGGCTGGACTATTTGTAAGTACATTTCAGATATAACAATCCACTGTACATGTTTCTCCTGAGAATAAGGACCTTCTCTTCATAATTGAAATCCACTTATCCTGGCCAGGCATGGTGGTTCATGCCTGTAATACTAGCACTCTGGGAGGCTGAGGTGGGAGGATTGCTCGAGGTCAGGAGTTCGAGACCAGCCTGAGCAACAGTGAGACCCCATCTCCACTAAAAATAGAAAGAAATTAGCTGGACAACTAAAAATATATAGAAAAAATTAGCCGGGCATGGTGGCGCATGCCTGTAGTTCCAGCTCCTCGGGAGGCTGAGGCAGGATTGCTTGAGCCCAGGAGTTTGAGGTTGCTGTGAGCTAGGCTGACGCCACGGCACTCTAGCCCCGGCAACAGAGCAAGACTCTGTCTCAAAAACAAAACAAACAAACAAAAAAACCCTTATTCTACTCTGGAAGTTTCTAAACATTAATAAAACACTACTTTGCAGTGTAAGGGATATTAAAATTTCTTCCATTGTCCTGAAATGTACCCCACTACTTTGATTCAGGATTATTTGAATCATGCACACAGGATTTTTTTTTTTGAAACAATCTTGCTCTGTTGCTGGGGCTACAGTGCAGTGGTGTCATCATAGTTCACTGCAACCTCAAACTCCTGGGCTCAGGAGATCCTCCTGCGTCAGTCTCTGAAGTACCTGGGACTACAGGCACCTGCCACAACGCCACCTAATTTTTCTGTTTTCAGTAGAGATGGGGACTTGCTCTTGCTCAGGCTGGTCTATAACTTCTGAGTTCAAGGAATCCTTCCGCCCTGGCCTCCCAGAGTGCTAGGATTACAGGCGTGAGCCTCCTCACCTGGCCCACACAGAAGTTTTAGTCAATTAATCAAACAAAAATTCCTCTAATTGTTTGTTTTCATGACATTGACATACCAGAAGTCTATTTGTCCTATTATTGATGATGCTAACTTTGGCTTTTGGTTAAGGTGTAAAGAAAAGTTTTCTCCTAATTCATAATCTGTGGGCTGGGACGTCCAGACCTTGTGAATGTCTAGTTCCTCAATAGCCTTCATCTGATAGTTTTAGTCATTGATGATCATTTCTAAATTGACTGCACTGGTGGTTGCAAAAGAGCCCACAGTTTTTTGATTGTGAAGAGGTCTGCCTCAGGAAGCCGTCATAATAAGCCAGCTGAGGGGATATTAGATGTTACCAGAACTGGGCTTGGGAAAAGCCAGCTTCATCTCCATCTGTAAAGCCATAAAACATTGAAATCACCACCCTCATGGAGTGAATCCAGTGCATCGCTTCGAGCAATGTATTTTAAAAACGAATAAACCAAATTTATTATATTTAGAGGGGAGCCAGAAGCCTGCACCCGTTTGAGAGTGGCGAGGCAGAGCACACGTGAGCTTTGAAATCCGGGTCGGTTCAAAAGCTCCAGAGCCAGGGGCTTCGATGAATGCTAACCATGGGGGCGCTTCAGAGCCCTCATCGCGTCCCTTCAAGTAAGATAATGAATTTCAGAATTTCGGTTTCCTCTTTATTAAGTGACAAATTATTCTTGAGTTCCCCGATGTTGTCCAGGTCGCCCTCAAAGTGAAACCGGCCCTTGGTCCTGCTCCTTTGGCCCGAGGGAGAACTGACCCTCCTTTGGAACGTGTGAAACAAGAAGTTGATTTGGCAGCTTTTGGGTAGTCCTCGCATCCCCAAACCTGGATTCCCAGTTTTCAGGGTTCAGACCCAACCCGTTGTCTCCTTAGGGGGAAGAGTCGATAGCGCCCTCCCCCACCCACTCCCAAGCCCATGGGATTCTGGTGCGGAAGACACGAGACAATGCAGGTGGAAACCCTAGTTCACTTGGAGACAGCTGGGCCCGAGAGAACACGCTCCAAAGTAGCACGAGGCCGGGGAGATGGTAATCCGCGGGACCGGGGCGGGCAGGGCCGGGGGTGCAGACGGGGCGCGGCGAACGTGGCCTTGGGCCCGGGGGGCGGAGCCGGGGCGGGGTCTGGCCGGGGCGGGGCCACCCAGGTGCTAGACTTTGCGCGCGCTGCGGCCAAGGCGGCACGGTTAGGCCTAGCTTCCGCGGTAAAGCGTAGGGTTTGAGGGTCCTGAGATGGGCACGCTCCCCGAACGTAAAGATATTCCACCGTGGGTGAAAGTTCCCGAAGATCTGAAAGAGCCAGCGGTGTTTCAGGTCCAGACGCGGCTGCTGGGAGCCATGTTTGGTGAGTGTGCCCAGACTGGCTTGTGTGCCCCGTCCCGGGCGTTTCAGTCTCCGCCGCCCGGAGTTCTCATCCCCTTCCCCCAACAGGCCCAGACGGATCTCGCATCCCTTACATCGAGCAGGTGAGCAAGGCCATGCTCCAGCTGAAAGCTCTGGAATCTTCAGACCTCACCGAGGTCTTGGTGTATGGCTCCTACGTGTACAAGCTCCGGACCAAGTGGATGCTCCAGTCCATGGCTGAATGGCACCGCCAGCGGCAGGAGCGAGGTGAGAGACTCGGCGATGACGGGCTTTGAACAGAGGCCCGTGGGGGTGGCTTCTCTTCCTCTTCTCTCACCTCCTCGCTGTCCGCAACCACCACCACACCTCCGGCATCACCAAAGGCGCCCTTTGCGTCTGGGCAGTCTCCAAGACTCATGTGGGAGTCTGGGCCCTAGGGTGCGGGCCGTTGCTCCTGGGGACCCAGGGGGGAGACTCTGATGAGAGGGGGCTGGGCTAGACCCATGGGGCGGGATTATGTGTGATCTCTCCACCTTCTCCCTCCTCCTCCAGCTTCTTGGCGAATGTTGGAATGGGCCCAGTGGTTCCACGTTCCGAGGTTCCCGAGAATCTCAGGCCCAGAATGCCTGGCTCACAGGGTCCTAGAAAGGAATCCTGAAAGAGGCAGAGAAAGGTCGGGCTCTTACCCTCCCCCACCATACTCACCCCGCTGTTGCTCTTTCTGGTGCAGGGATGCTCAAACTTGAAGAAGCCATGAGTGCCCTCCAACTAGGCCCTTGGATGAAGTGAAGCCCGTTTCCACACAATGGGACTGAGGCCAGGATGTCGCGAGATTAGGTTGCAGCCAGACCTGGAGTGGTTCCAGCTTGGTTTAAACTCTGCTCCAGCCTGATGAGTTAAGGAAAAACCATCTGTTTTTGAGGTCTCTGCCCTTACCAAGTCTTGATGTAGTTGTTAAAGAATAAAGTTTTAAATAAGTAAATAGCTCTTTGACATTGTGGTTGATGGATTGGAGGTAATACCTTACATATCTCTCAAGCGCTGCTGAGATGTGGCTGTTGAGCTTAACCCTTTATTGAAACTCCCCAAAGCTGAAAAGAGGTCCAAGGGCACACTTGGCTAGGGTCAAAAAGGGTCTAGGAGTCAAGACCTGGGATGCAGCACTGAACCAAAAACCTAAGGGTGATGTGATGATACAGTCTGGAAATAATCTGTACTCTCATTTAAAAACAATCCTATAACAGATTGATAGAACATATACAAAATAAGAAGTATATGTTTTCCAAAACAAAAATATGGAAAGTGCCAGGACCCTATGACCTTAGGCAAACTGTTTAACCCCCTCGGTTTCTCAATCTCTAAAACGAAGTTAACAGCATATGACCCCATATGAAATTATGAGATTAACTGTTAATATACGTAGGGCACTTAGGACAGGCATCGTATGTAGTAGCAAGTGTTGACTATTTCTTGGATATGTTTGGGAGAGTTCTCTCCCTCAGTAATGGCAGAGAAAACTAACAGTTATTTTCTGCAACAGACAGATCTGGCATGTCCACCAAACAACTTCTCTCCCCTTTAGCTATCAGTAAGTGAACAGCACCACCATTTTGGACCAGTGGTTCAGGCCACAAATTAGGAGACTTCCTTGATGCCTCACCCACAACGTGAAATACATGAGGGAGTCCAGTCAATTTGGCCTTATAACTCCCCTCCCCCATGAGACCATCCTGTACCTGCTAAATTAAGGAAAGACCTGTTTGGGGGTCTCTGCCCTTGCTCTGAGTCCTGATGTGAATATCTTTTTCCAAGGTTGCTAATTAAAGAACAAAGTTTTAAGTAAGTATATAGCTCCTTGACATTGTGGTTGATGAATTGGAGGGTAATAACCTTAGATATCTCCAGTCCTATCCTTTCTTGCTAGGACTGCTGAAAGAGACTGCTAACAGGTCTTGATTTCTTTTGTTCATCTCAGGGCCTGTTCTTTAGCAAGCAGACTTAATTTTTAAAATGTAAATCATATGGCCTCTCCTCCAAAAGGGACTCCACAGTTTTCCATCCAACTTAAAACCCCAGACTCCTTATGCTGACCTATAAGGCCCTGTGGAACCTGACCTCAGCCTAATGGGAACTCACATTTTGTTGCCCTCTGCTCTAGCTTATCCTTTTGCTGCCCCCCAAATACACTATGTATGTTCCCACTTACAGGCTTTTGTTTTTGCTGTTTTTTGGCCTAAAAATCTCAGATTTTCAAGTGGTTTTGCTCTCTTCTCTCAGGTGGTCTAATACTCACCTCTAGGGAAGTCCTCCAAAGTCTCTGCTTAACTGCATTATTTTTATTCATGGCATTTATAAACTCCACCAATAGTGTTAGCTGCTCATTTTCTTCCTCTCCGCTACTAAAATGTAAATCCAACAAAGAAGGGATGTTGATTTTTTTTTTTTTAGAGGGGCAATATGGTGTAGAGTGGTTAAGAATAGTGTTATAAAACACACCAACTAGACTGCCTGGGTTTGAATCTTGGCTCAGCCACTTTCTAGCTTGGGAATCATGAGTATGTTAGCCTTTGTGCTTCAATTCTCCATCTATAAATATGTAGATATTGGCTGGGCGCTGTGGCTCAGGCCTGTAATTCTAGCACTCTTGGGAGGCCAAGGCGGGTGGATCCTTTGAGCTTAGGAGTTCGTGACCAGCCTGAGCAAGAGTGAGACCCCGTCTCTACTAAAAAAAAACAATAGAAATTAGCTGGACATCTGAAAATATATATAGAAAAAATTAGCTGGGCATGGTGGCACACACCTGTAGTCCCAGCTACTCAGGAGGCTGAGGCACTAGGATTGCTTGAGCCCAGGAGTCTGAGGTTGCTGTGAGCTAGGCTGATGCCATGGCACTCCAGCCCCAGCAACAGAGGGAGAGTCTGTCTCAAAACAAAACAAAACAAAACAAATGGAGATATTATCTAAGGGGGTGGCAGTGAGGAGTAAATGAATTAAGACTATGTCCTAAACCTCTGTGAAGTCTTAGAACAATGACACCATGGGCATTCAATAAATATTTCTTGAATGCATGAATAAGAGGTACTCTTGCCCATGGCAGGACTGTAGCTAGACTCCTCCCCTCCCAGGTCTGAGGGAGGAGGGACTCCAAGTTCCAGCCCTGTCCTCCTAAGAGTCTCATTGAAGACTCAGAAAGTCATGAAAGTCCTTTTCAAAGGCATTGTTTTTATACCCCGTGGAAATACGGAGCACAGGTGCAGTTTTCTGGGGTCATTAGATTCCACACAACCTGTGGGTCACTGGGAAGACAAAGGTACACTTGGAATGCTGTTGAGGTTCATTTGGAGTGGAGAGCAAGAGACCAGTCATGTACCTTATTGGTGTTTCAACCCCCGCCCCAGCCTTGACAACTCTGCCTTAAGGTCCTAGACCAGTCAGCTCAGCTCTTGTTCAAGATTTTGGAGGAAAGTCAATCTCACCTTTCCCGAGGAAATGATAATTGTTAAAACAGTTCCATCCCTGACTTTGAAGAACTAAACACAGATGCATGCATTTCCTCCTTCTGGAAGTGTTAGCAGGGAAACTTGACTCAGCTCCATGTGGTAAGAAGCCACAGATACTAAAAAGGATGGTCTGCCTTGTAGAATTGTTATTCCCAGGCAGGAAGGTCTTAGGGCCTCTCAGTTATTGGTTGCCAGGGCCAGAGGCAGTACCAGGGTCCAATTGTCCACAGATTGGGAAGAGGCTAATATTGGGCTGAGGTGGGCTGTGGGAAGGGGCATCTCAGTTTCCAGGGAAGACTGCCCGTGGACCCCAGTCACCTTAAGGTGGTCCCCAGTAGCTTTGGGCACATTTTGAACAGAATGGCATTGAGCAGGATATTTCTGGAGATGTGTCAACAGTTGCCATAGGAGACAGAACAGAAAGTAGAGAATACTAGTTGTTGCTACATTAAAAAACATTTTCTTAAGTAGCACACCAATTTAATATTTAAACATTTAAATTTACTTAAATTTGTTTTAAAGAGATACTAGTCACATGGTTCAAAATCCTAAAATGATAGACAAGTCTTCCTCTGAGCTCATTTCACATTCCTGCATTTCCTACTCCCCAACAATAAAAAGCTTTATTGTCCTTTCTAGAGTTGTTTTTTTTTAAATACAAACACAAGCAATTATAAATGTAGATTATTTTCTCTCCTTCCTTACGGATGAGTATTATTCTATTTAATTCTCCACAAAAGGACTTTTGGGGTTATTATGAAACTTTTGCTTTTACAAAGGTGCCATGAAGACATTGAAGGCCATTGTTTTGCAAGTAGTATGTCTGCAGGCTAAATTCTCATAGGGAAAATTGCTGGTCCAAAAGGGAAAAACATAATTTTGCTAGATATTATCAATTTGTCTTCCATGGGGGTTGAAACAATTTCACTTCCAGCAGCAGTATATGAGATTGCTATTTTCCCTATTGGCTCACTGTTTTTTGCTGATCTGATAGGTGAAGTCTCCTTGTCTTCTGTAACTTCTAGCTTGGTTTGCTTTACAGACTAACAGCTGTGGCAGCCTCAAGTTACCCCCAGGTAGTGCACCCTTGGAAGAATCTGTTGGCAGTGAGTGAATGTGTATGTGGGAATTAACTGGATACTTTTGAACCCCAATTCTGCAGTGTGAATGAAGACTAAAGCACAGAAAAACTGCCCCTAGACCTTAAAGTCAAAAATTTCATCTTAAGGGCAGAGCTTCTAAATGTAAAAAGCTTTATGCAAATCAATGTCAATTACAGTAGGAAAAGAGGGAAATTTAAGAATCTGACATAAGTTCCATGCATATCATGGAGGCTAATAAACCCTCATAGGGTTTTTCAGCCCTAAAAAAGACCCGCAAAACAACGAGAACAACAAAAATACTTTAAGGAAATTCATAGAAAAAATTTTGGAAGTAACAATCTGAAGGTTAAAAACAGTGTTTGTCTTGGAGTGGTTTCCTTTTTTGAGTTTCAAGCTCTCTATCAAGGGTAAGCCAACAATTATGGAAAGCAACAGGCTTCATTGTTATGGAGATGAAGGAGTCCACCCCAAGAAGGGTCGGACAATGGCATTGATGAGTTTTGGAAAGAAGGTAAAATAGGGCATAGTCCAGGAAAGCCTTATAAAAAAAGAGGTGATAAACAAAAGTGAAATCCAATCTTGTGACCCCAAAGTGGCTAATAATAATGACAATAGCCTATGCTGATTGAGAGCCTCCGGCCCGCTGAGATCTCCACAGGCTCTTCCGTTATTAACTCAATCCTCAGTATAACTCCCATTGTACAGTTAAGGAAACCGAGGCCTCAGCAGTCACTCCCCCTCTTCAGGATTTATATAGTCACATTTACATTTTACTATTCGGGTGGGCTGGATATCAGTGGAAGATCGACTGGTTCTTAGAAAAGCTCCAAGCAGGCGCTGCTAGTGGGCCCGGGGTACTGAAGCCGCCTGCAGGGTGGCCTGGCGCCAGTCTTCAACTTCTGCAGACAGGCGGGCCCCGTCCTGCAGGAGCTTCAGGGGTTGGGAGTCACATAGATGTAAGAAGCCGTGAAATTAACGACGGTGCTAAGTGTGGCCAGGAGCCTGAGTGTGCTTGAGAGGCTGAAATATGGGGGGCGGGACCTGGGCAGGGAGGTCAGGAAAGGTCCCCCGAGGAAGTCACCTCTGGGTGAGGCCTGAGTGACCGGCGGCGGTGAGCAAGGCGAGGAGGAAGGAAAGCGCGTTCTGCAGAGACCTGGGAACAGACGGCCGGGGCAAGGCCGGGCAAGGCTGGGAGGCAGGAGGCAGGTCTGCTCAGGGCCTGGCTAACCGGGAGGTGACTCGTGTAACCACCCAGAACCACTCAGAGCAGAGTAGTTTCCTTCTGCCTCCTACTGGGATCTCAGTGTTGACCCTGATTCTTCTCTAATCCCTCTGCCCTGCCTCCCCACTGCTTCCATCGACTCCTTTATTGATTACATTCGTTGAGTGTCTGCTTTGCCGCCTACTCCGGAAGGGTGTTTAGGGAGAAAACGGAAATTAAAATGTGGCCGGGGAACAGTTTTGGGATTTCAGAGAGAATATTTTCAGAAAACAAGCGTCTGGAATGTTATTCACATGAAAGAAATTTGAAACATTAAATTGTATGATAACTAATCAGAAGTAAGAATTTTTTTCGAGGAGGTTAGCTGTAGGTTACCTGAATTTGGGAGTTGGAATTTGTCCAGAGAGAGGTTGCTGAACCAGGTCTTGTAGCCTTTAGTAATCTCTGCTGCGGAAAAGGAAGCCACTAGGTTATCCCAACTACATTTCAATCGTCAAAAGCTGGACCTAATTTCATGGGATTTCTCTTTTCTTTCTAGCTTTAACAGAAAGTATAGTTATTGTTGTTTTGGGGATATATAAGATTTATCTTTACTAAAATGCCAAACTGAATACAATCAGCCCCTTGTATCTGCCTTTCTGAATCCATGGATTCAACCAGTCTCTGATGGAAAATATTTGGAAAAAAAAGAAAACAAAAAATAACTATACAACAATAAAAAAATACAAACAATACAACTATTTATATAGCATTTACATTGTACTAGGTATTACAAGTCATCTACACATCATTTAAAGCATAGGGGAGGATGTTCATGGGTCACATGCAAACAAGTCATTTTATGTAAAGGATTCGAGCATCCTTGGATTTCAGTATGGAAGAGGGGGTCCTGGAACAAATCTCCCCCTGATACCAAGAAACAACTGTAATATTCAGTTGTATCTCTTAAAAGGGAGAAGAAAAGGGTGAGGTGGGGTGGCTCATGCCTGTAATCCCAGTAGTTTTAGTAGGCTGAGGTCGGGGGATGGCTTGCGGCCAGGAGTTGGAGACCTTGGTGAGACACCCTGGTCTCCACAACAAATTAAAAAAAAAAAAAGAAAAGAAAAGAAAAGAAAAAGAAAATATCCAACATTAGGGCTCCTAGTTTCTGTCATAGGCATGGGACTTTAATGGGGACAAGTAGAGTGAAAGAAACAGGGCTTGGCGTCTGTGGAAGGGGAGAGAACAAAGAGGAGGAACAGATGGAAAATTCCTCTCTTTTTAAAGCTTTAGTAAAAGCTGGGGTCAGGGGCTATTCCCTGTGTCCAGGATGGTGGTTTGGGGGCGGGGGTGGGGGGGTGGCCAGGGTGGGTAGACCAGCAGAAGTGGCTGACATCCGGGTGATGAGACCGGAGCTGTCAGGATTGCATTCCTCACCCAAGTTACATAACATGACTTTCCAAGATTAATGAATGGTTACTTTGGATTATTTGATTCCCCCGGCCCCCCCCCCCCAGGTTCCTGTTTAGGATACAAATTGTGATACTTTTCCACACTGGGTGATATTTTATAATCCTGGGAAAAAGTCATCTAAATCTATTTAGTCATTTTACTTCCATTTGTTAGGAGGATTATAGTATATGAAAATTATATGTGTCAGTGCAAAACAAAGTCCAAGATATATTGGGGAAAAGTAAGTTGCAGAACACTAGAGGATGATCATATTTTCATTTAGTATATATTCATTAGAAATATGTAAGGAGGAATATGGTCTAACTGTTAAGGGTAAACTATGGGAAGGTTTTGTTTTTGTTTTTTTTTTGAGACAGAGTCTTGCTCTGTTGCCTGGGCTAGAGTGCCATGGCGTCAGCCTAGCTCACAGCAACCTCAAACTCCTGGGCTCAAGCAATCCTCCTGCCTCAGCTTCCCGAGTAGCTGGGACCAAAGGCATGTGCCACCATGCCTGGCTAATATTTTCTATATATTTTTAGTTGTCCAGCTAATTTCTTTCTATTTTTAGTAGAGATGGGGTTTTGCTCTTGCTCAGGCTGGTCTCGAACTTCTGAGCTCAAACGATCCACCCACCTTGGCCTCCCAGAGTGCTAGGATTACAGGCATGAGCCACCGAGCATCTTGCCTGTTTTTATTTTTTTTACATAATAACATATCTTGCAGATGGTTTCATTTTAGAGCATATACACTTTCTCCTGATTTGTTATAGCTACATAGTATTCCATTGTATGGATGTAACATTCAACCCATCTGTATTGGTGGATTTTTACGTTATTTGCATTCTTTTGTTGTAAGAAAAACTACTGCAGTACTGCAATGTGCATACATCATTTTGCACATTTATCTGCGGGAATAAATAGTTAAAAGTGCATTAATGGATTAATGGATGGATATAGGCAAGTTTCCTTGCTTAGATGTTGACCAATTTACACTTTTACCATGTATGTATTAACATACCTGTTTCCTCAAACCCTCACCGACAGTGGGTATCTAATATTTTTTGTCAGTCTGATAGATGAAAAACAGTTTCTTTCTTTTTTTTTTTTTTTTAGAGACGGTCTTGCTCTTGCTCAGGCGGGTCTTCTCCAACTCCTGACCTCGAGCGATCCCCCCAGAGTGCTAGGATTACAGGCGTGAGCCACCGCGCCCGGCCCCTGCCCTTTTAATTTAACATTACCCTTCCTCATCTACCCCCTCCCTGTTTCTGTTAAGAGGCCTCATGTCTTTGCAAATTTGGCAAATTCCTAGCTTCAGGAGTTAATTCCACTGTTGGACACCAGGTGGCGCTAGAATCTTATTTATGGTGATTCTTAGGCTTGCTTGTTTTGGTCATCTAAGAGGGGAAAGAAGCCTTTGTCTTGGAATTTTTAGGACATATTTTCAAATCAGTCTTCATCATAAAATTCTTCAGAGATCATTAAAGACAAAAGTAGAAGATAAAGGGAAGAACTTCCAAATTTATTTAACAATCGTGTTTTAGCATAATAATCACCATTACGTGAGGACAAGTCCCACAACTGTTCTTTTTTGGTCTCACAAGAGTCTATGTACGATCAGCCTTCTTCTACAGTTGGTCTAAGGTGTTTTATTGGACTTATTATCAAAGATCAAGAATACTTATTTTCCTTTATCAGGGCCTAAACTGATTGATTGCTTCTTTTGAAATAGCAGTGAGTGTAAGATTGAGAACTTTATAGACAGATACTATTCAATAGTTTTTTTGGTGAAAGCCTTTTTTCCCCCTGCTACTCAAGATATTAAATATTAATCAGATATTACTCACATTGGTTTCTCTGCCCTCTGCTACTGAGGTTTTTTTTTTTTTTAATCGATTCAAATTGTTTATGAATTTAGAAAGTAGGAGACCCTGTCCCTTCTTTGGGGAGGTAGATCTGTAGGAAGAGAGGTTGGTTGATGGTCATGTTCCAAGGATGTAGCCTGGTCACAGGTCTCTTGGGGATGAGTAGATTGCTTCCCTTTTTCATGCCTGAGATAATTACAGTTGTAACAATTTATCGCTTGTTCAGGGCACTACTATACTGCTTTTTTAAAATGCTTTAATAAAACTTTAAAAAGGGGCCAGCAGTATCATGATATAGAACAAGATGAAGATTTGGAAGCACATTTAATTTCTTCATTTTATCTACCCTTGGTCTTGTGAATTTTAAGTTGCATAAATTCCCTTTTGGAAGGGAATGGCTCAAGATTTGAGTGCCATGCTCTCCCAGTTGCCATTTATCAAATACTTTTTCTCATATATAGGAGGACTTGTCACATGGGGAATGGCCTCGAGTCAGCCTGCTGAGTCTGGTTGGTCCTAGGGCTTCCTGGCACACTGAACCCAGCCACTCCCCCAGAACCCCAGCTCTGTGGGAGAGGAGCAGTGACCACTGCAGTCTGATACAGTTGCAGACAAAACTGAAGCAAGAAGACAACAACATCAACAACTAGCAATAACAAAAAACAACCCACACTTACCTGGCATTTTTATTGTCCTGAGCAGTTTCATTCTCTGGTAAGTGTGCATCTGTTGAGCTTTTTCAGTTATCGAAATGTCTTCCAAGATTTCATTACCACCTTCATGGATTCTAATTAATGAAGCAGTAAGTTAGGCTGAGTTCGAGACCAGCCTGAGCAAGAGCGAGACCTGGTCTCTGCTAAGAATAGAAAAAATTAGCCGGGCATGGTGTCGTGTGCTGGTGGTCCCAGCTACTCAAGAGGCTGAGGCAGGAGGATTGCTTGAGCCCAGGAGTTTGAGGTTGCTGTGAGCTAGGCTGATGCCATGGCACTCTAGCCTGGGCAAAAGAGAGAGACTCTATCTCAAAAAAAAAAAAAAAAAAAAAAAAAAAAATGTATAACTGTTGTCCTATCAGAGACAAAATCTTGAAAGGGACCCGGTTGCAACTTTGAAGTGTTTAGCCAGCCTGCCGACCAGCCCAACACGTAAACCAGCACAGATAATTGGCTGCCTGTGGGCCTTTCCAGAGCCTCAGCCCAGCTACGAGTCTGAGGTTTCAAGGAGGCCTGTGTGTATAAACGACAGTCTCAGCTATCTGATGTGTACCTACCTGGAATATGCCCCCTCAAGGCAGTCCCAACCCCAGGCAGCATGCCAGTGGCAACCTGTCATTGTTGAGGGTAGCTGCCCCTCCCTGCAGGAGGGCCGGAGGTGCCCTCCTGTGGCTTCAGACATCTGGGATGGAGTGGTCCATGGCGTGGTGGAGCAGGGTCAGGGACAACTTTCTGACCATGTGCTGATAGATCACAAATGGGGATGATAGGGTGATGACATTCCTGGCTGTGGCTAGAACCTCCATGATCTTTGTCTTTCAGACTGATGACCTCCACCCACTTACCTCGCACACATGGTAGTTGGTGAGGAACCTGTTGTGGGCAGCAGAACTCCCCCTGACCCTGCCCTTCTTGATGACAAAGCTGACATGGCCCATGATGTCCCTGTGCATGGTGACAGTCTGCTGGAATGGCCTGTCCTGAACAGACATAACAATCTTCGTGGCTGATACCCTCTTCACCACTGGATGGGCTTTGTCCGTGCTCCACCCAGCAAAGTGACACCTATTGATTGCAAGATCTGGTCCCCAAAGCACAGCGCCACAAGGGATGCAGGGGTGTTTGCTGGATCAACTGTACAAAGAGCCCCTTGTTGATGGTCCACAGCTGTAGCCTGGTCTTGCCATGCTTGTCCTTGCACAGGTGAATCTTGTGCACTCCAGGCTTGATCTCCTGCCACAGGCCCAGGCTGATCCTGGACACTGGTGCCACTACCGAGCAGGGCCAGGGACCCAAGAACACTGTTGCAGACACCAGGGGAGTGTGGATCCTCCCAGCCATTGGTGTGTGGTGCTTCAGGGGTCACCAGGGTGGGGGTAGAAATGGGGGAAGAAGGATGGAGCTGTCCCTGGGCCCCGCCCATCCCCCCCACTTCTCCTAGAAGTTTTAGATTTGTAGAAAAATTGAGCTGATAGTAGAGTTTCATACTATGTTCTCTCTATATAGTAGAGTAATATGCATATTTCTGGCCCAGTCCTAGAAGAAGCCATTTAGCCAAAGAGCTTTGAATGTGGAATTAGAAACCAAAATCCGGGTGCTAGGTGTGCTTATTGCCACCTGGGTGTTATTCCTTTAGGCCACCTCAGCTGACAGCAAAGAAGTACAGGTGTGTTTATTAAACAGGTGTGTTTCTATTCTAGAAATAGAAATATTTCTAAACATATGCAAACGTTCACAGGACTAAAAAAAGAAATATTTCTATATGAACCATCTGTAGCATGATTTATTACTGAGATCTTCAACTCTAATCCATTCCCACATAGATCACTGCTCATTTGTGACTCCCCACTCTAACAGTGAGAAACCTGGCTCCCACCATCCACTGTCCGCTTAGTTAATCGTTCAATTGCAGTATGTATGTAAAGCAGTACAGTGGTGCCCGCTTACCCGTGAGGGATACTTCCAAGACCCCCAGTGGATGCCTGAAACTGTAGATAGTACCGAACCCTATATATACAATTTTTTCCTGTGCATACATACCTATGGTAAAGTTCAATTTATAAATTAGGCATAGTAAGAGATTAACAACAATAACTCATAATAAAATAGAACAATTATAACAATATGACAAAAGTTATGTGAATGTGGTCTCAAATATTAAATACACTGTACTCACCCTTCTTGTTGACCATAGTAACTGACACCATGGAAAGAAAAACTGGAAATAGGGGGCCTCTGGGCTTTGGGCGCGATCGGTTGCTGTCGGTACCGGTTCGGCTGCTCTGGCGGGATTCCGCCGTCCCAGTCCGTCCCCATGGCTGACCCTGAGGAATTGCAGGTTTCCTCGCCGCCCCCGCCGCCTCCGTCTTCTTCATCTTCAGACACTTCAGAATCTTCGCGGGGCGCCCGGCGAGTTCCGAGCAGGAGCAGCAGCCGGACCGTGGACCCGCGGGAAGACGTGGGGCTGCAGATCGGTGGCGCAGCGTTTTCATTAACCAAACTTCTTGAAGCCACATCTGCAGCATCAGCGCAAGTGGAAGAGCTTGCCTTCAAATGTATGGAAAGTGCACGTTTCCTTAAAACGTGGCGGGACCTCTTGAAAGAAGGCCATGATTCTTTGAAACCTGACAACTGATTTGACGTGCTTAGTTGTTTAAATAATGACTGCAATAACTCATACTTCCTCATATGTGATATTTGCACATTACCACATGTATAGGATGATCTCTTTTCAGCAGTTTTGTATACTCAGAATGAAATTTTTCTTGATGTTTGTGAAAATAGAATACTGATGTTGTTTTTGATGCTGGCCAGTACTTGTTTATCCTTAAATACTGTCTTCTCTCTAAACTTTCACAGAATCCTTTATGAAGGTTAATTTCATCAGTAAATGGTTAATATTAATAGTGCCACAGTGCTACCAGTAGCAAACTAGGTAGGCCATTATTTGTTTTGCAACAAGATGCTAAGAATGGCAGAATTTGAAGTTGAGCTTTATCTTATGGACCCAAGGAAGGTAACTTTAAGGTTGCCAATCATACTCCATTAGGCTATGTTTTCTAGAGACAGTGATTGTTTTTTATTTACTTTTATAACTCCAGCACCTAAAAAAGTGTCACACAACCCTCACTAAATGTTTGTTGAATATAGGAGTTGACAAACGTAATTAAAAGCTATGTTTTCCTCCTATATTTAGCATGAAGACTCTAATTGTTTCTCTTAAAAAATGTATGAATTAGAACTTCATTGACTTGAAAGAAAATGTTCTCTTTTTTTAATGGGGATTTGAATTTTGATGATAGCTTTTTAAAATACATGATAAAATATTTTTGTCCTTCTATGATTTTTTTGAAAAAGACTTCAGAAAATGAAAGACTGTGTAGAAAGAATGCATATTTTTTCCCTGTTTATTTCTATGATTAACTGCTTTTATAGTTTTATGTATTTGATATTTTTATATCTTTGATTGTTTTCTTTAAAGTGCCTTATCAAATATATGGCTCTTTGCTGTTACTTTTGGAGCTTTGCAAGTTGTTTCTATAGCAATTCTAAGGAAGTTTGTTTGTTTCCAATGTATCAAATTTAAATGATGTGATTGTTTTCATATTATTTGACCTTAGTGACAATGTTCTATTTTGTTCTGTATCTTATGTTGCTTTTTTGGTGGTTTGTGTCATGTGTCAACAGTTAAGCCAACTAATTCTCTACTGTATATAACTTCTGAACATCTTTGATATGACATCTTAGTTTTTTGTAAATATGGAGATGTGTACAGAACTATTTTCTAAAGCCCCTGTATAATGGGGCTATAAAAGGGGACAGATGGATGGGCAAAGAATAGTTTTGTTTAGCATATTAGATCATAGTTCTTGATTAATTTTTTAGTATGATTTCTATACCAAAGAGATGCATATTTCAGTATCAGAAAAATATTTTTCATATATCCTGACATTGCAATTTTTAAAATGTGCAAAAATAAACTTATTAAAAGCAAAAAAAAAAAAAAAGAAACCTGTAAATAAAGGGGGGACTACTGTATCAGAATTGTTGACTTATAACACCATGGAAAACAACTTCATCAACTTCAACTAGAGTATGATGTTTATGTGTAGGTTTTTTCTTTTAGTTTTACAGACTCCATTTCCTAAGTTACTTAGGTCAGCACTTCCCTCCCCCTACTCCTTTCAATGAGTTGTTTCATACATTTGTAATATAGTTAGATTCTCTTGTCACAATCTGAATTCTTTTCCAGAATCCCTCAACCTTGCATACATTGAGGTTCAATCTTTGTCTTATAAAGTTTTATGGTTTGACAAATGCATAATGTCATGTAGCCACCATTATAATATCATACATAATAGGCTGGGTGTGGTGGCTCACGCCTGTAATTTTGGGAGGTTGAGGCGGGAGGATTGCTTGAGCTCAGGAGTTTGAGACCAGCCTGAGCAAGAGTGAGACATCATCTCTACTTAAAGTAGAAAAATTAGCCAGGCGAGGTGGTGTGTGCCTGTAGTCCCAGCTACTCAGGAGGCAGAGGTGAGAGGATCGCTTGAGGCCAGGAGTTTGAGGTTGCAGCGAGCTATGATGACGCCACTGCACTCTACTCAGAGAGACAAAGTGAAACACTGTCTCAAAGAAAAAACAAAAACAAAGTAATTTCACTGTCCTAAAAATACTGTACTTTACCTATTCATCCTTCCTCCATTTTCCAAACCTTTGGCAATAACTGATCTTTTTACTGTCACTTATAGTTTTCCCTTTTCCAGAATGTCACATTGTTGGAATCATAAACTATATTGCCATTTCAGACTCGCTTTTTTCACTTAGCAATATAGGTTCCTCCCTGGCTTGCTGTGGCTTGATAGTTCATTTATTTTCATTGCTGAATAATTAATATTACATTGTATAGATATATCATAGTTTTGGTTCATTCTTAGTTGCTTTCTAAAAGCAACTAAACGTGGCTATATTTAACTCATTTTCTATGATGGACATGCAGGGTGTTTTCTTTTTCTTTATTTCTTTGTTGATGCCCCTCCCTGAGGGAGAATTATGTGTACTTCCCGCGCCATTTATGTCATATGACCAAACCTGACATCTTTTGGTCAATGAAATGTGGAGATATTTCAACAGATATCACATGTATTTGTCTTCTCCTCTGCCATGCGACTGGCATGTCCTACATGGGGCTGCTCCTTTCGCTGGGTCCAAGAGTGAAGACAACTTAAAGATGAGTAACAGAGTAAAAGAAAAAGAAACTTTTTTAGTTGTAAGCCATTGAGATTTTGTGGTTCTTTGTTACGTGCATAACAAAAGCAAAAGCTGACAAATACATCCTCAATCCTCACTTTTCTAATGCCATCTCACTTCATCTTAGCTTTTCTACTTATTTTTCTGCAAAGCTGGGTCTATAATTCATTCAGTAGGGAGTAATATTGAAAGGATTCCTGTTTCAATTTAATATATTATTTAGCTTTGGATTGTCTATTCCATGTTTATGACAAAAATTGGTAAATTCTAAATCTCTGATTATTTTGGGGGGTTGGATACTTGCATATGCTCTAATTTTTCATTATTTTAATGGTTCTGAAAATGTTCTGGAACATGTATGCCTGGACCTTTTTGGAATTAAACAGGATTCCTAGAGACAGAATTGTGTGTATAATGTGGATCTACCTTTAATATGTTGTCCTGGATGGTGTAAAATGAACATTCTGTTACATTAAAAGCAAATTGTAGAACACTATATAATTTGGAGCTATATATAATACAGATTTTTAAAACTGTATTAGATTCATCTATGTATAAGTTTTGTAAAATTCTGAAATAAATCAACATACAGTCATGTGTTGCTTAAGAATGGGGATACATTCTGAGAAATGTGTCGCTAGACAATTTTGTCATTGTAAGAACATCGTAGTGTGTACTTACCCAAACCTAGACGGTATAGCCTACTGCACACCTGGGCTCCGTGGCACAGCCTATTGTGCCTTGGACACTAAACCTGTGGAGAATGGTACTGCACTAAATGCTGCAGGCAGTTGCAACACAATGGTAAGCACAATACTTTTATTAATATATAACTGGCAGTGGCAATGCAGGTTTCTTTATACAAGCATTACCACAAACGCATGAGTAGCGTGTTGTGCTACAGTGCTCCATTGACCACACCTCGACTAGACAATAGACATCTTTCAGCTGGTATTATCTGATAGAACCACCCTTGTATGTGTGATCTGTCATTGACTGAAAAGTCATCATGAGGCATATGACTGTATATACACAGGAGTACTATTCAGCTGTAATAAAGATGGAAATCCTGTTATTTTTGATAACATGAATGAACCTGAAGGACATTACATTAAGTGAAATAAACCAGGCACAGAAAGACAAATACCACATGACCTCACTTATATGTGGAGTGTAAAGAAGGGGAACTCATAGAGAATAAAATCATGGTTTCCAGAAAGTAAAATGCTGAGGGGATTGGGGTGATGTTGGGCAACGGACACCAAATTTCAGTTAGACAGGAGACGTTCACACACACACACACACACACACACACACACAAACACTTTTGTTAAGGAGGGGAGTGACTGGGAAGGCATTATAAAGGAACTTCTGAGGTGCTTGTTGATAATAGTCTATCTTTTTAACCTAGATGCTTGTTACACAGGTGGTCAAGTTGTAATAATTCATTGAGCTGTATATTTATGTTTTGTTCATTTTCCTACTTGTGTATATTTTACTGTAAAAGTTTTTAAGGATATCTCATTTCTCAGAATGTATAAAAAAAAATCAAGTATAAAAAAAACCCAAAAACCCATTTTGCAAGAAATTCATCCTATTAATACAAATGTCCTCTCACATACACTTTATAATAAAAAAAGGTTAGAAGTTACCCAAATGCCCATACTGAAATCAGTAGAACGAATCATATAACATCTATACACTATCATAATATTCAACATTTTTCCTTTGCTTTTTAATTTTTATTTTTTCCTGATCAAATAACTCAGATTGTACTATTTAGCATTTTTAGTGGCTAAATACTATATATACTGATATGGAATAATCTTGAAGATAAAATTATCTCATATCTTGTGTAAAAATATACAAATGTATAAAATATCTTACACATGTGCACACATAAAATATACATATATAGTCATAGAATTTCTATTTGGAAATTTTGGGATCTTGTAGTGCAAAAAAGTAAGAAATACTCAAAACAAAAGATGGATACAAATTGAAAGGACACGGGAGACAATCTGGAAGAATTCCCCACCTGAAAGACATGGCCAAAGCTGGAAGCAGTTGAGCAACAAAAATAAATGATAGTGTTGGATTACACTCCAAAGAATTTATACACACACACACACAAAGTCCATGCCAATATAAATAAACTAAATAAGTAAATAGGTGAGAAGCAACAACTATTCCATACAGAAAGATTCCCGTTAATAAATGTAAAAGGAATGAGACACAGATAATCACCACTGGTGATTCAGTAAGGCCAGATACAACAAATTAAAACCAGCCAGTTGTGGTGGCTCATGCCTGTAGTCCTAGCACTTTGGGAGGCCAAAGCAGGAGGATTGCTTGAGGCCAGGAGTTTGAGGCTGCAGTAAACTACGGTGACACAACTGCACTCTAGCCTGGGCAACAAAGTGAGACCCTAACAAAACAAAACAAACAAAAAAAACACCAAAGGGGGGAGAAAAAAAAAAAAAAAGAAAAGAAAACCACCACTGGAATACCACAGTAATCATTGCCTCAGGCAAAATTCACCCCTGATGCTAAAATTAGTGGGTAATGGCTTAAGCAGAAACAAAATACTTGTATAGCCTAGTATGTCCCCCATAATATTTCATAACTGCAAATGGAAAAATAATAAGTTTACAATAAAGAATGCAGGCAAGTGGTTTCCTAGCCAAGTGATCAAGTACTGGTGCTACATCACCAGTAGCACACACTGACATCACCTATCCCGTGATATGAGGTACTGGAAAGAGCATGATCACATCATCTTTGTGACATCGTTCCCAATAATGTATAACTTCAACCTAATTCTGACAAAACATCTGACAAACCAAAACTGAGGTACTCTCTACAAACTAACTGACTAGAATTCTTCAAAAGTGTCAAGGCCATGAAAGACAAGGAAAGACTGAGGAACTGTCAAAGATGAGAAGACAAGGAGACAGGACAACTAAACACGATGTGGAACCCCAAAGTGAATCCTGAAACAGAAAAACTAAATTAGTGAAAAAAACTGGCAAAATCCAAATAATTTTTTAGTTTTGAAAAATGTCCTATGGTTATATAAGATGCTAACATAAGTAGAAGTTGGGTGAAGGGCGTATTGAAACTCTGCACCATTTTTGCATTTCTTTTGTAAGTCTAAAATTAACTGCAAATAAAAAATTCAAAACATAAAAGTACAATGTATGAAATATTCTGCCACACATTAAAATACATACATATACATACATATAAAATATGCACATACAGATCCGACATAAAAATCTCTTTTTGGGTAGAGCTGGATGATTGACAGCCACGAATATGAGGGAGGCTTACTTTTCTTCACATAACTTTCTGTAGCCTCTGAATTTTCTACAATGTACTATTTCAAAATTAAAATTTTAAGTAAAATTTAAGTTGGGGACCTAATGAATGGGTTGCTAGACTTTACTCAGCCTAATATTTGGCTCAGGTTTCACAGAATTGGACTATGAAACAAGGTCCAGTTTCCTTCTCCATCAGCCACTGGTCAGAGATGGTTTTTCTTTTGGGGTCTTATAAAATTACTAAAACCCAAGAAAGTATAAACATATTTCCTGGTAGCATTTTTGCAATTCTGGGAACATATATAACACATTGCATCCCACTCAGGTATTAAAATCAATATGGAGATAATGAAGAAATGATTTTAAAGTCATGATATTAGCATTTCTTTAACTTGTTTTAATGAAACTGTTATAATCTATTTTGTATTCACTATAATAGTAAAGGGACAACATAGCAAAAAGAGTGTAGATTCCAATTGTGACTTTGCCACCTGGTTGTGTGACTGTGCAAATTGCTTAGTTTCTCTGTGTCTGAGTTCCAAGGGAATAATCAGAGCACCTATTTCATGGGGTTATTTTGAATATTGAATAAGAGGACATATCTAAAGCAGAAAAGTACCTGGCACTTGAGTAAGCTCTTAAATGTTAATATTTTTAAGATGTTCTAGCTACTTTTAAAAGTGTTTAACATTTAAGAGAATCTAATATATATTTGTGATTTAATTAAATTTTACAAGCTTCATTCAATATGTCCAATTCTTAAAAAAATTGAGCAAATTATATTTTTAAGTCCATAAGTTTTGGTGTATTAGTTATGAATGTAGGTATACAAGTACTTAGTGTTTTTTTATTAGAGAAATGTTAATTAGTGGACATAGATTAAGGAATCAGAAATCAAACAAGATATAAATAGAAGTATTCTTTCTTTTTAGGCAGATTACGTCTCTCCATAAAACTCTCTGAATCCTTATCCTTCCTGCCTCCCTGTTACTACTTATGCTCCTGTTCCTACCAGAAGCTACTCCCCCCACCAGCGCTCTGGATTATGTCCCCTCTAGCTCTCACTAGGGCAAGAAGGCTTTAGTTATCTCCTTCTACCCTGTATTACCCCTGCACTCCCCCAACACCCCAAACCCTCTACAGCAAGTAATAAGCTCCCTCTTCCCATAGCCTCTCCATTCCCAGCTATTTCTTTGTTCCCTGTCTCAACTAAAATGATCCAGCCTTTTCTGTCCAGGAGCATCAGTTCTACTTACCAAAAAAGCCCACTTAGACATGTTTTGCATGCAGCCCCATTTAAATTATTCAACTCACTCCCAACCTGTTATCTAAGAATCTCACTCCTACAACTGAACTGCTCCTGCTAAAGCTAACAGGGAGCCCTTGTGGTACACAAAACAAGCAAATTTCTGTCCTCATCTGACTGGGCAGAATCCCCCATGACACACAACTCCCTCCTTGATACTCTCTGCTCTGACTGGTAGGGACCCAGGCAAGAAAGAGCAGTGTGGACTGTGGATCTACAGCAGTGGGGTGGGGTTGAAGAATTTTCCAAAAAAATTTCACTCACATCCCCAAACACCGTGATGAGCCAAAACTACTATTTTTTTTCTTTTCTTTCTTT
The DNA here is from genome assembly GCF_020740605.2 of Lemur catta. Taxonomy (NCBI): domain Eukaryota; kingdom Metazoa; phylum Chordata; class Mammalia; order Primates; family Lemuridae; genus Lemur; species Lemur catta. The sequence goes on along the minus strand of NC_059129.1, from coordinate 74,047,354 downwards.
TCTTTTGTTTTTGTTTTTGTTTTTTGTTTTGTTTAAGACACAGAGTCTTGCTCTGGGGTCCAGGCTGGAATGCAGTGGTAAGATCATAGCTCATCATATGCTGTGATCTTCAAAATCCTAGACTCAGGTTATCCTCCTGCATTGGCCTCCCAAAGTGCTAGGATTACAGGCTTGAGCCACCACTCTTGAAAAAAAATTGTCTCAATTTCTTTTTTTAAAGGCAGGGTCTCACTCTGTCACCCAGGCTGGAGTGCTGTGGCATGATCATAGCTCACTGTAACCTTGAATTCCTGGGCTTAAGGGATCCTCCTCCCTCAGCCTCTTGAGTAGCTGGGACTACAGGTGGGTGCCACCACACTTGCCTAATTTTTAACATTTTTTTTGTAGAGACAGGGGTCTCCCTATGTCGGCCAGGGTGATCTCAAACTTCTGGCCTCGAGTGATCTTCCCACCTTGGCCTCCCAAAGTGCTGGGATTACAGGTGTGAGCCACCACACCCAGCCCTGAAAATGTTTTTTCTCTTCCTCTTCCAACCCTGGAAGGAATACTCAACACAAAACTACTGTAGGCCGGGCGCAGTGGCTCACTCCTGTAATCCTAGCCCTCTAGGAGGCCAAGGCGGGTGGATCGCTCGAGGTCAGGAGTTCGAGACCAGCCTGAGCGAGACCCCGTCTCTACTAAAAATAGAAATAAATTATCTGGCCAACTAAAAATATATATAGAAAAAATTAGCCAGGCATGGTGGCGCATGCCTGTAGTCCCAGCTACTTGGGAGGCTGAGGCAGGAGGATTGCTTCATTCCAGGAGTTTGAGGTTGCTGTGAGCTAGGCTGACGCCACAGCACTCACTCTAGCCCGGGCAACAAAGTGAGACTCTGTTTCAAAAAAAAAAAAAAAGAAAGAAAGAAAGAAAAAAACTACTGCAAATTATTTATTATAAAATCATTGGCACTTCACTTAAAAGCTGGAGCTTGCAATAGCTTAAACTATTACAGAATTAAGAACACCTGCCCTCTGCACCCTCTCCTCATCCCCACCTTTCCTTTCGTGGCACAAACAGAAGTGGGGACCTTCTGATCTCCAGGCCAACAGTCCTTCTGCAAGCAACGCCATCCTGATCCTGAGATCCCGCCAGGACCCAGCCTTAAACGAAGCGCCTGGAGGCCCACGCAGAACTTTGCAGCCTCCTGACTCTCATGCTCTGGCTAAAAAGAAAACAGCTGGTCAGGTGCGTGCTTCGTGGAAACGACCTTAGTGCGGTGATTTACAGACTTCGGCATGCATCAGAATCACTGGGAGGGCCTGTTAAAACACAGGTTGCTGTGTTCCCCCTTGCCCCGACCCGGGATTTCTGATTCTGTGGGTATGGGGTGGACGCCGAGTTTGCATTTTTAGCAAGTTCCTAGATGATGCTGGATTCTGCTGGTCGAGGGGATGCTATTTGAGATTCGCTTTCCTAGTGTATATAAGTGACCTGGCTGTCCCACAAGAGAGATTCGGTGGAAGACAGTCCCCTAGAAGGAGCTGCCCTAGGGATTTCCAGGGGACTTCGAAACCTGGAGTGCACAAATATGCTAGATTTTCCACCTTTGGGTCTGGCCACAATCTCCCTTCCCAGCCACATCTCGCTCATTCTACTCAAAAGCCAGGAAGCACACTTTAGGCTTAGTGATTGTTTGATTGTTTTTAGAACTGTCTCAGGCCTTCAGACTAAGGAATTGGAGTGGTCCTAAAAGATGCCGGAAGCGAAACCCACCTTTTCGGGCCCCTGGGTGAATGAAGCTTTCCCTACCAGGGCCCCCAAAACCGCTCACCGCGATTTCTGTGGATGCAAAGCTGGAAAGACATTGTCCCTATCAGGAGCAGCGCAAGGGTCTGGAAAAAATGGCCATGCATAAATGTAAATCAGGAATTCGCATCTTGAGATCCTTCCAACCACGAGTAAGACTCCGAACACTCTTTAGAAAACCGTCTGCTTTTCTGCATCCTCGCCTTGGCAAGAAGGGTGCGCTAAGTCAGAAGCGGGGGCAGCCCCCACCTCCCCGCTCCCGAGTACCGCAGGGCCAGCCGGCAGGACGGGACCAGAGAACGATGGGAGAAGCGAGGTTCAGGTCGCGAAGAAAGGGGTATTCCGGGTGGGGTCATCCCGGACTGGACCAATGTACGGCCTAGGATTCCAGGAAATTTCGGGCGGCACCGCATCACGGCCCGCCCCGCAAGGGGAGCACCGGAGGCTGCGTGGGACGACAGGCGGCCTGCAGGACCTCGAGGGTCTGAGCTTCCGGCTCACTCACCTAACAAGAATGGAAGCATCCACGACCCGAATAAAAACACCTGTGGGTTCCTTGATAACTGGTTTGTAGTTTGGATGCGACCAAACTCCGGGAACCGGCGGCGGAGAGGATGGAAAGATCTGAGCCGCAGGGAGGGCGCAGCGGCTCCGCCGGCCCCGTCCGCCGCCCCGGACCCGCCTGTCCCGCCGCGGGCCTCGGACTCGCCCCCGACCTAACGGTGCCGCCGCCGGCTCTCCCGCGCTCCCTTTCTCCTGTCCTCTCGATGAGCTGTTACCGTTCAGGGACGCTCTCCGTCACCGCCTCTGCCATCCGGTGGCCCCTGCGGTCTGAGGGCCCTGGCACACTCCCCAAGGCGGCGAAGTTCGCGAGGGGCTCTAGCAACGACGTGTTGGGGCCGGTGGGGCTGGACCAGGGACGCCGCCGGGGAGAGGCTCACTGGGTGACAAATGGTGGGAGGCTGGAAATGGGGGTGCAGCGTGCATGGCTGAAAATGGAACCCACGCCGCCTCTGAGGATTTCACTATCCACCGTCAAAGTCCCCAGGTCTTCTGGGAGGCCCTGCTCTTTCTCCGCGTCCGCGGTCGCTGCGCTCCCGGGGGACCCACGACGGCTCGCGGAGCCGCCGGGGGGCTGGGGCGGGTGTCGGCTTAAATCGTGACCGCCCTCGAGAAAGCAGGTCCCTAACTTGTTTAAAGAGAAGGGAATCAACTTGTTTGGAGAAAAGGGACCTTGCACTTGGGTCGACAGCCCTGTGGCTCCGAGGTCCGAGCCGTCTCTACGTTAGCAGACGAATTTTACAGGCCCGGACTCGGACACGGAGCGTGATGAACAGAGAGCAGCTTTCCGCACGCGGCCGGCTCTCCCGAAGCCGTAAGGCAGGCGGGCTACCCCCGGACCCCCCTCTCCCCTCCGGCACAATCAGGCGCCCCTGTGCCACGCGGGGCCGGGCCTCTCGCTTCTCCTACCCCAGGTGTCGGGTCACCCTTGGCGATCGCGGGAACCGGCAGAGCGGCGGCAGTCGGAGCTGGACGGGTCCGTGAGCAGCCGAGAGCGAACCCCAGTCCCTGTGCTTTGGAACCACCTCGGTGTTTAGATGGCTCCAGGCGCACCGGCCTCACTCATTTAGGTAAGGGAATAAATAAACTGGCACTTGCGTGACCATTTATATTGTGGTTCAAGAGGCTGAGCTACAGATAGTGGTGGGACCCTGCAGCCCCCAACACGTAACTCTGAATTTGGATGGTACCTGACTGACACCTGTGCAGAAGAGGACTGCTGCAGGTGCCGGGTCAGCCTTCACGATGCGCTAAGGCTGTTGTGAGCAGGGAAGTGGGAACAAATAGAGGAGGCAGTGTGTGGGATACTATCGCCAACCTTGGTTAGAGTCCTGATTTGGTCATTTACAAATTGTGTGATCTTGGGCAATTTATTTATATGAGCCTGAGTTTTCCAGCCTGAAAAGGAACATCATCTTTTCCTTGCAAGAATTGAGAGAGAGAGAGAGAGAGAAGTATTTGAGGGCTACTAGACATAAACTATTGCTAGTATTATTTTTACATGCTAATGTTTTACTGGAAAATATCTCCTCCCTGACCCCCTATACACACACACACACACACACACACACACACACACACACACACACACACACATCTACTCCTCAATGGTGAGTGAAAGAGGGTAGAGGGAGTCTCTTTCCTCTTAATGTACCTGCCTTGCCACCTGCATCTACAATAGCTGCATATGTACAGATAGAACACTCCAGAGCCGAAGGCATTGAACCACACTTTTAAAGACTGACTCTTTTCCTCCCATAGGTGCTTGACATTACATGGATTAATGGATCTAGAACTCAAGGTTCAGGGCAACCACAGAATTTTATGGACTCAAAGTGTTTTCAGTTATTTCAAAGTCAGACACTGACCACGAAGCAAGGTAGGGCATACTAGCTAGTATGAGGGATATACCCTGAGACCTATGCTAGCTTCATGGAATCTGTGAATGTCTGTCAAATGTGCATATATAGTTTTCAACAAATTCTCTAAGGCAGTGCTGTTCAATAGATTTTTCTGCAATGATGGAAATGTATGTTTGTGTTGTCCAGTCTGGTAGCTACTAGCCACATGTGGCTACTGAGCACTTGAAATGTGACTAGGGCTATCAGCAATTGAATTTTTAATTTTACTTAATTTTAAATAATTTAAATTTTGAGCTTGGAGGTGGACACTCTAAATTTTAAAAATAAATTAATTAAATTTAAATTGCCACTTGTGACTAGTAGCTACTGTATTAGGCAGTGCAACTCTAAAGAATTCATTGCCTGCCCAATTTTTAAAAATGAGGCGGAGCTAAATATACTAACCACCAAAATTGCACAGAATAGTGTTGATTTTAAAATGCCTATTCAAAATTGTGTGTAGGTATGATTGAAATGGAGGATGAAGGGAAAAGCTTGTGTTTTCTCAAAATCTTGTTTGAATCAATTGGAGATGAATGACCCATGTTGAGGACCAGTCAGACAAGAACAGCAAATTGGGGAGTCTGGGATCAGGCAGCACTGGACTTAATTCCAAGGAAACCTGATTTTCCTACTGGCTTAAAGGTCTTAGAATTCCAGACATTTGCAAACCAAAGAGGTGAATTGATTCTTTTTCACTTTCAACATTTGGCAACCCACTGTCATCTTACCTGCATACAGGGCTCATGGATGCCACACTGGGTGAGTGAATCCTGAGTTGTGCCCAGCCTTTCATTCGGGAAATTTTTATGGAGCACATTCTATGTGCAAAGCAGATTCTAGATGCAGGGGATGGGGTGGGGGAAAGAGTGCCTGTGTTCATATTCTAGTGGGTCTAGCAGTGGTGACAGGGGAAACAGATGCATTAATGTCTGCTAATTAATTATGCAAGATTACTGAGTACAATGCACAGTTGGATGTGTGGGAATGTAATGAGGAGAAAAAGAAATCAGGGAAGGAGGATGAAGTTGTGATTTTAAATTGGGAACCCAGGGAAGGTCTCCCTGAAATACTTTGAGACCAGAGGCGGTGTGCAAAGTGGAACAGGGAGCAAGCTACAAAGCCGGGAAGAAAGAGACCAGCAAGTGCGAAAGGAGAGCAGGGTGGGGAAACAGAGAAATCAGGGGAGGATTCCAAGGTTTGGAGTTTGAAAATCTAGAAGGATGGCATAGCCTTGAACTGATGTGGAGAAGACCTCCAGTGTAGCAGGTGTGTGGGCTGGAGGACGGAGGTGGGGGTTCCTTCAAGGTTAGTTAAAGGGAAGCCTGATGGGATGGGGAGGAGAGGCTGGGATTAAAGCTGTGAATCCAGAGTCCGCAAAGGGATGTTATTTAACTCTGGAAGAATGCAGAGAGCACCAAGAAGTAAGTGGATCCGGTTGGGAGAGAAGGTGGGGAGCCAGCCCAAGGCCCCACCTGCTCACTCCACTGCCCCTGCGTTGTTCCCAAGCTCCCCAAGGTCGCTCTTCCCGTTTCTCGGCCACGCGTGGAGAGAGGTGGACGTGTTCCCAGCCCTCCTGGGACCGAATCCTGAAGGGGGCCTCCCCTCGCCCCCTCTCATACCTTCTTGCCCCTCGAGCCCAAACCAAGCTGCGGTCCCATTCATGGAACCTGAGCCATGTCCTGCTTCAAGTGGGCCAGGCCGGACCGCAGGGTGGTGACCGTCATCCTCTGGGAGTCTGTGGTCCGGACGCCGGCGCCTCCCACAGCGCGAGCGAGGAGACCCATGGGGCCCTTGTGGGGGTCCGAACTGTGCAGGTGGGGACCCTATGGGTCTCGACCCCGCTTCGCCCCTGCGTCCTTCTGCGCTCCTAGCTGGTCAAGGTGGCACTCAGTGCCGCGCCCAGCCCAGCGACCCAGCGACTGGCCCAGGGAGTGCAGGAGCGAGGCTGCCCATCGCGGGCGGCGCCCCGGTGCCGAGCTGGCACCCTCGCAGCCTGCTGGGACCTCGTCTTGCTGGGTCCCATCCCTCCGCCTCCCAACCCCGCAGCCCGCGATTCCCTTTGAAATCAATCCTGAAAAGAGCGCTCCTGCCGGAACAGCGCTTCCAACTCCGCTCTGGTCCCGAAGCGTCGCTTCCCTTCGGTAACCCGCGGCTGCCGTGCGCACCACGGGACCGCGCTCCGGAGAAGGGGCGAGGGTCTGCGGCGTCTTTGTGGAGCTTTCTTCTCCTGAAGGAAATGCATTCTTCTCCAGTTTCTCCCCCCAAAACGCACTATTCCTGAGCGAGTTCTCGCCGCGCCCGTCCCCGCCCGGAGGCTGCAAAGCCCGAGCCCGCCCCGCGGCCGGTCCCGCGCGCTGTCGCCGACGCGGGGCTGCCTTGCAGGGGTCCGCGCGCTGCCTTTCTTGCCGTTTCTCTCACTAGCACACGGGGGCCTCCCAGGAAGGTTCACCTGAGGTGAATTGAAGTCCAGTCCTGCGGACCCTGGAAGGGGAAGGAGTCAGCCTCAACTCGGCAATTCCTTGCAGGAAGGAGCTCAATACACACTCGGCCTCTTCATTCAGTCTCTTTACCGGCTACATCCTGTCTCTTCTAAATCCCTCCCTCCCTCTCCTCCTTAAGGAGTGTAATAGTGTATGTTCAACTTCGGAAATTTGCAAAGTTCAGAGTTTCTCCAGGGGAGGAGCTTAGTCTATATGGCAGCGTCTAATAATTGGAGGAATTCTTGCCAAAGGAAATGGAACTGTTCAGTCCTTGAGCAATGCTGCCTGTCGGAAACCTGAGCCTGTCCTTCCATTTACCCCACGTGATCCTGGATAAAATCCATTCTCCTTCCTCCCCAGCATGTTGAGTGTGTCATCCTCCTCTCCAGCCCAGTACCACTTGTTCCCTAGGAATGCCTGCCTTGCCGTCTGTCTACTTGTATGGGACTCCGGTTTCTTTCTTTCTTTCTTTCTTTCTTTCTTTCTTTTTTTTTCAATTTTTTCTTTTTTCTTCTTCTTGGTTTTTTTTTTAGACAGCGCCTCACTCTGTATGTCCTCCAAGAGGGGAGCCATGATGATGTTGTGAGTCTATAGGTATCAATGTCAACTAGGACCTTGTGTCCAGTAGTCTACAACATTTGGGTAATTCTCTTTTCCCAGTGTGCATTACCTGAAGTAAATTACTATAGGCTCCTTTGGGGGAAGGACTGGTGTATCGTTACCATGTACTGCCACAGTATTGCTAGGTCTTTCCTCCTGTGGATCTGGCCTCTCCTTCAGTCATTGAGTTTCAGATCTGAAAACTGCGCAAGGGACCATAACTTTTTACTTACTGCCCTTATCATTCTGATCATCCAGCCTTGAATTCTTTGATGGACAAATTAAGTAGTATTCTTGTTGGCTGCCCAGATAGTTTGCCCCTAAAGACACCATGTTTCATTAACCATTTCTATAACTCTTTCTTAGTCAGGTTCCCCCGTGAATCTGACCCTTGGACCCTGCCTCTTTATTATGATGATTGTGTCTTCCAGGCATCTGAGGGTTGAGTGGTATCCCCTGGCCTTTACTGTTTGAGGGAGAGTGCCTGTCATGCAGATTGCTACCAGAGACCACAGTTTTATGATGACAGCTGCTACTGTCAGCCCTGGACCACAGAGAAGAGGTACTACTGAACTTAGTGTTGCTGGTGACCTTCTCACCAGCACATTCCTTATTGCCTTGGTAAGTAATATATTTTCTGGGCACTCTTGTGGATTTTCAGCTTGAACTATTCATGGTATATTGTCTATAGCATACTCACTTCTTTAAGCCTTTTCATTATTCCAACTTTTGCTACAATTCTGGCATTTCTACCCCCCTTAACAGGGGCCATTGTTTTTTTCATGCTTTGGGAGCAATCCTAGTAGCAGGACTGCATCATCTCATCAGGACAGTAAATCCGGAAAGCACATATGGTTCTTTAAAATATTTATATATTGTTCTTTGGCATGAGAAATTCTGTATGGTAATCTTTGTAATTATTTATAGGAAATAAAAGAGGAGACATGATTCTGAGTGCTTAACTGACAACTGGAAAGTTTATCTTGTAAGTGACACTGTCTGTAGCCACTGAAGTAAAGAAAAAAAAATAGTGATACTGTCCATTATCCCAGGTATAAATGAGGGTAACAGGTCTCTTTACCATCAGCTTCTCTTTTTCTTCATATTCCCAAATTTTGATATAGTTCATGGGAAGAGGTCCTCAAGAACTGAGAACCAAGTAATCAGTGTGGTTAATATCTAATTATTACCAATATCATCTTATGTAAACTATATAGGGACTTTTTTGGAGTTCTGAATTTTTCCTTCACTACTTTTTAAAAAAATCTGGTGAATTTATTTAGGACCAAGCAAGGAAAAGTATCTCTTATTCCCTAACACATTCTGCTGTGGTCTGACTGCAGGATAAGGCTGGGAGTGGGTGTAGAATTCTCTCACTGGCTACTCAGATGGTTTGTAGGTCTTGCCTTGTTGAATAGTTTTGCCGAATCATGCAGATAAATAAGCCTAATAGCTTTTCTTTTTGCCCTTTCACTTTCTAGATATGGTTATATGCAGGAAATGTGCTTTGGAAACCAGCCTAAAAAATGAGACGAAGGCCTTTACATTTTATCTTTTAAAAAATTAGCTGGGACTAGGATTAAGGTAAGATTGAGCACCATCTGGTGGCTAACTTTGGGATCAGCTCTTGGAAGTAGGAACTGACCAAATTTGGAAAGCCACAATGCTTTAAAAAATCATATAAAATGAATCATAAAATAAGCATGAAAAAATGCATGGAGGCCAAACCATCAGAGTCAATTGCCAAAACTTTAAAAGAAGATGAATAAAAAGCAACATTGTCTTTCTATGGCAAAACAAGCCTATGGAAATTTCAAGAGTGGGATATTTATATTGCAAAGTAACAGACACAATCCTTCATAGGTAGTCCTTGAAAAGAGGAAGGGCAGGAGTGGTGGAGAGGCCTGATAATCTAAGAGAAAGGGCAGCTAGAAGAGTAGACCTGTAGTTTAAACTCTGAGCCTGGAAGATGAGACTGCTGTCAACCTGGCAATGTTTCTAGGAGTGCCAGAGAGGAGTGCCTGAGTGGATGGGAGGTGGGGTGGGAAAGTGTTGACCCTCCTTGTACTGCAGTTATCAGAAAGAATAATGGAAATAAATGAGGTAAACATTCAACTCCAAAGGTTAGAGAGAAAACAGAATAATATTAAAGAAACATAATCTTTAAAGGAAATAAAAGGTTAAAGCAGAAGCCAATGGAATAAGAAACACAAACAAAATAGAATAAACAAAAACAAAAGCTGGTTCTTTACAAAGACTAGTAAGACTTGAGTCCATATGGGTAGAAATAAATGACTGAATACATAAAAGAGGGAGAACAGACAAATCTCCCATGCAGATGAATTCCAAATAATTTATGCAGATACTCTGCCCTCACAGAGGTGGAGCATAACTCCTGGTTCCTTTATTAAGTATGAACTGTACATAGTGACTTCCTTCAAAAGGTTATAGTAAGGAAAGGAGAGGGATGTGTAACTTCACAGTGGGGAAGCCTGACAAAGTACCTCCACCAGATGATCAAGGTCAACATTAAAAGTGAAGTCATGTTGATGGCATGTACCTTTGGTATGATATGATGAAAATGGTACTTACATTTGTGGTCCTCCTCAAATCCTTAAACAACAGTCCAATCATGAGAAAAACACCAGACAAACTCCATTAGAGGGGCATCTTACAATACACCTGACTAGTATTCCTCAACAGTGTCAAGGTCATGAAAAACAAAAAATGTCTGAGAACCTGTCATACCAAGGGGAGCCGAAGAAGACAGGATGACTAAATATAGTATGGCATCATGGACAGGATCCTAGAACAGAAATAGGACATTAGGTATAAGGAAGCTGGGGAAATCAGAATAAAGTATGGACTTTAGTTGATAATATATCAATACTGGCTTTTATTTGTAACAAAAATTCATACTATTAATAATATTAATAGGGAAAAGGGTATGGAATAAATGGATACTCTGTACTATCCTCACACTTTTTCTGTAAATCTAAAACTATTAAAAAATTATTTATTTAAAAAATAAAAGATTACTCTAGGCATGGTGCATGGTGCATGGTGCATGTCTATAGTCCCAGCTACTTGGGAGGATGAGACAGGAGGATTGTTTGAGCCCAGGAGTTTGAAAGTTTGAGGTTGCAGTGAACTATGATGACACCACTGCACTCTAGCTGGGGCGACAGAGCATGACTCTGTCTCAAAAAAAAAAAAAAAAAAAAGAATCCTAAAAATAGAACTTTCATATGACCCAGCAATCCTAGTGCTAACTTTATATTCAAAAGAAAGGAAATCAGTATATTGAAAAGATATCCGCACTCCCATGTTTATTGTAGCACTATTCCCAATAGCCAAGATTTGGAATGAATCTAAGTATCCATCAACGCAAGAAGACAATTTCTGCTTCCCAACCTATGAGTTCATCCTAAACCAATTAGCAGACCCAATTCTATAGCCCTTTGCCCATCAATCTCTCTTTAAAAACCCTGGCCCCCAAATTCTCAGGGATGTTCAGAGAATAAGCCTATAGAAAAAAAAAATTCTCAGGGAAACAGATTTGAGAAATTCTTCCTATCTCCTCGCTTAGTGCCCTGTGATATTAAACTCTGCTGTAACCCCCCACTGTCTCAGTGTATTGGCTTCCTCTTGAGCAGAGGACAATGAACCTGATTGGGCAGTAACAGTTTTTATTCATTAATACCACATCTGCATTAAATAGGGCTAACTGGTTGATAAATGTGTAATTACTGTAACAATCATCCAATGTTTAATTATGTACCTAGGGCTTCAGTGGTAGAAGAATATAGATTTATCATCCCTACTGCCAAAATGGAATTTATAGCCTAGTATGAGAGAATGTACTTATGTGAAAAGAAAAGTGACAAAGAGGCATGATATACATTAATTGATGTTCTCACCTATAAAATTGGTATACAGTAGTCCCCTGATATCCTCAGGGAATATATTGCAAGACTCCCAGTGCACGCCTGAAATCATGTATAGTGCCGAACCCTATATGTCCTATGTTTTTTCCTATACATACATACACACCTATGATAAAGTTTAATTTATAAATTAGGCACAGTAAAAGATTAATGATAACTAATAATAAAATAGAACAATTATAATAATACACTGTAATGAAAGTACATGAATGTAGTCTCTCTCTCAAAATATTTTATTGTTCTGTACCCACCCTTCTTGTTGACTGCAGGTAACTGAAACCACAGAAAGTGAAACTGAGGATAAGGAGGGGAATACAGTAATTACATCCACTTTCACAGGATTATTGTAATTCTATAGGATTATTATAAAGATCAAGTCAAATAATGTATGTAAAGCACTAAAACAGAACCTCGAAAGGAGTTGCTAAGCATGACATAGAACACAGGGCAAAAATTCATAATAAGAAAGTTGAATTGATTTAGCTACATAAAAACATTAACATCTGGGATACTGAAAAAAAGTAAAAGCAAATGAAAACTGAGAGCTGTTGTAGATTAGTAAGAAATAGAAACACATCAATAGAAATACAGGCAAAGGACATGAGAAAGCATTCCACAAAAGAAACACAAGTGTTTGACGAAACTATGAAAAGATGTTTAAGCTCACGAAGAATTAAAAAAACAACAAAACAACAATAAAAAAACCTCACATAGAACCTGGCATATATGAAATGTTAATTAAGTGCCATTTTAAAATAAAAAGAAGGACAGGGGCAGGTTTGGCCTATTTAGATCTTGGGATGGGACCCAGAAGTAATTGGTTGGTGAATTAGAACATGCTACCTCAGTTTGTCTGAGATGGAATCCTTTTTCCTTTATTTATGATAATATTCTAAAAAGGCAATGTAACAGCCAGGCGCGGTGGCTCATGCCTGTAATCCTAGCACTCTGGGAGGCCAAGGCGGGTGGATCGTTTGAGCTCAGGAGTTCGAGACCAGCCTGAGCAAGAGCGAGACCCCCGTCTCTACTAAAAATAGAGAGACATTATATGGACAACTAAAAAATATATATATATATATAAAGTTAGCCAGGCATGGTGGCACATGCCTGTAGTCCCAGCTACTCGGGAGGCTGAGGCAGAAGGATCGCTTGAGCTCAGGACTTTGAGGTTGCTGTGAGCTAGGCTCACGCCATGGCACTCTAGCCCAGGCAACAGAGTGAGACTCTGTCTCAAAAACAAACAAACAAACAAAAAAAGGCAATGTAACTAATAAAATTATTTACTCTGGGAAAGCCATTCTATTCTACATAGAATAATTATAGGAATAATGAAGAAACACATACTGATGCTTTTGCTATAGTTGTTTAAGTTTTATACTAACTGATAATGTTTTCCCACTTAAGCTATTAAAGACATGATAAACAAACAGGATAGACTTGTTATTTTTAACTAAAAGTAAAAGAGAATGGAATCAGTCTGTCAATGTTTCAACACTTAAGAATCTGATTTATAGAGCTTGTTTATTTTTTCAAAATTAGCATCAATGAAAGAATAGACAGGAATATTCTTTCTTATCCACAAAAGTTTCCTGGGATATTCCTAGCCACACCTACCTAATACAAAAAAACTATGAAAAGCTGAACCAACCTTTTATAATTCTTAACCTTTTCCCACCTTGGAGCAAGCAAAGAAGGCTTTCTTGTCAATAAATACTAATCCTGAGATGTATTTCTTAAATGTATTTTTTATTAGAACTCATTTTGAATCTTTAAACAAGTCTCTATATAGAAGTGAAGACAGAGCACTGAAAACACTTGTTGCCCTTTAGCTACAAGGGCAGAAAGGCAGGATTCAGACAGGGCCTCTGAGGCCAAGGCGCCCGGACACTGTCCCACCCTGCTGCACAGAGGTCTAGATCACAAAGATCACATAGTTCGAACAGGTTCTTGGACAGTCTCCTGACCTATTTCCGGTGACTGCATGGCTCCATTCAGTCTGTTCATCACTGTGGGTGAAAAGCAAGCACTGGAATGAGTATCCTCTGTTTCAAGCGACTTCATGGTTTCCAGGCTGAGCATCACTGTGTCTGGGAAGGAGCATGGAATGGAGCAAGTACCCTGCACAGAGCATACAGGATACACAGGGAAAGTGACCCCACAGAAATCACTGCTGAGGCTACCCTGCTGGTCACCCTAGAGCACACTACCTGCATTAGAATCACTCAGAACACCCATAAAATGATGGCTAATATTTATCAAGCACTTTCCATGTATTCTAAGTGCTTTAGTGTATTTATTCCTTTAATTCTTAGGAAAAGCCTGTGAGTAGTCTACTATCAGTCACCCCATTTTATAGGTGAGGAGACTGAGGAATAGAGAGGTAAAGTAGTTTGCCAGTATGCTTAACCCCTGGAGGGAAGTGAGGTCGTGCAGGCCAATCTGCAATTTTACAGTGTTCCTGGGTTCATTCTAAGTTTGAGAATCACTGAGTACAGGACCTTCCAGACTGGAGTTTTATCACAGAAAGTGGGGGCCACTTGGCCTCCTTCCCAATCCCTGAAAAGGGAGATTCACATGGGTAGATTGGTGGGAAGGGGTGGGGCTAGGAGATCTTCAAACCTAGTCCAGCCCCTTCCCTGGGTTTTCCAGCTGCCTTCCACAGTGCTTCATTCCAGGGCTTTCAGGATTACTCTGGAAACCCAGGAATCCTAGCATGACAGGATGTGAAGGAGTCCCAGTCCTGTGGGAGGAAGTGATAGAAGTGAAAGAGGATGGATTCCTTAGCACAGCCTGGGACTGTAGCACTCAGAACTGGGCACATGAAGCTCCTTACCTCCAGACTGTTCCCTTTGGGATCTCCCTACAAAGATGGGAATCAGCTTTTTGGGCGTATTTCCAGCATTAGCACCTCCTAGAGATGAAGATCTCAACCTTGCCCTCAGAATCTGGCTCTCCCATGTACAGCAGGACTTTGAATTCCCGCTGGAATGCCAGGAGGGAGACTGTTTGGACCTGTGTAGAAAGGAAGATTCCGGAGGGTTGGCCAAATGGGGTAAGGCTGGGAGGAGACTAGGGGAGAGAGGAAGGTCATCACTGGGATCCTGGCCTGCAGGACACTAGATACTGCCTTAGGTCTCAGGTGCGCCTTGGGAGACAAAGGAGGGGCAGAGTAGTAAAGACTCCAATGTACTCATCAAATATCTTTTCCAGCAGACCTGAAGCACTGATGGTTTCAGAAAGAGCCTAAACCTGCACCAGTGAGGTAGATATACAAAAGGAGCCTCTTTCTGGGATGGAAACACTTCCCATTGGCTCCTGTGCCATGCGATCAACACAGGGCCACCATAAGGCTGGATGCCATAACTTGCACCAGACTAAGATCTGAAATTAGAAAGAATCCTTTGTGGACAGGAAGAAGGACAAGACTGCTCTAGGTGGGCCCATAGCGCCAGGTTAGTTCCTTAAGCCCTGTCCCCTCCAGGGGCACTGGCACACTGGCTCCCTCAGACTCACGCCAGCCAACACAGGGTCTCAGCAGTGCCTAGCTCCAATCTCCAGCCAGCCCAGTTGGTGCTCACACGGCTATGCATGGTGGCTTACTCCTTATAATCCCAGCACTTTGGGAGACCGAGGCTGGAAGATCAGGAGGATAGCTTGAGGCCAGGAGTTTGAGACCAGCTTGGGCAACAGAGTGAGACCCTGCTTCTACAAAAAAATTTTTTAAAATTAGCTGGGTATGGTGGTGGTATGCACCTGTCTTCTCAGCTACTCAGGAGGCTAAGCCCAGTGGCTGCAGTGAGCTATGATTGGGCCACTGAACTCCAGCCTGTGTGACAGATTGAGACTCAGTCTAAATAAATAAATAAATAAATAAGAATTTTAAAAGCTAATTTAAATACTCTAGCCAGTGAAATAAATTGTATGTGTGTATAAATGACAGGACTCTTCTGGTTAGCTGTATGAATCAAACACAACAAATCACATCAAATCCCAAAGAGTCTGGTTTTCTTATATATTTGTAAACAAAAACTTCACCTAATATATAGTGACCACAGATTCCCAAATGTGGAATTTAGAGGCTTCTTTGCCCTTCATCAGGTCACCAATCCTTGAGAAAGTAGTTCTAACTGAATAAGGCCCCCCCCTCCCAGGTAATTCAAGTGAATTATGTCTTATTCAAAAGCCGTCTCCCCTCCCCACGACACACACACAAATACCCTGTCATTCTTACCTCCAAGGTGGATTTGCTTTACAAAATAAACATGGAGAGAGTCTCTCTCTTTCATCAAGATCTCAGTTTGGTTGGGTAGACTCTGGTAATCTCTGACACACATCTGCCCTGTCTTGAAAATGAAAACAAGATAAGTGGCTGGGAAATCACAAGTAAGGAAGAAAAAAATAAAACATCACCATTTTATAGTTATTTCTTAATTACTGTCTCAGGTTTGCTGCTTTCTCTTATGTACACTGCACAGTTTTAAAGAGCTGGAGGAGCATCTTTTGTGTAAAAAATTTAAAAAGTCAGCACTTCCTGGGTCCATGAAATGAGTGGATATGGGGGTACTGCAGCAGTGCAGAGATGAGCTGAATCTAGACACATTATTTTTGCATTCTCTAAGGCACAAAGTGCCAGTAAGAACTGTTCTGTTTGCCAGCAAAAGAGACAGAGACTGACTTTCGCTGTGGGACAGATTCCCTGGTGGGAAGGCCCTCAACATAACTGGCAAGTGAGGCTGGTGCTGGTAGCCCTGGGGGGCTACAAATGGGTCTTGACAGGAATAGACAGTTGACTATAGAGTGGGTTTTGCTTACTCAGTGAAAGATGCAAATGTCCAGAGTGCCAGGAAAAAAAAAAAAGAACAGAAGATAGTGTATGAATTTGGATGGCTGACCAAGGAACACACTGTGCAGCTCATAATATCCAACAATGAGCAAAGAGATATCCTCCTCAGAATAACAGTTTGATAGAGAAGTGGAAAGGGCAATTAAAACACTGGTTGTCTAAAACAGGGGGAGATAAAGGCACGAAGAGCTGGCCTATATAGCTTCATGAGTATGTGCTCACAGTTAACATGAATGGGACTAAAGGAGTGTCCCTACTAGATTTTTCTGTTTTTCTGGTTGATCTGTGGAAGAGGGGATGGGGAGGATCCTGGTATGATTATGTAATTCTTGGCAAGGGAGAAGTAGACGGGTATAATGACAATAATTTTTTCTTTAGTCCCAAATCACTAAAAATTTTTTTTCTCCCCTACCTGATGCAGTAGTCCTAGGACCAGGGAATGCTGGAAGCAGGGATGGTTTCTAAGCAAGAAACTGTAACTATGTTTTTAAACATTCAGAATTCCTTAGGATCTGATGGGGACGGATTATACCTTCATCTCACCTGGCAAAATTGGGGCTAAGAGTCAATACAGTGAAGCTATATTGCCTAGTGGTAAAAACAGTTTAACCCTACCCTATATGAATGGAAATGGACTGAGGCTGAGGCACTTACTAGACAGGTATTGCTGCCAGCAATGTGGACCAGCACAGTGGCCAAATCATACGTATGTTTTAATACGTATGTATGTGTGTATTTGTTTGTTTGAGAAAGGGTTTTGCTCTGTCGCCCAGGCTGTAGTGCAGTGGTGCAATCACAGCTCACTGCAACCTCAAACTCCTGGGCTCAAGCAAACCTCCTGAGTTGCTGGGACTACAGGTGTAGAGACAACATCTCACTGTGTTGCCCAGGCTGGTCTCAAACTCCTGGCCTCAAGTCATCCTCCTGGCTCAGCCTCCCAAAGTGCTGAGATCACATGCATGAACCACCATGCAGGTCTAATGTCCTTCCCAAAGGTGAAAAAAAGTTTGGGTAAAGCAAATGACATTTCTTTTCTTTTCTTTTTTTTTTTTTGAGACAGAGTGCCACTTTGTTGCCCGGGCTAGAGTGAGTGCCATGGCGTCAGCCTAGCTCATAGCAACCTCAAACTCCTGGGCTTCAGCGATCCTACTGCCTCAGCCTCCCAGGTAGCTGGGACTACAGGCATGCGCCACCATGCCTGGCTAATTTTTTTCTATATATATTTTAGTTGGCCAGATAATTTCTTTGTATTTTTTTAGTAGAGACGGGGTCTTGCTCTTGCTCAGGCTGGTTTCGAACTCCTGACCTCGAGCGATCCACCCGCCTCGGCCTCCCAGATTGCTAGGATTACAGGCGTGAGCCACTGCGCCGGGCCGCAAATGACATTTATAATTCAAAAGAGCCTCAGAGCAAGAGATGAGACTGTGTTTTAGCTTAATTATTCCTGATACCTGAAAGGGTGAAGCTGTATGTTTGCTGAGACCACTCATACTTTTGGAAACTGACACGATTATTCATGCAATATGATGATGAACTAGACTAATTATTAATGATTGAATGGGATTCAGTATCTTTTGAGTTATATATTCTTTTGCTGTGAGGGATCTGTGTTTGAAAACCAGGGATGGCCTGAGGTATTGTTTTATATACATTGGTTTTATTCCTTAGTTAACTCCTATAGCCCTTGTTACAGTCTTTTGTTATAATGTTGGGTGTATTAGGCCTCAGGAAACAGAATCTCTCTGACTTTCACCTGCCCCAAGGCAGGACTCTAATCTTCCCCCACCTTTCTAATTGTGGGTCCTAAAACCCTCATTCCAGAGAGAGTCCCACCAAATAACCTGAAGGCTAATCACATTTCCATGAGGTCCTCCATAAAAACCCAAGAGGACTGGCTCAGAGAGCTGAACACAAGGTTTCTGGAGGGTGGTACACTCTGGGAGGGCCTGGAAGCTCCTCACCCCTTTCCCCACATCTTACCCATACCTTGCCCTAGGAGCATCTCTTTATCCGTATCTTTTGTAATATCCTTCATAATATCCGGTAAATGTAAAAAAAAATAGACAACTAAATATTGGTATCTTATCATTAGGAGTGACACTCAAGTCCAACATCTCACTTGTTTTATTAATGGTTCTAATATTTAGCAGGGTCTGTCATGTAAGTAAATGAGGCTTTTAGGTATTATACCTTGATCACAATTGGTCCTTGGATTTTTCCCCAAAACAGATTCCTCATTCTCTCTTTTGCTTCAAAGTTTACTTTGCTTCTTATAACAAGTGCTACACTCAACACTCAAAGATAATCCTTTATTTTAACACATAGCATTCTTTTTCTCATTGCTTTTTTATTTTTTATTTTTTATTTTTGAGACAGAGTCTCACTCTGTTGCCCGGGCTAGAGTGAGTGCCGTGGCGTCAGCCTAGCTCACAGCAACCTCACACTCCTGGGCTCGGGTGATCCTACTGCCTCAGCCTCCCGAGTAGCTGGGACTACAGACATGCGCCACCATGCCCGGCTAATTTTTTGTATATATGTTTTTAGTTGGCCAGATAATTTCTTTCTATTTTTAGTAGAGACGGGGTCTCACTCTTGCTCAGGCTGGTCTCGAACTCCTGACCTCGAGCAATCCACCCGCCTCGGCCTCCCAGAGTGCTAGGAATACAGGCGTGAGCCACCGCGCCCGGCCTCTCAGTGCTTTTTTAACACATTTTCCACAAAGCTGACTAATAGTGAAAAAGAGATGAGTGTTGCTGCCCATAAAACTATTCTCTACCTTTAGAAGCATTTTTCTTAGAACAAATATATTACTGAGCATTCATGGCAAGAGACTTTTAAATCCTCAATTCACCCAGTGGAACAGAGATAACAAAATTTTCACTTTACAGTCCCACCAACAAAGTTTCTTTCATTTCAGACTGACTCTCCAAGCGTACTACTCTCACAGGGTAATGCTGCCTTTTAGTTGTGGTGATGCCACAACTGCTAGGCCACTTGTATTAAGTCCAGGGTAACTGAGAAAAGCTTATTCAAATTTCTCTCAGCAACAGCCCTTATTCTCCAGTCCCACCTCCCCCATACCCAGCTCACAGTGACCAATTACATCTTTCCTGCCCATCTCATTCTTTCTTTGGTGCCAGAGTTTCTACTTCATTCTTCTCCGAAAATTAAAATTGTTTTGGGGTTTCTGACAAGGACTTATCTTCTTTCCATATCTCAAATGCCTATGCAGAAGAACAGAATAGGCACTGATTAGAAATTTACTATTAGACAAATCTTTTTTTTTTTTTTTTGGAGAGTCTCACTCTTTTGCCCGGGCTAGAGTGCTGTGGTGTCAGCCTAGCTCAGAGCAATCTCAAACTCCTGGGCTTAAGCAATCCTTCTGCCTCAGCCTCCTGAGTAGCTGGGACTACAGGCATGTGCCACCATGCCTGGCTAATTTTTTCTGTATATTTTTAGTTGTCCAGATAATTTCTTTCTATTTTTTAGTAGAGACGGGGTCTCGCTCTTGCTCAGGTTGGTCTCGAACTCCTGACCTTGAGCGATCCTCCTGCCTCAGCCTCCTAGTGTGCTAGGATTACAGGCATGAGCCACCACGCCCGGCCCAATTAGACAAATCTTAACACACACTCAATCTAAGGGTCTTAGAAATTTGTTCTGCACCATTTTATTCAAAGTACACTAAAGCCCTGCACACTCAAGGGTAGGAGCTAAATGGATACTCTTGCCCTAAGTGGGCCAGTCTCTGGAATGCACAGGTATTCCCCAACCAGTGGGGGCATTCTGCCTCTCAAATGATTCTACCTCTAGGAGCAGCAGAAGTTAGAGGCAATTATGTCTTGGTCTAGCTGAGGTTGTGAGCTCATTCCAAAATCTGCCCTGCTCACTCAGAGCCCAGATACCACTGGCCTTCTAGGTTAGTAGGCAGCATCCAATCTTTGAAGTAAACCATTCCAGGTTTTTGACTCTGCTTCCCTGCCAATGTCAGTCAGAGGATCTCTCATCTCTGCTCTGGCCCTGGCTGGTCCTGGTTCCACTCTGGTTCATTTGCTTCCACACCTGACCTGGGATACCTCATGCTTAGTTCCTTCCTGTGTGCCTCCAGCCTGGGCTTGCCAGGGGAATGCCCCCAGAACAGCTCTGCCTATTCCTGCCCTTCGGTCCCTGGTTGAGCACTGGCACTGTAAATACCTGCTCAATAGAATCTTCAAACCTTTAGGTCTCAGCCTACTCAAGTTCCTGGGTTCCTAAAGGCCTTTTTCACCAAGGGTGGGAGCAGCTTTGCCCAAAAAGGGCAATCTGCCTCCTTATGGCTGCACTGATATAAGACTCCTCGGCTTTTGCCTGAACCAGCTCATAGGCCAGAAGCCGTAGGATGAAAAGAATACTAGAGAAATCCTCCAAATTCGAACTTTTATTGGAGTCTGTATTCCTTCACTCCTAGTACCTATTTTGAGCCTTCCCTACCTGCATTAGTGATCTCACTGAAAAAGACACAAACCTAGAGGAGTTGCAGGGTCCTATGCCTCCCAGGGGGCAGAGCTGAACAAAATTATCTCCCTTCCAATATCGCTAAGTAAGGAAAATTCTTCAAATTCACGTGTAAAGCCATAAACCGACAGAGATAAAATGGAACCCACAGGAAAGAATAACAGAGATCCAACAACACGCGTTTCTCCCCAGCCCGAGCGGCCGATGGAGTGCCCAATACATCACGGCGCGGTGCGTGAGAGGCCGTTCACTGGGCATGCGGAGCATTTCGGGTCCCCCCGAGGATGGGCCTGGATTACCGGCCCGCCCGCATCCCCCACAGACTGGGGAAAACATCCCTCCTCAGGAGACATTCCTGGGGGGTCCAGACCTCACTTGGCGGCCGACTACTTAGGGTGTCTAGGATTTTCCACCCTATCTCGGGGTTAAATTAAGGCGCCAGAAGAGGCGGCCCCGCAGTCCGGGTCCCCGAGCCCCAGCCCGATCCAAGCGAAGACGGCGCTCCCAGGCCGCTCGCCACGCAGCTCCGGCGGTTCAGCCGCAGGGGGCGTCCGGGCCTGGGTCATTGCCGCTGACTCCTCCCTCCGCGCACCCCGACTTCCCGGGTCCAGGAGCTACGGCCCGAACAAGCGAGAGGCAGGCGCAGCATTGCTTCTTCCGCCGCAGCCGCGCGCTTCCGGCGGGGTGGCCGCCACTTCCGCCCGGCTGCGCCTGGTGCCGCGCCAGCCCGGACCCCGGGAGCGCCGGGCGCGCGGCCGGGTGGGCGCCGCCGTCCCCGCGTTCGTCGCGACCCGCTGCCGTCCCCCGCCGCCGCCGCCGCCGCCGCCGCAACCCCGCTCGGAAGGCGGCCCGGGCCGGCGCCTGTGGCGCGCCGCCCTCATCGCCTCCATCCCTGCCGGTCAAGCCGGCTTCGGCGACCTGACCCCCGTGTGGTGTCGAACTCGGTTAGTCCGGTGAAGGGACGGAGAAGCCTCGGCCCCCGGTGGCATCACTTAGCTCCTAAGTCCTGAATTCTGCCTTCCATTGGACTGTCTGCTTTGTGGGATAATTTCCTCGTTGGTTGAGTCAGTGAGTTGTGTGTTTGCAGAGAGCATCCTATCTGGTGGGTCTTCATCTAGATCTTGCACATTTCTAATTAAGTTCGTCCTCAGGATGTCTTGCAGATAAAGAAACTAAGTCCAAATAAGTGAAAAGCAGTGGAAACAGAAGATAGCAATATAAAGAGAAAAATTAAACCAGAGAGCCTGACTTCCACTCTATTGTTAATTGATTTGAGGACATTTTAAACATTTAGAAAGAAAAGAAACATAGGTTTCTATTGACACATCTCAAAACAAAATGGATGTAACACCTTTAAAATGTAAACTATTTTACTTGGATATATTTGTATTAATCTGAAGTCATTTAAAATAATGGCATGAAGTGTTGCCAGGTGTTGGACCAGCAGTTTCTATAAGGGCCAATAATCAAGCAAAGGCATAGTGAGGAAATAAATAGTAAGGAAAAAAGAGAGGAGGAATGTATAGCATTTGCTATGCACCAAACACTCGTTTAAGCTCTTTAAATATATTAACTAATCTAATCCTCACCACAGCCCTATGAAAGTGTGTACACTGTTATTACCGCTGTTTCACAAAGAAGGCAAGTGAGGCCCACAGGGCTTAAGCAGCTGGCCCAAGGTTGCACAGTAAGTGGCAAAACCTTTGCTTGAACGTAAGCACTCTGGTTCTGGAGTTTATGCTTCTGATAAGCACACTATATTGCCTGTGAAGGGAGGGTAAAACTTGAATCAATTAGATTTGATGCTACCAAATGGGAGTAGACAAGGTGTTTACAAGGGTAATTATTCTTCCATTTCTATGTAGAAGATGTGAAGGCATGGGCTAGAATGTTAAATAGGACAAAAATACCATAAATAAAGTTAAAAAAGAGAGAAAACACATATAGTGGATACTGTGAAATATTCACTGGAATAGACAGTGAAAAAATATATATAAAAAAAAGACTGGCCGGGCACGGTGGCTCACGCCTGTAATCCTAGCACTCTGGGAGGCTGAGGCAGGAGGATCGATTGCTCGAGGTCAGGAGTTTGAGACCAGCCTGAGCAAGAGGGAGACCCCCGTCTCTACTAAAAATAGAAAGAAATGATCTGGACAGCTAAAATTATGTATATAGAAAAAAAAATTAGCCGGGCATGGTGGTGCATGCCTGTAGTCCCAGCTACTCGGGAGGCTGAGGCAGGAGGATTACTTGAGCCCAGGAGTTTGAGGTTGCTGTGAGCTAGGCTGACGCCACGGCACTCTAGCCCGGGCAACAGAGCAAGACTCTGTCTCAAAGAAAAAAAAAAAAGAAAAAGACAACTCTATAGAGAAGTGAGCAAATGTATAAATAGGCAAAACATAGACGAGGAAGCAAGAATAAAATAAGAGTGACTAAATAAAAAAGATGGTTTTTCTGGATAAGATTAGCATCTAAAAAAATAAAAATAAAAATAAAAAATGCTTAACAGTACTGATGACTGCTGGCATGCAAAGCAAAACAATGGAGAGAGCCATTTTCCCCCACACTGGCCAAAGCTGAAGTGTTTTGTGGTCAAGTGGATAGTGTTGGTAGAAGTATAAATCAGTATAGCTACCTGGGATGGGGGGTGGGATTTGGCATATTAATTCAAGTGAAAATATTAAAATTAAATAATTATCTTCAAAGTAATATTGATTACAATTAAAAACATTGCTTTAGACATTTCTAATTTCACTGTTTCATATCTACAGATAAACAAGTGTTCAAAAAGAGGTATACAAGGGTGGGTGCAGTGACTCATGTCTATAATCCCTGTACTTTGGGAGGCTGAGGCGGGAGGATCACTTGAGACCAGGAATTTGAGATTGGCCTGGGCAACATAGCGAGACCCCGTCACTACGAAAAATTAAAAAACTGGCTGGGCATGGTGGCACGTGCCTGTAGTCCCAGCTACTCGGGAGGCTGAGACAAGAGGATCACTTGAGCCCAGGAGTTCGAGGCTGCAGTGAGCTATGAATGTGCCACTGCACTCCAACTTGGACAACAGAGTAAGACCTGGTCTCAAAAAAAAAAAAAAAAAGTGTGCAAAATATTTAACTGGAAGCATTTTTTTCATAATAGTTTAAAATTAGAAAAATGGAAATTTTAACAGAGATATAGGTAAACTATGGTAATAATTTACTCATTCACTAAACAAATATTTACTGATTGCTTACTAGGTACTAGGCATCATTCTGAACATTGAGGATAAATTGACAATTAACTTTGTGAACTAAAGAAAGATGATAGAGTGAGTCCCTCCCCAGGCCAGACTCTGTCCCTTAGTTCTTTGCTAGGTCTTTGATGGAATGATTTCAACCTCTTCTATAAGTAACATTTGACTCCCATGTAATCATGACAGAAACAAAAACTTAAAAATCACCTAGGCGCAGTGGTGAGTGCCTGTACTTGCAGCTACTGAGGAGGCTGAGGCAGGAGGATAGCTTGAGCCCAGGAGTTCAAGGGCACCTGTAAGTAGCCACTGCACTCCAGCCTGGCAACATAGAGAGACCTTAAAAAAAATACTGGATTTGTCAGTAGGGAGCCTTTGTGTGATCAAGATGAGGAAGGAGAGGACATAGACTTGAGAGCCAACTCAAATCACTTCCATAGCCACAAGGGAAGGTAAAACACTACCTGAATTTCCAAATGTTCTGGCCTGAGCCACTGGGTTCCCTTAAGAGCTCATTGTTCCCCAGACTGCCTGGCAGGGAGTAGAAGAAGCAGGTCTTCAGGGAAACTCTGGAACCTGAGCAGCAGGTTCTATATAAAATTTTTTTTGCAAACCCTGCCCTTGACATTACTACCACTTCTCTCACCAGTGGACTCCCACCGAATCATGGCCCCTAGCCCTAGCAGCTCAAAGCTTGGTACCACAGATGGCAGCTAAGCAGGCCCTGGCAGACAATCTCTATTTGGGGATCAAGTACCTGGATGAGCAGTTTACCTGTGTCTGAGGGAGAGGCAGAGGGCTCAAAGCCTGGTACTCAGACACATTAATATATGTGATCCAGCAACTGCTGGAAATTAGAAATTATTAATGCAATTTTACAGGTAAGGAAACTGATGTGCAGAGAGAATAACTTTTTTGAGTTCACGTGGAAGTGCTTTTTGAATCTAGGTTGCAGAGTTTACCACCCACCTCCACTTTCTGCCTGCCTATGCCCCTAGGATTCCCAGTAAGAAATTTTCTGAGCTTGTGAAATGGTCAAATGCACACTTCCTGCCAACAGTATTTGCTGTGATACAGAGATTCAACATGCATTTTCACTGGGCTAACACTTATGTGAGTCTTTCCTGTAGGCAAAGCAATAGTAACAGACTATTTGCTGAATATATTTATTTATTCTGGGTATTTAATATATGTGAAATCATATATTTGTCTGAGGGTTGAAGAGTTTCACTTGGCCACAAATATCAAACCGTACACATTGCTAACTACTTAAGAACAAATTATAATCGGCCGGGCGAGGTGGCCCACGCCTGTAATCCTAGCACTCTGGGAGGCCGAGGTGGGTGGATCGCTCAAGGTCAGGAGTTCAAGACCAGCCTGAGCAAGAGCAAGACCCCCG
Source organism: Lemur catta (assembly GCF_020740605.2). Classification (NCBI taxonomy): domain Eukaryota; kingdom Metazoa; phylum Chordata; class Mammalia; order Primates; family Lemuridae; genus Lemur; species Lemur catta. Next base: position 74,022,109 of record NC_059129.1, on the reverse strand, counting down.
TCTCTACTAAAAATAGAAAGAAATTATATGGACAACTAAAAAAATGTATAGAAAAACTTAGCCGGGCATGGTGGTGCATGCGTATAGTCCCAGCTACTCAGGAGGCTGAGGCAGGAGAATTGCTTGAGCCCAGGAGTTTGAGGTTGCTGTGACCTAGGCTGACGCCACTTCACTCTAGCCCAGGCAACAGAGTGAGAGACACTGTCTCAAGAAAAAAAAAAAAGAAAGAAAAAGAATAAATTATAATCAAGAACCAAAGAAAAAAAATTCCCCAACCATGACCCAGATACCTGCAGTTACTTGCTATTGTTAGAGTATCCCCAAACCAAATTCCTAAGAAAGGCCGTACCTTTTAATGTGTATTAGTCAGAACTCTCCTTGGGAAATTTTAAAATAAGGATCAGCTGGTACTTTCAATTATGCTAACTCAGGAGCACCTGTAGAGAATTTGCTTAAAGCCTATTGTCTAAACATTAAGCACATGACTTAGTAGAAAGAATATATATTTTTTTGTTTTTTTATTGGCCTATGTAGAAAGAATATAATCCTAAGCACCAGGAGAGTTGGGTTCCAGTCCTAACTCCACCATTTATTATTAATAATTAGACACCTAGTGATAATTCTCTTAATGAGTTTCTTCACAGTAAAATGGGGATAACAAAAGTGTGGATTATATGAGATGAGACATGTGGAAATGCCTTATAAATTGACAGGTACCCCTCCTCCCACCATATTATTATTGTTATATATTTAATCTTGGCTAGGAAGAAAATGTGGAATGCTAATGTGTGAAGTCACTAGTCACACCAGTTATGCTTGACAGATTATGCTTACTTATTGGTAAATTGGTTGTTAAGAACTTCTGGTCTGCTACTTCTTTTCTTTTCTTTTTTGAGACAAGGTCTCACTTTGTCCCCTGAGCTAGAGGGCAGTGGCACCATGATAGCTCACTGCAACCTCAAACTCCAACTCCTGGTCTCAAGCTACCTTCCTGCCTCGGCCTCCCAAAGTGCTCGGATTATGGGTGAGAGCCACTGGGCCCAGCCCTTCGTCCTGCTGCTTCTTGATGGTCAAATATCTTAATGAACTCTGGAGTTATTTGGAGTTAAAAGAAAAGACTGAAAGATTTCGGGCTCTTCAAAGACTGTCAGTATAACTGGTTTACACATAATGGCTATGATTTTTATTGGAAAATGGTGTTTTCTATAAGTTTATAATACTATACTCAACAATTATTCAATGAAGCTATTTCTCTAGAAACTAATTGTTTAGTGTTGTAGTCCTGAGGCCTAGCACAGTGTCTGCCATATAGCAGGCCCTCAATAATGATTTGTTGAATAAACAAATGAAAGTCTTTTTAATGGCTAGGAATTTATTCTAATATTGGGGGAAAAAGGACCTATAAAGGAACGAAGCACATTCCGGTTACTAGGCATAAGCCAATAAATGTACATACCTGACCTTTGGACAATAATCAACACTGATCTTACAAAAACCTTCCTAGGGAAGACTTTCATGACTTCCAAAGGGACTACAGTATTCCTAACTCCATTCAAACTTGTGCCATGACAGTCATGGCTCTGTGTTACCTGTTTTCATTACACAATTGCCAGAAAACACTTTTATCTCATAATGGGTCTGTATATACTTCAGTGGGGTGGAAGGAATCTGAGCTGTCACTCTCTGCAAGTAATGGTCCCACTGAAGGTTGCTTCTCTGAAACATTTTCTTGAGGAGACTGTTAATAAAAAAGGCTTATTGGGTTTCTTTTTGCTTAACATGTCGTTTTCTGTTCAATGGGTGCAACATTTTTTATTTTCCTAAAGAAAATATTTACTTAAGCCTTAACAAAGTATGGTCTCTGTCTGGAACTACTTTTTACTTAACCAATAATTGAATATCCGTTAGGGCATTTTAATTTAAATTTAAAATTTTGTCTTTTTGAATAAGTAATATTTTCATAAGTTTCAAAATTCAAAAAGTGCTTTTAATGAAAAAGATACCCTCCAAAACACTGTCCTTCAGCCATACAGTTTCATTCGTAAATTTGTTTTTGATTTCTTGTATTTGTCTTTAGTACCCAGATAAATACACATATATACACAATTTTTCCTTCTTTTTTCTATAAAATGGCATCATACAATACACTCCTTGCCACCTTGCCTGTTTTTATTTTTTTTACTTAATAATATATCTTGCAGATGGTTTCATTTTAGAGAATAAACACTTTATCCTAATTTCTTGTAGCTACATAGTATTCCACTTCATGGATGTAACATTCAACCCATCTGTATTGGTGGACTTTTAGGTTATTTCCAATCTTTTGCTGTTACAAAAACTACTGCAGTACTGCAATGTGCATACATCATTTTGCACATTTATCTGTGAGATAAATTGCTAAAAGTACATTAATGGATTAATGGATATAGGCAAGTTTCCTTGCTTAGATGTTGACCAGTTTACACTTTTACCACGTATGTATTAACATACCTGTTTCCTCATACCCTCACCAACACTGGGTATCGAGTATTTTTTGTCAGTCTGATAGATGAAAAGTGGTTTCTTTTTTTTTTTTTTTTTTAGAGACGGTGTCTTGCTCTTGCTGAGGTGGTTCTCCTCCAACTCCTGACCTTGAGCAATCCCCCCAGATTGCTAGGATTACAGGCGTGAGTCACCTTCCCTGGCCTAAAAATGGTTTCTTAATGCAGTTTATTTATTTATTTATTTTTTTGAGACAGATGTCTCGCTCTGTTGCCCAGGCTAGAGTGGCGTGGCATCAGCCTAGCTCACAGCAACCTCAAACTCTTGGGCTCAAGCAATCCTCCTGTCTCAGCCTCCCGAGGAGCTGGAACTATAGGCATGCACCACCATGCCCAGCTAATTTTTTTTCTATATATATTTTTAGCTGTCCAGATCATTTCTTTCTATTTGTAGTAGAGATGGGGTCTCGCTCTTGCTCAGGCTGGTCTTGAACTCCTGACCTTGAGCGATCCTCCTGCCTCGGCCTCCCAGAGTGCTAGGATTACAGGAGCGAACCACCACGCCCGGCCCTTAATGCAGTTTTAACTTGCATTTATTTTATTACAAGTGGCACTGAGTGTCTTCTCATGTTCATAAAGGCAATTTATACTGCACTTTCTATGAACTGTTTATTTAGGCTGTTGTCCATTGGGTTGTTATTGATTTGTAGTACCTCTTGATGCATTATAAAAATTAGTACTTTGCTTGTAGTATGAGTTGCAAGTATTTCTTTCCAGTTTGTCATTTGTTTTTTACTTTCCTTTGGTGGTATTTGCCATGTAGACATTTTTGATATTTATGAGGTTGAATTCACTTTTTTTAATTAATGGCCTCTGGATTTTGTTTCATTCTTAGGAAGGCCTTCCTCATTCCATAACTATAATACATTAATAGTATTGATTTAATAGTATCGATACTTTAATTTAGGTTGTTAGTTATGGTTCAAATTGATTTTATTTTTTGAAGAGTCGGGGTCTTGCTCTGTTGCCCAGGCTGGAATGCAGTGGTGTAATCATAGCTCTCACTGTAACACGGAACTCCTGGGCTCAAGCAATCCTCCTGCCTCAGCCTCCCCAAGGGATTACAGGTGTGAGCCACTGGGTGGTGCCCCGAGTGATTTTTAAATGGCTTACCTGTTTATCCCAACATCATTGATTAAGAGGTCTTTTCTATACTAATCTGAATTGTCTCCTGTATCCAATATTAAATTTCTGTGTATTTTTAGGTGTATTTTTGGTTTTCTATTCCATTGATAAATCTTTCTATTCATGCATCAGTGAACACACTCTCATTTATTGAAGTTTTATAGTAATAGTACCTGGATAGGACTAATCCTTTTTCATGCCTGTTTTGTGGTATAGCTTATGGTTTAGGAATCATTTTTACATTCTTTTTTTTTTGAGACCAGGGCTCCCTCTCTTTCTGAGTCTACAGTGGCGTGGTCATAGCTCACTGCAACCTCCAACTCTGGGGCTCAAGTGATCATTCCACCTCAGCCTCCCAAGTAGTTGGGACTACTGGCACACGGCACCACACCCTGCTAATTAAAAATTTTTTTGTAGCCCTGGGGTCTGGCTGTATTACCCAGGCTGGTGTTGAACTCCTGGGCTCAGAGGGTAATCCCACCTTGGCCTCCCAAAGTGCTGGGATTACAGGTGTGAGCCATTACACCCTGCCCATTTTTACATTTTTAAATGGTTTAAAAAATCAAAAGAAGGATGATATTTCATTACATATAAAATTATATAAAATTCAGTTTGTGTTTATCAGTAAAGTTTTCTTGGGACACAGCTGTACCCATAATTTACGTATTATCTCTGGCTACTTTTGCACTACAGTCACTGAGTTGATTAGTTTTGACAGAGACTGCATGCCACAAAGAATAAAATATTTACTATCTGGCACTTTATAGAAAAAATTTGCCTGACTATTGCTCTGAATCACCAGGAAGAGCTAAGTTCCTTTGAATACATTATGATCACTATTAAAAAAATTTCCAACAAAATGAGTACTTCAGTATATAATTTAATTTGAATTTTTTTTTGTCTTTGAATTGTGTACTTTGAGTGCAAAATACCTGAATCCATGGCTTCAGTATAGTTCATTAAAATGTGAGTTTTCTCATGTCTACAACAGGATGAAAGGACATTGAAACAGTTCTCATTGATTGCATTATAGAGTATTTTCCAGTGTGCATTCAGTGATACCTAATAAATTGAGTTGGGACAGAAACTTCCCATGGATTATAAGTAAGAGATTTTTTTCTGGTACATGTTTAGGTTAGGGTGTCGATGATTGACTTTCCATGTTGATGATCTATAATATTTTTCTCCACTATAGGTTCTCCACTTCAACAATAAATCCAATGTTCCTGAGGAGAATTTTTTAAAAATTCATTACATTTATTGGACTTACACCCAGTGTATTTTCTCACGTTTGATAGAATTATCACTGCAGACTTTCTAATACTAGTTGCATTAATAGGATTTCTCTCCAGCAAGATGTACAGTAAGAGAATTACATCTAAAGGGGCTTGACATTTACCGTATAAATAGGATTTTTGTATAGTATTAGTTTTCTGGTACTGAAAATATACATTTTGATTATAAATCCTTTGATGCTTAATATATTGTTTGGAAAGTGCTTGTAAATTAAAATAATTAAGATATATTTGTGCTTTTTGCTCTGAAGATATTATGTGATAAAATATTAGTTACCTATAATTCATTGTCCTTCCTTCAAAAGTGGACCACTGCTGAGCTCAATCAATCAAAATGAGAAGTATCTAAAAGGGATGAGCATCAGGCAGCACGCATTTAACTGCTAGTAACAGGAAGCACTGGTGAAGTTGGGTGTCAAGACAGTACTGTATTATTGCCAACAGCAGGAAGTCCAGGCATATTATGTAAGGGGCTGAGATTCAGCTTCTTTGTGTTCCTCCCACAGTTTGAAGTCAGACTTTTTTTTTTTTTTACAATACCAAAATGAAGTCAAAGTTGATGCTTTCCCTCTCTGGGCACTGGGGCTGGATGTCTTGCCAGTTTCCCTTTTCAGTTTAATTGGATTCTGCACACTATTTTTTTCTGAGGTTGTATTCTATCTTGTTTTTCCCCCTGGACAGAAAGAAATTTTCTGTTTACTGCACTTGTTTCCTTTGAGAAAAGGCGATCCTCTCCAGGAGGAGAAAGAAACCCTGTGCGTGCCCAGGGTGAGAGGAAGGTGAAAGAAGGGGAAGAGGGGGCGAGGGGGAAGGAAAGGGAGCGACAGAGGCGAGAGATTGAAATGGGGTGCAGGACGGAGAAAGAAGGAAAGTGGGAGCAAGGATAAGGAGGATGCTCCGGGCTCTAAATCTCTGGCACTGAGCAAAATGCTTTTCTAGCAGATGCACGTGTGATCTCATTACATACGTCACCCGGGGCTCCGTCCTCAGGTCTCAGGGCCACCACCCAAAGCGCGATATACCGAGAAGAAAATCTTGCGATGGACTCGAGCAAATAGGTCCCGCCAAGGTGGCTGCGCCGCCAGTCTCGCTGCCTTGCCTGTGGGACCCGGCGGTGGCGCCCGGTCTCGGTCCCCGCCGCTCTCCCCGCGCGGACACGTTCGACGAACGCACGTCCTCTGGCTGCCTCCACTCTGGGGGAGCAGCCTGCAGGCCCAAAGGAGTGCGTGGGTGTGGGGGTGTGGGAGGTTTTCCGGGCCCACAGCTGGTCCAGCTGCCAGTGCCCTCCCCACTTCTGCTCACTCTCCTTGGGGCGCGGAGCCTCGCTGTCAGCTGGGCATCACCCTGGCGCGCTCGCTCGGGGTGCAGACATTGCACTGGGGCCGTACTCGGCCTCCAATCTGGTTTTTAAAAACTTTTATTTTTTGAGCCACTTGCCCAAAGTGTTTTTTTTTTATCTTTTTTTCTCCCCGGAAAATAGTATTGATCTAATTGCCCAAAATCTTGAAACCAGAAAATCCTGATTGCTCTATCCGTCCATTTCCTACCGTTACACCTACTGGCGCTCTAGTCTAACACATACCTCATTGTTATTTTTCTAAAATACAGGCTCCAAGTCCAAAATTATCAAACCATTAAGATGTCTTTTATTTAGGTTTCCTGGAATGGCCACTGTTAAAGATATTTGCTCTTTTAATTTACAAAGGAAAGAATAAAAGGAATATTCATGTTTGCTTGACATTCTCCAGATTTTGAGTTACAGACATTATGAGTGCTCTTTTGGTTACCAAACTCAGAATAGCATTAAAAAGACAAGTGGAAATAAAAGTTGAGTTTTCGTAGGTTAATTATAATAAAGGATTGTATACTTCTAAAGTTTAAAAAACCCTCTGGCTTATTATATAGACTGACACAATAACTGTTAATGCATTGATTTTACACAAGAAAATTCTTTTTCAATTTTCAATTACTGACATTCATAATATACTTTACGGGATAAATTAAACTCCCTGGGTATTTGTTAGTGCCTTGATTCACTCTCAGGACAACTCTCCTTCCTTTAGTTCAGGAGGCGAGTTCATGATTATTTGACCTGTGTGAGGGAACTATCTATGCTCTGTACAAATATTTTGGAAACTCCTTTGTTAAGATTATTTAATGTTCCTTGTTTTTTTGGTTTTGTTTTTTGCAACGGGGTCTTTCTCTGTTGCCTAGGCTGGAGTACAGTGGCCTCATCATAGCTCACTGCAGCCTCCAATTCCTGGGCTCAAGTGATCCTCCTGCCTCAGCCTCCCAAGTACCTGGGACTAGAGGTGCATGCCAGCACACCTGGCTAATTTTTCTATTTTTTTGTAGAGATGGGGGTCTCACTCTTGCTCAAGCTGGTCTTGAACTCCTGACCTCAAGCAATCCTGTCTCGGCCTCCCAGAGTTCTAGGATTACAGGCATGAGCAACTGCACCCAGCCTAAGGTTGCTTGATAATGGTTCATACTGAAAAACATAGCTTTTTGCCCTTCCTTTTGCTCTCCCTTTGCTGCCGCAGTGTGTCCAGTCATCATCTGTGGCGTAAGCGTCCTGCTCTATAAACGTATATCTTCTTCTTGCTCTGTAGTCCTATCTTTCTCTCCTCAGTAAACCTCATTTTCATGCTTGCCTAAGAAATATATATATAAAAATTATAATTTTTCAAATATTCTGTGCTATCATGGTTCTAAATTCATCATTATGACTTTCTCCCAGAAGTTAAATGAGCTCAAATGGCTGAATTGTTGTTCTCCCTCACTTAAGCTTGCCAAGCTAACAAGAGATTAAGAAACCAAATATTTATTTATTTATTTGAGGCAGAATCTCACACTGTCACTGGGGCTAGAGTGCCATGGGATCATCATAGCTCACAGCAACATCAAATTGCTGAGCTCAAGCAATCCTGCCTCAGCCTCCCAAGTAGCTAGGACTATCGGTGCATGACAAAACACCCAGCTAATTTTTTTTCTATTTTTTGTAGAGACAGGGTCTCACTCTTGCTCAGGCCTGTCTCCAGCTCTCCTGACCTCAAGGGATCCTCCTGCCTGGGCTTCCGGGAGTGCTAGGATTACAGGCTTGAGCTACTGTCCTGGCCAACCAAATATTTATATAGGCAGTAGATTGCAACTAGGTTGGTGTAGTTCAGAAAACCTTGGAAATAGGTTTTCTGACCTCTTGTGGAAATCTCATTAAATATGGCAAGAAATTAAAGAACTTTTAGAAGCGTTGCTGTTACTTAAGGGGTTAGCCATATAAAAGAATGGAGACTTATTCAAAGTGCAATTACCTAGAATCCCCAGGTAATAACTTAGTTTAGCACTGTGCTAAATAAGTAGCATTGACCAAAGCAATTGTCCTAGTGATGGTTTGTAAATATGTCTGGCCATTATCTGCTTATTTCTAGGATGGATTGAGGATATTTCTGATGTATAGCCAAGATTCTGATGGTAAAATTGTTTGATTGTTGTTCTGGAACCTAAGGAATTCCAACTTATTTTTCAGTGATGTGGGGCACACATTTCACTGTGCTTGGGATGAAAAAATAGCTCCAAAATATTTAGAGAAACTAGAAAGAAAAAAAATGACTTCTAAAACTAAATTTGAGAATAGTCTCCAAGACCCATTTCCATGTCTTGAGAATTGGTATTAGCCTTGATGACAATGAACTCAACTCCTCCTGGGATCCATATGCCACTCTATGCATTTAGGAATTCACTCCTGAACCTGTACTCCACCATATTGCAAGCTCAGTGTTAAATTGGAAAACCTAGTAGGTGCTCATGGTGTGGGTGGAGAAAAGTTTCTCATGCAGAGATCTGGATATATAAAACTAAAAAAGTTTATTTTATCCTTTTAGGAGGGAGAGAATGAGAGGGAGAGAGGAAAGAGAGGGAGAGCAGGGAGATGGTAGCATCCCAAAGAAAGAGATGGGTGTGCCAGCCCTGAGGCCAAGATGCTTGCTGATTTTCTGGGGACAAAAAGAAATTAAAAAAAAAAATAGTGATTGTTCTCAGTTGAAACAGAAGTGGCTGTAGAGCATTTAGCAGGGGGCAGCTTCCAGACACCAGGTTGTCCAGATTTCTCAGTTTTTCTGCTCCTGGAGAGTTGGTTATCTCTGAAGTGTAGTCAGCCTTATTGCAGGGAATGTGATTTTGCCCCTCAGTTATGGTTTTGGGCAGGAAACTAAGGCTTGGAGTTTGTCCCCATGCTGTCCCTCCAGGAGCTTCTGGGGGAACACCTTGAGTGTATAAAACAAATAAAGAGAAATATTTGCATTTCCTTTCTGTTTCTGGGATCTTTTCAGATTTTTTTTTTTTTTTTTTTTTTTTTTTGAGACAGAGTCTCACTCTTTTGCCTTGGCTAAAGTGCCTTGGTGTCAGCCTAGCTCACAGCAACCTCAAACTCCTGGGCTTAGGCAATCCTTCTGCCTCAGCCTCCCGAGTCTCTGGGACTACAGGCATGCACCACCATGCCTGATTAATTTTTTCTGTATATTTTTAGTTGTCCGGATAATTTCTTTCTATTTTTTAGTGGAGGGAGGGGGGGGGGTCTTGCTCTTGCTCAGGCTGGTCTCGAACTCCTGACCTCGAGCAATCCTCCCGCCTCGGCCTCCCAGAGTGCTAGAATTAGAGGCGTGAGCCACCACGACCGGCCTTTTCAGATGTTTTTGCAAACAGAGTTCCTGCAAGGTGCCTGCCAGCTAGGGAGAGAATAGAGAGCAGGGTGATAGCTCATGACTGATCTTTAGATGTTATTAGGAAATTGTGGGATTAGATATTCTCCTGTTGTTTCAGCAAGGCCACCCCTTTCACTCATATTTCCAAGTACTAGAAAGAATTAATTAAAAGCGCCTAACTTTTAATAGGTAACAGCAGCTTTCCCCAAAAATCCACCTAATTAACCTGTCATGGTTAGAGATCTGAAGTCTCTTCCAAAAGACTAAACTTCTAAAAATCAAAGGGAAAACCACCCTTGGCCTCAATGGAGAGTGAGATCATCAGGAGGATAACCACAAACTGAGGGTTACTAAGTATTGTCCAGAAACAAATTATCTTTGGAGGAAAACTACCAAACCAAGATCTTCGGATCAAGCTGCTCATGATACCAAGTAGATACTTCTACCCAAGACTATAAAACAAGAAAAATTTTCTGATATCTTCACCCTCCTTTTAAAAAAATTTTGCTCTACTCATTGTTGTGTTTTGGTGCCCCCTAAAGGTCAAGCAAAAGTTTTCAAGAGTCACAAATCTTGTTGACATGTTGATCTTAATCCTCTGTCGTCCAGAATTTCTCTTGCCACCTAAAGAATGGCAAAACTCTGTGTTTTTCTCAGACTATAACTACTGTTTAAATCTAACTCATTAATGTATGTTCTATCCTCCACCTGATTCCATTAACGAAAATGTAATGGCTATTTCTTTCAACACTTCAAAAGGCAGATTTTCTTCTATAGGTCCCTCCTGGAATTTGAATTTTCCTGACAATATTAATTCTAACCTTCAGTTTTATCAAAATTGAACACTATCCCTGAATGACAAAATACTGCTGGCATTATTGTAACAATGTACTGAGGCTATCCTTGCCGTATGAGTCTGTTATCTTCAGTTACTCCCCAGCCTTCACTCAAGCAATCTTCACATGTTGAAGGATTAATAATTGTCCTGCTGTCGCTGTGATCAGTGATACTGACACACCCCTGACATAGTACCTGGTGCAACACTAAAGCACTACTTTTTATGTGGACATCAGATCACCTGATCATTACACAAACCTATCCTTTGTAATATACGTTTAGACTATTTTATTAATAGTATTTTAAACATCTACTCCTACAGGAGACTTTCTCTGAGAACGATACTCAGAGACCTCAAACAAGGCAAGCATGGAGAGATATTAATAATTGACTCTGTCTTCATCTCCACTCTGGGAGCCACAATTCCACTAGTAGGAATAATGCAAATGGAAAATGTGGTTCAAAATTTGTCTCTGGGCCTAATAGAAGTCATAAATGACAGTATTTTTTCTCCAGAGGTCCAATAAACTACTAACATTTCATGGTGGTCATGGATGATTATATCGTCTCTGGTTTCTTCTTGGGTAGCCAAGAAGAACTTTGTTGTATAACAAACAGTGTTTGTAGAACCTACCTAAAACATTACTGGTCAGGTAGAATGGTCTTGTGAGTAGATTAAAAGAAAAGATTATCTGGCAATCTAGAACAGATTCATTTGGGTTTTTGGACATGATTTCATGGCCTGGTTTTGAAATCTCGGCCCTTGTCTTTGTGGCCTATTAATAGGATTAATAATTATTTTGTTTGTAGTGATTACCTGTAGTGGTTGACCAGTGCACCCTGTTCAGCTTAAATGCTACTGGGCAATCATTGTCTTTTCAGAGGATTCAACATCTCATTTTGCAAGAAAAGCTATATGACGACCATGTGTATGTAGATGCAGAGAGTGTTCTCCCAGTAACTTGTGATCAATGGATTCTGCCAGTGATATGGATCTGCACCCCACAGATTAAAGTCCTGAGGGCTGACTTTGTCTGTTTTTGGTCAAAAGGGGAGGCTGACAAGCGAAAAGCACCTAGAAGCTTGCAGCTGGAAGCTGACAGGTAAATTCTAATCATCCCAACCAAACATAAATATCTCTTGCTAAATACTTTTACCAGTTAAGAGCACTCAGTGATTGTGATGGAAGAAGATGTAGAAAGGCCAGTCTGTAACTATGTTTGAAACCAGACAGTTACAATACTCTGTAATCAAGACCATATTAGAGCCTCCCTGCCTCCTGGATAAAAGTTACCAAGATCATCACCAAATTGCCCCATGTTAGAAAAGTGACCTCTGTTTCCCTAACCTCTCCTTAGACTCGCCTAGCCACTCCTGTAATTAGTTTTCCACAACTTTCTCCTGTGTGGCTCTATTTTCCTGCGGTGTTTTCTGTCCCTTAATGCAGCACGTTAAATAAAGCCATCCTCGTTTGACTACAGAGATATAGTCATTGCTTGGATGCTGGCACCTGTCCACATCTAGGGAGCCCATTCTGGAGCCTTCCTGCTCCAGTACCTTCTGTTCCTCAACCCCAGCCCTGGTTTATGCCCAGCAGATTTGCTCCAAAACTCTTTGAACTTAGAAGGAAGAAAATTTTGGATTCCTAGGCATCAGAAAGGTGAGCACCGATGTGATAATTCAGTTTGCCATGAAAGGATTAAGCTCAGAGTAGACAATTACTCAGAATGGATTTTCTTTATTCTTTTTTTTTTTTTTTTTTTTTTGAGACATAGTCTTCCCTCTGTTGCCCTGGCATCAGCGTGGCTCACAGCAACCTCAAACTCCTGGGCTCAAGCAATCCTCTTGCCTCAGCCTCCTGAGTAGCTGGGACTATAGGTGTGAGCCACAACACCCGGCTAATTTTTTGTTTCTATTTTTAGCTGCCAGGCTAATTACTTTCTATTTTTAGTAGAGATGGCTTCTCGCTCTTGCTCAGGCTGGTGTCAAACTCCTGACCTCAAGTGATCCTCCCACCTTGGCCTCCCAGAGTGCCAGGATTAGAGGCGTGAGCTACCACGCCCAGCTTAGAATGGATTTTCCTGAGAGGAGCTACTGGGATTGGATGACGATTGTAAGGTGGTTCAAGAGGCGGGTCATTTAGGCGCCTATATTAATGGCAGAGTCTTGGCCCTTCTTCACTTTTCCCAGGGCTTTTCTGCCAGTTGCTTCTACTTGCTCCATTTCTGAATCAGGCAGCGGCAGAGTGTGTGGACATGGAGACCAGTGCTCCTGCCAAGAGGCCATGGTGGACCGTGCCCGAAAACTTCCTTGCTCCGACAGTATTTGACATGGAAGAGGACCAGGAGGAGCTCATCTTCGGTGAGTGGCTTTTGCCTTTGTCCCCTCCATTATCCCTTCTTCTCCTACCTTCCCACCTGCAACTGTCCCAGGCCTCTACCCCCAAGGCCACCTCCCACTCCCCAAGTGCTGGTGGCTTACAGTCCGTCTTGTCCCCTCTTATGCTCACAGGGCAGAGTGACACATCCCTTCGCTGCATCGAGGTGCACAGCTACACCCTCATTCAGCTGGAGAGCTGGTTCACGGCCACAGGCCAGACTCGTGTCACTGTAGTCGGGCCACCCAGGGCAAGGCAGTGGCTGTTGCACATGATGTCGTGTGTGGGGAGCCAGGACTCCTATCGTCACGCCCGGGGTAGGTTTCCTTGGCTGAAGTGTGGTTGAGGGCTTAGTGGAGACTTGGCAGAGTCGCCTGGCACCTTGGGTTCTTGAGGAACCACTTGGGTGCCTGGGAATCCAGGTGCTCCCGGAGGCTGTTGGGAAGGGAAGGGTCCATTTTTGTGGCATGTATTAATAGTTGTTGAGGGAGGGGAAGATACTGAGGAGGTGTCAATGGGTCACCTGGGAAGGCCTGGGTGGGATGACACCCCTGCAGTGTCCCCATGGGAGTGCTGGCCTGCCCTGGGGCTCCAGTCATGGGCTCTGCTTCACCAGCCCTGGGCATTTCCCCCCACAGGCCTGGAGATGCTGCGGCGTGTCCGGAGCCAGCCCCTGACCGAGAATGACCTGGCGACCTCTGTGAGCATGGAGCCCAACACCGGGGACCTGTCTTTGGCCACCAGGATCAGTGTAACTATCTCTCTTAGTGCTCCTCAGGCTTCCCCTTACCAACTGGCTGGTTGTCACGGGTTCCATCTGAGTTCACTGTATTCGTGATAAAGGACTGATCTCCCCAGCGGAGTTGAGACCTAAGAGGAAGTCTTGGCTTAGGCTTCGAGAAAGGCTTGAAAGACATTGTAAGATTGACTTCGTGGGCCCAGTCCTGTCCCTCGCAGGCCTTCTAGGCATGTGTCTGGGGGAAGTTTCCTAAATGGAAGAAAGTGTTCTGTTCTATGGCAATGAGACCCAATAAAATAAGCCACCTTATATGCAAAGCCTTCACAGCGTGCTGTCCTCTTTCCTTTGGATAAACTTATCCGGCCCAGAAGGAGCTTGTCTGCAAGCCTAGTGCTAACCCGGAGGCCCAGACAAGTGAAGGAGCCAGAAGCAAGACAGCTCTTTTATGAACTGCTTGTCTTAGACTGGTACCTTGGTCAGGCTGCTCTTAGTTGAGTGAAAACAGGGGCTTCTGAAAAGAAGGGACCCTCCTAGGAGTCCCACTGTCCTCCCGGACCTGAAAATGCAGACAAAAGGGGAGAAAGGAACAGTGGGAGGAGGGGTCCAGACAGAGATGGAGGGTGTTTCCCCAAGTGCCTAGTGCAGCAGGCAGCCAGGCCTGGGCCCTGGTGGCCAGAGGTTGGGCGTGGGAGGGGCAGGCGTGGCTTTCAGGGAGCAAAGGATTCTGAGGCCCCTCAGAATATGAATAAATCTCGACTAGTAAGGCTCCCTAAATCTCCATTGCAGAACTTTCTCCCAAATGCCAAATCTACCTTTGGGTCTCTCTACCCAAGTTTATGGCAAGTTAAACACGTCCTTACTTGAACACTTCCTCTTAATTTGCTGCTTTTTCCAGCATTCTGTGTCTTGGACCAGAGTGGAGGGGTCAAATGTTAGGAAATGCTTGAATTTGAAGCCAACAAGATTTGCTAATTATGTAGTTTTCACATGGTCAGTTAATAAATAAAAGTTGGAAAGCTCAGATTCAAAGTGGAAAAACAGTTTGAATCCGACTGGAAAAAGAAAACAACCAAATCACACTATTCTCAAAGGGAATATCACATTTACTTCTAAATTGATAATTTAAAGATTGGTGGCTCATAAAGTAGAGGGAAAACTTAATTTGTAGAAGACATGTGCAAAAGAGTGTTTTTGCCTTTGATTAAGATTCACACCAAGAGTGATCAAATTAACATTCTGTCTTCTGAAGGCTATAACTCTGAGTCTAAACCCCAGTCACCAAAGGTTTCTGTGTGGATACATTCTAGGTACTATACTGTAGGAGTTAATATTTCAAACAGTGGAGTGAGGGTGCATCCATTTAAATCTCAGCTCTACCACTAAGTAGCTTTATGATCTTTGGTGGTTTACTGATTTCTCAGTGCATTGGTGTAACAGAAGAAATGGCTTGAAAAATAGAGCAAATGTTTTATGTGTCTTTAAAACTTCCCCCACTGCTTTTGTCCAACTAAGACTTGTATCCCTATCTCAGGCCAGTGGTCCGGAGGGGCAGGGGAAGCTCTTATATTCTTTGTGCCATAAGGAGATGGCTCAAGGAAATTGTCTGGGTGGAGGTCACGAGATGGGTTTAGCATATGATGGGATTAATCCAGGTGGAGGTCATGAGATTGTTTTAGCCATAGATGGGATTAGTGAGAACCTTTAGAAGCTTTATACTTCTGCTCAGAAGCAGGACACAGCATTTCAGACAGGAGTCTCCATCCTCCCCATTTTCCAGCCAATTAATAACCCTCTTTCCTTCTCAAACCAATTGTCCACAGTCTTCTGATGCTGCCTCGGGGACAAGTGCCAAACTTTTGGTAACACTGGTTTTCTGATCTATAAAACAGATAATAGTCACTAACTGTGATGGATAATTAATTTATTTATTTTTGGCCTAGAATTCTCAGTAAGAAATTTTCTAAGCTTGTGAAATCGTCAAATGCACACTTCCTACCAACAGTATTGGCTGTGGTACAGAGAGATTCAACATGCATTTTCACTGGGCTAACACTTATGTGATGCTTTCTTGTAAGAGACTATTTGCTGAATATATTTATTTATTCTTTGTATTCAATATATGTGAAATCATATATTTGTCTGAGTGTCGAAAAGTTTCACTTGGCCACAAATATCAAACACTACACATTGCTAACTACTAAAGAATAAATTATAAGCGAGAACCAAAGAAAAAAATTCGTAACTATGACCCAGGTACCCTCACTACTTGTCTATTGTTAGAGAATCCCCAAACCAAATTCCTAAGAAAGGCCGTACCTTTTAATGTGTATTAGTCAGAGCTCTCCTTGGGAAATTTTAAAATAAGGATCAGCTGGTACTTTCAATTATGCTAACTGAGGTGCACCTGTAGAGAATTTGCTTAAAGCCTATTATTTTCTAGACATGAAGCACAAGACTTAGTAGAAAGAATGTTTTTTTTAAGTTTCTTTATCTGAGTATGTAGGAGGAACATAAACCTTAGCACCAGGAGAGGTGGGTTCCAGTCCTAACTTCACCATTTGTTGTTAATAATTAGACACCTAGTGATAATTGTCTTAATGAGGTTCCTCACAGTAAAACGGGGATAAGGAAAGTGTGGGTTCTATGAGACAAGAGACGTGGAAATGCCTTATAAATTGACAGCTACCTCTCCTCCCACCATATTGTTATATTATTATTATTGTTACATATTTGACCTTGGCTGAGAAGAAAATGTGGAATGGTAATGTGTGAAGTCACCAGTTACAGTAGTTACGCTTGACAGATTATGCTTACTTACTGGTAAATTGCTTGTTAAGAACTTCTTGTGTTGCTGCTGTTTTTTTTTTCTTTTTTATTGATTTTTTTTTGAGACAGAGTCTCACTCTGTTGCCCGGGCTAGAGTGCCGTGGCATCAGCCTAGCTCACAGCAACCTCAAACTGCTGGGCTCAAGCAATCCTCCCTCAGCCTCCTGAGTAGCTGGGACTACAGGCATGTGCCACCATGCCCGGCTAATTTTTTCTATATATATTTTTAGCTGTCCAGCTGTCCCTCTATTTTTTGTAGAGACAGGGGTCTTGCTATGTTGCTCACACTGGTCTTGAACTCCTGACCTCAAGCAATCCTCCCGCCTCAGCCTCCCAAAGTGCTGGGATTACAGGCGTGAGCCACTGTGCCCAGCTAAGTTGACTACATCTGTTATGTGAAGTTACATTTGTACACCATCTTTATGTTGATAAGCCAGTGTTTATAACCTCACTGATCTTGTTATAATTAATCATATTTACATATTTTCTTGCCAAATTGGATTTCAAATCTAGAGTTTCCCTCCTTGTGGGTTGTATAGGTACAGGGTGGGGAACCTTTTTGTGTTGGAAGGCTGAATTAATTTAGCTGTAATCAAATAAGGCCAAATTCAAGAAACTTCAGTTAGATATATTTAAAAATGTACATTATTTTGTAAAAATCAAAGTATTATGTACTTAATAATCTCAAAAAGTAAAAACTATTTGTTAATTTTAAAGTTAACTAACCCTTTTAAAATTTTCAAAACAAAATTTTATTTATGTAGAGAAACCCCAAACCTTTGAGTGTAACCCCTTTAGGATATTCTTTACTCTTCGGACAGTCCTGCATTAACTAACCTTTTAATGACTTTGTCTTGTCTGCTTTTTGTTGGAAAGCATTTGATATTTGGTTGCAGCATGGAGGTCCAAAGTTTCAGATGGTTATCAGTCATTTGTGACCTTAAGGGAATCTTGATTTGGGTTAGGTAGGAGAATATAGATTTGCAGCAATAAGTAGATGAAAAACAAGAAAGCATTTTTTGGGCATGTTGCCAAAGGCATGGATATTCTACTGCATTTTTCCATATTTGACTTGCATCTTTCTTAGCCTCAAACAATGACTTTAAATGGTCATCTACTGAGAGCTCAATCAATTCCATCTGTAGTTCTTTAGGGGCCTGGTGATATCAACTAGGGTGAGGCTGAAATGTTATTTGAATGGGATATCATGATTTTTTTTTTTTTTAAGACAGTCTTGCTCTCTCATTTGGGCTAGAGTGCCCTGGCATCAGCCTAGCTCATCAAATATGACCTCAAACTCCTGGGCTCAAGGAATCCTCCTGCCTCAGCCTCCTGAGTAGCTGGGACTATACAAGCATGCACCACCACACCCAGTTAATTTTTCTATTTTTAATAGAGACAAGGTCTCTTGCTCAGGCTGGTCTCGAACTCCTGAGCTCAAGTGATCCTCTCACCTTGGCCTCCCAGAGTGCTAGGATAACAGGTATGAGCCATTGTGCCTGGCCGTGCAATGCAACCTTTCATGCTTCTCCCTCTAATTTAAAATATTTGTGGTCCTTATGAGTGTTATAATACCGAAGAGCATTGACTTTCTTTAATGTTGTTATTACAGTATCACAGAGCAAGCAAATCACTTTATCTGTAGCAGAAACAAGATGATATTGCAATTCTCAATCTTTTTTTTTTTTTTTTTTTTTTTGAGACAGAGTCTCGCTGTGTTGCCCGGGCTAGAGTGAGTGCCGTGGCGTCAGCCTAGCTCACAGCAACCTCAAACTCCTGGGCTTAAGCGATCCTCCTGCCTCAGCCTCCCGAGTAGGTGGGACTACAGGCATGTGCCACCATGCCCGGCTAATTTTTTTTCTATATGTATATTTTAGTTGGCCAGATAATTTCTATTTTTTTCAGTAGAGACGGGGTTCTCGCTCTTGCTGAGGCTGGTCTCGAACTCCTGACCTTGAGCAATCCACCCGCCTCGGCCTCCCAGAGTGCTAGGATTACAGGCATGAGCCACCGCGCCCGGCCTGCAATTCTCAATCTTCATTAAAAAGTCTGTTGTCTTCCTTCAGTATTCTCTTTTTCTTTTTTTTTTTCTTTGAGACAGAGTCTCTCTCTGTTCCCTGGGCTAGAGTGCTGTGGTGTCAGCCTAGCTCACAGCAACCTCAAACTCCTGGGCTCAAGCAATCCTCCTGCCTCAGCCTCCCAAGTAGCTGGGACTACGGGCATGTGCCACCATGCCCGGCTAATTATTTCTATATTTTTAGTTATACAGCTAATTTCTTTCTATTTTTAGTAGAAACAGGGTCTTGCTCTTGTTCAGGCTGATCTCGAACTCCTGACCTCAAGCGATCCTCCCGCCTCAGCCTTCCAGAGTGTTAGGATTACAGGCGTGAGCCAGCACGCCCGGCCTCCTTCAGCATTCTCTTTGTCCTTCTTCTTTGACATGATGGGCTATTAAGCAGACACAATTAAGAAATACTATTGAGCTGTGCAACTATCCACAAATTCCCTTCAAACAGAAACACAGTGCACCCATTGAGGCTGGCATACTCAACCCCATAAAATAGCCTCACGCAGCAGTAGCGCCAGTCAGGCGGGGGAAGTTAGAACTAGATCATGAGTTTAACAGCTGTCAGTTTAGCCCTTAATGCTGACTAATGTTCTAATTGTGCCAGTCAATCTGGGAGGATCATTTTGTTGAAACTTATTTTATTCATTGGTATTTTAAATGTGTTCATTTAAAAAAAAATAAAAATATAAAAGATGAACAAAAACGTATTAATAAAAATAAAAGGATTTGTTCTGTAAAATTTGGATTCAGTCAAAAGGCGGAACTTAAGGACCTAGAAAGCCACATGTGATCTAAAGGTTACAGGTTCCCCACCCCTGTATAAGTACAGTGAAATGGTATTCGTTGGTGTCTGTTTATGTTACTATAACAAAAATACCTGAGACTGGGTAATTTATATACCTCAGAAGTTTCTTCCTCACAGATCCGGAGGCTGGGAAGTCCAAGATCAAGGTGCTGGCATGCAGTGTGTGGTGAGGGGTCCAGCTTCTCCTTCCAACGTGGAAACTTACTGCTGCATCCTCCAGAGGAGAGGAATGCTGTGTCCTTACTTGGCACAAGGAGGAAGGGCAAAGAAAGGCCACAGCTAGTTCCTGCCAGTCCTTTTGTAAGGCATTAATTCAGTCATGAGGGTGAAGCCCTCATGACTTAATCATTTCACAAAAGGCTCTACCTCTTACTACCACCAAAATTGTGATTAAGTTTCAACATATGAAGTTTGGGGGACATTAAGATCCTAGGAATATTATATAGCACATTTGCTTTTAAAAACATATCATGGGCCAGGCACGGTGGCTCACGTCTGTAATCCTAGCACTCTGGGAGGCCAAGGCAAAGCAGGAGAATTGCTTGAGGTTGGGAGTTCTAGACCAATCTGAGCAAGAGTGAGACCCTGTGTCTACTAAAAATAGAAAAATTAGCCAAGTGTGGCATGCACCTACTAGTCCCAGCTACTCTGGAGGCTGAGGCAGGAGGATGGCTTGAACCCAGGAGTTTGAGGTTGGTGGGAGCTAGGCTGACGCCACTGGGCACTCTAGCCTAAGTGACAGAGGGAGACCCTGCCTCAAAAACAAACAAAAAAACCGAAGGGAAAAAAAAAAGACATTATGGCATCTTTATTCTCCACAAAGGAAAGCATTTATAATGTAAAGGAAATAAAAAGACCACCACATTGTACACTACATCCAAAATTATGTTTGGGGAAAAAAATGCATAAGAAAAAGAATGGGGAAAAATAATCAAAATGCAAAACTCTCCACTATGTTTTCAAATGTCATTTAATGTGGTTACAATACTAGGTATGAGAAGAGAAATTTCTAAAAGGTTTCCTCGAGACCAAGAAGTAAATCTCCCCTCCCAGTTGGGATGCTTTTGAGGACACAAAGGTCAGGTGGGAGATACTGGAAAACTTCAGTGTCTTTGTATTTTTCTACCCAAAGACTAATAGAGATTTTTCAGTCCATGTAGTAATTACTTCCCTAGTGACTTTCCAGCTCTCAGAAGGATAAGAGAGCTCCTGACATTAGCTCCAAACAAATGGCTGGAGTCTCTTTTGCCATCTCACCATTTCTCTCCCTTCGCTCCCAAACTATCAAAATGCTCCCAGATTGGCAAAAGGCACAGATCAAGACAGGAGAGGAAGCAAGTTGGGCTGATACTTGTGTGACATCCGTCAGGCCTGAGGGTACTTTCAGAGGCCAGGCACCACTTATGTGTCATCTCAAACTGTCAGGTCTCAGTCTGGTTCCTACACCAGCAGCCACACCCGGGCCGCCTGGCTGAAGGCCAGGAATCCTAACCACTAGGCCACATCAGGTCCGAGATCTGTCTTTGGTTTTTGGTGTACTCCCAGCCGAGGAATGACAGGACACGCCATTAGCAAAGCAAGCCAGAAGCAGAGTTTATTGAGCAAAAAGCAAGATATGTTTGCCACAGATCTACAGAAGGCTCTGACTGTTAACTACAGTTTTATTTTTTATCTTCTGGGTTGGACCCTCCGTGGCAGGCATGACTCATTCATCACCTTGGTGGACAGCTGTTAGTTATAGAACGTGAGTCTTACTACATATGCACATTTTCCCTGAGCCTTTTTGAAAGCCCACTTGGGGGGCGGAGACCACAATGCAGATGTATGCTAATGACATGACAATTGGCCTAAGGTTACTTTTGGTCATCTGGTCATCTTCCAGACCCTACTGCACCTGCGCTGCTTGGCTTTCTAGGAATTTCTTCTTCTGGGAATCCCTGGCCACTTTTGCAGTTAGCAAGCTGAGTTCTGATTGGCAGTGCCCTCCTCCTCCCTCTGTGGTGGTTATCTGAAGGAGGACACTTGTCCTGGTCCCCAGGAAAGCTGAGGCCCCTTACTATCTACCTAACAAAACCTCTATAGGAATGCCATTTCTATCCATGTGCCAGTATCACAAAATTCCACTACTACAAGTGGAACTGAACGAAGGTCCTGGAGAGTCTCTCATAATGGAAAGTTACAGATCCAGACTCAGAAATAACTAATAATCTAAGTGGCCTAGATGTTGAGTTAAAAGAAAGAAATGTGCTTTTCCATATTTTATTATCATTTCTCTGATGAGAAATGCAAGATGTTAAATGAAAAAGGGAGTCTCCCCATACACTCCCCCTTCCCCAGATCCCTGCCTTTGGACATGAAGACCTCCCTCTCTGGTCCCTACTTCCAGTTGCCAGGGAGACGTGGCTCTGCACCACCACGCCTTCCACCTGCACAGACAGG
Organism: Lemur catta; assembly: GCF_020740605.2. Classification (NCBI taxonomy): domain Eukaryota; kingdom Metazoa; phylum Chordata; class Mammalia; order Primates; family Lemuridae; genus Lemur; species Lemur catta. Next base: position 74,000,358 of record NC_059129.1, on the reverse strand, counting down.
CCTCCCAGGAGATAGCCACTCTTCGTGTGCCGTCCATAACCACTCCAGAAAGCAATGTCAAAGATCCAGGGAAGATATGCCCTTTAAAGGAAGGCTAGGGAACAATCTTCCTTTCCCTGGTCACTGCTCCTCAGAAAAATATTAGTCATAAAAGTAAAAAAAATTGCTACACTTAGTAACACTCACTTCATTTTTATGCAAGATGCAAATTCAATGTTAGAAACACTATTGTGTTTCGACTGTCTGGCACCAGGGGCCCTGGGAAGGGCCACGCCATGCTGGACAGCGGGAATACAGCAGTAGATATGACAGATGTAGGCTCTCCCTTTTCTGAAGTTCCTGCCCAGTGAGAAGTACTGATGAGCAAAGTAAAGATACATTCACTTTGAGAACTGGGCTAAGCTTTTTGAAATTTTCCAAATCCAGCTAGTGAGCTCTTTGCTAATTAAAAACAGACTTCCAGCGAGGTGTGGTGGCTCATGCCTGTAATCCCAGCAGAAGGATTGCTTGAGGCTAGGAGTTCAAGACTAACCTGGGCAACACAGAGAGACCCTGTCTCTACAAAAAATTTAAAAATTAGCTGGGCATGGTGGTGCACTCCTTTAGTCCCAGCTACTTGGGAGGCTGAGGTAGGAGGATCACTTGAGCCCAGGAGTTCGAAGTTACAGTGAGCTATGATTGGGCCACCGCACTCTACCCAGGCTGGGTGACAGAGCGACCCTGTCTCTAAGAAAAAAAAAAAAAAAAAAAGACTCCCATTCTTCAAAGAATAATTCGTATATGGGATCTTATATTTTCTTTTAAAAGGCGGCCTTACATATTTTTTATTTCACCATAGTTTAACCAGTCCAGTGTGATGACTCAGCCCACTAGCTAAATCTAGCTAATTAGCATATGCATGTGCCAAGTCTGCACATCTGGCCAGACTTCTCCAGGGCAAATCCGCCCTCACACTAAAATCCGGCCACAGAAGCCTTCTGTTAGTTCTTTCTGATATCCAGGCCTTCACACTTAAAGCTTAAAATACTTTTCTCCCTTCTCTTTTCTCTCTTTTGAAATTATAAAATATTTAAGTAGAAAACTACATAGAACAGCCATAATGAACTTCACTAGTTCACCATGCCCTTATTCAACTGTAAAAGGAAAAAACAAACAAACCAGTTTTCTCCTATTATACTCTTACACAACACAGAACACTTTTGTGATCAGATGTGTGGAAGGTTTTCCCCACACACCAACCAGTTCTCCTGCAGACTCCATCTGGGTATCATCCAATTTCATTCAATTCTGACACTATTGTTACTGAAAGCTCAGGACTTGTCCTGTGAGGCCACATCAGAACGAGGACAAGTGGTTTAGGAAAAGGAAAGAGGAGTGTATTCATATGCCAGCAAATGAGGAAGATGGAGACTCCTGTCTTAAAATGCCATCGTCCTATCATAAGCAGAAATACAGAACTTTTAAAGGAAGGGTTTCCAGCTTCAGGCTATATTGAGTTGATGATTCTGATCCATCTCATCTCCTGCAAAGACAATCCTGTGACCTCCTCTTCCCGACTGCTGGACAATTCCGCTGAGCCATTTCTTGTGGTCCAGAGAACAAGGGACACTCCCCTGCCCCTCCAGACCACTGGGTTGAGGCAGGGATGCAGGTTGTAATTCCCGAAAAGAGTGGAGGGGGTTTTAAAGAGACAGAAAACATTTTTACCCTTTTTCAGGCCATTCCCCCTGTTACACTATATCCCTGGAGATAGCGTGAGCTTCCCCTAGGTTGAGGGCTCAATCCCACAGGACTGCTCCCCACTTCAGATGCCGATCGCAAGTCCAGGGTTGTGATCTGTGCTTGGACCTACTGGCTATAAATCAGGGTTCCCACAACCCCTCCTTGGGTTAGATAATTTGCTAGGACAGCTCCCAGAACTCAGGGAAATACTACACTTATGTTTATCCGTTTATTATAAAGGACACAGATGGACGACCAGATGGAAGAGATGCACAGGGCAAGGTGTGGGGCGAGGGGAGAGGCTCGGATCTTCCAGGCCTTCTCAGGGCACACCACCCTCCCAGCACCAGCACGTGTTCAGCACCCTGGAAGCTCATCAACTCCTGTTCAGGAGTTTTTCTAGAGCGGGATCTCCAGCCCCACCTCCCTTTCCTGGAGGTTGGTGGACGGGTTGAAAGTTCCAAATCTATAATCCTCTAATCACTTGGTCTCTCAGGTGACCACCCAACCCTGAGGCTAGCCTAGGGGCCCACCCTAAATCATCTCATTAGCATAAACTCTGGTGTGATCAAAAGGATCTCATAATCAATAACAAAAGACACTCCTATCACTCTAGAAATCCCAAGGGCTTTAGGAGTTCAGTGACAGAACAGGGAACAAAGACCAAATATATGTCATATTATACCACGTCTTATATCGAAACAAACTAAATTTACACTACCAATTTGCCTTGCTTTTTAAATAAGTAAAACACTCCAGGCTCAGTTGATGCCGCTTCCTGACACCCTCCCTCTCCTGAAATAACCCTTACCTAACCCAACTGGGATCCATTCGTCCTGCAGCAACAAAGCCAGACACTGACACTAAGAGCTGCAGCGGGAGAAAAAAGCATTTTTTGTTTCATGGTACCATGCAAGGAGAACAGGCGGCTTACGCTTAAGACCCACACTCCTTAATGGCTTACAAGCCAGGGTTTCTAAAGGCGGGGGCACATTTCAGGAAAGCAGAAGTTGCAGGCAAAATTGTAAATCAACCCAGTGCTTGGAAAAGGATTGCTAATGATTAAATGAATAGTAAATCAATACATGAGGCTACACATTGATTTTGTTAAGGTGGATGTTCTCCAGGTCCCTCAGGGAGAAATTTAGAACAAAGAACTGGTGGTTAAGAGTTCAGTCCTCCATTCCCCCTTACCTGCATTTTCCATCTGGTAGGGGTTTCTGAAAAAACAAATCAAGAACATATATTATGATGTTATCTTTTAGTTTCTATAGGGAACCAAAACACCTTGCCACTCTGGCTTGGTGGGGAGACTATGGTTATTACCTTCTTTTTTTTTTTTTTTTTTTTGAGACAGAGTCTCACTCTGTTGCCCGGGCTAGAGTGAGTGCCGTGGCGTCAGCCTCGCTCACAGCAACCTCAAACTCCTGGGCTCAAGCGATCCTCCTGCCTCAGCCTCCCAAGTAGCTGGGACTACAGGCAGGTGTCACCATGCCCGGCTAATTTTTTTCTATATATATTTTTAGTTGTCCATTTCTTTTCTATTTTTAGTAAAGACGGGGTCTCGCTCTAGCTCAGGCTGGTCTCAAACTCCTGAGCTCAAACGATCCACCCGCCTCAGCCTCCCAGAGTGCTAGGATTACAGGCGTGAGCCACCGCACCCGGCCTTGGTTACTACCTTCTTATCAGGTTGCTCATTTAATTTTCAAAGCTGGCTAGGTGCCTGGAATTTCCCTTGAAGGGACTCAAGATTTTTCCTTTATTTCTATGCTTGGGGGGGCCCAGCTCACCCCTAGGGGTCTTTGCTGGTATCCTCTTGCCTGAATATGATGATCATTCCCATGAAATTTTTTGTACTATTTGTTAGGTTGAAAGAATTCCCTTTCCCCAAACTTCTACCCAAACCTCCTATAAACCTTTGCCAGACCCTAGGGAGATAAGGGAATGAAATGCAAGAGGGGAACTTTCCTCATCCCTCCTGACAAGGACCACGCTTATCCCTCCCGTTGTTCTCCAGGGAGATAAAGGAATGGATTGCAAGAGGGGAACTTACTTTCCTCATCCCTTCCCGGTTGTTTGAAAAGCATTTATTTACTCCTCCCAGAAGCAAACCCCTATAAAACCCAAGACTCTCCCCTTTTCTCTCGTGAACGCCTTTTTCAGCCTCCACCCATCTGCACCCAGATGCTCAAAATAAACAGCATTTTGCTATACACGAGGCTTTGTGTGTTTCTCTCTTGGCTCCGGGCCTAACACTATTAAACATTTTTATGAATCCATGAAGATGTAGCATCTTTAACATGTTTCAAACTGCATTTATTTTTTATTTTTATTCTTATTGAGACAGAGTCTCGCTCTGTTCCCTGGGCTAGAGTGCCCTGGCATCAGCTTGGCTCACAGCAACCTCAAACTCCTGGGCTCAAATGATCCTTCTGCCTCAGCCTCCCGAGTAGCTGGGACTACAGGCATGTACCACCAAGCCCGGCTAATTTTTTTCTGTATATTTTTAGTTGCCCAGACTAATTTCTTTCTATTTTTAGTAGAAACGGGGTCTTGCTCTTGTTCAGGCTGGTCTTGAACTCCTGACCTCGAGCGATCCTCCCGCCTCGGCCTCCCAGAGTGCTAGGATTATAGACGTGAGCCACCGTGCCCAGCCCAAACTGGATTCCTTTATTAGCTCACACATTACAGATTTGTTTCATGTTCACTTTATCTTTGTCTGTTCGCTCTTGCCTTTATAAGTACTTTCAAGACTTTTTCAGCCACACCCAAAGGTTTTCATTTCCACATGAAACAAAATGTAGAGAACTGAGCAAGAACTTATTGTAGAAGTTTCAGTACCAAAACTCAAATTTCACATTCTGCAGAAACTTAAAATCATCAGAGAAGAAACACAAGATTATTTTTGAAAAATAATCTGGTGGGTGGGTTTCAAAAAACAACCAATAAGTATGGTTTTGCCAAAATCCAAACAGGCTGTACAAGCATTGAGCCTTTTCCTTGGACTTAATTGGGGCTGGGAGAATTTATCACTTTTGAATAAATGATACAATTGCATAGTTCAAAATGTAAAAGCAAAGGGATGTATGGAAAAATGTCCCTGCCACTTCATCCCTCATTAACATACCTCCCTCCCCTGAAGACAAGTAATGTTATCAATTCCTTCCAGACTTTATAATTTTTGGATTATTTCATTTTTTAAATTGACAAGTAAAACTGTATTTAATGTGTACAACATAATGGTTTTGCTTTGTTTTTTTAGAAGCAAGGTCTCCCCATCTTTCCCAGACTGGACTCGAACTCCTGGGCTCAAGAGATCCTCTCGCCTCTGCCTCTGAGTAGCTGGGACTACAGGCATGTGCTAGCATGCCCATTGATGTGATATTTCGAAATGTATATGCATTGTGGAATGACTAAATCTAGCTAATTAACATATGCATGACCTCTCATAATTATCATTTTTGTGGTGAGAACACTGTCACCCAAAAGACCACCAGGATGGCCAAATAAAAGGAGAGCTTTACTGGTGATATCAGTTTGCAAACTAGGAAGAGATAGTCTCCTGCTGGACAGAAGGTGCTCTTTTTATTTGTTTATCTATTTGTTTTGAGACAGAATCTCACTCTCTCCGCTGCTGGGCTAGAATACCCTGGCGTCAGCCTAGCTCACAGCAACCTCAAACTCCTGGGCTCAAGCGATCCTCCCACCTTGGCCTCCCAAAGTGCTAACATTACAGGCATGAGACACCACACCCAGCCTAATTTGAATTTTACCTTAAATAGCCACATGTGGCTTGTGGCTACCATATTGGATAGTACAGCTCTGTAATATTCAGTTATGTAAATATACCACAAAGAACGTATTCATTCTTCTGTTTATGGATGTTAAAGTATTTCCAATTACTTTATATATTGCTATATAAAACAATGCTACAATGAACCTACTTCTACATGCCTTCTTGGGCAAATGTGGGAGTTTGAGTGTAAGCTTCTAAGTGGAATTGTATTATCAACTCTACTAGACATTGGGAAATGGTCTCCACAGTGGCTTTTCCAGTTCATCCTCCCATCCAATGTTAGACAGTTTCTACTGCCCTATGGCTTCATCAACATTTGATATTTCCAGACTTATCTTTGCCAATTTGATGGATATGAAATGTTATCTCATTGTTATTTTAATTTGCATTTTGTTTCCTCTTTGAAGAATTGTCTTTCATACTGTTTTCCATTTTTTCTCTTGGGTTGGTTGTATTTTTCATATCAATTTGTGGAAGTTCTCCAAAAATTCTAGATAGTAATGCTTGCTTGATTATATGCATATACATGATATCCAAATGGTATACCTTTTATTATTTAATTTTATTTTTATAGTATCAGTACAGTCATATGTATTTCAAAAGGTACAAAAAGATAACCAGGATTCCTCACAAAGTCAGACATAGAACTGCCATACGACTGACAAAGATTCTCTCCTGACCAAACGCTAGCCAGACTTCTCTGAACCCTTTCTCAACGAGGTCTCGACCTTGGGCGATAAAGACTTAAACACTAACATAGTTTCTAACAGCTCAAGGCCACATCCCTAGGAAGACCCTCGCTTCCTTTAACTGTCTGGCTGAGAAAACTCCAGGCTGCCAGAAAAATTTACTGTTTGTGCTGGCCAACAACTGAAATCCCAGCCTCTGTGGGTGGTTAGGAACCTAAACTGCATAAGCTCCAGTCAGCGGGCCCAGTTGAGTTTAACAAAAACCAATGCCCCTTCCCAGTTTTTGTAATCTTTTACTTCTCTGACTCTCCCGAGCCCCCACTCACCCACCTTTCACTCCCTCAGTCTCTTTAAAACACTCAGTTACCTCTGTACAAATCTGAGTTGAGTTCAGTTCATTCTAGACATTATTCCCTACCGGGGCGGTGACAGCTAGAACCGGCCAGGGAGCCAGCCAATGGGCAGCGCGGGGCGGCTCAAACGCGAAGGCAGGGAGAGGGCGGGAGGAAGGAGCCCGCAGTCGGTGGGAGCGCTCGGCCCTGCACCTGGCCCTGCTCCCGGCCACCGGTCCCACCTTCCCGCACCCACCAAAGGAGCGGTCCTGCCCGGGGCTGGGGTGGCCGGTGGTAAGCGCCAAACTTAACTAGTGATCGTGGCGGGAGTGTGTGTAGCTAGCGGCCACATGTGTGTGAGCTAGCGGCCACATCTCGATGTGAGCGACGGGGGGAGGAGGCATTAGGAAGAGGAAGATGATCCACACCTGGATCTAGAACCAGAGAGCCGAGGGAGGAAAAACCCAAGACCGCCCCGCCCCACCCCACACTCCCTGCAAAACAAACGAACGGCAAAATGGACATCCACAGCTCCCACCTTAACAGATAGGAAAAGAACCCTTCTCCTTAGGCAACTGCAATAAAACCTTTATTTTAAAGAATAAAGAACAGTTTAAAATAAAGGTTTTACTGCAGTTGCCTAAAGAATAAAGAACAGTTTAAAATAAAGGTTTTATTGCATTTGATTAAAGAATAAACAGTTTAAAATAAAGGTTTTATTGCATTTCATTGAAGAATAAACAGTTTAAAATAAAGGTTTTATTGCATTTGTCTAAACTGTTCTTTATTCTTCATACATAGCACCCTCCACCCAATTAAACATCCCTCAGAACCACCCCCCGCCCAAGTACACACATATAGCATCTGGATCGTCTTCACTTCCTGCAGGCCTGAGCAGTACCAATACCACACTGGTTCAGCACCCACCCCCAAGTACACACATACAGCATCTGGATCGGTCTTCATTTCCTGCAGGCCTGAGCAGTACCAATAACACACTGGTTCACCTGGCGGGGGGGGGGGGGAGATGGTTAGACAGAACAAAAAAGTTTACAGAGTAACCAAAATAACAATTCTCTCAACATTTCCCCCCCTCCCCCCAGTGCTAGAGCTGCCCTCAAGGAAAACTGAAGTAAAGGTTCTGAAGGCAGGTTCAGGCTGGTCCCAGTTGTGTTTAGCTCTCCTATGTCGACTGGGCCTGTAGGAGGTGAAAAGGCCCGAGAAGAGATAGAAGCTCTCTACGTGAAGATTCAGGAACAGAGAAGACTTCTCTTCCCAACAATACCCTGGTCTAGAGACCCCAAAACTCTCCCACTCTAAAACAATAACCTATTAACAATACCCATTCATGAAGTATGGGGGAAGAAAATGTATAAGATGAATCAGAAACAAAGACTACTGGGGTCCTGTCTAGGAGCCAGTTTGAAGGGGCTCCTACTGGCCAAAGATGGGACAATTGAACATCAGAAAGAATAACTGCAAAAGACAGACATTGAATATACAAGCATCTGCAAAATGGTAACCCTCAGATAAAAACTCATTGGTCACCCTTGGAAGTTGCTAGGATATCAACTCCTAATACTGAAAATAATAAAGACTCTAGCAATTATCTTGCTTTTCCCATATGAACTGAACTTCAGAGTAACCAAATAGATGGCAAGGGAAAGTTCTCAGTTCTCAGAAGAATTGTTGCTGGGAGTGTGGTGATTCACACCTATAATCCTAGCACTTTGGGTGGGAAGCCAAGACAGGAGGATCACTTGAGGCTGGGAGTTGGAGACCAGCCTGAGAGCAACACAGCAAGACTTGACTTTATCTCTACAAAAAATAGAAAAATTAGCCAGGCATGGTGGCGCGTGCTTCTAGAGCCAGCCACTGGGGAGGCTGAAGCAGGAGGATCGCCTGAGCCCAAGAGTTTGAGGTTGCTGTGAGCTATGATGATGCCACTGCACTCCAGCCTGGTCAACAGTGAGGCCCTGGCTCCAAAAATTAAAAACATAAAAATAAATCCCTATTTTAAAATCCCCCAATGAAATGATGGCTCTAGGTTTAATCACTGTTTAATAAAATCATTATGTGAAAAAGTCAATGAGGAGTTTTCAAATGGATGAAACACCCAAATCTAATGATCAATATATCATTAAAAGTAGAACTAGATATTAGGTGTCTCCTTATATGAAACAGGATGAAGGGCCAGGCGCAGTGGCTCACGCCTGTAATCCTAGCACTCTGGGAGACCGAGGCAGGAGGATCGCTCCAGGTCAGGAGTTCGAGACCAGCCTGAGCAAGACCGAGACCCCGTCTCCACTAAAAATAGAAAGAAATGATCTGGACAGCTAAAAATATACAGAAAAAATTAGCCGGGCATGGTGGCGCATGCCTGTGGTCCCAGCTACTCGGGAGGCTGAGGCAGAAGGATTGCTTGAGCCTGCTGTGAGCTAGGCTGATACCACGGCACTCTAGCCTGGGCAACAGAGCGAGACTCTGTCTCAAAAAAAAAAAAAAAAAAAAAAGAAACAGGAGGAAGTAGACTGCACCATCTATTAAGTTTTCTTGCCAAGAAATTTGAACCCGATTACAACCTAATCAAACCCCTAAATCTAACTACCAGATAACAAAAAGTATGGGAGGAAGAGGAAGCAACTGGCCAAAATCCAGAATATGATACATTCTATAGGACAAATAACCTTACTTCTACAAAGAAATGACATACTAGTGGCAGGGTGGGGTGGGATTCTTATAGATTAAAAGAAATGAGATATTTCAACCAAATGAAGTCGGTGGCCCTTGCCTGGACCCTGATTTGAACAAATCTAATGTATAAAAGACACTTCTGAGAGTCAGGTGAAATTTAACATAAATTGGGTATTAGATATTAAGAAGTTCATGTTGTTGGGTGTTATGTTGAGATAACATTAATAAAAAATTAGAAAAAAATGCCACCACCCTTTTAACTGAACTTGCAAGATCGTGAGGGAAATCCTGATCAAAGGAAGATCGAACAGGGTGCAGGTGCTGGGGCAACTGGCTGCTCCGTGGCAGTAGTCCACGCTCACTGGGAGGAAGCCCGAGCGCCACGAAAGGGCAGACCTGATCAGACCTCAAATAAAGCCAGAACCCATCAAAGAACTATACACTCAGGAAAAGGGTGAACGAGAAGAAAAAATTTCCCCCAGACACAGACAGTAAGGAGACTTTCTGACTTGCTAACTCTAGAGGAAGAAGCTTAAGTCTCCTTGAGAATTCATGGCCTCGTGGGGTTTGGAGCCTGAATTCATACTACTTGGAATAGTCTGAAAAACCCATAAATCTCCTTTGATCCAGCAATCCCATTTCAAGGAATATTGCCCTAGATAGTTAGATGTAACTAAAGACATACCAAATGACATGTACAAGGGTAGTCAACATGGGCTTGTTTGTAACAGAAAAAGAGTGGAAACAATCTAAGTGTCCAGTAGAGGGAACTAGTGGATAAATTTTGGTGCATACACAGAGTGGAGTCCTAGACAGACCTAAAACTAATAGGTTGATCTCCGTGTGTCGATGGGAATATTGGAGCTGTTTTGTTAAACAAAACAAGACTCAGAACTACATATATGTGAGAGAGGGAGACAGATGCCTTTTATATAAGGAAGGGGAATAAGAACATGCATATGGCTTGTATTAGCAAAAAGAAACACTGGAAGGGGTAGAGCAGGGTCTCTAACCTTTTTGGAAACAGGGACTGGTTTCATGGAAGACAATTTTTCCACCAACCAGGGGCGGGGGCAGGTGGCAGGGCCTGTATGGCCCAGTTCCTAACAAACCACAGACCAGTACCTGTCTGTGCCCTGGGGTTGGGGACTGCAAGGGTAGAGGATGGGGTGGACAGTGGTGGTGGTAAAACTTCACTGTGTTGTGTATACTCTCCATAGAGTTTAGACCTTTTAATCAGCTCTAAAAAAAACTTAATTCAGAAGCCAATAGTTAAAAATGGAACCAGGTGAGTAGTACCCTAGATGTCTGACAAATGTAAATCCTTTCGGGATAAATGTGTCCTCCTCCCCCAATGGCCTGGTGGACAGAATGAGCTAGGATGGAGAAGCCCACAACCATCCATGGCTCCTGACAAGGCCTGAGCTTGGTGGTAATTGTACCTTGGAGGCAAAGCGTAGCGAGTTGAGGGTCTCAGAGGCATTTTCTTCTAGTGGGGAAATGTTCACAAACATGAGCCTATGGAAAAGAAAGATGCCCAACCCCAGCATTAGTGGCCAGCAGAGCCTGAACAGGTCTCCATCTTCCCCCTTTCCACCCCTCACTCCAACATAGTTCCTACCCAACCCCTGCCATCCATCCCTTTCACTCACATCTTAGCGCTGCCGCCCAGAGAGTTCTGCAGCAGGTAGGTGAGCTTGCTGTTCCGGTAAGGCACGTGGGACTCCTAGAGGGTTGAGGAGGGACGACTGGTTAGGATTCGGCAGGGTTTCGCATGGCCAATCCTAACTGGTCCCAAGGTCCGCCCCCCCCCATTTCCATTCCCACCTTGTTGCTCAGGGCCATGATGACCAGCCCCAATGTAGACAGGCTGCTGTTAATGGCCTGTGTTTCCCGGAGGCGTTCCCGCTCCCCAGGGCCGAGGACTAAGCCAGGGTCAAGCCGCTCACTCCCAGCCAGGTCCACAAAGCTGAGGCGGGCCCCACACTGCACGCCTCGGCTGGAGTGTTCCCCAGAGATCTGTAGCTGGAACACACTGTGGCTACGTGATGATCGCTCATTCTGGGCAGTGCGGGCCACAGCCCGGTTCTGATGGGCCAGACGGAGCAGGGCCTCCACCTGCAGATGGGGAACAACGAGGGGCAGAGGCAGGCAGGAAGTCAGGACATATTCATGTCGGGTCGGGTATGGTAATGAAAATGAGTAAGTCGGCCCCTGCCCTCTTGGAGCTTTCTTTCTACCCAGCCAAAAGACAAAATAAAATGCACAGTATATCTGAGAATGCTAAGGAGTAAAATCACAAAATAGGAAGTGTGTGAAGGTGGAGCGTGGGGCCAAGTTTAGACAGGACAGCCAATTATGGCCTCACTGCCTTAAGATCTCCAGGGCAGGAGCATTCAGGCAAAGGCTCCGAGACAGAAGTATGACTAGCAGGTTGAGGAACACCCAAGAGGCCAGCATTGCTAGGGTGAACTGAACAAGGTGTGTAGCAAGAAATGAGACCTGAGAGGCAACTGGCAGGGGGCCGGTGACCCTCCCTCCATCAAGCAGATGTATCACTCCTCTTCCTTCCCTGGTTCTATATCCCTACAGCCCACCAGCCAAAACTGAACGTGGTACTCTATCCTTCCAACTTGCCCTTCATCCTTCAATTTTCTCCTGCTCCTTTCTCCATCTACTTCCACCTTGTGGTAGCCTGCCCATTCCTCCCCATTCCCCAGTTCCAGTGACCATGGGTCCTCACTTCTTTCTCACAGGAGACAGGGACATATCGAGCATTGGTGACAGTAAGCTCCTCACTCTCTGGCCCTGCACGGCGGATCTCACACTCGCTCCCTTGGCCCTTCCGGGTTCCGGTGGCCAGGAGGTCTCGGACGGTCTCATTGTAGATCTCTACGTAGCTTGCCACAAAGCTGTAGGTCCAACCCTGGCCACTTAGCTCCTGGACCACGGAGAAGAGATGCCGCAGGGCCCGAGGGATCAGCCCCTGCAACTGGGAGTCTCCCCCAGGCCCACCCTCCATTGTGAAGGTCTTGCCGCTGCCTGTCTGGCCATAGGCAAAGATGCAAACGGGATAGCCATCCAGGGCTGATTGGACAAGCATGGAAATCTCCTCAAACACTTCATCCTGTCCACTCCCTGGTGGGAATACCCGGTCAAAGGAGAAGTCGTGGCAGGTGGTGGGGGCTGGCGCCCGACTTAGGGTCCCACGCCGTTCATCAGTCCGGGAGAGGGTAAGGCGGGTTGGAGGATCAGAGGGTCCACCAGGGCCAGAGGGATATAGGAGGAAGCCAGAGGGTGGAGCAGGCTCCCCTGGAAGGACAGGGCGGACCCGGCAAAATACACGGATGTTGCCCTTAAGTTCCTGCAGCTGGTTGTGCAGTCGCCGGCGCTCCATTTCTAGCCCATAGATACGTTCTCCTCGTTCAGCCAATAAGGCTGCCTGGGTTGCGGCCTCCTGCTGCAGAGATGCCACCTCTGCTCGGCTGCTTGACAGAGCTGCTTCTGATACCTGCAGCCGCCTCTGTCCAGAACAGAAGAGAACATACACAGAGCGTGAGATGCAACCAAGAATAAGAACAAATCATATGGCCAAGATGGAGTAGCGGGGTGGAGGTGGGGTCCCTGTCCCCATGGACCTCAGAGGCTGGTAAAGAAGGAGAGATGAGAAAACAGGGAATCATGGTACTAGGACAGGGAGTGCTACGGGAATAACTAGGAGGGGCACAGGAAGATGACATAGGCTGACACCCAAAAGTATAGGGATAAACCAAGGGAAAGATGGAGTGGAGGAAAAACATTCCAGAAAGAGGGAAGCACATATACAAAATGCCCAGAAATGAAAGTTGAGTCATTTAAGAGACTGCAAGTAATTCAATTTAGTTGGTGCTCACCAGGAAGGAGTGAAATGACACGGAGAAGGGAGAGAAAATACCATGGGGATTTGTGGTCAGGAAGGGGACTTGAAGAAAGAGGGGGCATGGAGGACTAGGGGAAGACATGGATCCAGGTGGGACCTATTCAAACAGAGTCAAGGGTGGCGAAAAGTGTGACGGAAAGCAATATAGTCAGGAGTGGGCTAGGGGAGAGATGGGTGGAGGACAGAAGTATACTGCTGGAAATAGGTGGTCAGGGGTTCTCAGCCCCAAAAGACTTCAGGAGCACCTAGAAGAGAGGGGAGGCACAAACTCTGCTAGGAAAGAGGGGCTGGGTTTGATGAGAATCTGGCCCTCACCTCTTGTTCTTCTAGTCGGGAGGTCAGTTGCCTCCGCTCCTCCTGCAATTCCAGCTGTTCTTTCTGGAGCTCCTGAACCAAGCCCTCCTGCGTGCCCAGTCGTGCTTCCAGCTCCAGGACACGGGCACTGAGGTTCTTCAGCTCCTGCTGGCCCTGCTCAGCCTGGGCCCGTACCCTGGCCAACTCTCCTTCCAGTGTCCCACGCTGTATCCCCAGGGTCTTGGCCTGTTGTTGGGCATCTCTGAGCTGGTCCTGCAGCTGCTGGTTTTCCTTGTCCAGTGTTTGAGTCCTCTCATGACAGCATTTCAGCTCTGCATTTAGGTCACATAACTGACCCCTTAAGTCCCAGGCTGGACGTTTGCTGGGTTTCTTCCCTCCCACCATGGGAGGAACAGCTGATGCTAAGATGGGCACAGAAAGGACAGAGGTCAGTGAAGTCCTGGCTCTCTATCCCTCCTCCCTTCTGGCCTTTAAGGCCTCCATACCTGATGCTACATCTGTCTCCTTTCACTCCAGACAGAGAAGAGACCACATGGATTTTTCTGGGTACTCACCACCTCCTCTTCCCTATCCCAGCCTCTCACCCAAGGGTTACGTTTGTCACCTACTGCCAGGCTTCTGGACAGCAACAGCGGGGACTGGCTTCTGGTTCTTCACCACTAGAGAAATGGGGAGTTGACTTAAGAATTATGTGGGCCAGTGTCCCTCCACTTCCATCATTCTCCCTTTACATATACCCCAAATCCCTTCTCAGCCCCAGCTCTTAAGCACTATTACCTGTGGCAATAGCTGTGGAACACCGAGGCCCTGTCTTCTTGGAAACTTTTTGAGCTGTCCGAGAGATGGGAGAGAGGAAAAAGTAGAGTGATCACTCTGAGGGTGCCATGTACACTGGCAGGCCAAAGGCACAAAGACAGGGCAGGTGCTTTTCCTGGGAATTAGAAAAACAATAACTTCCCTCATCCCCTGAGTCTGGCTAGCTCCTAATGATATCCCTCCTGGGATCAGAAATTATGGGGATCCCTAATTATCCAACGGGATTGGTTCTAGGACCCACCCAAGAATACCAAAATCCAACGATGCTCAAGTCCCTTATATAAAATGGTATAGTATTCTACATCCTTCTGTATACTTTAAATCATCTTCAAATTACTTTTAATACCTAATACAATGTAAATACTACATACAGTTATGTGCCACATAACATTTTGGTCAACGACAGACTGCATACACAGTGGCAGGCCAGTAAGATTATAATGGATCTGAAAATTCCTATTGCTTAGTGGACATCGCAGCCATCGTAATATCATAGCATTACTCACCCGTTTGTGGTGATGCTGGTATAAAAAAATCTGTGCTGCCAGTTGTATAAAAGTATAGCACATACAATTATGTACAGTACATAAATTACTTGATAATGACAATTAACAATTATGTTACAGGTTTATGTATTTACTTTACTATACTTTTTATTGTTATTGTAAAGTATACTCCTTCTACTTAGAAAGACAAAAAGTTAACTGTAAAACAGCTTCAGGCAAGTCCTTCAAGAGGTATTCCAGAAGGCATTATCATAGAAGATGACAGCTCCATGCATGTTATTGCCCCTGAAGATCTTCTAGTGGGACAAGATGTGGAAGTAGAAACAGTGACATTGATGATCCTGACCCTGTGTAGGCCTAGGCTAACGTGTTTGTGTCTTAGTTTCAAGCTTATTTCGGGGGGCGGTGGGTGGGGGAGGCGGCGGAAATAAATTTCTTAAATTTTTAAATATAAAAAAGCTTATAGAATAAGGATATAAAGAGAAAATATTGTTGTACAGTTGTACAATATATTTGTTTTTTAAGCTAAATGTTATTACAAGGAGTCATAAAGTTAAAAAATTTTTAAGTTTATAAAGTAAAAAGTTATAGTAAGCTAAGGTTAATTTATTAGGAAAGAAAGATATTTTAAAAAATAAATGAAGTGTAGCCTAAGTGTACAGTGTTTATAAAGTGTGCAGTAGTGTACAGGAAGGTCCTAGGCTTTCACACTCACTCGCCACTAACTCACTGACACCCACAGCAACTTATAGTCTTGCAAGCTCCATTCATGGTAAATGCCCTATAGAGCTATGCCATTTTTTATCTTTTACATTGTTTTTTTACCATACCTTTTCTATGTTTAGATATGCCCAGATACACAAATACTTAGCATTGTGTTAAAATTGCCTATAACATTCAGTAAGTACAGTAACATGCTGTACAGGTTTGTAGTTGAGGAGCAAAAGGCTACACTGTATAGCCTAGGTGTGTAGTAGGTTATACCACCTAGGTTTGTGTAAGTATACTCTGTGATGTTCACAAGACTATTAATTTCTAAGATTACATCCCTGTCATTAAGTGACACTTGACTGTAGTTGTTTTACTGTACAGTTTTTAAATTTGTATGATTTTTTGTTGTATTGCTATTTTTTATTTTTATTTTTTATATTTTCAATCTGTGTTGGTTGAATACACAGATGCAGAACCCACAGACACGGAGGACACATCACCACCAATAGACATGGAGGGCCAACTGTATTCAGTGTATCAAGAAGCAACTTGGGCCGGGCACAGTGGCTCACGCCTGTAATCCTAGCACTCTGGGAGGCTGAGGCGAGAGGATCACTCGAGGTCAGGAGTTCGAGACCAGCCTGAGCAAGAGCAAGACCCCATCTCTACTAAAAATAGAAAGAAATTATCTGGACAACTAAAAATATATATAGAAAATATTAGCTGGGCATGGTGGTGCATGTCTGTAGTCCCAGCTACTTGGGAGGCTGAGGCAAAAGGATCACTTGAGCCCGGGAGTTTGAGGTTGCTGTGAGGTAGGCTGATGCCATGGCACTCACTCTAGCCCGGGCAACAAAGCGAGACTCTGCCTCAAAAAAAAAAAAAAAAAAAAAAAGGCAACTTGGACCAAGATAAGTAAAAAGAGCAGGAGGCCAGAACCATGTCTAAAGTATGCTACCATTTGTATAAAATTCAGGGGGAAAGAGGTATTTGCTCGAATACCTATAGAATTTCCCTGGAAAGACATGCAGTTGCCCCTGGGGAGGGGAATTGGGTAGCTGGGGGACAAAGGCAAGGTGGAGACTTTTCACTGTACAACAATCTTTGTGTACTTGGACTTTTGAACCGAGTGAAATGTTACTACCTATTCAAAATAGACTAAAATTGAAAGAAAAGAAAGAAGTGAGTTGAAGAGCACTGGACTTCCATGCCCTTGGTCCGTCCCTACCCACCCCTAGAGCCCACCTGTGGTCTGTGGCACTGTGGTGAGGGGTGGTGCTCTGGGGTAGGATGTGGCAATTTTGGTTGGTGCATCCAGGCCTCGTGTCCGCTTCTGGGGAAAGATAAAAATGGGGTCTATAGCCACCCTCTCTAATTGGTTTATAATCTCTCTCACTCTCTCACACGCATGTGCATGCACACGCACACGCACACACATACACGCACAGCTCTCCACACCCAGCTCACCTTCTTAGGCTCCAAGGCATCCTCCATCTGGTCAGGTCCCCTCTTGAGTCTGTTTTCTGAGAGAGGAAGCCGGGAAGATGCCTTAACCAGGGGTCTCTTCAGCTCTACGTTCCCCTTCACTTCTAACAGGGCGGGCTTCTGTTGGGAAAAGAGACCCTTAAGACAACACCCAGGAGCCCAAATGTTCCAAGACCTTCCCTTCTTGGCCCCCCTAGCCTCAATTCTCAACATCACCACCAACAAGCAATAACTGAGTACCACATGTGTCAAAAGGTAGAACTCACAGATCGTGTGTCAGCCAAATAGCACGAACAGAAGTGGGACATAACATAAAAGTGGGAACAATCTCTAAGGGGAAAGCTGGATGTTAGGTCTGAGCTAACTTTAAGGGTAGTACTCAAATAAGCAAAGAGAAATGGACACTCTTTTCAGAAGGCAAAAACTCAAACATGCACATGGTACCACTGGGAAACCAATAGAACATTTTAGCTGGAGCTGAGAATCATAAATAAGGGAAAGAGTGGAAGATAGATAAGGCTGAAGATTGGTTGGCAGAAGCAGGTAACATTTATTGAGCACTGTTTTAAATGCTTTACCTGTATCAATTTACTTAATCCTCACAGAAGCCCATTTTGGGAGGTGCTATTATTAATTCCACTTTGTAGATGAGGGAAGGAAGGCACTAAGAGGAGAATAGCTTGTCTAAGGTCATTGGCAAGTAAAAGGCAGAGCCAGAGCAAAATCTAGACACTCTAGTTCCAAAGGCCATGTGTTTAACTGGCTGGACCACATTACCTCATAGGACTTTGACGCCAGGCTAAGGAGGCTTTCTCCCTGTGTACTGTGAAGAGCCAGCTACAGTTTCTGATCAAGCATGTAAAAAATATACCATGGAATCTATTATAAAGAATAATACTGAGTTGTAAGTAGGCTGACTTGCATGGGGAAGGCTAGAAGTAGCATACCAATATGGCGACCACCAAAGTATATGGGTGAGGGAGCTGTGGGCAAAGAAATAGAGATCCTGTCCTTTAAGCAGTCTAAAACTCAGTGCCTGGGGATTATGCCTACCCCATGGTTTCTCTTATCTAGAGTGAATGACCATTCTGGTTTACCCAGGACTGAGGAGTTTCCTGGGACACAGGACTTTCAGTGCCAAAACCAGATCATTCGCATGCAAACCAGGACAACCGGTCACCCTACTCCTATTCCACCATCAAGAAAGAACAATACACAGAACAACTTCTGATTTTTCACTATAGGTAACTTTTAATTCCAAGGCCAGGTCTCTCTCTGCCCTTCAATTTACTTCAGTTATTCAATATTTACTAAGTGTTTGTGATATGCCAGGAAATGATCTGGGTTCTGGAGTAACAGAGATGGTCCCGACTCTCAAGATGCTCAGAGGACAGCAGAGAAGAGAAGCATTTAAAGAGATGATTAAAACTTTACTGAGTATTACAGTGAATACAGAAGCCATGGATATGGAGGTCTGACTGTATTTTTTGGCTGAGTCTTCAGGATGAAAAGGAGCTAGTCTGATGAGTTTGGGCTAAGGAAGAGCATCCCAGTCAGAAAGCAAGGAGGGGTGGCATGTTGCACTAACATTTGCTGACCAGCTGCTCTGTGCCAGACATTGTTCTAGGTGCTAGGCTGACGGTAATGAACATCAAGTCCCTGCCTCCCCAGAGTGTACTTTCTAGGGCAGTCTTTTCAAACTGGAGTACTGCAAGAGAATTACACTCTATAGAAAATGATCTATTTTCTCAGTTCTCCTAAGGACGTACACAGCTCTCACCATTCTGTATGCATAAGAGAGAAGTGAATTCACTAGATACAAACAAAGGATGCCTTAGGACATTAGAGATCAATTCTAAACAGAAATCCATCTGAGAGAACCAGGTGAGCCTTAGAAAAGCTAGGCAGTGGGATGAGGAAGTGGGGCTGGATTACATGAAATCAAACATTGATCCAACCAGGACCTGGCTTGGGAGAGGGAGGGAGGGGGAAGAGAGTTCAGGCTGACTCCAAGGTGCCTGCCATAGTTCCATTAATCAAGATCACAGGAGGGGCCGGGCGCAGTGGCTCACGCCTGTAATCCTAGCCTTCTGGGAGGCCGAGGCGGGCGGATCACTGGAGGTCAGGAGTTCGAGACCAGCCTGAGAGAGACCTTGTCTCTACTAAAAATAGAAATAAATTATCTGGACAACTAAAAATATATATAGAAAAAATTAGCTTATCTGGACAACTAAAAATATATATAGAAAAAATTAGCCGGGCATGGTGGCACATGCCTATAGTCCCAGCTACTCGGGAGGCTGAGGCAGTAGGATCGCTTAAGCCCAGGAGTTTGAGGTTGCTGTGAGCTAGGCTGATGCCACGGGACTCACTCTAGCCTGGGCAACAAAGTGAGACTCTGTCTCAAAAAAAAAAAAGATCACAGGAGGAAGAGCTGATTTTGTTTTTCTACTTTTTTTTTTTTTTTTTTTTTTAGAGAAAGGGCCTTGTTTTGATGCCCAGGCTGGTCTCAAACTCCTTGCCTCAAGCGATCCTCCTGCCTCAGTCTCTCAAATCGCTGGGATTACAGGTGTGAGCCACCACACCTGGATGGTTTTGTTAACTACACTTTTTATGTTAAGATCATTGTAGATTCACATGTAAGAAATAACACAGAGGCCCGGGGGGTGGTAGCTCATGCCTGTAATCCTAACACTTTGGGAGGCCGAGGTGGGAGGATTGCTTCAGGTCAGGAGTTTGAGATCAGCTTGAGCAAGAGTGAGACCTCGTCTCTACAGAAAAATTAGCCGGGTGTTGTGGTGCATACCTGTAAGTCCCAGGTACTTGGGAGGCTGAAGCAGGAGGATCACTTGAGCCCAGGAGTTTGAGGTTGCAGTGAGCTAACACCACTGCATTCTAGCCCAAGCAACAGAGTGAGACCCTGTCTCAAAAAAAGAAAAAAGGAAAGAAAAAGAAAAAAAGAAAAGAAATAACACAGAGAGATCTATCTGAGAGTACCTGAAGAGCTTGTTTTTAAGAGATGCTAAGTTTGGCTTTGGGAAACTGAGTTTGAGCTGCCTGTGATACAATGAGATATACATTCAAGGATGTTCATAGATCATT
Source organism: Lemur catta (assembly GCF_020740605.2). Lineage (NCBI taxonomy): Eukaryota > Metazoa > Chordata > Mammalia > Primates > Lemuridae > Lemur > Lemur catta. The sequence continues at coordinate 73,980,271 of NC_059129.1, read as the reverse complement.
ATAGAGAAAACTGTGAAACAATCTGATACCCTGCTTTTTGTTTTTAGTTTACTTGTGTATTGTCTTTCCCTACATTAGATTGTGAACACCATAAGAACTCACCTGTTTTTTTAATAACTCTATAACCAGAGGGCCTTGTACAATGTCGGCTACATGTTAGGACTCTACAGTTCTTGAAGGAATGAAATCAAATGTCTATCAGCGGGGGATACTTAAAATAAACTGATAGCCAAACACGGTGGCTCACGCCTGTAATCCTAGCACTCTGGGAGGCCGAGGTGGGCAGATTGTTTGAGCTCAGGAGTTCGAGACCAGCCTGAGCAAGAGCGAGACCTCGTCTCTATTGAAAAAATAGAAAGAAATCAGCTGGACAACTAAAAATATATAGAAAAAATTAGCCGGGCATGGTGGCGCATGCCTGTAGTCCCAGCTACTCTAGAGGCTGAGGCAGTAGGATTGCTTGAGCTCAGGAGTTTGAGGTTGCTGTGAGCTAGGTTGACACCACGGCACTCTAGCCCAGGCAACAGTCTCTTGACTCTGTTTTCCCTGCCAGCTACTATCTGTCCTTTTTCCTTGCTGCCCTTTGTAGCAAAACTCCTCAAAACTATTGCCTAAAGAGTATTTCCTGTGTCCAATTTCTCTCCTAAAGCCATTCCATTCAGGCTTCACTGCCACCATTCCACTAAAACTGCTGTCCTCAAGATCACCAGTAACTTCATGTTGCTAAGGCAATTCTTTATCTTCATGTTTCTTGACCCATCAAGCAGCACTTGATACAACTGACTGCTCCCTCAATAGACTTACTTTCTTCATTTAGCTTCCAGGAGACAAACTGTGATTGGCAACCTCACTTCCCATTACCTGACTTCCTTGTCCCACTTCTCACTCATTCTAGCCACAGTGGCCTCCTTAAAATACAACTCTTTAGGGACTCTTTGCTCTAGTAGATCCCCTCTGCCTCAAATGTTCTTTCTTTACTATCCACTTGCCTATCTCTCTCACTTCCCTCAGGTCTTTATTCAACCCTCACCTTCTCCATAGGGCTTACTGAGACCACCCTATTTAATACTCTAGCCTGCCAGTTGGCCTCCTCTGCTCCCTCTAACCTGCTTGATTTTTCCTTTTCTCCATAGCACTTATTGCCTTCTAATAGTTACATAATTTACTTATGTTTATTTTCTGACTTCCCATCAAATGGCAGCTCCATGATGGCAGGGATTTCTGCCTTGTTCACTGCTACTGCCTATGAGTACCTACAACAGTGCCTGGCAGATAGTACGTGCTCAGTAAATATTTGATGAATAGATCTGAGAAGACTTTTACTATTTCTCACTGTCATATCACACTCCTCTGCTCTTTGGTTGCCTGGATATAAAGAATACCCTTCAGGTTGATTCCTGACTTTGGGTAAATTTGAACGTTACACACTAGTGAACAAAGGATTCAGGCAGGAGACCTGTTCCGGCATCAGAGGTCTATACACATGCTCATCTCTCTCTACTGGAAAGGGGAAGCTGTAGATGGTCGTGGGGGAAGCAGGGCACCAACAAGACAAGGAACTAAGTCAACCAGTCCCACCGGGTAGGAATCTGCAAAACCTGAGGAAGGAGAGAGAATGAGGGCTCCTTCAGCTCAGATTGTCCCACTCCCTCTCTCTCCTTCCTATATCCCGAAGCAGCAGCAATGATGAGAGAGACGATACAAAAGGACATTAGCATGGATGTGGCCTCATATAACCGGTTCTATAGGCAAAAAAAATATTTTCTCAATAATGTTTTTGGTTCCCTCATATTTCAGTTTTGAGTGTTCAGTGTTCACATTATGGTTGGGGCTGGTAGCTCTAAGTGGCCTTGACAGTAAGATTTATCTCAGCCTTGCTAACTTAGCAGCTACAGTCACGTTAGGCAGAAAATAGAGAACTCTTTAGCAAAATTTGCTGACCAGAACTTTGTAACTTTCTGTTGTACTGATGCATTCTTTCGAGTTTCTTTCCCAGGAATGGCGGAACCTCCTATAAAGCCTCATACCACCTGTTTGTCCGGAGAAGATAAGACAAACAATAGTCCACCAGACTGTGCCTGAAGACCCACTGAGCCTGCGTATAAGGTTGAAAGAATGACCAATATTAACCCCTAGCTTGTTATAATACTAACATCTCCACTCTGGGAGGGACTTATCTGCCATTTTTTGATCATGGGATGTACGTACTAGCATGATTTCTCACTGCGCTTGTGTGCCTTGTACTCCACTCCAAACACACAATGATGCTCACACCCCTCATGCATTATTCATTTTGCCTGCAGAAAAACTCCTTGACCCTGTTGGTCAGGGAGGTAGATCTGAGGCAGTTCGTACCCCACCCCCCAGTTGATGCATCCATAGAAATAAATCCTTTTCTTCTTGACAATCCTCGTTGTCTCAGTAATTGGCTATCTGTGCAGCGGGCAACACTGAACCCCTACTGTGGGTTCAGTAACAATTTGGGGGCTCTTCCAGGATGCATTGCTGGTGGCTTGGACGCTGTGGAGCAGGCAGAAACTTTAAAGCCTCCCTAGCACCTGCCCAGCTGAGTTTCTGCCACCAGCTTCGGTGTCACCAGTCCCAAACACATCCCTGATTGTCAGGGAGGAAAGGATCTTTGACCTTCGCATTTTGGCATTTGCGTCAGGACAGGTGAGTGCTGTTTTAAGGTATCTCACAGGGGAGTAACTCATCTCACCATCTGGGGAAATTCTCTGGAATTCCAGTCTGGGTTGGAGGCCTCACTAGAAGCCTCAATCATTTGGGAGAGCAGGACCTGCAGGCTCTTCTCTCCATTTAGGGAATTTCAGAGGAAATCCCATTTGGGTTGCAAGCCTCAACCACTCATTTGGGAGACCAGGACCTCCGACTGTATTTAGCTCTCCCTAGGCTTGTTTGTTAGAACTGCAGTCCACTTGGTGTGTGATTGTGTGTGTTTGTGTATGTGTGACTATGGGAAATAAGAATTTCATCCCTAAATGTAAAAGCTGTACACTGGGAATCCTCTGACTCTGCTGTTGAGGTTTTATGCCATTTAGACCCAGGAAGGTTGTTTGTGGTAATGGTTGGTTTGGGACAAGATTCTTGAAAACTTCTCTCCAGTCTCCCTCTGTAGAAATTTGTTTAGAAGTATTCTATTTGTTTTGAGTTTTGCTTTGTCTAATGTGGTGTTCCTGGGCTTGTGTTTGAAACCTTTCAAATTTCTCTTTGTAATGAGTGTTTATCTATATTAGTATGTGACATATAAATGTATTGTCTATTATAAAGTTTAAAGAGATGCCAGATTTTCTAGGACTCCAGCAGGTCTCCACATACTATGTTCCGTTCTTGTGCATGTTTAAATTGATGGAAAAATTACATCAAGAAAATCTCACAGCTCAAACGGTCAATCTGCCACTATAGAGTTAAAATGCAAAATTTATTGAACTGTATTTTTTGCCTGGTAAAGCTGCTGTTGTTAGGTTACAGGGTGTTGAGATGGAGCTCACTGAACTACGTTATCATAAATTCAAGGCCAACCGGGAACAGCCAGTTACTCATTTGAAACTGAAGGAAAATAAAGGTTAAAGAGGCCTTTTAAAAAAACTCAAACTCCCCCCTCTCCCCTTCCCCTAAAAAAAAAAAAAAAAAAAAAAAACACAAACAAAAAACTCAAACTGTCATGAAAACTGCTTTACCCAAAACTTTAGTCCATAGTTTTCATTACATTACCTATTGGGACAACTAAAGTTTGGCCACATGAACAAGTCCCAACTTTGTCAAAAACAATTTAATCCAACTGTCTTTTACAAATTGGTCTCAATATCACTATAAGCCTATAAAGAAAAAATGGTTATTTGTGCAATAACGCTTGGCCTTAGTACACCCGCAGGTCTAGGGAAACATGGCCTCTTAACGGATCATTATGCTACCATATTATTCTCCAATTAAATTCATTTTTCCACCGTGTTGGGAAATGGGATGAAATCCCTTATGTACAGTCTTTTACACTTCTGTATCAAAACAAGCCAAATCAAATTAAATATAAGATTCTAATCAGAGGACAGAAGCTTTCAAGGTTAGGGAACAAGAAGCTAGATCTAAGAACCCCATCTTGCCAACAGAAGAAAATGCCCACGAAGACCTCTGGGCAGCTGCAGCAGCAGCTCCAGCTGTGTCTGTGCCAGCAGCTCAGGCTCAAGCTGTGGCTGAGGTGCCAGCGGAAGCTTCGACTGCAGTTCCAATTACTCTCAGAGATCCCTCTCCTAATCCTCCTGCCCCCACCCCCTTATGACTCTAGACCTCTTTCTTCACCCTCACTGGCTCCTCCAGCCATCTATCTTTCGCTTTCTTCCTTCTCTGGGGATAGTCTTGGGAAGCATGAGGACATGGTCTCTCCTTCACACACTCACAGGATGCACAATTTGGCTGGGGTCCTCCCTCCTTCCCAGCAGGGCAATTTCCTTTGGGATGGATCTCTATAGGAGGAATAAATGAGAATGAACAACCGGCTGGATTAATGTGGGTTTATAGCCCATTTACCACTTCTGATTTGTATAGTTGGAAACAGAATAACCCTGCCTACAGGGATGATCCACAGCGTATAACTGATCTGTCTGAATCTATTTTGGCCATGTATCACCCCATATGGGCAGATATCCAGAGCCTGCTTAACATAATGTTAATTTCTGAGGAGCATCACACTGCCTTAGACAAGGCTCAAGAAAAAGCTGATCGAATGCATAAAGAAGACCCAAATAACCAGGTGAGAGCTGGAGCTAATCTGGCCATCCTGACATATGACCCCAACTGGGACCCAAACAATGGAGATGAAGGTAAGATTCAACATTTTCAAGACTGCATCCAAGTTGAGCTTAGAAAAGGAGTCCCCAAAATTAAAAGCCTGAACAAAGTTCAGGGAATAAAACAGGAAACAGATGAAGATCCCTCAGCCTTCCCAGAAAGGATTATGGAAGCATATCAGAAATACACTGATGTAGATCCAGAAAGTCCTGATAATTCAATGTGAATTAATATGAACTTTGTTGGCCAGAGCATGCCTGATATCCAGCAAAATTTACAGAATTTAGAGGGGGTTCTTACCTTGCCCATATCTCATTTAGTTGAAGTGGCCTATAAGACTTTGTAAGCCGTGAACAAAAAAAAGAAAAAAGAAAGCTATATGAAATAAAACAACACACTACAGAACAGCAAAAGAGTGATCAAAAACTTACTGTACCATTGATAAAGCTAAATACAGAAGATATGGAATGACAGGTCCCTAGGGCTCCCCAGAATTCATGGGAATCACAGCCAGTGATGAATATCTCCCACCAGGAGCCCACGGTAACCATAAAAGTGGAAGAAAACCTGATTAATTTCCCCAATATTTTTTTTTTGGAGACGGAGTCCCGCTCTGTTGCCCGAGCTAGAGTGCCCTGGCATCAGCCTAGCTCACAGCAACCTCAAACTCCCGGGCTCAAGCGATCCTACTGCCTCAGCCTCCGGAGTAGCTGGGACTACAGGCATGCGCCACCATGTCCAGCTAGTTTTTTCTACATGTTTTTAGTTGTCCAGCTAATTTCTTTTTATTTTTAGTAGAGATGGGGGGGGGGGTGTCTCGCTCTTGCTCAGGCTGGTCTCGAACTCCTGAGCTCAGAGGATCCTCCCGCCTCGGCCTCCCAGAGTGCTAGGATTGATTACAGCCGTGAGCCACTGCGCCCGGCCAATTTCCCAAATTCATAACAGCTGCAACTTACTCAGTTGTAAACTTTACATTAGCTAAGCTTACTAAAGACTCAATGCTGGCAACCGGGTTATCTGGAAAACCCTCCCAAAATTATTTGCTCCAACCACTGGATTGTGCTGTTGGGAATTCTCTCCTCAAACACAGCTCGCTATACGTGCCTGAGTGCCCTCTCCCATTGCTGGGTAGAGACCTCAAATGATCTTTCAGAATAAACAAGTGCATAATGCAGTTCCTCCAGAACATGCCTGTGCCTCGCAAGCAGCTCCGATTGCCCCCTTGGCTGTCCTTCAAGAGCTGCCTGCTGTGGGAGGGGATGGGAGGACGGAGACGTCCGTTCCGATCTCCCGGAGTTGCTCCCTGCAGTCTCCAGTTGCTCCTCCGCCCCTTTCCACTGCCGCGGGGGCACCCGGACCTTCGCCATGCAGGCAGGCATGACAAAGGCCGGCCGAGAGCCGAGTGCTCGACAGCATCCGGGCGGCCAGCAGCCGTCCCTGCCCTTGTAGCGGGACACCCGCGGCCGCCCCTACCCACCTGTGGCTCCATGTCCACGTCCGTCCCACACACGCCGGGGGAGCGCAGTGAAAGAGGACTGGGCTCCGGGGATCCCGGGACCCGCGTTCTACCAGAGAACGCTTGCGACGCTGTGCGACCGGCAGCCCCGCGCCACCGCCGCCCGGTTTGAATTCCAACGGCCCACAGCTGCTCACCGCGCTCCGCACGCAGAGGCCAATCGTCGCCGTCGCCACAGAGAAGGGCCAATCGCAGCGCCCTCCGCCTCCGGAGGCCACACCCCGCCCGGCCTGCGGCATCCCAGGCGGCGCGAGGCAGGGAGGCAGGTTAATTCCACTTCCGGCCCACTGTCTCCCCTCACCCGCCCTTCCTCTATCTGTAATCCCGCTGGGTTTCCGCTTGGCTCCGGCGCTGCTTATACGTCAGCAAAGGCGAGGAAGACGCCCCACGAACGCAACACGCCGAAAGCAACGGGTGTCGGGGCGGAGGGGGAGGGGGAGGGACGCTAGGGCCGAGGAATCACGCATGCGCAAAGCAGGACCTGTGCGTGGCAAGGGGCGGGGCGAGCGCCTCCTAGCGCCCTGCAGTAGGAAGCGCACTCGTGAGCCCCCACTGCGTCGCCGGGCCTGGGGCTCCAGCGCGGCCTCTGCTGGCGGGGCTTGACCTGGTCTCGGAAGTCGCCGCTGGAGCCCTCGCTCGGGCGTGTGAGGCTAGGTCTGCCCGTTCTTCGGTCATTTCCCGTATCTCACCAAATTTAGGGGACTTGGGTACAACTTGGCACTCCATGGAAGCCCGACGGTGGACGTACATTCGAGACTCAGTCCCCTTTCTCACCCCACCTCCCACGTCGCTGGTGCTGGGGAACTGGCTTGGAGCCTTCCGAACCTGGAACACAGGGGAGGGTTTACTGCTTCCGTTTTTGGAATGTTTTATGTCTTTCAAACTCTGCATATGCATTATTTCATTTAATAATCGCAAAACTTCACAGAGCTCTTGCTGTGTGCCAAGTTCTTTGCATAGATAGGTGAAGGAGACAGGTTTAGAAAGGTTAAATGACAAGTACAACGTCACACGGCTGGTTAGGAGTGGATCTAGATCCCATTAGCTTCAAAATTCAAGCTGTTTCTGTTAACCCACATTGTCTTTTGCAATCTTAGTAACAGAAACAGCAACCCCAGCCGGGCGCGGTGGCTCACCCCTCTAATCCTAGCATGCTGGGAGGCCGAGGCGGGCGGATCGTCTGAGCTCAGGAGTTCGAGACCAGCCTGAGCAAGAGCGAGACCCCCGTCTCTACTGAAAAAATAGAAAGAAGTCAGCTGGACGATTAAAAATATATAGAAAAAATTGGCCGGGCATGGTGGCGCATGCCTGTAGTCCCAGCTACTCGGGAGGCTGAGGCAGAAGGATCGCTTAAGCCCAGGAGTGTGAGGTTGCTGTGAGCTAGGCTGACGCCATGGCACTCACTCTAGCCCAGGCAGCAGAGTGAGACTCTGTCAAAAAAAAAAAAATTATAGTATGTTGCCTTCCAGCTTTTTTCTATGTATGTTGCAGAGTTGAAATTGCAAAGACAAAAAAACAAATATGAAAAACACTTCAGAGAAACAAAATGTGGTATTAGCCATAGAATGGAATATCATTCAGCCATAAAAAAGAACGAAGTACCAATATATGCGACAACATGGATGAACCTTGAAAACATTATGCTAAGTGAAAGAAGCCAGTCACAAAAGGCCACTTTTAGTATGATATAGAGATGGAAAGTCGGTTAGTGGTTGCCAGGGGTGGGAATAGGAAGGAACGGTGATTGGCTAATGGATATGGATTGCTTTTTATGGTAATGAGAACGTTCTAAAATTAGATAGTGTAGATGGTTGAACAACTCTTCGAATATATTAAAAATCACTGAATTGTATACTTTAAAAGGGTAAAGTTTATTTTTTAATGAAATTGTTATTTTTTAAATAGAGATGGGAGTCTCACTCTAGTCTTGAACTCCTGAGCTCAAACAATCCGCCTGCCTCGGCCTCCCAGAGTCCTAGGATTACAGGCGAGAGGCTCCGCACCCGGCTTTGAAAAGAATTTTTTTTTATTCTTTTATTTTTAATATTTTTTCCCATTCAGCTTGTTGCTATAAGAATTTTTTAAAAAAATTCATTACATTTATTGGACTTATACCCAGTGAATTTTCTCATGTTTGATAGAATTATCGCTGCAGACTTTCTCATACTAGTTGCATTAATAGGATTTCTCTCCAGCAAGATGTACAGTAAGAGAATTACATCTAAAGGGGCTTGACATTTAACGTATAAATAGGATTTTTCTATAGTAATAGTTTTCTGGTGCTGCATATACATTTTTATTATAAATCCTTTGATGGTTAATATATTATTTGGAAAGTGCTTATAAATTAAAATAATCAAGGTTAATTGTGCTTTTTGCTCTGAAGATATTATGTGATAAAATATTAGTTACCTATAATTCATTGTCCTTCCTTCAAAAGTGGACCACTGCCGAGCCCAGTCAATCCAATGAGAAGTATCTAAAAGGGAGAGAATCACGTAGCACGCATTTAATTGCAAGTAACAGGAAACACTGGTGAAGTTGGGTGTCAAGACAGTACTGTGTCATTGCCAACAGCAGGAAGTCCAGGGTCCCATTCAGCTCCTTTGTGTTCCTCCCACAGTTTGAAGTCGGACTTTTCTTTTTTTTACAATACCAAAATGAAGTCAAAGTTGATGCTTTCCCAAAATGAAGTCAAAGTTGATGCTTTCCCTCTCTGGGCAGCGGGGCTGGATGTATTGCCAGTTTCCCTTTTCAGTTTAATTGCATTCTGCACTCTATTTTTTTCTGAGGTTTTATTCTATCTTGTTTTTCCCCCTGGACAGAAAGAAATTTTCTGTTTACTGCACTTGTTTCCTTTGAGAAAAGACGATCCTCTCCAGGAGGAGAAAGAAACCCTGTGCGTGCCCAGGGTGAGAGGAAGGTGAAAGAAGGGGAAGAGGGGGCGAGGGGGAAGGAAAGGGAGCGACAGAGGCGAGAGATTGAAATGGGGTGCAGGACGGAGAAAGAAGGAAAGTGGGAGCAAGGATAAGGAGGATGCTCCGGGCTCTAAATCTCTGGCACTGAGCAAAATGCTTTTCTAGCAGATGCACGTGTGATCTCATTACATACGTCACCCGGGGCTCCGTCCTCAGGTCTCAGGGCCACCACCCAAAGCGCGATATACCGAGAAGAAAATCTTGCGATGGACTCGAGCAAATAGGTCCCGCCAAGGTGGCTGCGCCGCCAGTCTCGCTGCCTTGCCTGTGGGACCCGGCGGTGGCGCCCGGTCTCGGTCCCCGCCGCTCTCCCCGCGCGGACACGTTCGACGAACGCACGTCCTCTGGCTGCCTCCACTCTGGGGGAGCAGCCTGCAGGCCCAAAGGAGTGCGTGGGTGTGGGGGTGTGGGAGGTTTTCCGGGCCCACAGCTGGTCCAGCTGCCAGTGCCCTCCCCACTTCTGCTCACTCTCCTTGGGGCGCGGAGCCTCGCCGTCAGCTGGGCATCACCCTGGCGCGCTCGCTCGGGGTGCAGACATTGCACTGGGGCCGTACTCGGCCTCCAATCTGATTTTTAAAAACTTTTATTTTTTGAGCCACTTGCCCAAAGTCTTTTTTTATCTTTTTTTTCTCCTCCTTCCCCCGTCCCCGGAAAACAGTATGATCTAATTGCCCAAAATCTTGAAATCGGAATATCCTGATTGCTCTATCCGTCCATTTCCCACCGTTACACCTACTGGCACTCTAGTCTAACACATACCTCATTGTTATTTTTCTAAAATACAGGCCCCAAGTCCAAAATTATCAAACCATTAAGATGTCTTTTATTTAGGTTTCCTGGGATGGCCACTGTTACCGATATTTGCTCTTTTAGTTTATAAAGAAAGAATGAAACGAATATTCATGTTTGCTTGACATTCTCCAAATTTTGAGTAACAAACATATTGAGTGCTGTTTTGATTACCAAACTTAGAATAGCATAAAAAAGACAAGTCAAAATAAAAGTTGAGTTTTCGTAGGTTAATTATAATAAAGGATTGTATATTTCTAAGGTTTGAAAACCCCTCCTGCTTATTGTATAGACTGACACAATAACTGTTAATGCATTGATTTTAAAAAAGAAAAGTTCTTTGTCAATTTTCAATTACTGACATTCATAATATACTTTATGGGATAAATTAATGTCCCTGGGTATTTGTTAGTGCCCTGACTCACTCTCAGGACAACTCTCCTTCCTTTAGTTCAGGAGGAGAGTTCATGATTATTTGACCTGTGTGAGGGAACTATCTATGCTCTGTACAAATATTTTGGAAACTCCTTCGTTGAAGATTATTTAATGTTGCTTGCTTTTTTGTTTGTTTGTTTGTTTTTTGCAACGGGGTCTTTCTCTGTTGCCTAGGCTGGAGTACAGTGGCCTCATCATAGCTCACTGCAGCCTCCGATTCCTGGGCTCAAGCGATCCTCCTGTCTCAGCCTCCCAAGTACCTGGGACTAGAGGTGCATGCCAACACACCTGGCTAATTTTTCTATTTTTTGTAGAGATGGGGTCTCGCTCTTGCTCAAGCTGGTCTTGAACTCCTGACCTCAAGCAATCCTGTCTTGGCCTCCCAAAGTTCTAGGATTACAGGCATGAGCAACTGCACCTAGTCTAAGGTTGCTTGATAATGGTTCATATTGAAAAACATAGCTTTTTGCTCTTCCTTTTGCTCTCCCTTTGCTGCCGCAGTGTGTCCAGTCATCACCTGTGGCGTACGTATCCTGCTCTGTAAACCTATATCTTCTTCTTGCTCTGTAGTCCTATCTTTCTCTCCTCAGTAAACCTCATTTTCATGCTTACCTAAAAAATATGTATAAAAATTATAATTTTTCAAATATTCTGTGCTATCATGGTTCTAAATTCATCATTATGACTTTCTCCCAGAAGTTAAATGAGCTCAAATGGCTGAATTGTTGTTCTCCCTCATTTAAGCTTGCCAAGCTAACAAGAGATTAAGAAACCAAATATTTATTTATTTATTTATTTGAGGCAGAGTCTCACTCTGTCACCTAAGGTGCAGTGCCATGGCATCAACATAGCTCACAGCAATCTCAAAGTGCTGAGCTCAAGCAATCCTGCCTCATTCTCCCAAGTTGCTGGAACTATAGGTTCATGCCACAACACCCAGCTAATTTTTTTTCTATTGTTTGTAGAGACAGGGTCTCACTCTTCCTCAGGTGTGTCTCCAACTCCTGACCTCCAGTGATCATCGTGCCTTGGCCTCCCGGAGTGCTAGGATTACAGAAGTGAGCTACCACGCCCAGTTTAGAATGGATTTTCTTGAGAGGAGCTTCTGGGATTGGATGACGATTGTAAGGTGGTTCAAGAGGCGGGTCATTTAAGTGCCTACATTTACGACAGGGCTTTGGGCCTTCTTCACCTTTTCGGAGTCATTTTTCAGCCAGTTGCTTGCACTTGCTCTATTTCTGAATCAGGCAGCAGCAGAGTGTGCGGACATGGAGACCAGTGCTCCTGCCAAGAGGCCATGGTGGACCGTGCCCGAAAACTTCCTTGCTCCGATGGTATTTGACATGGAAGAGGACCAGGAGGAGCTCATCTTCGGTGAGTGGCTTTTGCCCCCTCCATTTTTCCTTCTTCTGATCTTCCGCCTACCTTCCCACCTCCAACTGTCCCAGGCCTCTGCCCCCAAGGCCACCTCCCACTCCCCAAGTGCTGGTGGCTTACAGTCCGTCTTGTCCCCTCTTATGCTCACAGGACAGAGTGACACATACCTTCGCTGCATCGAGGTGCACAGCTACACCCTCATTCAGCTGGAGAGCTGGTTCACGGCCACAGGCCAGACTCGTGTCACTGTAGTCGGGCCACCCAGGGCAAGGCAGTGGCTGTTGCACATGATGTCGTGTGTGGGGAGCCAGGACTCCTATCGTCACGCCCGGGGTAGGTTTCCTTGGCTGAAGTGTGGTTGAGGGCTTAGTGGAGACTTGGCAGAGTCGCCTGGCACCTTGGGTTCTTGAGGAACCACTTGGGTGCCTGGGAATCCAGGTGCTCCCTGAGGCTGTTGGGAAGGCAAGGATCCATTATTTGTGGCATGTATTAATAGTTGTTGAGGGAGGGGATGGTATTGAAGAGGTATAAATGGGTCACCTGGGAAGGCCTGGGTGGGGTGACACCCCTGCAGTGTCCCCATGGGAGTTCTGTCCTGCCCTGGGGCTCCAGTCATGGGCTCTGCTTCACCAGCCCTGGGCATTTCCCCCCACAGGCCTGGAGATGCTGCAGCGTGTCCGGAGCCAGCCCCTGACCGAGAATGACCTGGCGACCTCCGTGAGCATGGAGCCCAACACCGGGGACCTGTCTTTGGCCACCAGGGTCAGTGGAACTATCTCTCTTAGTGCTCCTCAGGCTTCCCCTTACCAACTGGCTGGTTGTCACGGGTTCCATCTGAGTTCGCTGTATTCGTGATAAAGGACTGATCTCCCCAGGGGAGTTGAGACCTAAGAGGAAGTCTTGGCTTAGGCTTCGAGAAAGGCTTGAAAGACATTGTAAGATTGACTTCGTGGGCCCAGTCCTGTCCCTCGCAGGCCTTCTAGGCATGTGTCTGGGGGAAGTTTCCTAAATGGAAGAAAGTGTTCTGTTCTATGGCAATGAGACCCAATAAAATAAGCCACCTTATATACAAAGCCTTCACAGCGTGCTGTCCTCTTTCCTTTGGATAAACTTATCCGGCCCAGAAGGAGCTTGTCTGCAAGCCTAGTGCTAACCCGGAGGCCCAGACAAGTGAAGGAGCCAGAAGCAAGACAGCTCTTTTATGAACTGCTTGTCTTAGACTGGTACCTTGGTCAGGCTGCTCTTAGTTGAGTGAAAACAGGGGCTTCTGAAAAGAAGGGACCCTCCTAGGAGTCCCACTGTCCTCCCGGACCTGAAAATGCAGACAAAAGGGGAGAAAGGAACAGTGGGAGGAGGGGTCCAGACAGAGATGGAGGGTGTTTCCCCAAGTGCCTAGTGCAGCAGGCAGCCAGGCCTGGGCCCTGGTGGCCAGAGGTTGGGCGTGGGAGGGGCAGGCGTGGCTTTCAGGGAGCAAAGGATTCTGAGGCCCCTCAGAATATGAATAAATCTCGACTAGTAAGGCTCCCTAAATCTCCATTGCAGAACTTTCTCCCAAATGCCAAATCTACCTTTGGGTCTCTCTACCCAAGTTTATGGCAAGTTAAACACGTCCTTACTTGAACACTTCCTCTTAATTTGCTCCTTTTTCCAGCATTCTGTGTCTTGGACCAGAGTGGAGGGGTCGAATGTTAGGAAATGCTTGAATTTGAAGCCAACAAGATTTGCTAATTATGTAGTTTTCACATGGTCAGTTCATAAATAAAAGTTGGAAAGCTCAGATTCAAAGTGGAAAAACACTTTGAATCTGACTGGAAAAAGAAAAAATCAAATTATACTATTCTCAAAGGGAATATCACATTTACTTCTAAATTGATAATTTAAAGATTGGTGGCTCATAAAGTAGAGGGAAAATTTAATTTGTAAAAGACATGTGCAAAAGAGAGTGTTTTAGCTTTTGATTAAGTTTCACACCAAGAGTGATCAAATTAACATTCTGTCTTCTGAAGGCTATAACTCTGAGTCTAAACCCCAGTCACCAAAGGTTTCTGTGTGGGCACATCCTAGGTACTATACTGTAGGAGTTAATATTTCAAACAGTGGAGTGAGGGTACATCCATTTGAATCCCAGCTCTACCACTAAGTAGCTTTATGATTTTTGGTGGTTTACCGGTTTCTCAGTGCATTGGTGTAACAGAAGAAATGGCTTGAAAAGACAGCACAAATGTTTTATGTCTCTTTAAAAATTCACCACTCCTTTTGGAGAACTAGGACTTGTATCCCTATCTCAGGCCAGTGGTCGGGAGGGGCCGGGGAAGGTCTTGCATTCTTTGTGCCATAAGGAGATGGCTCAAGGGAATTGTCTGGGTGGAGGTCACGAGATGGGTTTAGCTGATGATGGGATTAATCCAGGTGGAGGTCACGAGATTGTTTTAGCCATAGATGGGATTGGTGAGAACCTTTAGAAGCTTTATACTTCTGCTCAGAAGCAGGACACAGCATTTCAGACAGGAGTCTCCATCCTCCCCATCTGCCAGCAAATTAATAACCCTCTTTCCTTCTCCTCAAATCAATTGTCCCCAGTCTTCTGATGCTGCCTCAGGGACAAATGCCAAATTTTTGGTAACATTGGTTTTCTGATGTATAAAACAGGTAATAGTAACTGACTCTGATGGACAATTTTTTTTTTTTTTTTTTTTTTTTTTGGTATACGTTCCTTCAGTGCCTTTCTTTTAGCAGAACTATTGTCTGGTAAAGGTCTCCCCTACCTTCCTTGCTCCAAAAAGGTAATGCTGATTGATTGGCTTAATGAATCAGGGCCTATACATTGTGACTTATTGGTTCAAGCATGAGCATTTGACCTGTATTAGCCCAATCATGTGCCAGGAAAGGATTTATATTCCGCACTTGAATGGAGGGCTTCCTACCCCCTGTGTTTTTGTTAGATGTGATCAAGGAGGTTGTTGGCACCAATTGCCATTAGCTGTCATCTTGTGGACAACAGAGAAACCACCAATGGTATACTGGTAGATTGCAGAGACAGGGAGAACCAACAAGGTTGATTATGTAATTGAGCAAATTGTGCTCTGCCTGGAGGCAGCGCTTCTGTACTTTCAGCCATGTTCGATAAA
The DNA here is from genome assembly GCF_020740605.2 of Lemur catta. Classification (NCBI taxonomy): domain Eukaryota; kingdom Metazoa; phylum Chordata; class Mammalia; order Primates; family Lemuridae; genus Lemur; species Lemur catta. The sequence continues at coordinate 73,965,245 of NC_059129.1, read as the reverse complement.
AATGTCCTCATGGTTAGGATTGTTTCAGCTAAGGTTTTCTTAGGCCTCCAGCCAAATGTATCCTAACCAAAACATTATTTGTCGTAATGTGAGGATTACAGGAGGCAATAACTGGGAAGCACTTTCTGGCACAGTATTGGGTAGTCAGTAATCATGTGTTGGTATTCTAAAGCCTGGGGTCCACAGACTAAGAAGGCCGGGCTCTGGCTATGGGTTTGGCATTGATAGGAAATAGGGGAAAAAGAAGTGGGGAGCAGGAATGTAGTGTTACAGGGCCCAGGGACAAGGAAAGAGATAATAGTCCCCCTTCTTTCTGTTTTAATTTCTTTTTTTTTCCTTTATTTTTTTTTTCCAGCTGGCATTCAAATGCAGTCCCCCTTCTTTCTGCAGTGAAGTTTGAGAGAAGTTAGTCTTTCTGATGAATGGACAAGTCTAGGCGTGGATGTCCTCTATGGGTCTGAGCCAATTGTTTTGGGGATGGAGGAGGGATAGAGACCAAGGATGCTGAGGCTTAGATGGCATGAGAGTGGGGCTGCTTAGGGAGAGGCTCTCAGTCTTGTAGAAACACGGTTACTTGTTAGATGGCATTAATTAATTTCTTCCCAGGCCACTTTGGAAAAGTGCAAGAACTCTGGGAAAAGTAACAGATTGAATTTGTGACACGGTGCAACTGAGGCTTGAGGAGCACACTCTGCCCTTGACTGAGAGGCCTCTGAAGTTAGGGGCTGGAAATTGTTGAAAGCTGAATAAAAGGCTTGGCGCTTTCACTCATTAACATATTGAGTGCATACTACCTGGTACTGCGTGAGAAGGCAGAGAGAGGTATAGTGTGAGTCAGATGTCCTTGCCCTTAAGTAGTTTTAATCTGGGGCATTCGAGGTAACTTTGGGCCCAAGTGAAGACATCTAAAGGCGATGCTCAGGAGGGACGCCGGAGCTGGAGATGCTGATTGGGTGGGATCATCCTGCTTTAGTAGTTGAGTCATAGGTGAGACCACCTGGGGAGAGCTTGAAGCATGAGGGAGGAAAATGTAAGAGGCTGGTGATGGAATCCATGGGAACACCGACTATTAAGTGATGAAAAACAGTAAGGAGCTTGGAGAAGTCCATAAAGATGATTGAGCCATAGAAGTAGGAGACTGTGATATTGTGAAATACATACAGTATTTGGTTTTAGTTCCCTTTCCTGACATACAGCTCCTAAAACTTTTGTAATCCCCAAAGCGACGAGTGTCTTCAGTATGCTAATGAGATGCCTGGTGACTAGGGCCCCACATAGCTTCGGGATGGGAGCTGGTCACAGGAAAGGCAGAGGTATGAGTATTATAGGTTTGGGACTTTTCAGCTCCACCCCCCCCAACTCTGGAGAGGGGAGAGGGGCTGAAGAATGAGCCGATCACCAAAGGCCTATGATTTAATCAACCGTGTCTACAAAATGAAGCCTCCAAAAAATAGAAAAGGACTGGGTTCGTGGAGATTTTGGATAGTTGAACACATGGAGGTTCCTGGAGGGTGACAGCCCCTTCCCACATAACTTCACCGTGTGTTTCTCTTCATCTGTATCCTTTAAAATATCCTTTATAATAAACCAGTAAATGTAAGTCAATGTTTTCCTGAGTTCTGTGAGCCATTCTAGAAAACTAATTGAACCCCCAAGGAGGAGGTCGTGGGAACCCCAATTTATAGCTGGTCAGTCAGAAACACAGGTAAAACAACCTAGGGCTTGCAACTGGCATCTGAAGTGGGAGACAGTCTTGTGGGACTGAGCTCTCAACCTGTGGGATCTGACACTACCTCCAGGTAGATACTGTCAGAATTGAATTGAATTAGAGGACACTCAGCTTGTGTCCACTGCAGAGATGATTGATTGGTTGTTGGTGGTGTTAAATAAAATGTACAGGAGGCCATTGGTTTGGACTAAGCTCTTGCACTAGGTTCGACAGACCAAACCAAAATGGAGTCAGTCATGGTAAAGATTCACATCACCAAGCCAAAACTAAGTTGTTTGTCTGACCCTCTGAGAAATCAGGAGAGAGATACTAGCCAAATCTCCACACAGGCCAGTTTTAGCCTACAAGTTAAGGAAGTCTCCTCTGCTTTAACCTTTACAAGGGAAGTAACTTCGAAACAACCAATTTGCTTTTTGTTTTCTGTTTCTGCTTTCCTTAGCCCTTTTCGGTCTATAAAACCAACCTCCTTTGCTTGGCTTATCAGAACACTCATTCTTTTTTATAGAATGAGGTGTTGCCCAATTCAAGAATTGCAAATGAAAGTCAATTAAGATCTTTAAATTAAATTGGTTGTAATTTGTCTTTTGACAGTGGGAAGAAATCTCGACACACTTCTTGGTGATCGAGAAGTCACAGAAGTCTTCTGTGTTGATTGCCGAGTGAGAGAATACACTTTGGTTTTTTTTCTGTATCTTAGAGAGACAAACTGAAAAGGGGTGGTGTTCTGAAGAGGAGAGGATTTCAAGATAAATAAAGATTGGCTGCAGTGTTAACTACTACAGAAAAGCAAAATAAGATGCTCATTGAATGTGTCCATCAAGCCAGCTTCTAAAAGGTTGTGGAGGACCTTCTAGAGCAGTTTGTCTTGTGATTGTGCGTCTATCATGTGCAGGTTAGTGGATGGATGCTGTGGAAATGGAAGTACTTTATATAATTTATTTTATAAGTACAGAGTTTGTTTCTAAAGTGAAGATGAAGTATAGGATAAACGAAAGAGGAAGGGAGGGTACTGGAAAGTTGCTAGCAACATGGGAGAGGGGTAAGCATGTTTATGAGGAGAAAGAGTGAGAGTGAGATGCTGTCTATATGGGGCAGAGGAGGTGCACTGGGGACAGCTAGGGGCTTGGGAACACAGAGCAGATGAATTAGTCTGCTCTGAAAGCAAGGAGTTCCCATACTGGAATGGTGTTAGCCTTCCCTCCTGACAAGCAGAGAGATCTCTGATAACAGCATTGCCCAGAGGGCTCAGGTGAGGAACAGCAGGAATTCTCAAAAACATCTGTGCTTTTGGTGCGCGCATGGTGTGATGTCCTTATGGCTTATATAAGGGCAAGTGGCACCCTGAGCTGCAGCATGGGGCAGGTGTGAGTACCTGTACAGATATGGGTAAGGACTGGCAATATACGAAGTGAATCACAGCAATGTAGGCAAAGGAAAAGAGAAGGAAGTAGAGGCAAGTAATGGAAAGAGATGCGTGTCATCAAAGATAAGGAAAACACTATATAGGTGAAAAGTTTTAAAAGTAGGTGCAGGTATGGTGACAGTGTATGGGAACCCTAGAATCGTAATACCTATCCTAGAGCATACTGGACTTAAGATATTTACCACAATTATGACAGAAATGAAGTAAATCATGTGAATTGGCAAAGAGTAATATATCATACCAGTGTACCTTTGGCTTTCCTATTTATTTCTGCAGGAAAATTTTGCCATTCACCTGTTTTATGGTGCTGTGATTTTCAGGGCAGTACATAAATCTATAGTTTGCATAATGCATCTGATAAATTTCTGCTTTGAAATATGGTAAAAACCTCAGGAATTTGGAATTAGGTTAAGGGAGAAGTCTCATAATTAATAAAAATTTAAGTTTTTCAAATAAATAATTTTTACTTGTACCAGATTCTTGTTGAAGTTGAAATGAAGCTAATAAAATAGCCATTTCAAGGTCTGGGAATCTATTTTTATCAATGGTTAGGGTAGAATAATTATTTTAAGTATATATTGCTTTTAAATGATGAGGGTAGGAGGTATGCCTAAAATAGTTCCAAAAATGTTTGGAAGCAGTTTACATTTTTAAGTTGTCAAGGCTGTTCTATACACAATTGTATTTTCAATTGTCTAGAAGTTGATAGACTAGACACATACCCGAAGATGTGGATACAACCCAAGTGCCCATCAATCCATGAGTAGAATAATATAATGTGGTATATGTATACCATGGAGTACTACTTAGACACACAAAAAAAAGGTGAGCTAATACCTCTTGTACTATCCTAGATGGAGCTGGAGCCCATTCTTCTAAGTGAAGTATCACAAGAATGGAAAAACAAGCACCACATGTACTCACCGTTAAATTGGTACCAATTGATCAAAACTTATGCACATATATGGAAGTAACATTCATTGAGTGTTGGGCAGGTGGGAGGGGGGAGGAGGGGATGGGTAAACTTGCACCTAATGGGTGAGGTGCGTGCTGTCTTGGGGATTGGACACCTTGTAGCTGTGACTTGGGTGGTGCAAAGGCAATTTATGTAACCAAAGCCTTTGTACTCCCATAATACTCTGAAAAAAAAAAGAGAATTCATTATCTATCAAAGAAAATACATAAACTCTAGAAGTACTGCTTGTTCCTTTGCTACAAAGTGTACATTCAAAGGCAAAGGTAAAATTAACTTATTTAATGTAAAAAAAAAGAATAGACACATACCTGTTTGATCTCTTTAGAGCCATGGTGGGAAGCTCCCTCGTCCCTCCAGGACAACACTCAGTCATTCTACTCCTATCTAAAATACCTCTGTTAGGGCTTTTTTGCTTTGTGTTCCAGAGTTCTAACATTCTAAGCCTCCTTGAAAATAATTCCAGTGGAATGAATCCTGGGCTTTTAGTGCAAAATTGCTAGTGGAACAGAAGGAATGGGGTTTTTAATTTATTTTTATTATTATTATTTTTAAGACAGGATCTCACTCTGTTGTGTGGGCTAGAGTGTGGTGGTGTCAATATTGCTTACGGCAACCTCAAACGCCTGGGCTGAAGCTATCCTCGTGCTTCAGCCTCTGGAGTGGCTGGGACTGCAGGAGCATGCCACCATGCCTGGCTAATTTTTCTAGTTTTTTGAAATCAGACTCTTTTTTTTTTTTTGTATTTCAGCTTATTATGGGGGTACAAAAGTTCAGGTTATATATATTGCCCATGTCCTGCCCATCCCCCTGAGTCAGAGCTTCAGTGACTCTTGCTCAGGCTCGTTTTGAACTCCTGTGCTCAAGTGATCCTCCTGCCTTGGCCTCCCAAAGTGGTAGCATTGCAGGCGTGAGCTACCACGCCCACCCTAGGAATGCGATCTTTTAGGGAAGAAGGGGAAAAGGTTCCTTTGGAGCAGAAGCCCTGACCTGGTAGATCAGAGCTAGATAGCTGCTGAGTTGCCAAAGGCTGCAGCATTTGGGCACCTGGTCCCCATTTCTGATCACTTGTTTACAAACCCTTTTATTATATAATAGTTAACACAAAACTCACATGTGCTAGTATCTGAGTTATGATCAATATCAAATTAATGTTTCTTATGATACTTTCAAGAGCATATGCAAATCTCCCTCCTTTCCAAATTACCAAAGACTTCTTCAGCAACACGGCAAAAAGATAATTTTTGTATTTCATTCCAAAAGCTGTACATAGTCAGTTTTGTTGATTGGACCAGTCAGTTAGTTTCAGATAAAAATAGTCATACTAGCTGTTTACAGACATCTTTTTAATGTTTTACTTTAAAACAAATAATCCCAGTAAAAGAGAGCAAAGGAAATTACATTTTAATGGTAGCTTGAAATGGATATGATGTTCCTGATTTATTTGTTTTCAGGAAACAGACAGTTGCATTGTCATACATGACTTTTAGAACTGCTCACTTAAATGCACATAATTATATTAAATTAAGTTTCTCTTACAAAAACACAACCATGTCATTTAAGGCAAAAAATATCAGCTTCTGGGGAGATAAGTTAATATTTATGATATTTGCTTAATCTGGTTGAATGAAATGATCCATTAATTTAGTTGCTGAGGTCTCATCATTCCTTACAGTTTTGCTTTGCAAATGGGCATGAGAATTAGTCACTTTGTGCCTGATATCCTCCTCTCTATTAGGCTTGTTTTACTTGCAAATTGAGAACTTTCAGAATGACTGAGTCAATGGGAGGTTAGAAAGGCACCTTAGAACAGGAGATAAGGACTTAAAAACTTAAATAAAATGTCTTATTTTAAACAAAACTTGCAATCTACAGATATTAATTTAGTTGAACAAAATGCAAACATTTAGATCAGACATAGCAAAATTTTTTAGTTAATCTCATACAAGGGCTGTTTGTAATTAAGTAGTAGCTTGATCAACCCTACATGTTGAGAAGGCAGACAAACTTGAACTGAGAAAGCATGTGCTACTCAGTGCTCAGCTAAATTGTGCTTCAAGACACCATTTGGGATTAACCAATGGACTTAGCTAAGTGTAAATGGGAGACCCCTCTCATTTCCATAGACAGTAACACAACAGACAGAATCCTACAGTTTTCACACAATACAACTATCTTTTAACATCCAAAAATTTTTGTGCTAGAGTAAGATAGACACAAAATGGTCATGGCTTCAATGTATAAAAGTTTTTCACAACATGGTTTATCACATTTTGCTATGATTAAGACCTCAGTAATGTGTTTAGGGTTTTGTTTCTGAATCTTCAGTCTTCAGCAATTCTGGATGAACTGTACTGTGTTTGAGGCCAAACAAGGCCCAGGGAGGGGTCCCCAATACATTCAGAATTCCTGCTGCCAGTGGGGTTCGACCCAGGACAGAGTATGTCCAAGAATCAGTGCTACCTGAAAGATGCTGCCTCCCTCCTCTTCCTCAGCTAATACTTGGAGAGAGCCTGCCAAGTGCATGGCAGGTGTCTGGCTTTAGGTCAGCGGAGGTGTGTGTGTGTGTGTGTGTGTTTGTATTCATGTGTGCAACATCCTTGGGAGAGTGTATCACAACTTCAGGTTGAGTGGAGACATGGGTAGATGAAAAATTGCATTTAATAACTTACTAACATTCTATATTTGGAAAATAAAAATAATTGCTTTAAAAGATTGACAACATCTTTTTAACTGGAGTGTAAAATTTAGACTCCATCTCCTGTGTGTCTCCAGCAGCCAAGAAGGTTCTGAATGATACACTCCAGGGGAGTGTGTTAGAATCCAAGTGGGGTGAGAAGAGAAAGCTTTTAAAATCTCAGTGTTTATCAAAAGGGACGAAGATTTTAAAAGGTTGAGAAGGTAGAGTGAATTGGTTTACTTGGGGATGGAGGCTGGTTAAGGCCTGGTGAAATTCAGAAGCAGGAAATCAATAAGCAATTAATAAAAAAGAAAAGCAGGGGAGAGTCAGTGATGGAGAAAGCGTGTTGGGGAGAGAGTTGGGGAGGATTGGTGGAGTTCAGGGCCTCCTTCCTTCAAACAGCCACTCGATATCCCTGTTCATTCTGCCTAGCTGCTGGAGAAGTATTTCTGGAGGCAGCATTAATGTCTGCCAAGAAAAAAACTCTTCCTTTCTTGAGTCCTTCTGTGGCTAGGGTTTAACTGAATTGGAATGCTATCTCTTGACTCCTTGCCTTTTGAATGCTGTTACTTAGGCTGAAGTTCTGATGGTCTGAGATAGCTGAACTGGTTTCTAACAAGCAGTCAGCAATGCTTGCTTTCTGATAAATACATTTTTCCTTTCGTTTCCCTTTGTCTTTCTGCTGCCATGTTATATTATTAAGTGTATTTATTTGCAGACCCTTGTCAGTGTTATCTAGCGTCTGATTGTAAATGTATATATCAGGAAACTGAACCAGTTATTTCAGATTTGGAAAAACATTCTTGGGGAGAATAGAAAATGTTCACTATAGTATAAAAAGGAAAGGAACTTTAGTTTTAGCCTTTCATATGCAAAATGTACACATAATAGCAAAAGACATTCAGGGCATATTAAAAAATAAATACCTTGCAAAATTCTCTGTTTATATATAAGAATAAGGGATGTTTAGGTAGTTGAATTCCCTAGCAATACTCATTTTCTAAAAAATCTATTTCTTTTATTTTGGTTTGCTTCTTTCCCTCTCATTGTTCTTTGAGGGGGAAGTTATTTTCTTTAACTTTGCCTACTTCCTGGTGTTGTTTCTGGATTCTTTTCAAGCCTTTCATATCTCAGTCCCACTCAAATGTCCCATTCCCCAGGGTCCTACCAATATGTCAGCCAAATGAGAATAGCTTCTCACACTTGCCCTTCATGTGGGCAGTAATAGCAAGCCTGGGGTTGGTGCCATTGCAGAGAGACCAGCCCAATCACAGTGGCTGTCCTACCAATCAGTATTTCACATGCTTGTGTAGAAGTTGACCACTTATACAGTTGATTCTGCCATCAGGGAATATGTTTCCATAAAGCCAAATATGTCAAATAGTCTATTTGCCCCACTGGCCCTGAATTTCATTATTTGCACATTTTCTAATTGAAGAACATTCTTGTCATAAAGAACAACATGAAAATGATGTGCAAAATTGCTTGCCACAGCGATAAATCACCAAAAGCACACAAATTGACATTCAAATTACATTAATAATAAAATGACTGAATAGGAATGGGTTGGCAAATATAGCTTGAAATAAGCAGCCATTTCTATTATTCCCAAGTTCTGCTTTACTTGATACCTTGTTAGCAGCTGTTGATAGCCATTGTGTTTAAATATACATTATGGCCTAATTTTGAAAATGTATTTTGTATTTAGTCACAAAGCAGAAATGCCTGAAATTTGAAGGTGTTTACTCCCGAAATTTTGAAATTACAGCGTCAAATCTCCTAAATGACCTAATCTTGACATATTCATACACCCCATAGCATTAGCTGTGTTTGGTTTCTCAGGCTTTTTAACTCAAGGTACATTACTAAGTGAATGGGTAAATGTCGATGCACCTTGGAATTTCAGCCATCCCTAAACATGCATTTTCATGCAATTAAAAGATTACGGGCTTATAAACTGCCTTTCATATTCTTCCTGATTCTTGCAATTTCAACTTTTTAGAAGGGCTTTCAAAGTAGTTCATGCAATGATATGTATGGCTAAAGGAACTGCTATGCCTGGAAAGAAACAAAGAACTTATTTCAGTTTGACATGAGGCAAGCTGAGGGCATCTGTACTTTCTCCTGCCTTACAAATGCTCTGAGATGACGGTGATCTTCCAGTCCTTAGAGAGTCTGACGCAAAAGCAGCTTCCCTGGCAGGCTGCGGCGCGGCATCAAAAGTGTCTGTCTCTGTCTCTTCGGGACCCACCTCTTCATCAGTTATGAACAATTTGGATTCCCTCCATTTGGGGTAAAAATCTTGGCTGCCTCTGGAGCCACTCGACTCACTCCCTGAAAGCTGTATATTCAGCTCCTCAGTCGACCTGATCAGGTTTTGTACAGACAAAGATTTGCCCAAGTCCTTCGGCACCATGGGGCGGACAGACAACAGAGTTTCTCCTCCCATGTCAAAGCTTTTCCTCAGCGAACGGTCCTTGGTCAGATTTGACTGTGCAACCTGAACGTTTTCCTTGGAGGCAACAAGGCAGGTGGTGACGTCAGAAATGCTTTCCTGTAAGCCTGTGGGGTTTGGGTGCAGGGTCTCTGGCCTAGGCAGATGCTTGATGGCCGGGAGAGGAGGTGGGATCTGTAAAGTTGTTGGGGCTGCTGGCTTGGGCGCCGTGGTTATTTGGTTTGCAATGTTGTTGGTGGCCACCACTGCAGAGCCATCGCTTTGACTCATTGGCACCTGTGTTGCTTGACTATGCATAGTAGGGCTAAGCGCATAGAAAGTCTGAGCACTGAACTCATTTGGCGTCAGAATGAACTGCAGGCCTCTCGAGATGTTGGCACTAGCCGATCTGGATAAGCAGCCACTGTTTTGTGCGGAACTGGACAGGTCTTTGCTATCCACAGGGCTTTGATAGTCAGATGTCTGTTCACATTCAAAAGGTGGGATCTGGAATGAAGCCAAAGTGAGGGCGGAGGCAGAGCCTTTCCGGAGGACCTGTTGATAGATGTCGAGTAGGCAGTCCAGCTTGGACTCGATGGACTGTACCTAGAAGTGGGAAAAATTGGGTACACATGAACATAACCTGTTATTAAGAATAAACTTCACTTCTAGAATTAAGAAGTGAAATCACGGTGTGCCAATACACTGAAATCAATATTGAGTCTAAAGTACAATGCAGTCTTGACCCTTAGTGAACATACCTAGCAGTGGTGGGGCCAGAGGAGGATTTAGGGGTAGAGAGAGGCTTTGGTTTCTATATAATCTCCATTGGCACCTCTCCCTCCTGTTTCTTTTAAAATGGACAATTGATGTTCTCAAAAATCATATAAGCACTATAAAAATGCAACCTCAAGACTCCCCATTCCAATCAGATTGTCTTTCCTGAGCTCGTCTATGAAGGCATTCTGGAATTCTACTGAAGTCTAGTAAGGAATTTATTCTATCATGAAATCAAGACCTTAAGTATCAATCTAGGTGATTCTGAATTTAAATATAAAGGTACAAAATGCTTCAGAACTAATACTTGAAATATTGATAATTAAATTGGGGGAACAATTTGACTTCTGGGAAATTGTCTTTGTATATCATGATACAGCCTCAGGGTTAACAAACATTCAATGTGTCATCATAATTATAATAAGGTTTTGTTTTATTTTTAAAAAGTGTGACCAAAAGAGAGACGATGAAAATAACCAAAATACAAATGAAAAATAAATCTTGGTTATTTTACTATTGAAAATTTATAGCTGCTTCCAGTTAAGTATTAATTGATGAGATGAAATTTTCTATTCCTTATATGGAAATCCAATGGTGTGTTAGAGAACACTGCCTATGCACAAAGAAAGTTTATTTATATACTTATTTATTTATTTTCCCAGCCTCCAGAACTGTGAGAAGAAAATTTCATTTCATTCATTCTTTCTTGATTTTATTCTTTTTATTAATAAGAATATTAATCACTATAATACATCTAATTGCCTATAATCAATTTTGATTTGAAAAATTCTGGCTAAAGCGTTAACCAATGTAGTTGTGTTGTACCTGTTTTTCAACCTTGACCACCCGGCCGAGCATACTGAGGTCATCTGTGGTCTCATGTTCTGCCATTATTTTCTCTCGGCTTTTCTTATCTGATGTGATTTGCCCTTTTCCAAGAATTTGATCAACACTGTCAGAGAAAGAGGAGATCTGATTATGAGTGCTGAAGACGGAGTTTACCCTAGGCCAGAATGAAGTGTTTTGAAAAAAAATTAAATATAATTATCCTCAATTTATGGAAGATGAAATAAGGATGAACTTGTTCCAGTTGATGTTCTTATTTTGGTAACATGAGAAGACACGTGACATTAATTTTGTCATTATTCTGGTCAAGATGAAACCACTATGGGGGAATCTTCTAGAGGAAAAACTGTTCTACACTACAAAGTAATTTGTTTCTACCTGTGATCAGGTAGTTCCTGAATTCAACCAATTCAAAATATGAGAAAACTGTAATTATGATTATTTTGCATTAATAGAACAGATTATTCAAAGATCATTTATTGTACATCTGATATGTGGAAGATGAGCAGATAAGAAAGCTATGGCCTTTTCCTTTTGGAATTTGAGTTGAAGAATATACATGAGCTAGAAACTCAAGATTAGTTCTATAAATTCTGTAATAGTTCCAATTTCACAAAAACCTGGGAGCTATAGCTAGTTTTTTCCCTTCTATTGAAATATTTGGAAGACCATGGCCCCTACGTAGAGATTGTAACATGACTACAGGATGAGCTACAGCAATTTCCAAAAACTTGATCAGCCTAAATGAGAATTACTTTTTTTTTTCTGGTGTGTTTTCCAGAATTGAATTCTTAGGGGTATTGACTCAACTTTACTGTTTACTTTGTCTGCACAGAAACATAGTGTCTACTTTCTGCCATGGCATCTACTTTATTAAGTTTCAAGCTCTACAATAACAGTCCCCAACCTTTTTGGCACCAGGGACTGGTTTCATGGAAAACGATTTTTCCACAGAGTGGGGGAGGGGGAGGCGGAGCTCAAGCAGTGATGTGAGTGATATGGGGTGCGGCTGTAAATAGAGATGAAGCCTCGCTGGCCCACTGCTTGCCTCTTGCTGTGCTAATAGATACCGGTCCCCGGGCCCAGGGTTTGGGGACAGCAGCTCTACAAGGAGTGGGTCATTATTTCATTAATCTCTGGATGTCCACAGTTCCTGGCACACATAATGGGCTCAGTAATTATCTGCTTAATGAATGAACAAATTGTGACCTCTATAAGTGATGAATAGGTGTTTTTACAAAGGGCTTAGGATATGCCTCACAGTGGAGCAAGTGTGTTTGTTGTAGGGATATAAAAAATGTTAAAACTCAGTCCTTGCTTTTTAGGAACTTTCAATCACAATGCTAATTTGTGCTGATAATGAAGCAAGACTCAAAAAATGGAATTGACTAAATATCTTGGCTTCAAGATAACACAATCAACCATATGCAGTTGGAATTAACATATTAAACTCATTTTTCTTTTTTAAGAGATGGGGTTTCACTGTTGCCCAGGCTGGAGTGCAGTGGTGAGATGATAGCTTGAACTCCTGGGCTCAAGCGATCCTCTTGCCTCAGCATCCTGAGTAGCTGGGATTGCAGGGGTGCGCTGCCACACCTGGCTGAATTCATTTTTAAAACCACCCAGTAAGGTGCTGTTGGCAGGATAGTGTATGTCCAGTACTGTGCAGGACACAAGTGAAGGAGAGGGCCTAGCCCTAGTCTTAGTCGAGAGCAAGAAGAACATACAACCGGGGAATAATATAAGGACTGTGTCTCAGCTCTGGCCCAGCACACCAAGATTCTGAGTGACCTTATGCTCTGTGGTAAACTCTAAATGTTGTAGGTGGTCGGAGAAGAGAAAGGTCTGTCTTTACGTGCTGGATAGCTGGGTAAAGCTTTATGAAGGAGAAAGACTAACTGATTTCTCAAGGATGGTTAGGGCTTAGAGAATAACAAAAACAATAGCAACAGCAGCAGCAGCAGCAATAATTTAAACATCAGCAACAACCATTAACATTTTATTGGGCACTTGGTTCCAGGCCTCTTAACATGTTATAAGTCACGTGTATTAACTCATTCAATGCTCATGACAACTCTATGTGGTAAGAACTAACATTCTCCTCATTTTTATAGATGAGGAAACGGAGACAGTTGGATGCTTTTAATTCCTGATTTACTCGATGTTAAAAGCAAACGTCCAGTTGCCCACTAAAAATGAATTAGAAATAAAGAATTCAGAGGTTTTCTCTACTAAAGAGAAGTTTCCCCTAGATAGTTTCTATGCCCATTCCTTTACAGTGAATAACATTTTCATTGCTTACCGTGTTTGAAGGCTTTTAATTCTACACAACATGTCCAGATGACCAGCAGAATATTGTTCGATGACGTCTTTTACATCATATGGGCGTAATGTTTCCTTAAACTTCCGTTTTGCAACATGAAATTTCATAATTCTGTATAAGCAACATATTACATATTAATCTTAATAAAGGAAGTTACCAAATAGTTTACTAGTAAATATAAGAAGCTGAAAAGTCATACATCAAATTATTTAAGGCTTTTGCAGAAATGTAATATAAAAGCTTGTGATTACATGGATAATTTAAGAAGATCTCATGTGAGGCATACCTTAAGAGTAGAAAAACACACTAAAAAATAAACTGAATACTAAGTGTTGTGCCTTTTTAATGTCCATTGAAATCCTAAATTATAGTCAAAGTCAAAAAGCAATTCTAACCTTTCCATGTGATCCCCAGAAATCCAAGATATGACAACTAGTGATAGCATCCCTTAAAAAATATAAAGGTTGTTAAAATGGTCTTTTAGGTAATTATTAATACATGCATTTTTGAGGTGCAAATGTGTTTGCAAAATTCTCTTATTGTCTCTAGAGAAATGTATGCTAATGTGAAAATTTGTGAATTTTTTTCATAAATTATTTCTACAGAATACTGCTGGATTAGCTAGCCAAGTTCCTTTTGTTTTCAACATAACATTCTTATTCACTAGGCTTGGGTGCTTAAGCTTTTTGGAACCAGAGATTTCCTATTACAATGCCTCCTCCAACATGGACCCATATTTTAAAACAATATTTCATCAATAAATTCCATGATGTCATTGATAGCTAATCTGCCTAAGATTAATCCTGCAATAACTTGATAAAATTCCTGGTGAAAACAAAGAAACGTAGCATTCTAATTAGTAGCCTTATAGCAGGTCAATGTTAAACCTGTTAGTGTTTTTCAACTATTAAATGGCTCATAGACTCCCATTATCACATTCATAGATCCCAGGCTGGGAATCAGTCAACTAGGCTCTGAGAACCAACATTTATTGTTCCTTGGTGGAAAGTGGATAGATTAGGAACAAACGTAGAGTTTACAAAGAAAATACTTATTACCTATCCTAAGTAATAGCTGATTTCAAGGAATCCAAATTGTTTTACAGGTTAAGAAACCCAAATCCCTACCTTGTAATTGTGTTAGTAACTTCACATTAATTATATCCTAATTATTCCTGAATCATTTATCCATAATATTCTTACCCCGTCTTGCTGCCACATTTTCTTTATCAACCCGTTCTTTATTCAGGATAGATTTTTTTCCCCCTTAAAGACATTTAAGCAAAATCATTCAGCAGAAAGTAAAGAAAATCTATATTTTAATTTAATCTGTCAGTATTTAGCTTTGGTTCCAAATTTGTTTACCAGCATTTAGGTTTCATAGGGGATTAGACTACTACATCAAAAAACCAAGAAAAATAGTGAAATAAGTAACCTGTGAGTTTCTGAACCTGAGTAATTATTATGTAAATATGTTTCCCCACACCAGACTATCAATTAGGTAAAGGCAGAGATGAGAGTCTTTTATTCCACAGTTAGTGCTTAATACAAGTCAGAGATTGCTACTACCACATCTACTATGACTGTTACCATTACTATTCTTCTTCTTCAACATTGTATTCACACCTTAGCTCAGTTCTTGACACACAGTAAGAAATACTGAGTAAGTGGAGGAAGGCAAGAAAGAGTTAGAGAAAAGATCCTCTAATCTGGGTCATATTAAGAATAAAACCAAGAGAAGAGCTAAGCTAACAGCCCAGAATCCTTCTTTGCTATTTTCCTGGGCGGTCAGGAATAAAGGAAAATCATCTTCATACATCCCTAGGTGGTTTTTTGGTGTTTGTTGTGGTTGTTTGTGTTTTTAATAACATCAGTCATCACTTGTTATGGGAAGTACTTTATGTAGCTTCTTTTCTTTTTCTTTCTTTTTTTCTTTTCTTTCTTTTTTCTTTCATTTTCTCTCTTCTTTCTTCTTTCTTTCCTTTTTTATTTTCTTTCTTTCTTTCCTTCTCTCTCTTTCCCTTCCCTCCCCTCCTCTCCCTTCCCTCCCTTCCTCCCCCTACCCCCAGTCTTGCTCTGTTACCTGGGCTAGAGGTGCAGTGGCGTCATCAGCATCATCACAGCTCACTGCAACCTCCAACTTCTAGGTTCCTGCCTCAGCCTCCTGAGTAGCTGGGACTACAGGCGGCGCCATCATGTCTGGCTACTTTTTTCTATTTTTAGTAGAGACGAGGTCTTGCTCTTGTTCAGGCTGGTCTCAAACCCCTGACCTCAAGTAATCCTCCCACCTCGGCCTCCTAGTATATGTCTTATTTTCTACAGCTCTTGATCAGATTTTCTTTTCTCCCTTTTATTTTTTGGGAAACTGAGCTTCAAAGAACTTAACTGATTTACCCCCAAACAAGCAAATGGTATGAAGAAAAGCCAGGATCCCACCCAGATCTGTCTAATTCTCACCCAGACATCACCTCCTGGTTTTTCTTTCTTTCTTTCTTTTTTTGAGACAGAGTCTCACTCTGTTGCCCGGCTAGAGTGCCGTGGAGTCAGCCTAGCTCACAGCAACCTCAAATTCTTGGGCTTAAGCAATCTTCCTGCTTCAGCCTCCCAAGTAGCTGGGACTACAGGCATGCGCCACAATGCCTGGCTAATTTTTTCTATATGTTTTTAGCTTTCCAGTTAATTTCTTTCTATTTTTTAGTAGAGACTGAGTCTTGCTCTTGCTCAGACTGGTCTCGAACTCCACCTCCTGGTTTTTCCATGGCATCAGTTCTCAGGCGTTTGTGGCCAGTGACATGTCTGCACAGAGAGGGACCCACATACCTCCAAACTGAATTATCTTTTTTGCAGTAATGGGGGCCTGACCTTGTTTCTTGGTAGGATGTCATGTGAGCTCTCTCTGATAATTCATTTCGAAGTTGCTTGTTGTTTTTCTCTCTTCCTTTCAGAGATGTTTTAACAGAAGGTACATTTTGAAGGCATTTGATAGATAATATTGCACTCTAGCCCTCATGTGGTCATATTTTATGAAAGCTTTAAATAGTTTCATTTTAATTTACATATTTACTACTTATGAGCTAGCCGAATTATAATCCACAGTTTACAGTTTTGATCTATATTTATAATTTTGATCAATATTAAAAAGGAAACCGATCATCTTTTATGTTATTTCAGTATAGCCATATAATGATAGGTGTGCTAAATAGAGTAGATTTTAAAATTCTTAATAGGCTCTCCATTTATTTTTACACATCATACCACTGTTCAAGTGGTATTGCTTTCTCTCCAGTGCTTTACTTACAGATTTTTCCACTTTATGTACCAGAATTAAACAGTGAACATTGGATTAATAAATCATTCCAGTTATTTGGAAAAGGGGGGTATGTACAGTGGTGGCGGGAGCAGGCTGGTACTGACTCCCAGGAGCTGACTGTCAAATTTTTAGGAATTTTACTGGTTGTTAAACATTGCTGTTATTAAAAATTAAATTATGTAAATTTATAATTAAATAAATTATATTAAAAAAGATAATACTCCAAACCCACCACTTCCTCATTATTTTACTACATGTTACTGTCTATGCTCTTGAGTTATTCATGTGTATTGTGTCTATACGGAGGAAATACTATCTAAGGATACAATATGGCACATCTCTTCTCAAGTCCTTGCTCAGTGATGTCACACTGGTAGATTGAATTCAGCTACTGAATGAGCATTTACACCACAGAAATTAGCAAACACTGCAAGTCAGGGCTTTCCTCTGATGTAACAGAAGGTACATTTTGAAGGCGTTTGATAGAAAATATTGCATTCTAGCCCTCAGTGGTCATGGGGAGCTGGTTGCCAAGCTTTTGCCTGGGCATTACTGAGGGTATGCAACTTTCTTACTTATAGATTAAGTTGTCTAAGATCGAGATCAAATAGATTTTCTTAACTGGCTCTGTTATGGGTTGAAAACAAAAACATTAAGGAAGTTTGAAGCGAGATATAAAAATTCTAAATCAGGTACTATGTTTTATAAATGTGGAAGGAATATTTAAAAGCATAAGTTTTTTTTTTCTTTTTGTTTTCTTTGAGATAGGGCTTCGTTCTGTTGCCTGGGCTAGAGTACAGTGGCATCATCGTAGCTCAGTGCAAGCTCAACTCCTCAACTCCTGGGCTCAGGTGATCCTCCCATTTCAGCCTCCTAAGTAGCTGGGACTACAGGTGCACATCACCATGCCTGGATAATTTTTTATTTTTTGTAGAGACTGGGATCTCACTATATTGCCCAGGCTGGTCACCAACACCTGGGCTCAAGTGATCCTCCTGCCTTGGTTTCCCAAAATGCTAGGATTGCAGGTGTGAGCCACCATGCCTGGCCAGCATAAATATTTTTGAAATCAATAATCTATATAAAGAATGATGACCCTGTCATTTTATTTTTGCTAAGGGAAGACCAAGCACATTTTAATAGCTCTCAAAGCTGTGCCCTCCTTTCCATCTCCACTGCTACAGCCATGGATAGAATAAAGCTTTCAAAATGCAAATGAGACCACATTATTTCCTTCCTAAAATCCTTCATTGGTTTTTCATTAAACTCCTTAGAAGCACATCCTATAAGGCTGTTTATGAACTGGCCTCTGTCTACCTTTCTTGCCTTGTCACCTTCCACTTCCTCCTTGGAATTTCAGGTTCCAGCAACAATAAAGTATTTGCAGGTCCACAAAAACACCAGTCAATCAATTATATACTTCAAATATTTCCATATGCTATTTCTTCTTCCTGAAATCCTACTGTCTTCAAGACTCAGCTCTAAAGTCACTTGATTTCCACAAAACAGTTAATCACTTGCCTATAACCCTCTAGGTTAGTACCTAGCACAATACCATAATTGTTTGCATATATACTAACTGCCTCTACCAGACTGTGTAGGCCCTTGAACGTGGGGATTATGTCTCGTACTCTAGATATCCCAACATTTGGCACAAAGTTTAATGAACATGGGAGGTTGGTCTAGAAGTTCTACGGAGGAGACCAGGTGGGCAATTCTAGAGCGAAGAGGGTAGTGGATCGAGTGAGCTTCTGCCCTTCTCTCTTCAAGTGCTCTTCTCTATTCATTCCTCTGAATGCTGCCTGCTCTGCAGCCCATCTGGATTTTCTTGTCACTTAAGCGCTCATTCTTCCGGATTCTACCTTTTTGCACTCTACCTAGAATGCTAACTGTTTCAGATTTAGCTCAAGCATTGACTTCTCTAGGAAATCTTTCCTGACCACCCCCCACTGGGATAGATGTTCTTTCTCTGTGCTTTCAAAGGCGTTATCACGTAGCTAAATCTGTGGCAGCGTATCTCACCCACTAGAATTTACTGATGTCAGGGACTGTGTTTTTTACCCAGCATTTTGTATAACACCTGGCAAATATTAGGGGTTCAATAAATGCTAGCTGAAGAAATGAATGAGGATTTGCTACTTCATAGTTGTTCAAAGTTGTTTGTGTTCTCTGACAAGGCAGACTATTGTACAGATCTTAGAATAGATTCGTGTTCTTTAGGCACACATCAGAGAGAGCATAAGCTTTTGACTGTCATCCATAAATACAAAAACTTTCTAAAGTAAAATAAATGTTCATTCATTTAATAGTCAGGACCATGTCTGGTTCAGAAAAGTAATTTAAATAGAACTGCTTCTGAAAATCATGGAAACAATATTCTTTTCCCTTAGACTTCTAATGTAATTAGGATCTCACAAAGCAACCAAATCACGAACAATAACATATCATGATGAGGAAGTAAAGAGAAAGGCAAAAACATTGAAAGTCAAGGAATATATGATACTGTAATCTAGTAAGCAGCAAATGTAAAAAGAGAGCTAATAGCAAAACAAAACTGTCCAGGGAAAAGAGAAGGAAGAGCTTGTTGAGATGATAATTATGTTGGCTGAATGGATTTTACAGTATTATAGGACCATCAAGAAAACAGGGATGAAAACATGTGGCTAGAGTCTAAAAAGAATACACCATTTGTTTTCTGTTCCTAGGAGACTGCTAGAATTGCTTCTAAAATCATGTGTGCCAGGCTTGCTCAAAGCGGGGCTGGGTGTGAGGGATGGACCCTGGGGCTCTTGTCTGTTTCAGCCATCATATGACAATTCTTTGCAAGCAAAGACCCCTGGTCCTCAGCATCAGGTAATTTGAGATGCTGACATCATTCAGTTATCTTAGCCTCCCTCTCTCCATTCAACCCCCTCTAACTTCTTCAGGGACTGGACATGATTTTCATGATTAAAATCAGAAGGTAGAGAGAGGAAAACTTGAGACTAAGCTAAGCCTGAGAAAGCATCTCTGAGTATTTAGTCTTGTCCTCCTTTGCCCCTGCAGCATTTTCTTATTTCTCTGGTCATCACTGGGATGTCTAGAACTGCCTCTGTCTCTACAATGCAGTGAACTTGACGTGGGGACCCAGTATCCGTCTTCAGGACACAGAGCTGGATGGTGGAGATAAGAAAGCTGAGCAAGAACAGATCTTGCCCTTCTCAACTTAATGTTGAGTGCGTCTCCACTAGTTGTGCTTTGCTGGATGGCTGGTGCCATGCTAAGCACTTTACCTGCATTGTGTCAACTTAAAACTCTTAAGAATTTTCTACCTTTGATATTTGGGTCAAGTGATGGCTCAGGAGGTTAAGTAACTTGTCCAAGGTCACACAACTAGTAAGAGGCCAGGTTATTGCTGATATGCCAAGGCCCACGTTTTCATCATTCCACTAAGCTGTATCTCAGAGTGAATCATGGGTAGGCAACCTTGTAAACATTAAGGAGAATGTCTAGGTTATCTTTGGGTCTGACTTCCTACTGTTCCCTGTGTGCTCTGACATCAGCACACAAATAAATCTGAGGCCACATTAGTCATTCTACCTGTCTCCATCTCTGTCTTCCCAAAGGGGATCCCATGCTTGGAATGCACTCTTCCCTTTAACCTGGCCACCTTCATTCTCTCAAAGGGTCTGCTCTGGGAATCAGTCCATGGCTAATGCATGTTCCCCATGCCCAGTGATTGTAATGTTTTCCCTTTTATCACAAGTTCTAGGGGCCGTCTGCTTAGTCTGCCCCAGTTGTGGGGTATATATACCAGTCTCATTGCAGTCTGTTAATTTTGCTTTACAATGTGTATTTCCCAGCATCATGAGCAAAAAGCTACACAATTAGTTTTTGAGAAGAGGAGAGAGTAGACCATTTTCTGGTTATTTTGGGGAAGAAAGAAGCTCAGGGTTCAATAAATCTAGACTTCAGGAAAAATATAAGGGTGCTGAAAATTGAGGGAAAGTAGCTGTTGGACTATGAATTCAAAAGGTCTTTCAATTTTTTTTCTCTCCAAGACCATTGCATTTCATGTATTAAGGGTCTTAACTACAAGATAAAGGGGAGGAGGAGAGAGCTGGGGACTAGGGCATCTTTGTTGGCAGGTGGAAGAGAGAGCTGATTTCATGTCTCAGTTCTCACATAGGCTAAGCCCCAACATTCTGTGTCTTGACTCTGCAAACATATCTGGGCATAAGTCCAGAGCAGCACAAAGTCTAGACAAGGGACAGAAGGCTTTTTCTATTAAAGGGCCAAGTGGTAAATATTTAATGCATTATGGGTCATAGGGTCTCTGTGGAAACTACTCAACTCTGCCATTGTAGCTTGAAAGCAAACACAGGACAACAAACAAACAAGTGAGTATAGATATGTTCCAATAAAACTTTATTTACAAAAATAAGCCTTGGGTTAGATTTTGACCCTGGCTGTAGTTAGCCACCCCTTTGTCTAGATAAGGAGAGCTATGAAGAAATGCCATGAAGGCATAAATAAACAAAAGCTCATGAACTGGCCTGGGGAAGAGGCAGAAGACCTTGGTGGGCTCTTACATGCTTACAAAAGAAGTTTAATATGATCTATGTATTTCCTGGTATAAAGAAGTATTTGAGCAAATCATTCCACAGTAAAATTAAGACCTTTAAAATACACTTAATGATTACGTTGATGATAATACTAGGCATAAAACCACAATGAGGTTCCACCTTACCCCTGTCAGAATGGCCATTATTAAAAAGTCAAAAAAACAATCGATGCTGGCAAAGATGTGGTGAAAAGGGAATGCTTATACACTGTTGGTGGGACTGTAAATTAGTACAACCTTTTTGGAATACGGTATGAAGATCCTCAAGGAACTAAAAGTAGATCTACCATTAAATCTAGCAATCCCACTACTGGGTATCTATCCAAAGGAAAAAAAGGCATTATGTGAAAAGAATAGCTGCACTTGTATGTTTATTGAAGCATAATTCACAATACCAAAGGTATGCAACCAACCTAAGTGTCTACCAAGTGATAAGTGGATAAAGAAAATGTGAGACACACACACACACACACACACACACACACACACACACACACACACCATGGAATACTACTTAACCATAAAAAAGAATGAAATAATGTCTTCTGCATCAACTTGGATGGAACTGGAGGCCATTATTTTAAGTGAAGTAACTCAGGAATGGAAAATAAAATACCACTTAAAAGTGAGAGCTAAACTCTGGGTACACATGGTCATGCAGAGTGGAATTATGGACACTGGATACTCCAAAGGGGGGAAGGTGGGAGGAAGTGAGGTATGAAAAATTACCTTTTGGGTACAAGGTATACTTTTTGAGTGATGGGTACACTAAAAGCCTAGACCTCACTGCTATACAATATACCCATGTAGCAAAACTGCACTTGTACCCCCTAAATATACTGAAATAAAAATAAAACTAAATAATACTAGGCAGCACTTTGTAGTATAACCCCATGGGAAAGGTACTATTGCTGTCTCCATTTAGTGCAGATAAAGAAATTGAGGCACAGAGAGGTTAAGTAACTTGCTTGATGTTAAACAGCTAGTAAGTGTGAAATAAGGATATAAACAAGTTTGGCTCTAGTGTTCAGCTCTTAATCATAATGTTCTACTATTGTCTTAATATTAAGATCTTAATTTTTAACACAAAATAACAACTAAAAAGACACTTTGATCTGATATGGCTCTTTGTACTTACATGTGCCTGGCACATAGTAGGTACTTGATAAACCTCTGCTAAGTGAATGGCCTGTTCTGACTGGTATTGTTGGACAGGCCTTTGGAGGATCAACAAAAGGCTGAGGAGTAAGTTACATGCTCACTGGCTTCCTTTCTTCATGAGGGTAAGTTGCACCACTGGGGCTAATATAGCAGCAAAGAACAAAAGACCCGTAAAGTCAGTCTTTTTTGATGCTGTTGGTAACAGGCTAGGAATCTAATAAACCTATCGCACAAAACTGACATGCTCCAGTAGTACCACTAGAGGGTGGAAAAGATTCATCACAAACTTAAACTCGCACCTCCTTTTGAAAAGTCTGCTCATATAATTTTCTGAGCACGAAGAAATAGCTAAAGCAAAGTTAAACTCTGGGTAGAATATATCTATATATACACACAAACACATGTGCACTTATAAGGAAGTGTAGGTGCATTTGTTGTGCTGCCATGAGTTATAAAATCTTGCAAAAGTCTTGTTCCAGTCCTCTAAATCAGGGTAAAAACATTGCATATGAATATGAAGAGATAAGAATGATGAGAAAACAGAAGCAGCAGTGACTGCTGCTGCCACCAAACAGATGGACAGGCCCGGCCAGCGGCCAAACCATGTGCAAGGCTGAGAGGGCTCAGCCGACTGTGAACTAAAGAGGCAGCATGATTGACTGACAAGACAGCAGTACTTCCCAAGCTTGGCTGCTCGTTGGAATCACCCAGGGAACTTTAAAAAATGCTGATGCCTGGGTCCCGTCTCCTGAAATTCTGCTGTAATTGGTCCAGAGATTTTAAGTGCAGCCAAGGTTGAGAGCCACTGACGTGGAGGTGGGGTTGGGGTGGCGGGGCAGGGTGGTGGGAATGGAGCCATCCCCGCCCCCATGCAAAGGCCTTATCGTGATTTATGCGGGTTTGCTTAAGTCACGCATGCCAGACCCACTGGCAGAGTGTTAAGTGTGTCTTGGTGTCAGGCTTCTAATCAGAACCAAAATACTTCCCACCTACCCTTCCCCAAACGAGGTCTGAAGTTTCATGCAAGAAGTAGTTAAGAAGTTCCGTTAATTTTTCAAAGGATTACTTTGGAAGGAAAGGGAGTGCCAAGGTGAGTGATTCATTCATTCTTTCAATAAATATTCATTGAGCACCTACGATATTGTGCTGGGGACTGCCAGGAGCTGGCAGAACCGAAGGAGCCTCCTACACGATGGCGATAATTACTTGGTCTCCATTCTCTTCCTCTCTACAGTCACGGTGCAAAACAACGGTGGCTGTGACTGTGAGCTCTGAAAGGATTTGAGAGCTTCATTTGTCCTGAGCCTGGAGCTCTCTAGCTGAGTTATGTGGCTGCTTCCCCAAGAGATGCCTGATGAGTGGTACTCAAGAATTCATCCATCCATTCATTCACCCACCCACCAAACATTTATTGAGTGCCTACTGTGTGCCAGCCTCTGTGCTGGATGACAGGCATACAATGATGAAGAAATAAACCCTGCTGCTGGAGCACTTCAGGACTTCAGCTAGTAGGGCGGACAGACAAGTAGACAGACCGTTATAATTCACTTTGAAGTGCATGGTGGTGGGAAGCCCAGGTCAATATGGGAATGCAGAAGAGGGGAGTTTAACCCAGACTGGTAGGGGTGATAGGAAATGATTTCTGGAGGAGATGATAGTCCTTTACCTGCTCTCCACCCCCCTGTCTGGGGATATTACTAAGTTTCTCAAGACTGCTGAAATGGCCCCCTGGTGTTCCCAGATTGTATGTTTACGGGGTGGATGTGTGTTGCCTCCCTGCTCTCTAACTGACTCCTCTCCTTACTTTTTGTTGGTCAGTTGGATTGATTTACTCTACAGACATGCATTCTACATTCCCATGCTATGGTTTGAGTGTCGTCTCCAAAACTCATGTTAAAACTGAATCTCCAAAGTGGCAATATTGAGAGGCGGGACCTTTAAGAGGTGACTGGATCATGAAGGCTCTGCCCTCATGAATGGATTAATGCATTTATGCATTAATGGATTAATGGGCTATCATGGGAGGGGAACTGGTGGCTTTACAAGAAAAAGAAGAGTGACCTGAGCTAGCACTTAGCATGCTCAGGGCCCTCGCCATGTGATGCCCTGTGCCATTTTGGGACTGCGCAGAGTCCCCACCAGCAAGAAGGCTCTCACCAGATGCACCCTCTTGACCTTGGACTTCCCAGCCTCCATAGCTGCAAGAAATAAATTCTTTTAAAAAAAATAAATTACAGTCTTGGGGGAAATTAATCTATTAATCCATAAATGGATTAATCCATTCAAGAGGGCAGAGCCCTCATGATCCATTTACTTTTCCCAGTTTGAAACACTCCCTGTTCCCAGTTTGAAAAATTTATCTTCTGATTTCTGATTCTCCACGAGAAATACAGCATCTATCTGCCTTAAAAGCAAAGGCCTCAAGGCTTGTCCTTGAGGTTATCCAGAGCTTTTTCTTTTTTTTCCTTTTAAAATTTATTTTGTTATATTTATTTTTTTTGAGACAGAGTCTTGCTCTGTTGCCTGGGCTAGAGTGCCATGGCAGCAGCCCAGCTCACAGCAACCTCAAACTCCTGGGTTCAAGTGATCCTCCTGCCTCAGCCTCCTGGGTAGCTGGGACTACAAGGATGTGCCACTGTGCCCGGCTAATTTTTTCTATTTTTAGTTGTTTGGCTAATTTCTTTCTATTTATAGTAGGGGTTTTGCTCTTGCTCAGGCTGGCACCCAGAGCTTTTTGATCACTGAATTTCTCGCAGGACAGCCCTCTCTCAATTTTTAGAGACTGATCAAGGGACCACGTTGATAGTGGAGAAAATCCAGTCTAGGGCTACAGAACTTGACAATTTTGGTCACTTGTTTAGAATATTTATTAATGTTGTTTTCCTATTAATACATAAACACAACTCAACAATACAGATTTGCATTTGTGTGTACAGTATTTAAACTCTGACAACCCTGCAAAGCAAGTTACAGAATTATATATCTAAGGCTCCTCCATCCTTCTTTCTTCTCAGTTGGGCTACTAGCCAGTGATCAAGGAACCCCAGGAGTCCCTGAATGCACTGATCCGTCTCATTTTCTTGCTTTCAACTCCTAATAGAGACACATAAGTTAGCTCTACTTGTGTACAGCCTGTCTGCTGTCCTTACTGTAGGGGCAAGCACATACCCCCTTCGGCAGAATTAGGACATTAAGATAAGTTCTGTGGCCACATTGTTTCCACCACTGAGAGTGGAGTAGCTATTCTAATGCATGTCATTACTGTTCTTTATATGCAGGGTCTAGTAGGCTCTCCTGTAGATTTTGTTGGGTTTTCTTTTACTGGTATAAGAGTAATAAAACCCAAGCAAGAATTTCTGGATCCAGGTAAGTCTGTAAATGTTTGACTTTCTTCCCAGGATTTTGTGAGCGTTGATATGGTAACTAAATTTGGGAATTTTGTTTTCCTAGGAGTATAAAATCCTGCATAAATTTTAAAGTGTGAGATGAATAAGTAAATAAATAAATGGACCATACTTGTTGACTGCTCTTAGATATTTTTAGTCATGGCAAGAAAGAGGAGATACAATTTAAATCATAACCAAATAAACGTTTAAAAATCTCAGGTGCTACAAAGTAAGTGCCTCTTCAGTGAAAAGACTAGTTTAATGCAGCCTCAGAGCAAAATGTGGCCACAGGTAATTACCTTCACAACAAAAACAAACAAAAAGACTATTCAAGGGAATATATTAGCTGATTTTAAAGATACGTGCTAAATGATCTATAAAATGTTCTTCCTGTGGCATCCTTTATTGTAACATGTCATAGACTTGGCTGTCAAGAATGTCTTAATAGTGACTTGCAAACAAAGGCTCATCACCTCTGCTGAAATAGCAGAGATGCCATCAGCAAAATTAAGAACTGGTGATGATTAGACAGCTTGTACCTTTAACAAAACCCACAATGACAAACGTGTGCCTCTTCTTCTCTGTTTGTGGGTATTCTTGTCTGAAGTATAAAGTGAGATTTAAGAAGGATTCAGAGTTGAGATTGCACTTTAGGGATGGTCAAGGGAACGGCCCTGTACATGCTTTTTAGAACAAGAAGAACATAAATAAGGGCAAGAACGCTGGAAAACTTTGTCACCCAACCCAGGGTAACAGTGAGGCCTGATTTGCATACCCACCTCAGAAACTCTGAAATGTCATCAGTGGTTCTGCAGTTCACTGATCACATCTGAGCTATTTTGGAAGAGTCGATGAGTCTTTGCTAGTTACAAAGAAATTCTTGACACTTCATCTGTGTTCATATTAGAGTGAAAGATTCTGATAGCTAATTTTAAAAAGTGTTCTGTTTACCACCTGGCTTCAAACCCTTTTCCCTCTGCTAAATTTTTCTCCAGAGTCACTGATGACCTCTCTGTTGCCACTTTCAAAGGACCTTCTCACTCTTTATCTTCTTTGACCTCTTAGCAGCATCTAACACAGATGACATCTGCCTCCTGCTTGAAACACTTCCCTCCTCTGGCTCCTCTTCTGTCACACTCTCCTGGTTTTCCATCTGTCTGGTTGCTTTGAATCTGTCTCCTTCAGAGCCGTCTTCCTTTGGCAGCTCTTCACTTGTTTGTGAGCCTTAGCATTCTGTGTTGACCATCTTCTCTTTTTACTCCCTGGGGAGAGACTCCTATAAACCGTTTATCTCTGTGCTGACAGCTACCAAGTTTGTCCCCAATTCAGATTTTTCTCCTGGGCTTCAGATCCAGGGATCTACCTACCTGCTGAGTCCGACTGTGAACCCTTGAACTCAACATTCAAAATAATGCCCCATTGCCCCCCGAGCCAGCCTCTGTCTGACCAGGCATCCAGATATACCATCCTTGGTTCCTCCTGCTCCTCCATTCCATCCTCTCCGACCAGTAAATATCCAAATCCTATCATATTTTATGCCTGAAGTGCTCTGAAATCCATCCTTCACCATTCTTCATCATGACTACTGGGCTCAGGCCCCAGCAGATGCAGGTATTGTAACGACAATGGTCCCCTCTTTCCAATACGTTCTTTACATTGCAATCAGAGCCATCTTTCCAATTTTTAGAATAAAGCACCAACCTGATAATTCACTTCTGTACTTAAAAGCCTCCCCACATTCCTGTTCATTATAGTGATTCCTGCTCCTGTCTTCAGCCTCACCTCTACTCTCCTTGACCCTTCCCGGTACCAATATTCATACTTCCTAATGCCGCCTTCACCTCTGCTTTTTTGCAACTGCAGTTCTCTCTGCATAAACCCCTCCCCGAGTAGTAACCTGGCTACTCCCTATATATCTACCAGATTTCTTTTTTCCCTTCTTCCAGAAAGCCTTCCTGAATGCCACCTCTCATACAAGTGCTGATTTAGATTGGCTCAAACTACCCTGGACTTCTATCATCGTAGTGATCTGTTGTTCTGCATGGTAATTGACTCTACTTTTTTGGTAGCCCCTCACAACTCTAAGCAGGGATTGATCCTTTTTGTTAATGTTTATCTCTGTGCCTGGTGCAGAGCAGAAGCTCAGTAACTATTTTCTGAGTGCATGCACTAACTCCTAGGGAGGAACTGTAAGGAGTCCGTAGTCATGCCTCTGCAAGGGTCAGGGAGGGAGAGGAGGGAAGTAACTTCTCCCTTTAGAGGGTGCCTGGGAAGACTGCAAGCTCACCCTACGGAGGAAGGGGGAGAGCTCTACTTGGAACATCACCTCATGATTGGGTGAAAACATTGCTTTTCCAGCCCTGAGTAATTTCTCAGCCCAGGTAGTAGGGAGGTAACTTCAAGGGTAACAGTAAGTGTTTCCTGGGGAAGAGGGTGCAGGCTGGAAACATTCTGGAAGTTGGGAGTACCCCTCAGAAGAGGCAGCAAAGTGCTTCTCCCACGTGACTTGCCGTGGGAGCCGGTGCAGCTCAGAGAGGAAAGGGTCGATTCAGAACAGAGGATGGGCAGTGGAGGCAGAATGCTGGAATGCATTAAGGAGTCCAGACAGCTCAACCGTAATAATAATTAGCATTTACACAGTGCCCACCCTATGCATTGTTCTAAGTGCTTCGTAAATGCTTATTCACTTATTCATTCCTCACCACAGCCCTAGGAGGTCAACACTATTACCATCCCCACTTCACCAATAGGGAAATGGAGGCCCAGAGAGGAGATGTGAGTTGCTCAAGGTGGCACAGAGGCTGTTGTGTTTCTTGGACCACCTCTCCTGAGTAGCGCTGGGGAGGGTGGGGGGAGTAGAATTAGCCAGTGGTGCAGGCTAAAGTCAGGCTGCAACTTCAACTAAAGATTTCTTTAAGTTTTGAACGCAGACCTTATTTATCTACTCATGTGATTCTCTAAAAGGCTGGTCTGGCCCGGGGAAGAAGAGGTTGCATGCCATGAAGCACAGCAGGCATGGCAGTTATTCCACGGAGGTATTAAGAGAAGTTAGGAACAGGATATATATGGTAAACAGCTTCTTGTTCATTTTTCTTCAAAATAATGAGTAATCTATGTGAGGTGCTTTGGGTCATATTCACAAGAACGGGTTGCACGGTATTCTGATCCAGTTCTTGATGATTGACAGAAAACATGGTTGTGTGAAACAAGCTGACAGGAGAACAACTGCTAAGGATCTTGTTAAGAGTGGCATTAAAAGTGCGGTCTGAGGACTGGAGACACTTCACCGACTGTTGGGTACCAGTCCGTGCAGTGCTTAGAAACTATTGATAGCAATTTGACAGAGTAATTTTATATCTGTTGAGATAAATAATTTTAAGAATTAAAGAAAAAGAGTAGCCTTAATCCTAGGTATAGTAATTCTGTGAAAACAACACTGGTAAGAGGCATGTAAGCTTTGCATTGCACTGTTTTAACAGACAATGCTCTTTCCCCAAATGCCAAATCCTTTACACAGCACTTATGTGTCGCCTTGGTGTGTGTGTCTGAGAACTTCCCTGCCAGTTCATTACAGAAAATTGTTACAAAATTTCTTTTGTATTTAAAAAAGTTATTATTCTGGGACTCTTAGAAATGTGCAGTTGTGGCCTGGTATGGTGGCTCATGCTCGTAATCCTGGCCTCTGGGAGGCCCAGGTGGGAGGATTGCTTGAGGTCAGGAGTTTGAGACCAGCCTGAGCAAGAGTGAGACCCTGTCTCTACTAAAAAAATTTCCTGGGCAACTAAAAATAGAAAAAATTAGCCGGGCATGGTGGCACATGCCTGTAGTCCCAGCTACTTGGGAGGCTAAGCCAGGAGGATTGCTTAAGTCCAGGAGTTTGAGGTTGCTGAGAGCTAGGCTGATGCCATGGCACTCTAGCCCAGATAACAGAGAGAGACTCTGTCTCAAAAAAAAAAAAATTAAAAAAATAGAAATATGGAACCTATATAATGAATGTGATGCACACTGTCTGGGGAATGGACATGCTTGAAGCTCTGACTCGGGGAGGGGATGGGGGAGCATGGGTAATATACATAACCTAAATTTTTGTACCCCCACAATAAGCTGAAATAAAAAAAAATAGAAATATGCAGTTGTATATGACTTTCAAACATTTGTTATTTCAAATAAAAAGCATATGTTAATTTTTGTGTGAGACTTTGCCCAAGATTCATATTTATGCAGAGAGGTAACAGTCAGCCTCTTCAGATATTCCCAAATAGCCAGATGCTTGACATTTTCAAGGAACATATCCAAATTATTATGGGGTATGTTTTTCAAACAGTGATAGGAAAACTGGCATCCTACCATGATATAGGGAAAAGTGAATGTGTAGAATGCTTTAGAGTTTATCGATTTGTTTAAAATTTTGTTTATTTCCCTACTAATTTTCTTTCCATTTAGAAACTAATTTCTATAAGTGGATGAAAAGAACATTAACATTGTTTGAATTGAATCATTAATAACATATAGAGCTTTCGTTTAAAATAAGGGCAATCTCTGCTCCCAGAGATGAGTTTGAAAACACATTTCCAGAAAATGTGTACATTTCCATGAAATAATATTTTGTGAAAAATCTGTGATAATCCTGGAGGAAATATACAAAACTAAGTTTTCTTCTGAGCAAAAGATATATTTTGGAAATAGTCTAAGAAATCATTGTTTGCTATGTACTATAAAAAGTGACATCATTCACTTAAAAAAAAGTCTCAAAGTGCATTTGGGTAATAGAATTCAGACAAGTTCAGAGAGTGTCCTTTTTTTTTTATTTTTCTTTCTTAGCTATATCTAGTGTTAGAGAAGAGTGTCCTTAATTATCTCTAGAAAATGGCAGATGTTTAATACATATTGATAACTGAAAGTAAGAATTCTTACTTTATTCTTTGTGAATGTAGTAATATTATTTTCCACACTGTCATCTTTGCAGTGGAATACATATTTTTTGTTACAAATTTTAATTTTAATTTAGCTCTTAGGAGAAACTATTATTGTAAGAGCTACTAGAATACAAAAGGCCTATTCAAATATTCATATTAAGTATTCTGACAACCAAAATATAACAAAGAAAATGCCAAAACAAAGTTTCTATTTTAGAGATGACTAAATAGATGGTACACATTTGCAATCAGTAATATACATATAAAATACTATTTCAGCTGAGCTGTAAGAGGTGGGCAGGTTCTGGCAAAAAACCTTTCAGTCAGCTGATGCTGAACTTATTTGTATAATTAAACTCCTTAGGGAAAGAATACTTTTGCATAAAATTTAGGAACTCATATCTGCAAGCTTCTTCTCGGAACTGCTAATTGTATTGGTTGGTTTTTAAATTATATATCTTTAGAAATTAAGTACAACCATGAGAGAAAATTTTCCAATTAAGTTATTAAAGTATTGAGTGTCACTATTAGGTTTTCACAGAACCCAATAATTTTAAAATGGAATTTAGGAGTGATTAAAAAAACATTAAGCAGAATCAGTATATGGGGGAGAAAAACATCCTCCCCAGTGTCACAACGTAATAAGCAGGAAGCTTCAGAATTTCACAAAAAGGACAGACTCATAAATAATAAAGTTCTGTTAAAAATAAGCACCAAGAAGGAATTCTGAAAAGCAAGGGAATTCTGCAAAGGATTTTACAAAATCAGTCAAGTTCAAGAAGAAGTATAACAAAGTAAATCTTAAGCTGTTGCTAAAGTGCTTAGCTAGCAGAATAAACCTATTTCATTTTCTTTCTTGCAGCTCACAATCCCTTTTGTAGGTTGTGAAGCAAAGGCAGAAAGCTTCAGGAGGTCTTGGGAAATGACACAAATTGGGTTAAGTATGACTTTTAGGAAACCCTAATCTGCTTCCACTAGATAAGGTTTTCCATACTTGTTGCAAGTCAGATTAATTTGTGGGCTGAATTGCCCCATCTTCACTTTAGAGTCTTTGATGGATATAATCAATGCATGTAAAGAATTTCAGGTGACTTCCAGACCAGCAATGTCCAATAGAACTTTCTGTGATGAGTTAAATGTTCTATATCTTTTTTGTTTAATATAATAGCCACTGGCCTCTTGTGGCTATTGAGCACCAGAAATGTGGATAGTGGGATGGATCAACTCAATTTTAAATTGTATTTCATTTTAATTTATTCAGATTTAGATAGCTTCATGTGGCCAGTGACTATCATATTGGACAATGCAGTTCTACATCTGCTCTCTCCCTTTAGCTGAAGGCTTCAGATGTCATTTCAGTACCTATTCTGGGGTTTCTGGTCTTAAATATCACCCAAGTCTTTTAGGTTCCCCAGGGATAGGTGACCATATAATGAGTTGGTCTCCCCACCCACAGGGTTTGCTGCTTGAGGGCTCCATTGGGAAGTAACTGGACTTCACTTCTTTTTAGGTTGCTGTTACGGATAATGTTTATGTATCTTCTGCAGTGGTCCCCAACATTTTTGGCACCAGGGACAAATTGTCTTCATGGGAGACAATTTTTCCACAGACCGGGGATGAGGGGGATGGTGAGTGATGGGGAAAGGCTGTAAATACAGATGAAGCTTCACTGGTTTGCCCACCGCTCACCTCCTGCTGTGCTGCCCGGTTCCTAATAGGTCAGGAATCAGTACCAGTCCACAGCCTGGGAGTTGGGGACCACAGTTCTAGAGTACACATATTTTCATCATATTCTGATTTTTCCTTTGCCCCCACAAACATTTGCCAAAATCTTTATAACTCTTTTCTGCTTTCCTAGTGACTCCCACCCACAGAGTAAAGCAATGTCTAGCATGATGCTAAATGACCAACTAAACATATAAGTAAATAATCAATCATACTGATATTTGAGATTAGACTAAGCATCTGAATAGCTAAATTGGTTTGGATATTTGAAGCTTTCCTCCGACTTTTTGGTAAGAGGCAGAAAGAGTCAAAAAGATCGGAGTTTTTTTTTTTTTTTTTTTTATTTGCAGTACAGTTACTCAGCAGTCCCTGACAGGTGCAAAATCTTTCAAAGGGGTTACACTGGGCAGGCTGAGCACGCAGCAGTTCATTTAGTGCACATCATAAATACTTTTTTGTGTGGGAGGGTCTTGGAAATATAAATTTAAATTGCTCTGGGTACTTTCTTAGCTCTCCGCTTTCCGCCATCAGTAGAGGAAGCATATTAACATCAGCCTTTAACAATGACATTTCAGAGGTTAGGACCAAGTCACTGCAAAGTACTTTAGGTTTCCCATTTTGAGAACTCAGCCTGCTTTAAGATAACCTAGAAGGCCTTTTCTTTGGTACAAATACTGTAAGAACATAGATTGGAGCATCGAGTCATAAAAATAATATAAAAAATCCAATTGCATCAATAAACTAAATGTCCTTAAAGCAACAAATACACATGACCAGCCAGTACTACTGGCTTTTCACATCCCACCCACCTTTTATAATATGCTTTGAGTTGAGCAAAGCACAGTTTCATATAAAAAAGTGTTTCATAATTTAGTAGGCATGCAGATGAATAGGAAAAGGGCAAGTGGTTATTCCAGATTTTCCAGCAGAAAAAAGAACTTAGCAACACAGTGATTCAAATAATCAGAGGTATGTCTCTGAATCATTTTGTTCAAGATTTTCACCAACCTGATAGCGCGAATGACAGTTTTAAGTGGTGGAGTGAGGTCTTCCACTGATACATCACACTGGCATCCTTTTTCATCATATACGTCGTCCGTGCCAAGTGCAGTGTCAGCTGCAAGAGAGAATTGCCAGTTAGGTAACACCATCACCAGCAATTTGAAACATGTTGCTGAATTTGTCTCACATAGGAAGGGTGGGATTATCACAGATTATGTTTATAAACCAAGATATGTATAAGACCAGCCAATTGTTTTCCCAATATCATTCTTTCTCCTTTTTCTGCAACCTCACCAGTTTTGTGTAATTTAACATGAATGCCTTTCTGAGCTGTTTTCCTTGAGGAAGATGAAGCTCTTGACACTCTGTCTTTGCAGTAGTGGTGACAGATTTGCGTCGATCCACCTGTGCTCTTTTGCTCAGTTCCTTGGACATTAACAGCCAGCATCTAAATGACAGCTGTTTGGAGTTAGGGAAACAGTCTTTGGACACGTAACTAACTGGCCTGTATATATTAAGCTCGAATCCCATGACATTGACCCTATTAGCCCTCTGCCCTGAACAAGTGAGCTGAGCAGTCAGACTCGAGAACGCTGATGACTTATCAGCTACTAGACACAGGCGGCCAAGGAGAGACCTTGCTTAGGATTCTATAGCCAAAGTTGAGAGCAGATTTTCAGACTGAATAAGAAAATCAGTTTCTCCTAAACTGAGAAAATTTACTTTTGGGTTAATTGCAATGTTTGGAGAAGGAGGTGGGAGTATAATAAATACCAAATTATTAAGAAATTGTGAAATTAATAAGAAATAAATTCATATCATTGCATTTTTGTTTTCAGTAACAGAATACTGAAAACAAGTTAAAATTCCTGTGATGGAGGATGGGTTAAAGGAATATTAGTTGGTTTACATAATTGAATATTAGGAAGCTTTAAAAATGATGTTGAAGACTAATGACTGAGAAAAATGTCACAATATATTGTTAATGAAAAAGTCTATATATATATATCTGTAATTAAGAATGATTTCACTGTTTTTTCTTGCCTATATTTTCTAAAATTTCCAAAATGAACATGTATAACTTAGTCATAAAAAATAAATGAATAAAAATGCTCTCATGAAAGATGAGTTATGTTGTCCCCAAATGCCATTTTTATATGGCCCAAGCCTCTTAAGTGTTGACGTAGACTAGAGGGCTGATACCACTTCGTGTTGCCTTGGCTCTGTGTGGTGTCCACTTGCTAAGTCTTGAAAGGGACAGACTTTGCTATGGGCTATTCTGGTTGGGTTCAAAATCCTGAAAGACAATTGGAGGTTCATTCATTGAGGCAGTGCTTATATTTGGAATTCATTGAGGCAGTGCTTATATTTGGAATGCAGTCGATGTGCAGCTAATATTTACTGTGTGTTTACCCAGTTTGCTTTGTGCTAGGGTGGAGGTGGTGGGGGCAGAGATGAGGAGATACATGAAGATGGGTCTTCACGGCTCTACTTCAGGGTCCATTGGCCTTCTTGCCCTCAAGCCTAGTAAAGGGGAAAGATGAAAATACCACCTAACCATAATGATAATATTAATAATAATAGTGCTATTGTTTGAATTTGTCCCTCAAAATTCTTATGTTGAAACTTAATCGCCAATGTGACCCTATTATATTAAGAGTGTGGGGCCTTTAAAAGGTGATTAAGTCATGAGGGGGGAGCCCTCATGAATGGGATTAACAGCCTTATAAAAGGGCTGGAGAGAACTAGCTAGGCCCTCTTGCCCTGCTGTCCCTTCCACCACATGCAGACACAATGTTTGTCTCTTCTGGAGTATGCAGTATCAAGGCACCATACTGGAAGCGGAGACTGGACCCTCACCAGACACTGAACCTGTGGTGCCTTCATCTTGGACTTCCATCCTCTAGAACCGTGAGAAATAAATTTTGGTTCTTTATATTAATAAATTATCCAGTCTCAGGTCATTTGTTATAGCAGTGCAAACAGCCTAAGACAAATAGCAACCACTCATTGGAATTTATGCCAGGCACTTAGGTGAAACTTCTGCATATATTGTTTTTCTTACTTAGAGCAATTCTGCAGGTTGGTGGTGGTATTATGTGCAGTTTGGAGACACAGAAATTAAGGTAAATATCTTGTCTCAGGCCATGAAGGTGGTAAGTGGAGCTAGTAAATTGCAGAGCATGATATCAAAATCCAGTTCCTTGAGGCTCCCAAGCCCATGCCATTTACATTGCATTACTTGGTGTCAGAATGAGTTCAGGGTTAAATAGTGACATACAACATGTCAGAGGAGACAGGACAAAGAGCTTACTACATGTGTTGCCTGATGTGTACAGCTTGTCCTTGTGGATATATTCAGCTTCTCTCTAGAGAAGTTTGCCACCCTTTAAATGTGAGTACGTGGATTAACTCTGTGTTCGACAGTGTAGACTCAGTGACAGTCTCCAGGGTTGATGACCCATTTTGCTGGGTTGATCACCCACACAACACAGCCCTTCTAGACCACAAACATCATGCCCAAGCTTAGATAACATTTTTCCAGGAATTGTTCATGGTTTCTTCATATTTGATCCCAAACTGCTCTTAGTTGCTGTAGTGGGATGAATATTGTCACTACAAAATTTATGTCCAGCTGGAACATCAGAATATGAACTTATTGGAATAAAGCTCTTGCAGATATAATTAAGATAAGGTTGGAGACAAGCTCATACTGGATTAGGGTGGACCCTAAATGCAGTGCAAGTGTCTTTATGCAAGACTGAAAAGGTGACCACACAGGGACACAGAAAAGATGGGAGCAGAGACTGGAGTGATGCATCTACAAGCCAAGGAACACCAAGGATTGCTGGAAACCACCAGAGGCCAAGAAGGAGGCAGGGGACGGTTTCTCCCTCAGTGCCTCCAGAAGAAAGCAATCACAGTGACACTTTGATTTCAGACTTCTGGACTTCTGAGCTGGGGGACAATAAATTTCCATTGTTTCAAGTCGCCCAATTTGTGGTAATTTGTTGTGGCAGTCCTAGGACTTAATACAGTTGGGAAAACTTTTCTTCCTGGTTTCCAATTCTTCACTCCAGGATAATAATGATGATGATAATAATCGTAATAAGAGCTTTTTAAGAGAAATCTAATTATGAGTCAAGAACTTTAATTAATTGGTATAAAACCCCATGAGGTATGTATTATTATTAATATTACCCTCTGTTTTACAGAAAGTGAGGCACAGGAGGACACGCAGAGAGTAAGTGACAGAACTAGAATTTAAACCCAGGCAATTGGATTCTGGAGCTGCTTGACCCTGAATCTCACCTCTGACCCCTTCCATAAACGCCCTTCTTGCCTCTCTTGTTGACATCTGGGTTCCCTTCTCCTGCAGCACATTTTCCTTCACATGGCTGAGCAGCAGGCATAGTGTGGACCCCACAGCATTGAGAGAAGATCCGAGTTTTGAGCACTGTGGTCACCAGGCTACGTGCGGAGCCAGTCCTCACTCAGAGGGGGCCCTGGAAATACACAGACCCTGGAACTTTGAGGAGGGGGTGTGGGAATTGTGGGGGGAGGTCCGGTGCAGTGGGAGACTCACGTACAGGCTGGGTGGCTGACAGAGCTGAGACCACCAGCCACCATATGGAGCCCTGTGAGAAGCCCAGATGTTAGTCCCCAAAGGAAATACCAATTAGCACACTTTATCAGGATTCCTAGCAAAGAATTCACAAGAGTGTTTTATACTGTCCTCCAAAATAGAGGCATGTGACAGCTTTCCCTCTTCTGAACCCTAACGAGAAGTATGTCTAACATGGTCCCACCTTGTACCTCAGGAAACTGGGGAACACTGGAGAGGTTACAAGACAGATGCAGCAAAGCCTATGTTAATAACTTCTCTGCTTGAAAATACAGGACAGCCAACCATAACATGATGATGCAGGTCCAAACCATTAAACAGCATACAATATGGGGTCCTTTAATTGTGAGGTTAATGGAAAACTATTTCTTTCACCAGGTGTGTATTGTCACAATAAGCACAAAAATAAAGATACTGAAACTATAATGTTCACAACTGACTGTATATGGAAATGATCACAAGACAGTTACCTCCCAGCCTTATGCTGCCCTCCTCATCCCCACGTCCTGTACCCCAATAAAAGGCTCAGTTTATCCATTCTGTTTAGGAACAGGGCTGGACAGAGGATGAGAGTCAGTCACCAATGCCATCATATCCAAATGCATCTGAGTATGCGGTTTTATTATAGCACTTTATAACTTGATTGCTCAAGGCATACATTAAACACTCAGTCCTGTTTTTTTTTTTTTTTTTTTTTTTTTGTGGTAGGTTTGTTTGGTTAGTGCAAACGAGTAGGAAATATATCTTTACCGGCATATGTTAGCAGGGACTGACTTAGGGAATTTTTTTCCTCCTACTTCAAAGCCACAAAAATGGGGAAGATGCCATCTCTTGCTTCATAAGTACAGTGAGCCCTCACTTAATGTCATCTATAGGTTCATGGAAACTGACTTTAAGTGAAATGACGTAAAACAAAACCAATATTAACAAAGGCTAATTGATATAAACAAGCATTAAGTTCCTATAGCATATTTCTGGTCACAAAAAAATCACCAAACTTTTAAATAAAGACCTAAAAGACTTAAAATTAAATAATGAAGTAAATGTGAGCTATACATACATTTAAGAAAATATGATAAAAACAAGTAAGATAATTATTTCCCGATTTGTTGTGAATCAGTGACAGTGGTCATAGTGGTGGTGGGTTAAATCAAGGAATAAATATTTGCAAAGCAAAAATTGTAGGTAGCACTTCCTACCACCACATAGTTTAGAAACAAATAAGAGTAAATAATGGGAGGCTTGCTGAGCACTTTCAGATCACATGGTTTATTGCCTTGCATCTGCATGATACTTGACAATTTTTATTTTATAGTAATTTGTATTCATTCATTCATTCATTCATTTTCCAACCCACTTATTCCAGTTCAGGGTTGAGGGTGGCTGGAGCCCCACCTGGCAGCTCAGGGTGCAAAGTGGGAACCCACCCTAAACTGGACACCATACCAACTGTCCCATCACAGGGTACACTGGCACACATCCATACTCACTCACACTGGCACCATTTAGATACTCCGATGAACCTCACCCACACAGCTTTTGCGTGTGGGAGGAAACCAGAGTACCCAGAGAAAACCCAGGCAGGCATGGGGAGAACATGCAAACTCCCCACAGATGGAGGCCCCCCCACCAAAACGGATTTTTTTCTCATCAATATTATAAAGAAATTACATTGAATAAAACAATATTATTCGAGGACCTGCTGTATCTTCTCCTCCCTGTGGGTGATCCTCCTGGGTATAACCCAGTGCATGGTCCATGCTTGGCACTGGGGAGAAAAAGAAGTATAAAATACAACCTTTTGTCTCCTCCAGCCCTTTTTTTTCCTATTAATTAATAATGTTCAGGATTTGCTTTCAAATACTTTGTTCCCCCACATTTAGGAAAATCTAAACTGAATTTTGAAAAACCACTAATTGCTACTTTTCATAGTGTTTGGAAAGGACCATTGGACCTTAGATGATGAAGAGAGAGGATGGTAAAGAACATACCGGAAACTTCTTCTATGTCCAAAGACCATTTTTCTGTTTCAACTAAGAAATTTTTCCATCAAGATGCGGTACTTATGAAAGAAGGACTGGTAATTTCTAGTTCTTTCTCTTGGTCAGGTCTTCTTATAGATGAGATTCCTTTTTGTATTTTTAAAAATAATTTCTTTTCTTGATACATAATAGATGTACCCATTTTGGGGGTACATGTGATAATTTAATACATTCATAGCATTTGTAAAGATCAAATTAGTATAACTGGGATATCCATCACCTTAAATATTTATCTTTTCTTTATGCTAGAAACATTAAAATTATTCTCTCATAGGCATTTTGAAATATACAATAGATCATAGAAAATTACAGTAACTTATTGATTTATCAAACACTAAGTCTTATTTCTTCTATCAAACATTATATTTGTACTCATTAATCAACCTCTTTTCATTCTCCCCTCCCCCCATGCCCTATGATAACCACCAATCTACTCTCTGTCTTCATGAGATCCACTTTTTTAGCTCCCACATGGGAATGAGAACATGTGATATTTGTTTTCTGGGCCTGGCTTATTTCACTTAATATGGTGACTTCTAGTTTCATCCATGTTGCTGCAAATGACAGGATTAAATTCTTTTTTACGGCTGAATACTATTCCATTGTGTGTATATACCACATTTTGTTTATCCATTCATCCACTGATGGATTCCATATTTTGGCTAATGTGAACAGTGCTGCAGTAAACATAGGAGTGTAGACATATTGGTTTTCTTTCCTTTGGATATCCTTTTTGCATTTCCTTTTTTTTTTTTTTGAGACAGAGTCTCGCTCTGTTGCCTGGGCTAGAGTGCCATGGTGTCAGCCTAGCTCACAGCAACCTCAAACTCCCAGGCTCAAGCAATCCTCCCACCTCAGCCTCCCAAGTAGTTGGGACTACAGGTGTTTGCCACCATGCCAGGCTAATTTTTTTTTCTATTTTCAATTGCTCTGCTAATTTTTCTATTTTTAGTAGAGATGGGGTCTTGTTCTTGCTCAGGCTGGTCTTGAACTCCTGATCTCAAGTGATCCTCTCGCCTCAGCCTCCCAGAGTGCTAGGATTACAGGTGTGAACTACTGAGCCAGGCCTTTTTTGCATTTCTTGATGAAATGATTACAGTGGGTTTCAACCTTAGTTACACATTAAAATCATCTGGTGAGTGTTAAAAAAATCCCAATACTCAGGATGTCCTCAAGACTAATAACATTAGAAACTAAAGGCTGGAACCGAGGCATCAGAAATTGTTTTAAGCTCCCCAGAGAAATCCAGTGTGCAGCCAAGGGCAAGGACCACTGATTGCAGGTGAAAAAATGATGTTCCCTGGTCTCTTTCAGCCAGAGCTGAGGAGTGTGTTTGAATAGTTCACCATTCTGTTTTCCTCAGTTCCACTGATATATTTTGCAGAGGAGCAATTTGAGACAACGTAGGTGTGTTATAAGACAACAGGAAATAATTACATCACAAAAAACAGAAAAAAAAATTAAAAAAAAAATCCCTGGACAAACTGGTGATATAAGAACAAGGTTTTGCCCAATCCTGGCATTCTAGTCATCTGAATAATAACTGAATTTCAGTTATTATCTTCTACCTCCAGCCGTCTAAAAACCCCACTGTTTTCAGATTTTGGCACTCTTTCTCTTTTAAATGAGTCACTATTGTTTTTACACACAAGAAGCTTACATCTTAATAGCCCAAAATAAAATCATATTGTCGAAAATCTAGCAGAAAACATTTATTTTGTCTGTGGAGGAATGATAATGTCCTCCTCATGTTTAAGGCAATAGAAGAAATTATAAACCAGAGAGTGAACAGCTTTCATCATGAAGACAGAAAATTTTACCACCCACAATAACTAAATTATAACACCAAAAAAGCTCTTGATTAGGAAAAAATTGCAAAATAGAAAGAAGGCTTAATATCTGTAATGTATAAGGCACTTATTCTAATGAATCACAATCCAAAATATAAATTTATAAATAAGTCAGTCAGGAGAAACTACTAGGAAAAAATGACTGAAAACTGTTCAAGCTTACTAGAAATTAAAGAAAGTACATTGAAAGTATGGACTTCTACCTATTTAATTTGCAAAATAATAATAACATACAAAATTGAGATGAATTTGGTACACTTTAACATTGCTAGTGATGATGTAAATTGGAATAAATTTTTATGACAATAAAAAACTTTAAAAAATTCATAATCAGAAATCTTATAATTTTGTAGCAGAGAAGTTTTCTTTGGAAAATAATTCCAAAAAGAAAGATAGCTTAATGCAGTAATATTTATTGTATTGTTGCCTACCATAGAAAAATATTTATACAAATTTCAATGTCTTAGAGTGGGAAACTGTAAATTATAGTATACTATGTAACTTGACCATGAAAGTATACTACATAGCTATGAAAAAGATAATTATGAATAGTGTGTAATAAGATGAAAATATTTTAAAATGTGTAATCAAATTAAAATATGAAACTAAATACTTATGTTGATTATTACAATGTATAATGATACATGAAAAGAAAACCAGCTAGAAGAGAATATGTAAAAATGAAATTAGCTGTGCTAGCACATGAGATTATAAATTATTTGTATTTCTTTTAAAATTCCTTAAGGAATTTAAGGTTTTTCCATCATAAAAAATATGTGCTTTTTGATATAGAGTATTTGAAAAATAGAAAAACAATTAGAATAAAGAAGAAAATCTTCCAAAGTTCCAAAAGTTAAAGGCAACCACTATTAGCATACATTTCTTACAGCAAAAGTGTGAGGGCTAGAAGTCCACGGCACATTTTTATTTTAGGAAATTTAAATGAAGCATGCAGTGATTCTATTTCGTTATGCTATGGGGAACACACATTAAAATGGCCACGATTAATGGTGGTGATAACTAATTTATTACATCCTGTCATGAAGTATAATTTATTTCCCAAGGGCTCCTTCCTTCTGATGCTAGTTGTATTTCAATTAGTCACGCCCCCCGCATCACCTTCACCCTCAGCTCCCATTTCTCAACACCTTAAATATCATCCTAAATTTAGAGGTTCCATTTTAGACACGTGCTAATCCAAAAACAATTCCTTTGATTTAACTAGAGTTTAAAGTAAGTATTTGGACCCTGCTGCAGTAGCACGATTTCATTTAGCTAAGTCTCTGGCTAGGACCTTTTTTCCTGCTCCATGCTAGATGCTGCTAAGTTACCCAGAGACAAACTAGGTCCTCAAGGCACTAGTAAGAAACCAAGAACAATACTCTGGGTAATATATTTGTCAAAGTAAATTTCTCATCAGATGTAAAGTTAAACATCTCTGATTGCCACATGAGGGAACT
This sequence comes from Lemur catta, assembly GCF_020740605.2. NCBI lineage: Eukaryota > Metazoa > Chordata > Mammalia > Primates > Lemuridae > Lemur > Lemur catta. Next base: position 73,922,981 of record NC_059129.1, on the reverse strand, counting down.
TTGTTCTGATAGTTCAGAAGCCCCTGCTCAGCCTTATCTTACTAGGGCCTTTCCATCCCATGTCCCAGCCATACCAAACTGTCAACGGTTTCTTTAGGTGCTGTTTAAACATCACCATTCTTCCAAGGGGACTGGCTACACACCCTCATCCACCCGCCTTTCCTTTCCTGTTTGTTTGGCTGGCAATCTCTGGGTGCCGAATTTGTGGTGGACAGATTATAATATGTGTAGGGCACCAAAAATAGCAAGAGGCACCCCCAAATGGGGAGAACCTCAGAATAATTAGAACATGCCATTTAAATTTTAGCATACATGTAACTTTTGTGCCATTTTGAGAGCTATAATTTTATTCTGCAGTCTAACAATTACTTTCATTTTAAGTTATCCTAAGCACAGAGGATGATGTGTGGAGGGCAGCAATAGTTTAGAGCCGCAGGCCCACTTTAAATTCTTGGGTCTATAAGTTTATAATTAGTAAATAATAGAAGAATTTTAGCATCGGTACAAAAAGCAAGAGGGATCTCTCTCTCTCTCTAGTTGTCTATCTTATCCACATTTATATAACAAAAAAGCAATCCAGATTTATTTTTCTCTTCAAGAACGAGGTAACACTAATGGAAATGAAAATATATTACAGCAAGATATAATGTTACCTCTTATGTCAGTTTTGGATCTATCACTCCTTTGTCCTTTTCTGAATGTGACCTCTATCCTAGTACGTTATATTGTTGGTAATGTAGGAACAAATTGTGAAATTTCAGTCATGTGACCATTTTTTACTCAGTTCTGAATTTTAGAAGATTTGGAGTAAACAGCTGACAAATGAATTTTTATTAAGAGTTAGGAAATCAGTGATTTACAGATTCAACATAATCTCCATCAAAATACTATCATATTTCACAGATCTAGAAAAAATAATTCTATGCTTCATTTGGAACCAAAAAAGAACCCAAATAGCCAAAACAATCTTAAGCAAAGAGAATAAATCTGGAGGCATCACATTACCAGACTTCAAATTATACTATAAGACTATAGTAACCCAAATAGTATGGTATTGGTATAAAAATAGAGACATAGACCAATGGAACAGAATAGAGAACCCAGAAATAAAACCATCTACCTACAACCAACTGATCTTTGACAAAGCAGACAACAACGTACACTGAGGAAAGGAAGCCCTATTCAATAAATGGTGCTGGGAAAACAGGATAGCCTCATGCAGAAGAATGAAACAAGACCTCTACCTCTTACCACTCACAACAATTAACTCAAGATGGATAAAAGATTTAAATGTAAGGCATAAAAACATAAAAATTCTATCAGAAAATGGAGGAAAAACTCTTCTAGACATCAGCCTAGGCAAAGGATTTATGACTAAGACCCCAAAAGCAAATACAGCAACAACAAAAATAAATAAATGGGACCTGACTAAATTAAAAAGCTTCTGCACAGCAAAGGAAATAATCAACAGAGTAAATAGACAACATACAGAATGGGAGAAAATGTTCACAAACTGTATGCCTGATAAAGGGCTAATATCAAGAATATACAAAGAACTCAAACAAATTAGCAAGAAAAAAACCCCAAACCACCCCATTAAAAAGTGGATAAAAGACATGAACAGAAGTTTTTCAAAAGAAGATAGACAAAAGGCCAACAACCATATGAAGAAATGCTCACTATCACTAATTATCAGGGAAATGCAAATTAAAACCACAATGAGATATAACCTTACCCATGTCACAATGGCCATTATTAAAAAGTCAGAAAAACAATAGATATTGACATGGATGCAGAGAGAAAGGAACACTTTATACACCGTTGGTGGGAGTGCAAATTAGTACAACCTCTGTGGAAAACAGTATGGAGATTCCTCAAACAATAAAGGTACACTTACCATTTGACCCAGCAATCCCACTACTGGCTATCTACCCAAAGGAAAAGAAGTCATTTTATCAAAAAGACACCTGCACTCAAATGTTTATTACAGCACAATTCACAATTGCAAAGATGTGGAATCAACTTAACTGCCCATCAATTCATGAGTGGATTAACAAAATGTGGTTACACACACACACACACACACCCCACCCACCCACCATGGAGTATTACTACTCAGCCATGAAAAGGAATGAAATAATGTCTTTTGCAGCAACTTGGATAGAACTGGAGATCATTATCCTAAGTATCTCTCTCAGGAATGGAAAAACAAACACCACATGTACTCTCTAACAATTGGGAGCTAATCGATGGGCACACATGGGCACAAAGACATCTAAAGGTCACGGGAAATCAAGAAGGGGGAGAGGAGAGAAAGGGAGGGGTAAAAACCTGCCTACTGGGTACAATGAACACTATTTCAGTGATGAGGACACTAAAAGCCCTGACTTAAGCATTATAAAACGTATCCAGGTAACAAAAACATTTGTACCTTCTTAATATTTTGAAATAAAAAATAGGAAATTTTTGATGCATCTGTGAACACATTCCCATTTCTTTTTTTCTAGGCTATAGAATTAAAATGATGCAATATTCTAAAAAATTCTGAAAAATAGAAAAAATTGTTTTTATTGGGAAAAAAGCCCAAGTATCCGTATCTGTAGCATCTATTGGTTTCACAAATATCTTTCTGAGGTTTTAAAGCAATATTTTAGTTAAAGAGCTAATTCTATTATTTTGAACAGGCAATTGCATTTTCCTGTGTATTTTTACCAAAGTACATGTCATTTATATTGCAAATGTTGTTAGCACAACTGAAGATTACAGATTGACAGAGATTCGATACAGATTGCATAATTTAGCTGGGCTTGCTGTTTATTTATTTTTTAAAACTGATGCTTATTTTCCATCAACTTTATTTCCATTTTGTTTAAGAGCCTGTGGAAGAACAGCTTGAGCCCACTCAGTGGTTGTTCCCAATCCGTGGCCTGGGCAGGGGAGCTGCAGAGCAGGCTTCTGTGGCAGGCTGAGTGTTCCAGCCTTCAGTAGGAACTTGCTAAATAGGCTCGGGGGCACCTGCACACCTTCAGGCCAGCCTGTGACCTCAGGTGGCGTAGCAGTGAACTCAGGAGCTGGAGCAGTCCATTCACCCTGAAATTCCTCCTTGGTCACAGCTTTTTCAGCAGCAGCCTGCTCTTCTTTTTCAGTATCTCCAGGATCTCTGTAGCAGCGCAGAGGATGAACTCTCATGGGTGTTCAGAGGAGACGGTGCCACGCACGAGCAGAACTTCCCAAGCCAAGATCCACCACATCAGACCCACTGAATGGGCTCCCTTGTTGTGACATGGGATGGCGATGTTCACATAACAGAGGAGAATCTGTGTTAACAGTGTGCAGGTTAACATAACAGGCCTCTGTGAGAGGCTGGTGCTCAGCCCTGGGATCAGTAACCAGGTGTGGCTCCGGGCAGGCTGCCTGGATCTGGTTAGTGAAGGTTCCCAGAGGGAGCAGTAGAAGTGGCTCCAATGGCAGCAGCCAACTTCAGCACAGCCTTCTGGCCAGTATTTCTGAAGGATATGACTTTGACATCAACAGGTTTTTAATGCAATGATGGCACGAGCTGCCAGCAGAGGCTGCTCTCAGTCCCCTTCAGATTTGATGTATCAATAGATGTCATCACTTCTCCTTTGGTAGATGCACTGTTCCATTTGAAGGTCAAGGTTGGTGCCACCTAAGTGGGTTCCTACTGCAAGGAATTTGAGACATCCTCCTTCATTTGCAGGACATCAAGGGCTCTGGACTTTGTGAAAATTTCTCAAGTTACAGTGGGAATCTGGAACAGTGCCGTATGGACAACTCTCTGGGTAAGGTGGAAAGGCTATTTTGTTTTTTAGTGTTATAACATTCTTGACATGCAACAGAAAATTTAGGACTCAGAATAAATAATCCTAGGACACATTCAAATACGCTATCAGAGGAAGAGAAGAGAAGGCAACAGCAACAACATTTTGAAAGTGGGAAAGCAGATGGACATGTTAGGTAACTGACTAGCTGACAGCAGAGAGAAAACCCTATGCCAACACTGGGAAAGCTAAGAAACAATAAGATTTATATTCTAGGAGACTCAAAAGGCTCAGGAATTGGCAGCATTAGGTATCTCTGGGTTCAGGGGTAAAGGGGGATAACCAGGACAAGGAAGGTTGTGTGCAATCTGCCCAGACCGCTATATGGTCCTCTCCTTTTCCTGCAGAAGACAGAAATCTTTGGATGAGAGGTCATGCTCCCAAGCAAAGATCCACGCAGTACAGTCCAAGGACAAGTATTAAACTGAAAGCTGGGGTATTAAGTTACCACATATGGACTGAATGTTGAGAACCTGCCACCACCCACTCATCATCATCACAATGGGAGCAAGATTCTTACCCTCCAGGAGGGAATCTGACCAGCAGGAGAAGAAAGAGCTAAAGATATTGACACCAGAAATTCCCCAAGAAACGGTTGACCCCCTATGGCAAAGATCAAAGCTGATCAGCCAATCCTCCAATAATATGCTCAAGAATTCCAGTTATCCTTGTAGTACCCATACTTTATTATGAGGAGACATCCAGGGTTTACCAAATACCTGAGAAAATCTTCCAACACAAAGATAGAGATCAAAAGCAACTAAAAGGAAATAGAAACTAAGGAAAAGAAAATTTCAAAACAGTGTTGTTAATATTTTCATAGATATTTATAAGGCTAGATACTGTATCCAAGCAACAAAAATAGGATGCTGAAATAAAGAAACACTTAGTGAACAACAACAATAAAGAAACTTATAAATGATAGCAGAAGTGAAAATCTCAATAAGAGGTTTGGATAATAAAGCTGACCAAAACTCCTAGAAAGTAGAGCAAAAAGACAAAGAGGTAAAATATGGGAGAGGAAAGATAAGAAAGTCATGGCCAATCTGCAAGTCCAGCTTCCAAATAACATATTTCCATAAAGAGAGAACAGAGAAAATTACAAAAAAAAAAAAAATCAATAAAATATTCTAGAATGGAAAAAAGCCATTTCCAGATATACAAGCTCTTGAAAAATTTGCTTTCCATGCACTCTTCAAGTACATGGAAAAATTATAGAACAGCAGATCAGATTAGTGGTTGTCAGGAATGTACTAGAGGATGTACTTCATCAAAATGGAAAAGTAAACCAAGAGAGAGGATGACACAGGCACAGAAAACATGAGGGACACACCAGGAGTCACCACGGTGATGGTGAAGGAAAATCCCTGTGCACCAGGTGGGGAGGGAAATCGGTCTAGATAGGACTAGTGTGAATCAAGGGACAGCACATTGATAGCTGTCATTACCATGCCTTCTGTCATCATACCGTATTTTATTAATACCTGGAAAAATCTTGGAGTTTTACTTTCTGAAAGAATGAAGCAAATCAAGAAAGATGAAAACATGAGATCCTGGAAACTGGGAATCCAACCTAGAAGAAAATAAGAGAATTCCAAAGATAATGGCTGTGCAGCAGGCTGAGAGAGCAGCCAGGTCAGATAAAAAGAGGATGAAGGTTTCCAGGATGCATGCTCCGAGAAAAGTCACAATGGAATTGATTGGTTACCTGATGCAATTGACCTTGCGAAAAATTGTACTGAGAGATTATTGGAAGATATGGAAAGAATTATGAAAACAACAACACACAAGGTATTTATTTACTACAGGAAATGCAAAAACTAAGAAACAATTGTAGTGCAATATAATACATAGGCATAACGTAGACATTAAATTTTGGCATCAAAAAACTATAGTAACTTATATTAGGAGGATGAGAGGGTCTGCAGAAAGAAAACAGTGAAAAAAGAGCTAAATCTTCATTTACCAGAATAGGAAGTAAATAGATGATGTTCAAAATTGATTAACCAGAAGTTAGCAGTATGCACATATTATTGGAAAAATATGGAGATATGTAATTATAAAAAAAAAAAACCCAGCTAAAAATATAGAAAATGGTTGCTTCTGGAAAGGAGGCTGGTGGCGGGGGGTGTAGAGTGGGAGAGTTGAGGAAGAAAACTATCATATTCCATTATAAAGGGCCTATATTATTTAATTTTTAATTTATTATTTTTAAATTGAACTTTCAATTTTGAGGTAATTGTAGATTCTCATGTGGTTGAAGACATAATACAGAGATCCTATGTGCCCTCTCCCCAGCTTCCCCCAGTGGTAACATCTTGCAAAACTGTGGTGCAACATCACAGCCAGGATATTAAGGTTGATGCAGTCATTTCCATCACCACAAGGAGTCCTCATGTCGCCCTTTTAGAGCCACGCCCCTTCGATCCTATCCCCCAGCCTTGATTCCTGGCCACCACTCATCTGATCCACTTTTCTATAATTTTGCCATTTCAAGAATGTTATATAATTGGATAATACAGTATGTGACCTTTTGGAATTGACATTTTTTTTTTTTTTGAGACAGAGTCTCGCTCTGTTGCCCAGGCTAGAGTGCCGTGGCGTCAGCCTAGCTCACAGCAACCTCAAACTCCTGGGCTTAAGCGATCCTACTGCCTCAGCCTCCCGAGAAGCTGGGACTACAGGCATGCGCCACCATGCCCGGCTAATTTTTTCTATATATGTGTTAGTTGGCCAGATCATTTCTTTCTAGTTTTAGTAGAGACGGGGTCTCACTCTTGCTCAGGTTGGGTAATTGACATTTTTTAGCTCAGTGTAATTCCCTCAAGATTCATGCAAGTTGTGTGTATCAATAGTTCGCTCGCCTGTATTGCTGAGTAGTATTCCATGGCACGTGTGCACCACAGTTTGTTCAGCCTTTGCCTGCTGAAGGACACCTGGATTGCTTCCAGTTTTTGGTTTTTATGAATAAAGCTGCTCTGACCATTCATGTATAGATTTTCTATGAACATAATTTCTCTGGGATGAATGCCCAAGACTAAAATTACTTGGTCATATAGTAACTGCATATTTAGGTTTGTAAGAAACTACCAAACTGTTTTCTAGGGAGACTGTACTATTCTCCATTCCCACCAGCAGCATATAAGTGATCCAGATTCTCTGCATCTTCCCCAGCCTTTTGTGTTGTCATTATTTTTTAAATTTTAGCCTTTCTGATAAATATGTAGTGATATCTCCTGTAATTTTAATTGGCCTTTCCCCAATGACTAATGATATTAAACATCTTTCCATGCACTTATTTTCCGTCTGTATATCTTCTTCAGTGAAATGTCCATTCGTGTTTTCTGCCTATTTTCTAATTCAACTCTTGTTTTCCTGTAGAGTTTTGAGAGTTCTTTACATATTTTAGATACTAGTCTTTTGTCAGATATGTCATTTGTACATATATTCTCTCCATTTGCCACTTGCCTTTTCATCCTCTTAGGGTCATTTGCACAGCAAAAGTTTTTAATTTGGATGGGATCCACTTTATCAATTTTTCTTTTATGGATAATGGTATTGAGTCTAAGACCTTTTTGCTCAGCTCTAGATCCCAAAGATTTTCCTTTGTGTTTTTTTTCTAAAAGTTTTATGCTATATATTTAAGTCTATGATTCATTTTGAGTGATCTTTATTATTTGACTTTTAAAACTAGGTATATGTATTTGGTAAAACAAAAACTCTTAGAAAGAAACCTGAAAGTCTCAAAAACTAATACTCGCTCTTAACTACTTGTAATACATTCTATGTATTTCCTATTCTGTCCTACCCCATGTCACCTTACACCAGACCTTCCCGTCTTACCCCATAACTTCTCATCTCCTTCTGTTTCACTGCATGAAAAAAATGCTGATCATAACCTATTCATTTGATTTCATGACATTTTACCACAGCTTGAAAAGCACAGTAGACACAGTCTTTCCTGCCTGGTGCACATCCCTCATCTTTACTTTTCAGTATGTCTTCTTTACTAACTTCATCACTAATTCTATCTCAGACATTTACAAAAAATTGCCCACTGTTCTTTGACATGAAAGATAAAAAGCTATTTTGTCCTGAGGTTTGTTATCTGCCCCCTTTCCACATGCTTCTCTACAAGGTGATGAGAAATGCACAAGGTCTGCATTTCTGCTACTTGACACAAGCCCTAAAGTACAAGAGAGCACTGGCAGCTTCAATAGCTAGTTGAAATAAATTCTGAGAAAATGAGAGGTATTCTTGTCATTTTCTCTTTTAAGTTCTGTACCTTTGTACAGTCACAGCAGAAATAGAACACCATCTCCTTATCGCTTGCAAAATATATTCTTGGTGACTTCCTGAAATATTTTTTATCTCAACTTTCATTACAAACTTTTGGTATATAGTTGATTATTCCTATGGCAGGCAAAACAAACTGTCCACAGTGCCTGCAAACACAGTAAACTAGGTTGCTGGGAGATTCAGTCAAAACAGTAATCTAATTGTGCTTACCAAATATACTAACCCATACTCTTTTGTGATCTGGCAAATTTGATTTTTATTGTGTTTGTTCTCAGGCCTGCTGATTAGCAACATTAGAAGTACTATTAATAATTCACACTAATGAGGAGGTCTATTATGTAAGATACTACTGCACTTGAACATTTTCTCTTTATAATCAAGGACCCCACTTACACTGAGTAGATAATTCATGCATACTCAGCATCTTAAATTATGTTAATTATGATATTAATTTCTCTAAGATTCTCTATTAAGGATGGTCAATTAACCTTACTGGCTAGCAGAAATACTGGCAAAATTTCATAAATAGTTTCTGGCACTTAAAAGGAATCTCTCTGTTTTGAGTGATGATATGAAACACTACAGAGTTTTCAAAAACAGTTACTATGGTCTCTACTGCTAAAATTGCTGGTCACACCACAATAATGGCTTAGTAACTATCGATAAGGTAAAAAGAAAGAAACATAAATAATTTTGTTTCTTCTTTTTAATTACATATATTATATACACTATCTTTATTCAGATGGGAACACTAGAATCTGTTTTATCTCAACTGTAAAGTAATACAGGAGTTTCATTATCTTCTTAAAATCACTCAAATACCCACTTATTGACTACCTCAGCACTCAGTGATTCAGCAATAACACTTTTAATAATAGGCACATCCTATGCCTCAGTGATACATCTTGTGTGTGGGTTTTTTTAATAATCCTAAAGCAATTTTTATTAATAAAGTTTAATTAATTGACTCTTGAATAAAGATTGAATAATGTATTTGTTCATAATCTGTTCATTATTCATTCAAAATAAATATTTTCCAAGCAACTACCAAGTGCCACACACTGTGCTGTCACATAGTAAGCCAATGCCTCTCTCCCAGAGTGACTGAAATATTTCTGTCACCAGGGTAGCCACCATTTAACATATGAACTTCTATTTAACCTTGTGACAGAGGTCCTAGCCAGCCCAATACGCTATTAAAAGAAAAGGTTTTAGAGACTGAAAAAGGAGAAAGAAAAACTGCTGTTATTCACAGATGATAGGATGGTTTACATAGAACCCTCCCCTCGCTCCCCAAAAAGAAATATTTCTGTCATCTTCATTGAAGGGAATGATCTCTGATAAATAGTATCATCATGGGGCATAATAAAGATAAATTCATTCTTTCTGTGATTATATGAATTATTCAACAAGAGGACTCTTAAAACTCAGAATGAAGGAATAAAGTTTGCATGAGCATATAACTTTTAACCTTCTATTTACCACAGATAGGAATTGCCATCGAGGAATGGAAGAAGGGAAGATGCAAATTCATGAAGTGCAGTACTTCAACTTATTAAAATTAATGCAGAAATTAGCATTAATGAATTAAATACATTCGTTATATTGAGCACTTATTTTGTGCTGGACATTGTATAAGAATTTTACACACATTATGTCTCATTACTCACACAACTTTATTAGGTAGGTATCATTCCTGCTACTTTAGAGAGCGAGAGATAAAGAGAGAAAAACAAACTAAAGTGCAGTGAGATTAAGTCACTTGTCTCATCTCAACCTAGTGGAGGAACCAGGATTTGATACAAGTTCTGTTTTACTTCAAAATCATGCACTGTGTCTGATTAATTCAATTTTCATGAAATATTCCTTGAGAACTTACCATACTCATGGCACCATGAGTTTTCTCAATAAAAACAAAAACATAAAACTCACAGCTTTGTGAAAACATTTTTTAGTCATAATTACAAAAATCGATTTTTATAGATTTTTGTATTTCCACTACAAAAGGCATTTGTAACAAAAGCAAGGTAAATTCATAGTGTAAAAGGACTGCCTTTATCAGAACCAAATGTTGAGTATAATCCTGGCAAAGCCAAGTGGCCAACCACATTCAGATCATTGAGATAGTTGTTGCTACACATCCGAAGCGTCATCTTGAGACAGCCTCCTTACTCAGTAGTAACATAAGTAGGTCAAATTAGAACAGAGTGATGAATTGCTCTTCCCATTCTAGACTAAGACAGACAGTACTTCATCATATGGAGACATTCTGAATCAATGAGACTTAGAGGGACTTATTTAATCCTATTTCCACAGAGATGAGATCTGTTTTTTTTGAACCATATTCAGAAACATCTGATCTCAATCAAAGCAGTCATGCTTCATAATGGTCCTACAGACTGCAGAATCACTAATCTGCATTACGATTAAATCAAATCTGTTGGGGAATTCTAAGTAGATCCAGCAAACTTTTTCTCAACTTTCAACTTTTATTCGGCTAGCAGTGATACTGCCAGAAGATGTCAACATGTCAACCCCAAGATCATTTGAAGTAGCTCAACCTGAGATGGCAACATAAGTGTTGCTTTCAAAAAATAATGGAAATTACTGGTGCATTACCTTCTTTGACACACAAAGGGATAGAGAGAGAATATTTGTAGTGTATACAATGATAAAGGGGCATGGATTGAACAGATTTGCCATATTTACTAAAAAGAAGACAATAAATCATTACACTAACACTAAATGTGTAGCTGATTTATACTAAGTTTCATTCATTCATTCATTAGCAATGTGAATTATATAAAAGAAAACATAAGTAGCAAGCATGGTAGAATATAAAAAACTTTGAAATTAGATCTAAGTGCAATTTCAAACTCCAGCTTCAGCATTTAGACAGAAGTATGTGGGCAAGTTATTTACATTTTCTGAGTCTCAATTTCCTTATCTGCAAAATGGCTATGTGGGTATTAAATGAACCAATACATAGAAAATGCCTAGTCAACACACAGCCTATATTAGGTGCTAATGATGCTATTTTCCTTTCTTTTCCTTCTTAGTCTCAGGAAGTGTGCAAAACCATAGGGAGAAATTAAAAAATGAATCAGACACTAATACCGTCTTCACAGAACCAATAGGATGTTGAAAATACTAACAAATGACTGGGACTGGGATGGTAGGATGCAATACTGGCCCCAATACTTGCAGCTCCTCACTGTAAGAGGTGGAATCTCTTCCCCTACCTCTTGCATTTGGGCTGTCCTTGTCATTTGCTTTGACTAACAGGATGCAGTGGACATTATACTGTGGCAGTTTGAGCCTGAACTTCAAGAGGCTGTGCAGGTACTGCCTGTACTACTCTTAGGAATCCACCGCAACCGTGTGAACCAGTCCAGCCTGCTGGAGGGTGAGAGACCACATGGAGCAGAGAAGAGTCATCCCAACCAACTCCTTAGGCCAGCCAGCCCCAGCCAACGCAGCAGCTGATCACAGAGTATGGGTGAGTCCAGCCAAGACCAGAAGAACTGCACAACAGACTTTCGGGCTAAATAAATGGTTGCTGTTTTAAGCCACCAACTCTGAGGGGAAGGGGTTCAGTTGTGTAGCAACAGATAACTGATACACATGTAAGGAATATGGGATCATGACATTTTTCAACCAAAACACAAAATATGGGAACAACAGTTTCAAAACAATTTTGGGAATGATCAGTCACCAATTCCAACAGAATGATGTGACGCTCCCGTTGCTACCGCATTAGATTAATGAACGATGTAAATCTCTCAGAGGCAGGAATTAAGGGTTTCATATACACATGATTCTTGGTAACTGGGGGTACAGAGATTAATTTTCCCCCAGCAATATTATTTTTGGAGTCCAGGAACTGTTGTTATTCATTGTACATGGTGACAGAAGAAAAAGATGACGAGGGAAGAACAGCTGGGAAAAATTAGACATTGAAAATAAAATACCTGTAAAAGGAATTTGGGACAATGTAAGGGAGTTTCATACTGCAGGTAGCAAAAGCAAAGCGTGGGTAACTTGTCTGTTTCCCATGTCAGGAGTCTATTGCAGAAAAAGGATCCTGGTCTTTACCTAACCTTTTTTTTTTTTTTTTGCTTCTTTACCAAGTAGAGCACACCATGAAAGCGATTAAATATAATTTTAAAATTGTGTCATATTGGTTTCTCTTTGTGAAGCAGACAACTAAGTGTGCCTCTGAAGGAAATAATTTGAGATGTGCGAATGAAAAATCACCAAGCAGCTGAAAAGTGCTTCTCTTAAATATGGGCTAAATTCTGTGATTTGTGCAATGGTTAACTTTGTGCTTATTTTGTGCAGATTTCAGAGGTCACCCACAGGTTATTTCTGACAAGAGTGAAGTCTGAAGAGTGAGGACGATGCTTTTTGTTCCCCCAGTGCCAATCGATACTGTAATGGGAGTGAGGCTGGGGTGGTAAGACTTAGATGAATGGCAAGTTCCTTGAGGTGGCAGTTGTCACATCTACTCACCACCTGCGAAATGCCCTGGAAAATACTAGTTTCGAGCAGCAGCCCTCAAATACTTTCTGATTTAAATTGTAATCCTCCGGTTGAAGGCTCATCCAAATTGTATGCAGAATCTACTGTGGAACACACACTGTGGAGCACACACACGAACCTTGTAATGATAGGTGGGACACACTTCTCAGAACAGTAGGGCTGTGGCCGACCATGAGAGGAAAGAAGCAATGGGCAGCACTTTTCTCTGTGCCAGAGACATGAAACCAGAGTAAGGGCAGAAAATTGGCCCCCGGCATTCCTCAGCCAATCCTTCTTTTTCCTCTTCCATTTCTCAGTTTGGACTTGCCAGTGAGGATAAGAATTAATGGCTAAGCAAGTTACTTTCCACTGGGTCAGAAAAGCAGGTCATTAGAAACTCAGGTTGGGAAGAAAATTTCTTAGAGGTTGTCTGGTTTGATCTCCTTGTCTGGTCCAGGAATCCAAGTGTGGTCTGAATGCTTCCAGTCATGGAATCCATTCTATTGCTGTGGGGTCTTTCATTGCCAAGCTATCATTATGTTCAACAAAAAATTTGTATTGCACACCTCTGGGTTCCAGTTCTGCCCTTGGAAGTGACCAACAATATAGCTTCAACCTCTGAAGCAGCTGAAGAGGGGCCAAACATTGTAGAAGAAAGAGTGCTGGATTAGAAGTTAGAACACTTTGGTTTTGCCACTGACTAGCTGGTTTCTTGCTCCCTCATTTTATTTTATTTTTTGCTGCACTAATCCTATGCTCAATATTTTGTTGATACGACTTTCAAAAGGCTGCACTAAGAATAGAATATAATTGTCTAGCTGTAATGTGATCATGGTTGAGGGCTAGGATGTGATTTTTTGTGTGTGTGTGATATAAAGGACACTGGACATGAAACGGTTAGACCAGAAGTCATAAACCGAAATGCCTTTAGAGGCAGCAAGTAATGGAAACATTTGAGAGGGATAGGGAGTTGGTGGTTGGGGTTCTTGGGAAGACAATGGGGAGTAGTAGACATCTGTGACTTGAGAGATGTAATGGATTTAAAGGCATCTGTGGCAGCCAGCCTTTAACATGGTCCCCAGTGATCCTCACCTCCTGATATTTGCCCCAGGGCACAGTCCCCTCCTACATTTTACCAGGGTTGGCCTGCGTGACCACTAGCATACGGAAGAAGTGATATATCACTGTTGGGCTTAGATTATAAAACACTGCAGCTTCTGTCTCACCTTCTCTCTCTCTCTTTTTTTTTCAAGACAGAGTATTGCTCTGTTGCCCTGACTAGAAGTGCAGTGGTGTCATAGCTCACTGCAGCCTCAAACTCCTGGCTCAGGTGATCCTCCTGCTTCAGTCTCCTGAGTAGCTGGAACTACAGGCATGTGTCACCACACCTGGCCAATTTTTCTATTTTTTTGTAGAGATGGGGTCTCGCTCTTGCTCAGGCTGGTCTCAAACTCCTGACCTCAAGCGATTCTCCCACTTTGGCCTCTCTCTCCTTCTCTTGAGAGGGTACTTTCTCTGTTCTCTTTGGTGGAAGCCAGCTGCATGTCATGTGGATATTCAGGAAACCTGTGGAGTGGCCAATGTGGCAAGGAAATGAGGCCTGGCAGCAAATGCTCGAGTGAGCTTGGAAGCGGGTCCTCTCCCAGTTCAGCCTTGAGATGACTGCATCTCTAGCTGAGAGCTTGACTGCAACCTCATGAGAGACTTTGAGCCATAACCACCTAGCAGACTGCTCCAGGATTCCCGAACACAGACACTGTATGTTGTTTTAAACCACTAAATTGGGCGTAATTTGTTATGTAACAATAGATAGCACAGCATTCTGATTCATTTTAAGGTATCACTGCACACATGCACACACACTTTGCTGGTGAAACAAAATACAGAGTTCTAGTTTACAACCCCGGGTTTCTCAATAAAGCCTGGATCTATGGAAACAAAAAGTACAGTTTAAGGTGGAACTCAGAGGTTATCTCGTAGCTCAGTTTCTAGTGGAAGGGAGGAGGTGGAATCCATTCATAGCTCATGCATGGAGCTATTTTTTTTTTCTCACCAATAGGAACAGAATATAATTTTCCCTATCACTGTAGGGTGACAACAAACATTGGGACAGAACCTAGAGAAATCTGACAAATCCGATCAATAATACAAAGAGCACTTAGATTAGCATAAAAAGCTCGCAGGAACTCCAGTCCAACCAAAATAGAAAAGCATTTCTCTTGTAATTAAAAACTAGGACCAGGTGTTTCATAAAAAGTAATGGAAAAACAATCTGTGGTGTGAATGGTTGTGTTCCCCCAACATTTATATGTTGAAACTGTAACCCTCAAGGTAATGGTAGTAAGAGGTGATAACTTTGGGAGGTGATTAGGCCATAAAGGGGTAGTCCTCATGGCTGGGATCAGTGCCCTTATAAAAGAGACCCAGGAGATAACTTGCCCCTTCCACCATGTGGCCCTGGGCCCTCACCGAATCTGCCAGCACCATGATCTTGGACTTCCAGCCTGAAGAACCGTAAGAAATAAATGTTTGCTGTTTAAAGCTACCCAGGCTATGGTATGTTTATTACAGCAACCTAAACAGACTACAGCACAACTCTTCTCGGAAATACAAGAAATACTTAGTCACTTGGAGTCTGTCACTAGAGATTGAGAGGTCTCTCTCCCAGCGCAATAGTAATAAGAACCTTGGAACAGAGAAGTAGATCTTAGAGGGACAAGAACAGTATAGGATACACAGGAGAGGACTAGGATATGTCTTTGATTGAAGAAATGACTGACTGACTGACTGAAGAACATTGGTAACTAAAGAAAAAAAGATACCTATGGATCAGAATTGAATCCATTTCTTCAGGTAATGGTTTTTACCAAGCTGGTGAGGAACTGAAAGTGACTTTTAGAATTCTACTGAATACCCTTTGTAGGCTTTTATATGGGAATTATTTTAACAATTATGTTGAATATAGAGTGAAATATGGAGAGTAAATGTCTAGGGTTTATATCCAGTCATTCTCAATAAAGGTTTTTGCTCTTGTTAAAGAAAACTCTCAGGTTTTGGTACAAATAGAGCAGACAGGAATGGGTGTAGTCCTCAGTCAGAATCCCAGGCCAGGAATCTGTACAAACAGGTTACGTGGAAGCCCTAATAGAATACTGCTTTAACAAGAATTATTTCTCTCAACACAATGCAGAGTCATTATCAGACAATTTCAGAAAGTGCTAGGAAGCATCATGTGGAAAATTATAATCAAAGTCTGGCTGAAGTTGGGCCATCATTATGGAAAGTCAGGAAAAATCTTTTTCTTTTTTGAGACAGTCTCACTCTGTTGCCCAGGCTAGGTGGCGTCAGCCTAGCTCACGGCAACCTCAAACTCCTGTGCTCAAGTGATCCTCCTGCCTCAGGTTCCCAGGTAGCTGGGACTACAGGTGCTTGCCACCACGTCCAGCTAATTTTTTCTGTTTTTCTTTTCTTGTCTTTTTTTTTTTTTTTTTTTAAGTAGAGACAGGTTCTTGCTCTTGCTCAGGCTGGTCTTGAGCTCCTGAGCTCAAGCAATCCTCCCACTTTGGCCTCCCAAGAGTGCCAGTATTACAAACACCAAAAATGTCAACTGGAGAGACTGAGAAAAACATGAAGGAAAAAAATGCCATTGAAAAATAAGCTTAAAGGAGGATTAATATAAGATCGAAGCCCATGTACATAAATTAGTCAGGTATAAAATGCTGATAGTTTGTGATTTATACTACTTGGAAAAAATATGCCATTATGGGTACAGGAGACTGTTCAGGATAGTTGTCAAAACCATTGCATTAAAATGCTTCCTTTTCCTCAGTATTCTCAGCGATCTTAAATCAATAGTCTCAAATAAGGGTTGTGGTAGCCTGGGGGGCCTGGGGCCCAGACCCAGGGTAAAGAAGAGAGGAAGGGGTTAACTACCTTTAAGAGGACTTGAGGGCTCTAGCACCCCACTGTTGTGTATTTCTACTCTTTTGCTATTTTTAGGTGAGACTGGGTTAGTTATTAACTTCAAAAGGAAGGAGTCGGCAAGCGGCAAGCGGAACAGCTAGAGGAGCGGGTGTCATGAAGCTGCTGTGGGGGTGGAGAGGAAGGGAACTGTACCAGTTCCCCTCGATGGCAGCGGTGACAGGAAACCTTCAGGCTGACTGTGTGTGAGGGACTAGAGGACTGAAATACTAATTCCTTTATTGTTGCTAGTTGTTCCTTTATCCACTTTATCTTTCTTTCTTTCTTTTGCCTCCACCTCAGCTGGGGCGTTACCTTCCTCTCAGAGGTCTCCCCCAGGGACCTGGGAGGACCCTCAGGGAGAAACCTGGGCCTCTCTGGGCCCCTGGAGCTGAGCTGAGGGGCGTCTCCATGTTCCCTGCTGTTGGACACTGCCCAGGTGGGGCCCTTGCACTTTGTCTTTCTTTCCAAATTCAAGGAGTTAGGCCAGTTTGTGGTCATTGTCTCATGGAAATGATGTGACAAGAGAAAAGAGAGAGAGAGAGAGAGAGAGAGAGAGAGAGAGAGAGAGAGAAACCACCAGAATTCTAAATCTGGCTTTTATGCTTAAAAAGCCCAGACAGTCAGATGAACTGAAATGACATACAGACGGAATATTTGGGAGAAAGCATCATGTTTAAGGACATGCTTCCTCCTTACGCTCACCCCAAAGTGGAAGGAATTTCTCTTCTATATCAGACACTATGAGAAGCTGCTTTCCCAGTATCCAATCCCTAAACCTAAATCCTCAACACACTTGATCATGCGCTCTAGGGGAGACTGGCCCCAGGTGACTGCCAACGACGGTGTGGTCCCACTCATGCTAGCAATTGTTTCAGGCATAAGAATTCTGCAAAATATGATGCGAACGGATGGTTTTCCTCGCGTACGAAGAGATACAAACATAAGATGGCCTCCTTTCTGCCTCTGAAAGTGTTGCGTCTGGGTCAGGTGCTTGCACCCGCTGTAGCCATTTTGCTCCCAGCCTGAGAAGGAGGTGGGCACACAGAAGGCAGAGGCAAAAGGAGAGTCAGGAGAATCACAGAGCAATGAAACCAGAGCCCTGATGCTCCTTGTGGGGAGCTGTCTTATCTCCAAACTTCTTTTTCTGTGGTGTTATAAGTTGCATTATAGTTTCAAGTATTTGAATCTGCATCTGTCCTGCTGACAAATCATCCTGACTGGGACACTGGCTGAGGGGAGAGAGGAACACGAAGAGTGAAGGGAGAAGAGATATCAGAAGTGCCTGGAACAAGGGGGTTGGCCTCAGGGACCCCCACAGAAGGTATTTACACCTTCAGCTCACCCAGGCTCCACCCAGGTAAACCCCACACATCTGCACGCAGCCTGTGCCAGTCTTTTCCATAAACCCCTGGTAAGGATGTACCTTCCACAGCAGCCAGCAGGATCCCTGAGGACTGCTCAGCAGGATACCCTCTCCTTAAGCAGAAACAACGTCAAACTTGTTAAAACATGCATGGTTACACATATATAACAGACAGGTTTTTTAGATCTATTACCATTTCTGGAGCTAACAGCTTCTAGTTACTATAGGATGTTGAGTCTAACTCAGATTACACCATAGTATTTTAAACCATGTTTTGTATAGGTTTGGAAGATCTTATTTAATATATATTTTAGCTTTAACTATTATTTAATTATGGAACATATATATATATATATATAATATTTTATTGTGAAACTATTTGTGTATAGTTTGAAATTGATTTTGTGGTAAATACAGGATTGAAAGTGTGAAATTTCAGGCCAGGTGTGGTGGCTCACACCTGTAATCCTAGCACTCTGGGAGGCTGAGAAGGGAGGATCGCTTGAGGTCAGGAGTTTGAGACCACCCCGAGCAAGAGCAAGACCCCAACTCTACTAAAAATAGAAAAAATAGCTGGATAACTAAAAATATATAGAAAAAATTAGCTGGGCATGGTGGCACATGCCTGTAGTCCCAGCTACTTGGGAGGCTGAGACAGGAGGATCACTTGAGCCCAGGAGTTTGAGGTTGCTGTGAGCTAGGCTAATGCCACTACACTCTAGCCCAGGCAACAGAGTAAGACTCTGTCAAAAAAAAAAAAAAGTGTGAAATTTTAATATCTACATTAATTTTTAGAATTAGCATTTTCTAATATCAAACTTCCATATTTTCTTATAAAGGGATCTTTACCATAAAATATTTAGCTTTTCAAATCTGTCCTCCTTATGTTAAGTAATAAATTGTAATATTAATATCAAAAACAAAAACAAAAGAATGTTGGGATTAGTTACTATTAGATTATTTAGCATTATGAGGTAGAGCTCACTCAAGCCACCTCCTTGCCCTTCTCTGTCTAGGTTATCATACTCTCTCGAGTGCAATTCTGAACAGCATTCCCAAGTGCAGTCGGGTCCAGCAAGTGTAGCCCTCCTTGACAGCAAACTAGGCACCGGAAATCTGAATACTTTTCCCTAGCTCCCCCTTAGTATCATTCTTGTGGATTTTGGCTGCCAACTATTCTTCTTACTTGCTATCTGCCACCTTCCACTTGCTTTTCTGTTGTCGACACCTGTCCATCTCCTGACACTACCTTTAGCATCTTGAAATTGGCCTCAGATGACCCTAACCATTTGCCTCCCTTCCTGGGTAAACAGACACAGACCAGCAAGACTGTTATCCCGAGTCTCTTCCCAGACACCTGATGAAAACAGAGAAGGGTCATTGAAAGGCCATTTCCCCAATTTGACTAATCTGCTAGCTCTGGCAGATGATGATGTAGTTGATAGGTTTGGCAGCTGGGGCTGGGGGAAAGATGGGACAGTGGCAAGGTCAAATGGTTTGTACGGGAAGGGGAGTTTGACCAACTGAAGGTGGAAGAGTGAAAGCAGTGAGTGGGAAAGAGGGGAGGAGAATAAATGAAAGATGCCTAAAGGGAAATTGATATGACATCTGGGAGCACATCTTAGAATATGTCTATAGGAGGACTGTGAAATTCGACTGCCTGGGTGGGCATTGTGGCTCCTTTACTTATATCTGTTATTCCTTGGGCAAGTTACTTAGCTTTAAGGCTCAGTTTCCTCATCTATAAAATGGGGATAATAACATAACTAATCCATAGGGGTATTGGGAGAATTGCATGAGATGAGAGGTAAACAATTTAGAACAATGCATGCCACAGAGATGTTCAATTAATATTAGTTTTATCATTATTATTGTTACTCTTATATATTTGTGATAAAAATATCATTTCTATGCTAGCTAATTTCTAAAATTATATGAAGAGGTTTGAATACTATTGACTGAATAATGGAACATTTCAATCTCTTATTACAGGATTTATAAGCCAAAAATACTATTCAGATTGGTCAAAATAAATTTGCTATGGCAACACCACATTAGTCCCATATAGTTTATTTTCTTTCCTTTGTCATTTGTACATTTCTGGCTTCAACATGTTCCTGCCACTTTCCACTTCTCAAGGACTATGAGGAAACAATTGTGCTTTTTTTTTTAAGTGTAATGTTAATCTCATTAGAAATTATAGCAAAGAGTAAAACAACATGGATATTTAATAACCTTTCGGAAGAGTCATTTAGTTATAAAAATACTATCATCTGTAGCAAAGGGTATCAGATTTGGCAGAAATTATTAAAACTTACAGTTCAACCCTACTTTTTTTGTTTCTCTTTTATACTACTTTTTGGTTATAGGCCCATTATTTTCCAAATGTAACTTCTAGTTATTAATTTAAAGGTGGATCTGAATTTCCATTACTTTTTCTTCTATTCATCTCCTCTCCCTGAGCACACAAACAGGCAATGAAATGCCTAAAACGTGTGAAGGAAACAGAGAAGAAAAGAATCCCAGAAGTAAACGAGCAACTAGACCTGGAATCATTGAAAGTTGGCTGTAAGTGTTATATATTATTTTCTATGGGTAGTAAGTGGATTTTAGAAATACTTAAAACCTGGGGAGGCATTATAAATAAAAATGTGTAATTGAAATCTGTGTTGATTTGATAGCTACTTCAGTTTTTTTTCTTTTTCTGTAAAAAAAAAGAACTTCCATTTACCCACGACCCAATGTCAAGTTAAATCAAAGGTAAAGATTCTGGACTATTGGATTAACTGAGGAGTCAGGAGCCATCATCTCCTGTAGGGAGGCAGCCAACAAAGCTACTTCAACAGAACAGCAATCAGTCCCCTTGTCACTTGGGGAACTTGGAATCCATTGAGTTGGCCATCAACCAGGGAGAAGCAATTCCTTTTTAACCAAACAAAAATGTACTTGTATGAAATGATCTAGAATACAGGTGATAGGAGACCTTTCCAATTTATGATTTGGTAGAGAATAGGAATTCTGTATCGATGACCTCTGAGACATCTTTGCAGATATTAAAAAATACAGTGATGAATAGTGCTGACTCTAGTGAGCCTTTGAAAATTCTTCCCCTCTGGCCAAGCAGTACACATAGAATTCATTTTTCCTTTTCAGAATCCAGATTCTATGAAGTTTTCATTTAAATGTGCTCAGCCAACTGTAAGGACCTTACACACAAAGGTGACTGCTTTTTGAAGCCCATGTTAGAAGAACACGGACCCACCGTAATGTGTAACACATGCATTTCTAGAACAGTGTGCACCCAGGGCCAGGGTTGATATGGGGACATCTCAGCTTGCCAGGGATGCTGTGATGTGGGTGAGCAGGAGCTCTGTTGTGGACCGAATTGTGTCCCTCCAAAATTCGTATGTTGAAGTCTTAACCCCCAGTACCTCTGAATGTGTGACTATTTAGAGACAGGGTTTTTAAATAGGTAATTAAGTTAAAATAAAGTTATTAGGGCAGGCCCTAATCCAGTATGACTGGTATCCTTATTGGAAGAGGAAATTAGGACACAGACATGCACAGAGGAAAGACCATGTGAAGACAGGGAGAAGATGGCCCTCTGCAAGCCACAAAGAGCCTTCAGAAGGAACCAACCCTGCTGGCACCTTGATCTTGGACTTCTAGCTTCCAGATTGTGAAAATAATAAGTTTCTGCTGTTTAAGGCACCTAGTATTTTGTTATGGCGGCGTAAGCAAACTAATGCAAGTTCTATTTGTAGTGGGAGCTGTGAGACATCATCAGGCAGTCCACGTCTGCACTCAGTGAAGGCTGGTCCCCACCACTAAGACCAGGTGCACCTTCTACCGCTGGGGAGATCAGCCTAAGAAGGAGGCTGGTGAGCACCGGTTATTCAAGGGCCCCCAGAGTAGGGGGAGGCAAGAGGGCAGTGTGTGAAATGAAGGGATAATTTAAAAATCTTTCTTTCTGTTTTATCATTTTGTTTTTATAAGCTAAGGGCTAATTTTTTAAATAAAAAATCCTCTTTGCTTTCTTATTATAAAAGCTTTACATGATCATTGTAGAAATAATGGAAATACAGATGAAGAAAATGAACAAGACAGTGATGTCATCACTCGGAGGTAACTGTTCATACCAGACTTTTCCCTATAAACACATGAATTTTTATACATCTGTATCTATATCTATATCTAATGCAATGATTAATTTTTTGTGATCTTTCTATGTCAATAATTTTTAACTTATACCATCATTTCTAATGTCTGATATTGTTTCATTATATCGATTATATCCTAGAAATAGAATGGGTGGGTGGGATGTGTCTAGGCTTAGGCATATGTAAAGACTTTTGATATATTTTGCCAAATTGCCCTCCAGAAAGGATGTACCCATTTATATTCAGCAAGTCTATTTTGGGTGCAACATAAAGCCCCGTCACCGGTAACTCTTGACTCAGCTGCTCAAGGGCTTTCAGCCAAAATCCTAGGGAGGAGAATGTGGAAACCAGAGGACACTGAAAATCTGTGCCACAAGTGACTAAGATGCTGCAAGTGGCTCGATGGAGGAGTGTCCAGTGTTGGTGGAGGAGGCATTTCCCACCTTAGCACGGCGACAGGTGGAAGGGAGATCAGCATGTTCCGCAACTGAGATGGGAGCTGCAAGCTCTGTCAGGAAGGGCCACATGGGGTCAGACACAAGGGGTGTATCGAAAAGCAAGGCACCCACAGGGGTGTGGAGAACGAAGAAGCATGAAGAGGGGCTTGTGTTGCTAACTTCAGAGCGGAAGGGATATCCCGAGGATCTCTCAGTAAGCTGGGAGGGACCTGTGGCTGCAGGGAGCCTGAGATCACTGAGATTGTGACCCCTGGTTGTTAATTTTATCCCTTGGGTTTTCAGGGCCTGGGAAAATACAGGTTATTCTAGGGAATGAGAACAGAAGGACTGATAGCCTTTGCAGTTTTTATGCATTAATGGAAGATGCTATTTGATTTTGGTTCTTTGCCCAGTATAAGAGATCCCAGGGGGCATACTTAAAAGGAAAGCCAAGCTAATCTTAAATAAAAATAACATGTTTTATTTTATAAACATGAAAATTATGTAGCACTCAATAAAATGTGTTAGCATGTAAATGTCTGCTATATAATATGATAAATAAAATAGGTTAATTCCTCTTGGAAGAAGAACTTGAATTTCACTTATCATTGGAAGACTTTGAAAGAACATTCAACAAGAATCTCTTTAAGGAAGATTAGCAGTGGTCTCTGATTTAGTGGTAGATGCGAAGGGGAAAGAGCACCTTCGTTGTTGACCAGAAACGATCACCCACAACGGTGTTTTAAGATATTCACAGAGCACGTGGTTGTCTGTGGGCCTTGGACTTTTACTGGTCAGACATAACATGTACATCAGAACGACAGTCACACTGATCTTAATATGGACCTTGTCTGAGAAATAAATATGCTGTAGATAGGAGTGAAGAATTCACAGAATTTTGTTTGGCTTCTTCGAAATGTAGATTTAGCTGCCAGCCTTGTTTCCAAAAGTAAACTTATGTTCCGTACATTTACCCAAGGCAATGAGTAAATTTCCAATAAAACAAACAAACAGTTCTTTGCCTGGGGTTGTTCCCTTCTGTCTTCAAGTGGTATCATGGAGAATTAATTACTTCCTAATCTCCCTCACTATAGCCCATCAAATTAAAAATGGTTACGGAAAAACAGGGCTTACCGTCTATCACTGGTTTTGGCTGAGAACTTTTGAGGCGCAGTGAAGGCCGGAAGCGGGTCCGGTCGTTGAAGCTCCAGCTCTTCTGCACTTTGGTGGGGCTGCCCTCAGCCGTGATGTCGGTGCTCGGGGACCTCCTGTCACCTACTGAGGCTTGCCGGCTCTTAATACTCTGGCCCCTCGGGCTGGCCATGCGCACTCGCTCTTTAAAACTTAGCTTCTGACTGTGGAGAACAGAGGCAGGATTATTGCATTTCAAGCAATTTCTTCCACTCCACGTGGGTAAATAATTTGAGGAAATTGTATAGGGTCACATATTTCAATAGACAAAATGTTTTCAGCAAGTAGGAGCATTGTAATGTATTTTTCCCATATTGAAAAAAATTGAGCTTTATTTAATCTCTATGCTTGAATTCATTTGAGATCCATCTCATTCTACAGGTTTACACACCCTCCTTGGATTCAGCACAGAAAGGACTGACACCAGCAGTTTGTACGCAATTACACTGGAGATAACCAAGAACTGGTTTGGAATTCACTTTCAAAACAGTTGAGTGATTTTAGCTTTAACTTTAACTTTTGAGATTTAAAAAAAGCTATTTTTTATTTGGGAGCATATCTCTTTGTAATTTCTAAACATTTCTACAGGAAAACAGGGATGACAGTTACATATATATACCTACATTCAGCATGCATTTTTATATTCCAGGCAAGGTTATGATATCAATAAATTCATGCAATCTCATAGCAGTTGGTAGCACTGCATACATAATATTAAACATACAACACTTAACATTACATTTCTTTTATGCTTAGATTCATTCTCATGAAACAAAAAAATCACGCATGATAGAACAGCCCCAACATATAATGAATGTGATGATTGATTAACAGAATGAGATGTTATGTTCACCAACGCAATTTCCTGCTATAAAACAGGTTATTGATTTGCTGTGGCAGCTACTGGTAAATTATATTTGTTCAGGCATTCAGTTCTCCGATGCCAGCTAATATTGAATTGTTGTGGGCTGATAAAGGAAGCATTAACAACAACAAAATCTGAAGTACATCTTCACACTTTCCTAATCAAGAGATGTGGTGTGATGTGCTAGGAAGGGCAGGTGGGAATCAGACATGGGTTTTGGAGTCCTCTCTAACATGGAGATAAAAGTAGCAACATAGCTAACGGATTTTTGCGGGACTCGAACTGTAAAAAGTTTTGTGTGCCCATTTTGTTTGTCTTCTTGTTTCACTGTTTCTTGCTATTTATTAGAAGGTGACACTGTCATCAATGTGAGAGGCCCCGGACTCCGCAGGGCCTGAAGAAATGATGGGGGTCTGCGGGGAGTGGGATATAAAGGCAGTGTTCTCATAGATAAGGCTTATCTGAGACGCACTGGAGGCCTTGTCTTTTCCACTTACCGCAATGTCCACTGTCCCCAACTGCAGCATGCCAACAGCAAATGTGTTTAGTGGATATGTGTTTTGTAGCTAACAAGAAACAATAACATTTATTTTTCCATGCCTAGTTGCTTAACAAATGATATTCTAAAACGGCACCACGTTTTATGTGTGTTTACATGAAAACAAATCAAATCATGATCATAGAGTTCTGGAAACAATAAACGAGTTGACCATGCAACTGACAGCCGCCCTCTGAAATGCAGACACAGCTAAGTCTGGCATGACTAGGGGGAGGCACATGCAAAGGACAGGCGGGGCAGTTTTTGTGATGAGGTCAGGTGGGTTCAAGGGTTCTTTACAACAGTCCCATTAGTCGAAAGATTTATCTGTACTTGACAAACGTGTGATTAATTGACAGATTACATGAAACAAGAGCAACAATAGCATCATAAAACTGCATCTTAATTCTCAGGTGAGGTTCTCTATGTCATCCAAAAGCCTTCAATTATTTAAACAAATCCGTCAAAGGGATAGTGCCCAAAATGTATACTTTTCTCAAGGTTTTTTTGTTTTTAATTGTAAAAAAATTCAAATCTCTTTTTAGTTTCAACACATCTGTTTCATAATTTAAATTTATGATCTGGTTCAGGAAGCATATGCTCAGTTCTGCACCTTTATTTAGATTAATGAATGGCTCAAGTTGACATAGCTATCATTACAAGTGTCTTCACTGTACTTCATCTTATCTGTTATTTTTTCTGGAACTAACAGATGCTAGTTACTATAAAAGGTTGGGTTTAGTTCATAGCAAATTATCTTCTCAAACTTTCAAGATACATCTCCTTCCTATGCCAACTAAATAAACAGGAAACTGATAAAAACATCATAAAAACCACTTAATATGAAATTATGTTTTTTCCTTTTTAAAAGTTTCAATTACTAAAAAAGTAAAAATATCTAAAATAAAAGTATTAGCATGAAATCCTTCACAGTTTATTTACAATAACAAAATATTTTAAAAATTGCTCCTGTGAAAATATTTAAAAAAATTGCCTCTATGAAACATTTAGATATTACCCATATGAATTAATGGAAAGTGGGAATAATATTCTTTGAATCTCAGTATCATTTGAAGCACTTAAAGTTGATATACTAATAAACAAAATCTAGGTACCATTTCCCTTTTTGTCCTTCTAAACTACATGGGTATTTGCTAATATCTACTATTTAAAATTTCTCAAGAATTATTTTAAAATAAACACAGCACATCACACTCTAAATTAGAAAAAATTATAATGTTTTCACTTTCTCTTTTTACTTAATTGTGTGATAGTTAAGAATAAAATCCTAATCCAGAACTTTTGAGCAGACAAAATTTTCTTTTCCAAGGAAAAGATCTGTTCTTGTGTCCTCTTCCAGAAAGCTCATTTTTATTAGTTTTTCTACTTTGTTTCCCCTTTGAAAATCAACAGAGCATCTTGATTAGAAGACTATTAAACTGATTAGGTGACTGTTATTGAAAACACACATTGATTGAAAATATAGACTCTTCTCTGGTACACTCAAGTTTTCATTATTTTCCTGCTTTTTTTGGTGACATCTGTAAACACGATTTTTTTTGAGGAAGATTTATGTAACAGTGTTTTTAGGAAGAGATTGCCAAAGATTATCCCCAGGAGACCAACAGGGAGGTCTCTCTTTAGACAAAGTAACCAAAAGGTGGCTGTGGTCCTTGATTGGAGCATCTTTCCTAGTAGGCAGTCCCACATTCCCAGCTGTGGACCATGCCCAAGGGAGCCTGCACAACCACTCTGCACGGGAGTTCTCCCCTCTCTAGGAACCAGATGTACAGAGTTAGACAAGCGGCCCAGCATGCAGCCTACTACTGGATGTTGGCTGCCAGGGAACTGTGTGGCATCACCATAACCCCACAGTAATACTCTAGGGCTTGGAATGCTGTAGTTATTGTTATACTTAATTAGGGTTTTAGCGCTTTATAGGATAAGCACTTTGCAAATTCTCGCCTCAGGCACAATATGGCAACTGAGCCATCACAATCCAGTGCGTGCAGCAGCTCAGCAGTTGTCCAACCACAAGGAGGCGCCAGAGGGATGACTGCCAATGCTAACGCGGGACGCTGCCTGTTTGAACCAATGGTGGAGAGAATCAAAGCAGGCAACAAGCAACAAGGAAAATTACAAGCGGGTTGAAAACCTCATTCAAGAAGTCCCTAGGAAGAGTAAGTCTCTGAACAGGGCTCAAGTGGGGTGGCGGTGTAACCTGGTCATGCACCTGAGGTTAGTTGGCATTCTCAAATCTCATGTCAATAGCCGGGATGCTGGGTACCTCTGCTTCCGTGAGGTGTACATTCTGAAGAGCTTCTGCTTATTACTACAGAACTTACTAGGAGTGAGGGAAATAGAGCAGCACATTACTAAGTATTTCACCACTAGGAAAGTGCTTAGGGAGCTTTTCTTTCTTTTATAAAAACAAAGCCATTTGGCTTTACTGTTTTTCATATATAAGTACACAGACTATTTAAGCAGTGAGTACCATGTAGTTTAATTGTGCTGCTTGAAATATATCCAGTGATCTTAATGGTTAGGTTGAAATAATTAGATTTGAAATAGGCATTACAAATGATGGTAATCCATGTTAGCCTCTGTTTCATATCAAAATAAGAATATAAACATTTTAGACTATAGTAACCCCTGTAATAAATATCAGCAACATAGTATAAATGACTGAAGAATAAAATATTTTAAAACTTTTAAGAATAAATATTTATAGACGTCAATGAAGTAGGTAACATTAATTGCTTTGAAATTTAAAAACGTAAGTTCTGGATTTGTGTGAAACACCTGCAATTACAGTTAATATAGGAAACAGATCATCAGATAGAATACATGTTTGACAAAATGGAAGAAAAGATTCTAGGTTGTTAGTTTGTAAAAAAAAGTACATTTGTTATTTTAAGTCTTATGATGTGTTTTTGAAAAACTAAATCATTTTCCCTCTATCAATAAATGTGAGCAGAAGGAGAGACCATTCTGAAAAGATTGTTTTTGAAACAACCTAACATTTTGCCAGTAAGGACACAAGCTGACTATGCTGGAAAAAAAAAATAAAGTCTAGTTTTACTGAGTTTAGTTTAATAACACATGCAGATCATTCATTGCACACAGAAGAATGAAAATGCAAATGATGGAAAATAAATGCAGAAGAAATATAAGAACGCAGTCTTTGCCACTAGTGTTCTAGAGTTCTCTCCCAAGAGCCACACACCACCTCAGAACCCAATAAAGCCAACCACACAGGAGCAGTTCAGACTAAGCACTCAGTGGATCTCGGCACAAGATCGTAATGCAATAAAAGAATGTCATTTGTGCCTTAACTTTTAAGACATGCATCTTTATCTTCCAGGTACCTGCTAAAGCAACTTTAGATAGTCTACTGTCTATGAAGTCTAAAAGCGTTCCAGTAATGCTTTATAAACTGCAATTAAGGCAGTTTAACTATGAAGCAGGTAGACAGCCAATCATTGCTGATTAAGAAGACAGGCTAAGCAGAGGCAGTGAGATTTATGGACAATCACCAAATCTCAGATGGTATAGTCTGTTTTTGTTAGGTAGAAAGAAGGAAAAGCCCTTTTGTACCAATATGATGGCTAACTGACCACTATTTCACGACCCGGTCAAGGAGGAAGAGAGCACAACACAGGAACCTCAAGGTGAGAATACTGCGTTAATCTGGCCAGATGGGTTCACAGGTAAATTCTAATCTCTGAAAATGGCAGTTTACACCAAAAACAGAGAAAAACCTGTCCAGGTTAAAAAAATGGTTGGAAAAATTACTTCATTGGGTGATTAATTAGAATAAAATACATAAACACATTTACCACCACACGTATGAGATTAGAACTGTTTTAGTGGGAAGATGGAGGAAAAGAAATGAGTAATTAAATGATGCTAAAAAAGTTGTATTTATGGTCTAAGTAGAGGAAGAACAGAGCAGGCTCAGTTGAGACTAACAGTAATTTGTATCTGAATCTGAACGAAAGAGCACCAAAGAAACATTATTTTCACTATTGCTCAGTTGAGCTATATTTAAAAAGCTCTTCTGGAGACCGATGGCTTGTATTTTTAAAGAACATTTTTAGACCTGTCGCAAACAATGAGATATTGTTCCTTAGCCGAAAACATAGTAGACAAATTTTGTTTAAACATACCCTAACCTCATTGTAGAAAGACAAAATCTTCTCTTTTTAACAAGGACATTCCAAAGCAGGGAACACAGTTAATTAAGGATTATATGACTGTGTTTGACACCTTAATCCATTCTGCAGAAAGAAAAGCCTCTCTGTGAACGGCCCTGTCTACAGTTGTCGGCAGAGAAGTGCTGGCTGTTGTGTCGAACTCATCTACACGTAGGTTACTCTCAGTTTTTAACACTAAGACAAACCACGAGGAAGGATTTAGGA
Organism: Lemur catta; assembly: GCF_020740605.2. Classification (NCBI taxonomy): domain Eukaryota; kingdom Metazoa; phylum Chordata; class Mammalia; order Primates; family Lemuridae; genus Lemur; species Lemur catta. The sequence continues at coordinate 73,893,381 of NC_059129.1, read as the reverse complement.
GATTCCAGGCTCTGAGATATCTGAGAGATAAAAAAGTTGGCTCCTACTTGGGCTGAAGCTTGTCTATTCTGCTTATCTGAATTACCATCAATAACTCAATGGCCCCAAGGGCAGTAAAAGACTCTGCAGTTGGGCGGTGTTAATCGGTTCATTTGTAATGGGGTCAAGCATTAATTAACAATTTTCTGGACCCAGATCTGCTCTTCTCTAAGGAATAACTCTCACTGCAAATGCATTTTTCTTTGTGCATATTTTGCTTGGGTAAGGACAAATTTGTTATTTTCTAAGATAGTACTGTTGCTATTGTTATTACACTAGTCTTTCTGCATTCATTATGCAGTATGATAATTCTGCATATGGAGCACAAGGTGAAAGCTAAGGTAATATTAAAATGGAAGCTTCTGCTTATTTCCTTTAGATGATTGCAACGTTTTTATGATTTTTCATTTTCTCTCTTTTTATATGTCTCCTCTTTTCTCATTTTTCTTGGTGTTTATCTCTCTTCACATAAATTATTTGAGGTCAGGGACATTTTATCACTCTATCCAAGAATTATTTATCAAGGACATTCTCTGTCATAGCTTTCCACAGGGGGATGAGATAGATAGTTTGGGGATAGGAGACCTAAGTGTATGAAGCATGAGACATTAAGTGAGGTATCCAGGCTTAGTCATAGTACAGGACTTGTTTCAAGGTGGCTTTTGCCAAATGTCCAAAGACCACAAAGAAGCAAGAAATTTCCGCATGTGATTCTCTATGCCATAAACCCAGTTCAGTGGTTCTGTACATATTCAAACCTATGGGTGAGTTATCTTGGACAACCTCAGCTACAAGCATGCTGCTTAGATTTAAATGTTTTAGATATATGTGAATATCATAAAATTTAGGAAATTTGGTTGGTAGTTTTTTTGAATTGTGACAGCTGACTAGGGAGGCTCATTTTTGGACTGGTGAGCAGAAGCTCAATAGGGACATTTTAATTTTGTCTTTGTTTTCTGCCATGTTAACATTGAAAAATGTGCAATATCATTGTGTCAGCCCAAGGTGACCCCGCACCCAGGACTGCAAGGGTTACACTTGTTCAAGCACCTCTGCATGATTTACCAGTGTCTCCTTTGGGTATCAACAGCTTTATTTTGGAGGATGAAACCAAGGCAGGGGATCTTACTCTCAAGTGGCTCCGAGGTTAATAGATAGTCTCTGTCCTTAGGATTTGGAGACAAATCACCCTTTGAGATAATCTGTAAATGGATAGCTCTTGAGTCAAGGAAAGCTTTTCAAATATCACCAAAGAGACTAAAATATAGCTTATAATGGCTATGATTTATTTTGCGTAACCTTTTTCAAGTAAAGTCACAACAGAAAAATGGTGGGCTCTGTACAGAATCTAGAAAGAGGACTGAAGGCTTAGAATTGGTCACCTTGCCTCTTCCAGCATCTATACAAAGAATATTCTGAGTCTAATGACTAAAATCACTCTTTGTTAAAAAATATCTCTAAAGTGGAAAAGAGCAACTCTTTAGGCAACTAAAACGTTCTGGAAGTACCACAAAGGAACATCCAATGCCCTTGGCTCTAACTCCATGGCTAGCAAGTAAGAGAAGAATCTTTAATGCCATCCCCTGGGTAGACTTACCTACTCAGAGGAGTGGCGGATGCTGTATGTCCTGCCATGTCTATCTACCATCATAGATGAATGCATTTATGTCTGGATTTGTGAATTTTTTTTTCTTTTTTGAGACACAGTCTCATTCTGTCATCTGGGGTAGAGTGCAGTGGCATCATTATAGCTCACAGCAACCTCAAACTCCTGGGCTCTAGCGATCCTCCTGAGTCAGCCTCCCAAACAGCTGGGACTACAGATGCGTGCCACCACGCCTGGCTAATTTTTTCTATTTTCGGTAGAGACAGATCTTGCTCTTGCTCAGGCTGCTCTCTAACTCCTGACCTCAAGCAATCCTCCTGCCTCAGTCTCCCAGAGTGCTAGGATTACAGGCGTGAGCCACCACACCTGGCCTGGATTTGTGAATCTTTTAAAGCACTAACATAATAGTAAAATGGGTAACCTCTATCCCACATGAACTTTTAAAACTACTTTCAGTACTGCATAAATGTATTATGATTAATGTCATTATTATAACAGTACAAAGCTAAAGGAACAATCCCTGGACTCCCTTTGGCCCCCACCAAGGGACTAACTTTGGGCAGGTGGATGCCTTCATTTCCTTTCTACTGAAACAAATGGCAATGACAGGAAAAAACTTGTGTCCTTTCTTCTCTGCCAGGCACCTGGGATTCTCCTGCTGGTTCTGCCTCTGCCATTCCTCACACCTCAGTGCTGGGATCTACTTGGCTCTGTTTTTCAGGGCTTTGCTCCCAAATCCAGACCCTTCCTGGTACTCATTAACACATCAGAATTTTCTCTTTCATCCCCTATTCCCTATTTCATTTCCTGTTCCCAGAAGTCCAACTCCCTGCTGTGGAATCTGATAAAGCATTTCCATTTAAGATGTGAAACAGTGACCATAATTATTTGGAGAATTTTGGGGAGGGCTACCTTAAAGGATGGGGGGACCTCTTCTTTTGAATCAGATCACCTGAGTAAACCTCAGCACTCAATGGACTGGAGATGTCACAGAGAGATGGTTTTCATCTCCTGTTCACAGTGTCCTCTTAACAAAAAAAGATTTTTTTTCACTCCAAAAGAAGGTCCTGAGCCTATAACATTCAGGAAAAAAAATTCCTTTCTTTCACTTTCTGGATTACTGAATACTTGGATAAGACTCTGTCTGGAAAACTAGCAGTGGCAGCAAGGACTAATCAAAGGCCATAATTATTCCACCTCCCTCCCTGAATGTTCCATGCCCTGCAGATTGTAAAAAAAAGGCGTGAGAGAGTTACGGAAAGACACTTTGCTCCCAAGGGAGAAAAAAAAAAAAATCAATAAAGTAGCAACCTTTGCAGGCAATCTTGAGAAAGGTCACTTTTAATCATCTTGTATTTGTTGATCGATTTTATTCACATGAGACACATTTAAAACATCTGTTAGGCATTAGATTTATAAACAAACATGTAGCAAAACAGAAATCACAAACCTGCTTGATGCTTCCCCTTGTTCTTTCCTTCAGGTGCGTGCAGACAGAAGAGAAATGATGATAAACTGGTGAATACATTTATCGCACTTGATAATGGCCAAATTGGAGATTGGGGAATCAAGTACCTTAAGTAACCCTTTTCAGGCAAGATCCACAAAAGCAATATTCTTTGGAATAAATGTACCCAACTTTTTCACAGGTTCCTTGTGGCACAGACCTGAGATAGCACAACATTTACTTGGCAAAGCCAACTCTGCTCACATATAACCAAAACCCATAGATTCTTCATGAGCCAGTTATCCATGGTTAAGAAAAAGTGGTTCTCATCTAACTGGCATTAGCAAAGACTCTTACCATGTTACTGGTTACAGTGTGGATGTAGTGCCTGTGCTTTAGGAGGACTTTTGGGTTTCTAACTCTAGATTCATTCATCTGTACCTCAGTCACTTGTTGAGGCAGATTTTTTTTGTATTATATAAAGTATGTATTTTGTATTATATAAAGTATGAATTCCTTTGGAATAAATAAGGTACATAGAAAATCTATTGGAACTCTTTAAGCTTACTGTTGGGGTGGCATTTTTGTCTTTACTGTTTTTTTCCTTTTTAAGCCAGGCTCTTGGGCAGATGGGGTGGCATTTTTAATAACTCATTTTTAGCAAATTTAGGTCTAGGCGTCGTGGTGTGGAGCTCCTACTCTTTGCAAATGAGCTGTGTGCTGTCGGGCAGGCACCTTACTTTCTCGTGGGTCTTGGTTTTCTTACAACTAAATTGAAGGCATTGGGTTAATAATCTCTAAATTCTGACTTCTTCAGGTACCACACGGCATCCTTGGAGCCTGATAATTCCTCATAGCTTCATAAAATATCTAACTCATTCCTTAAAATAGCATATTTACCTATGTTTCCCCCTTTGCATACACTTCACTCTCTTTGAAAAGAAAATCAATAAAAATATTTCCCTCCATAAATCCTTCTGTTATTAAAACAAAATTTTGAAATAACAACTGCTAAGACCTCTGACATGTATGTGAGAGGCAATCCAGACCCAAGAAGAGAGAGTAGTAAATGGCTGGGCTGTCTCCCCGGCAGGTTTGAGTGGGTCCGGCACGCCTCTTGCCCCCCACCTCTCTCCTGCATTTATTTCTTAGAACTCTCTCCATCCTGTTCTCTGGGATGAGGTTGTGGAGTCAAAGCTTCCCATTGTGTCTCTAAAACTAACGGGAGCAAGAGCACGGGGTTGGCGCTTTTTAATGATAACACCAATGATGATCATGATGATGGTGATGTTGGTGATAACACAATCTTTTTCCCTGACCACCTATTTAAAATTGTAGCTCCTGATGCTGCCTAAATTCCTTCCCTATTTTACTTTTCTCCTTACCATTTATTGCCATCTAATCTATTCTATATTTTACTTTTTAAAATTTTTTATTGTCTATTCCCAGCATCCCTTGAATACATACTTCTGAGGCCTGAGATTCTAACTTCTTTGTCTTTTTTCTCTGACTGAAATTCCTGGTGCCTAGAACAGTGCCTTGCACACGGTAGGTGCTCAATGAATACTTTTTGAATGAATATGTGAATGAATGAATGATCTTTCCCCTCAGAAGTGCTTAGGCTTTGAATGCTACAGGGAAATACACTAGGTAAATAAAAAGCAGTTTTTGTCTGTTTCTTAGGACATCACTCTGCATTCAGCAAGCCAGCTAGTTATAAATGCAAAAACATCCCTCTAAGTCATTATGAATTATTCTCTTCACAGACCTACAAACTGGACAAAAGCAGGCTTGCTTTCTAAAGCAAAGGTTCTGAGCTTGGCTTCAGGGAGTCTGTGAATACATCAAAATTGTAGGCAAATTTTTGATTTTTTTTGTGCATCAAATATTTCTCTTGGGAAAGAGCCCATAATTTCTATCACATTCTCACTGGCTTAGCAAACAACAACAACAACGACAACCACAAAGATTTAAAACCACTGCAATCTGAAACCATGAAGCATCGCTAGAGGAAGAGGTCATGCAGGTTCCCATGAACTTTACCAGTGACTGCTCTGTTATTCTGGACAATAACTGCTCTTCAGTAAGTGGGGCTGAGCCCAGAAAACAATGAGCTTGCAGAGAAAGGATAGTGAGGGGAAGACTGACAGGTACAGTGGGACAAGATGAATGCAGGTATTGGCATAAATCCTCCTCCACCTTCACCTCCACTTATCACGGGGAAAATATCAGAGGAAAAGAAAGAATCATGTAAGTAAAATAACAGTTGATTTACTGGGAGAACTTGACTCATTATTAAATAGTTTTTCCAGGCTTCCGAATGACTTTTCATCCAAAAACTGCATAAGTGGGAAGGCAAATAATCACATATGATAATAGACTACTCCAGTCTTTCACTTGAGAATCCTCTATAGGTTTTCCTACCAATCTTCCTCTTACATTTATCTAGCAGACTTTATAAAGACAAGAAATACAGTTCTATCTAACTCTTATTTTTGATTCATACCCCTAAGGAAAGTGTTGTGCCCCCTTTTTTAATACCAAAACTTTGAAGGAGTCTAATATTCAATAAAAGGAATTCAACATCTAAATGAAAAGAGGATTCTAATCCACCCATGCACTCAACAGTATCCCTGCTTCTGTCCTTGCTAAAGTTCCATCCTCTGTAGCACCCTGGGAGTCTATGAATATCTCTGTCCCAGGTGCTGACGGAGTTTTAGACACCAACCTCTAGTAGACATGTCCCAACAGAGCTTAGGAAGCATCTTGCCCAGCTCTCTTGTCCTTCTCTTTGTGGATGGGGAAACTGAGGCCCAGGCAGGACAGGGGAGCAACATAGGGAATCCTGCTAGTTAATGGCAGATCTGCTGCTGTCCAACAGTGTGCATCATGCTGCATTGCCAACCTCCATTAAGACGGCTATGCCAGGGAATAAGTCCTGAAGGTCTCCCCAGTTCGTATCCCGTCCAGATCAGTAACAACAAAGCGGTTTTCCTGAGTCATGATATGACTCAGGGTGCCTTGAATCCCATGAAGCCACTAGGATTGAGGTTTTGTTGGGCTATGAAGGGAAAGAGCTGGTATTCTAAAACACTAAGTCAGATGAGCAATTTAATAACTTTTGAGCAACCTGAGGAACTGACTATTCTAATCAAGCTGGGTGACTCACAGAAAACCTTTCTTGTGACTTACTTGCTTTGGTATTTCAACGAGGACTTCTTTAATTAGATGGTGATTATGATTTAACATGTGTTCTGCTAGTTGAACTGAAGTCCAGGATTCTAGGACTAAGGGCATTTTTTTTGCTCTTTTTTTTTTTTACAGTTTCAGATCACTGTGCTAATCATTAGGACTGTTCATAATTTTTTTGATTCTCCCCTCCTTCTAGGTAGGATTGCACTTCTCTATCCCCTTTGAGTTCAGGCCTGGGTGATTTACTTTGGCCAATACAATGGGAATGATAGCAATATTACTTTTAAATTTTGAATGCTAATTCCAAATTTTAACCTGATTGGTCCCATTGCCTCACTGTAAACTGTAACACTATCAAGACCTCGATCCTTTTCTTCTTTTGCTCCTGATATTAGTTTGATCTGCAAGTGAAAGCTTGAGGACCATCCTGGAAGGGGATGCGGATGTGAAATGACTTTGAGAGGCTTCAATGTGCAAAGACATATTGCTCTCAGAGCATTCTCCTTTTGGGGTCAGATGATGGGTGGAAGACAAATGATCCTTGTTTTTTGGAGAACTGTAGTGCTTACTTTTAGAATTGTGGTGGGATTTATAAAATTAGGTATTAGAAAAGAAGCAAGAAATAGTAGAAACAAATCTCTATAAAAGTTTATGTTCTTTCACTCTTTAATCCCAGTCTGCTGATTGTGAGAAATGATACTGATTCCATGAAGTTTTCTGCCTGAATTGCTACCATACAGGTTTGAATCTCTCTGAGACCAACAGAGAATAAGACAAGCCAAAAACTGACACTTTTTTTTTTTGTGTGCGTATGGTTTGTTTAACAAACTCGAAAAGACTCAACTACAGCACCAGCTGTCACACTGATACCTACTTGGTAGGGCTGCAGGTGTGCAAGGCCTTCAAGTGTGGCTTCCAGGTTGCAATGGAAACAGATTTCTCATCAGCTGCATAACTACGCCAGACACACTGCATGTGGCATACATGGGGACATCAAAAAGAGAAACAAAAGAGAGCAGGAGATAAAATGAAATGAAAGGAAGATTATTAAGTTACTACACATTAAAAAATCTTTTGCTTGTTATTCTTAGCCCTGATAAGTACTCAAGGCAGGAAAAAGACTATTTTGGTATTTTCTGCTGGCTATTAAACATATTCGACCACATCAGAATTGCTTTTCAAAACAACTCACACCAAAAACTAAAGGTGCTAAAAAGTATAACATAATGCAATTTTTCAACTGGTTAGGGAAAGATACTATATTATCCAAAACAAGAAAAGTAATGATTGACTGGTTCAATAAATATTGATGTCCAAGATACTAATTAGGTAAACTACTTGAGCATGAACATTCATTCCAGGTATTGATCTTTAATCAGTATTTGGTAAGATAGAGACAAAGGACTACTGAAAATCCACTATGCAACTAGTAAACTACCTGGTACACTAATGATCACCAGGGTATGTATATAATTTAATTAACGAGATCCCTGAAGTTGAACTATATGCAATACTTTTAATGCTAAAAATCAAGATAGTAATAACTAGAAGCAGAGCTAAACCAAGACAGAGGAAAATGTATTCTCTAGAAATACAACTGGAAAGCACCTAAGGATTTAAAGTCATGATCTAAGAATATATTTATAGCTTTTTGATGTAAAACATAAGCTCTGTCTATTTCATAAAATTACAAAGTATTTTTATGTGATCCTCATAATCAAGTGTGGATTAAGACCCTTATCTTATAGATGAGAAAATAAAAGCTCATATAAATGGAGAGGTTTAAACAAGGTTGGTGGAATTGAGACAATATCTAAATTGCCTGGCTCTTGGTAATAGAATCCCTCCACTGAGATTTTTGCTGACTACTTGAAGATGGATGTTGGAAAAGCTTCCATCTGAACTGTTCATTTCAGAGATTGCCTGAACTTACTTTCCCATACAGATTTTGGTAAATTTCTTCCTTTGTAATGAGTTTGCAGACATCTCTAATGACCAAGCATTTATTGCAGTCTCCTGAGAGAAAAATTTTTATGATGATTCATTAATCAAAGCATTCTATTTTATGTGGCAAGTCCATTTAAATGGGTCATATCTCTACTATATAACCATCAGCCATGATTTTGAAATCTACAATGAAGAAAAAAGTGATCTAATGATATTGCTTTTCCTGAAAATATCATTGAATAAATGTGTGCTGGGTAAAAGAGCTGAAAATTGACACAACTACTTCAGAAAACTGTATGGCAATATCTATTATATTGAGGCTGAACATATACATATCCTAAGATACAGCTATACACTCTTAAGTATATATGAAACAGATATGCTTATTTAGGTTTACCAAAAGATACGTTGGTTTCTTTCTTTTTTTTTTTTTGAGACAGAGTCTTACTCTGTTGCCCGGGCTAGAGTGCTGTGGTGTCAGCCTAGCTCACAGCAACCTCAAACTCCTGGGCTCAAGCGATCCTCCTGCCTCAGCCTCTCGAGTAGCTGGGACCACAGGCATGCGCCACCATGCCCGGCTAATTTTTCTATATATATTTTTAGCTGTCTGTATAATTTCTTTCTATGTTTAGTAGAGACGGGGTCTCACTCTTGCTCAGGCTGGTCTCGAACTCCTGAGCTCCAACGATCCGCCCGCCTCGGCCTCCCAGAGTGCTAGGATTACAGGCGTGAGCCACCGCGCCCGGCCACGTTGGTTTCTTAATAAACTAAAGCTGATAATGCCCAAACACCTCTCAACAGTAGAATAAATAGAAAACTTGTGGTATATGCACATAATGGAATACTACGTGGCAATAGTACATAGTTAACTATACTCAACAATATGGATGAACTTTATATGAATAATGTTGAATAAGAGAAACAAGACACAAAAGAGTACCTTTACATAAAATGCAAAAACCAGGGAAAATGAATTTATGCTATTAGAAGGTAGCACGGAAGTTATCCGTGTGGGATAGTGATTGAGAAAGGGAATACAGGAGGTCATGTTCTGTTTATCTGAGTGCTTGTTAAGCAGGAGTGCTCAGTTTTCTTAGGATCTGTGCTCTTTTCTGGATGCACATTACACTGCAATAACATTTCAGGAAGTGATATAAAAAACTAGAGAAATATATAGTAGGACATGAAGGCTTTTTATATTTTTAAGGAAGGTTTAAATGATTGAAGTAGGGTTCTTGCCTGGAGCCTTCTTTACATGGTTCATGTTGATTTAATCTGCGGAAATTTGTGCTAAGCATCTTGGCATCTTATGGAGAATAAAGCAATTATCACCATATATCTTGAAATGTTAGTTTTCACAAATATTATACATACACAATTTATAGAGTGATCTAGAATAAGCCATAAAAATGCATGGATTTATTACTGCAGCTTTATCTGTAGCAGTGAGGCCCAGAGATCCTCCAATGCTATAATGGCATAGAGGCTGCCTTAATTACACAATTTCCATAGACGGCATCACATATACATGAACTCTGATATTTTGAAAGCAAGACTCATGTAGAACTAGAAGCATAAAACAGGTCTGTGAATTATTAGATACCAGTGAAAAAAATCCAAAACAATACAACAAAAAATGGGACCACAGCATTACCTGCTAATGTTGTAAAGAACTGGGGGCAAAAGAGGCTAATCTGAGAAAATTGAAGGTTTCTTTATAATGAGACCTGGCTTCTTGCTCTTTTTCTATCAAAGTGATCTCAGCAGCTAAGCTCTTATTCCCCTTTTTTTTAATCTTTATTTTTTCTCTTAATGTGATACACTGAGATCTTATTCCCTTTATTACTCTTCTCTTAAAAATGCCTTGTAAATGAGAGGTACAGAAGGTGCAAGTGGCATCTGTCACAGGGCTGACATTAGTTAACAGTCAAAATGAAAGTGGAAGGTGGAACTCCGTTACTCTTATACTCTGATAACTTTGTCCTGTCCTTAGCTCTCTCTCTCAGCTAATTGCTTCTAGTAGCTGAATTTCAAGCCCACATCCATATGATTCAGTAGCTGATGTTCCTATATTTAAAGCCAAAATCACATAGTGGTTGGCAAGAGAAAAATAACACCTCGGAGGGATTTCCTATGGTTAATTTACATGGTATATATACTCCAAAGGACAAGTCAACAAGAAGCAAAACGAAAGCCAAATTTACCCTTTCTCAGGTGCTGCTGGTGCTCTAGGCAGCCAAACAGATTTGAACTTTGGCTCATAATTATAAGTGCAATGTCAGAATAACTCAGATTTTAGGGAGTATTCAGTTTGCATTGTCTGGAGTATTACAGCTACGGCATGTTTGACCCTTTCTGGAAACGGTGCAGAAAGTTTTAGCTGACCATTGAAAAGTATAATTAACATGGAGCTTATTATTTCAAGGTAGAGAACTTAAAATGTCAGAGTCCTGAAAGATTTAGGATATAAACCAGCAGTCCCTTTCCCCATCTCTCTTCACACCATTTTTTTTTTTTTCCTTAGAGGCAACCCCTTCAATTCTTATAGTTGTTGCTTCTATTTTTAAGAATTCTTGTTTTTAAAGGCTATGCTCATACTTATATTTCTTGATTTTCAATTTCAGGCATTATCAGTTAACTTCCTACCATGAAAGATAATGACATAGCCCACTTACGTGCCCCCTTTCCCTGCTCTTATCCTTCCAACATTTTTATATCACGATTTTTAGTTAAGTTGCTATTTAGTGTTTGTATTACTATGACCATGTAGTATTGTTCCCAGTTCAGCAATGCGATGTACTATGGCTACTGTTTTCTATATAATTTTTTTGAGTTGTAATATTATTGCCCTATTTTAATTTCTTTATTTGCCTATATGTACCTACTATGGATACATTCCTGATCTCTCCAACAGAACTGTAAAATTCTTCTAGTCAAATACATCATGCAATCTTTCAGTTCCATTCTTTTGTTTCCTTGAAGCTCCTGGAGCTTAGCCTCCTTCTGACTTTGTTCTCAAGGCTGCTGCAGCTGTTGTCTTGGGACTTCCTTTCCCTGTCATCACAGAGATCCCCTTTACTCTTTCCTGCGTGAAATCTCATTTCCTGGATGCCCTTTTTCTCTCTTGGTTTAAGCCCTTGTTTTGGGAGAGCAATTCTAAGTAGCTTATTGAGTAAAGGTAGGTTAATTTTGAGACTGTGCATGTCTAAAAATGTCTTTGTGTGACTTTCATACTTGATGAGTAGTTTGGCTGGCATAGAATTCTAGGTCGGAAATAATTCTTTTCTATAATTTTCAAAGTATTGTTTCACTGTTTTCAAATTGTAGGGTTACTAAAGAGAAATCCAATGCCTTCCTGATTCTTGATCCTTTGGCTATGTCCTGCTCAGAAAGCATGTAGGAACTCCCCATTTTTTCTGCAAGCGTTCTCATATTTCTCTATGATAATCTAGGTGTAAAGTTTTTGGCTCACACTGCTGGGCACTCAGTCAGCTCTTTTACTGTGGCCAATCCTGTCCTGCAGTTTTGGAGAATAATCATGTCACATTTCTTTAATAAAATCCTCCCCTTAGTTTCCCTGCACTCTATTTGAGGTGCCCCTATTGGCTGGATATTGAAACTGCTGGAGGGGTCCTTCAATTTTCTTACCTTTTTGGGTCTTATTTTCTATCTCTCTCTTTTTATTCTACTTTCTGGGAGATTTTCACAACTTTATCTTTCCTTCTATTTTTTTCCCCTAATGTCATGTTTTTCATATATAGATTTTTTTTTCTGCATTTGTTCTTATTTATGAGCAAAGCACTAAAAAAGATGTATAATCTCCGTATAAGTGGCTTCACTGGTGGCTTCACTTAAGGGTAACTGGGTGAAGACTAAGTTATTTTGATAGGGGAAGCCAAAGTTTCTATACATGATTTTTTTTCTGTTGGGCTAGTTAGCTTCCTGAAAGGGGCATCTTCTAATCTGTTCCCTTAAGGAAATGAAGCCTGTCTATCAGCATTTATTTCACAAATTTTCACTTAATTCCCCTGTTTGTGTTTCTAGTAAAGCATCTTGACTCCACCTTAAACTGGCCCAATTTCTCCAGGAGTAAACCTCTAACATGGAACTTCTGAGGAATCTTTCAGTGTTAATCCCAGGGCTTGGTAATGTATGAGGATGTAGCCGCTGCTTTTTGTAAGGAGTAAAGGATTTGGATCGGACAGCAGGGATTTGAGCCTTAGCTCCTCCTAGGCTTGTCCCGAGGATCAAGTAATATAATATATTAGAAGTACTCTGCAAACTAAACAGCATTTCATGTCTTAGGCATTATTAATAAAAGTTGTGACATTTGGGCAGGTATTCAAAACATGACTGAGTTTCCCAGACTGCTCCACTTGAAATGAAAAGTTAATTTAAATGAATCATGCAAAGGTATTGACACAGCTAAATGTGCTGCAAGCTGCTGGGGGTATTAAACTTTTTCCTAAAATCCTGAAATGCTGGTTAATTTAGTTCTCCCACCAACCAAATGACAAAGCAATTTGGGCATCTCACTTGCCGTTTTAGGAAGATAGTTGCTCTGGCTTAAAAGAAATGAGATTGCTTTTGGTCTTGATGCTTTGTGTGTTCAGCAAACCAAGTCATGTTTATTGGGTAAGAAATTAAATGGATTAATGAATGAAGTTTGCTTTTCAATCTAGTGCATTCTGAAAAATAAATTTCTACAACCTATAATCAGGGTTTAAAGCCCTGAGTTCTGTCTAAAGACTACAATAAGTAAGAACAATGATCAAATTTAATAATTATATTATTATTCCTATGCTTCATAAATAAATTTCATTTAAATGAGAGCAATTGCTTTTTAAATTAGTAGATTCTACTTTGATTAATGAAACTATGATTAGATTTTAAAGGTATTCTTGAACGTTTCAAGCCTTACATTTTGTATTGTTTTTTGTTAAGAATAATGTATAAGTTGGAATTTTAAGTAAAAGAAAAATTCATGATTTCACTCCATTGTTACCTACATATGTACAAGTTCAATTACTGATCACAGTATATGTTATATAACCCAGTTCCATAAAATAAAATAGTAGGCCTCCAGGCAAAACTGTTCAATCAGTTTCTTCTCCACCTTTTATGGGTTATCTGTAAGGGAGGCCTTGCCTTGTTTTGGCTGTGGACATATAAATGTCTCTGCTCCAGTGCTTTGCTGCAGGAATAGCAATTTATTTTCAAGTTCAATTGGAAATGGCTTTTGCACAATTTAATAGTTGATATAATTTCAGTTAGACCAGGAACGTTCCTGCTGTTTTTCTCTATATTTTTCTTGTGCAATATGGTAGCCAATAGCCACCAATAGCTGTTGAACACTTGAGTAGTGACTAGCACCAGTGATGAACTGAATTTTTAATTTTAATTAATTAATTATTTTATTTTATTTATTTTATTTTTTTGAGACAGAGTCTCACTCTGTTGCCCGGGCTAGAGTGCCGTGGCATTAGCCTAGCTCACAGCAACCTCAAACTCCTGGGCTCAAGCAATCCTTCTGCCCCAGCCTCCCAAGGAGCTGGGATTACAAGCATGAGCCACCATGCTCGGCTAATTTTTTGTATATATTTTCAGTTGTTCAGCTAATTTCTTTCTATTTTTAGTAGAGGCGGGATCTCGCTCTTGCTCAGGCTGGTCTTGAACTCCTGAGTTCCAACGATCTGCCCACCTCGGCCTCCCAGAGTGCTAGGATTACAGGCGTGAGCCACTGTGCCCGCCTTAATTAATTTAAATTTCAATAGCTACCCACAGCTAGTGGTTACTGTATTGGACAGCACAGCTCCATATCGTCATCACTGATACATGCATGAGAAATTCCTCAAAGGGCTCGCTTTCTAACAGAACAGCTGATATTCTAAGAGGTTTTATTTGTGTAAGATGTATTATTGGTTCCATATGTAGACAGGGCTTGCTGCCCAGATGGATGCAACGGACCCGTGGGATAACTTCTGCATACACAGGTTGAAAAACATTGTTCTAGAGTGAAGGGAAATTAAAAAATAAAAAGACTAGGGAGAAAAATTAATTAGAAGTATGGAAACACGCATAGCCAGTCAAGCAGCGCTAGCTGATGAAAGGCTATGAATTTTGGGCCTCGGGGTGTTTTGTGTGTGTCCTAAAGAGTGTGACTCCTCTTTTCATTCTGCTGATTATTGTTTGGAGTCAGATCTTACACTCCTAGTACTTAGGGATCTTTTTGTTTAAGAAAGTAAAGTTTACTTTCTCTTTAGTGCTCTTTTAAAACCTGGAAATACAAAAATAAAAAAATAGAGACTCTCAGTGGCTTGCATTGGAACTCATCCAATGGTCCATTTTCTCATCAATAATTATAGAATAGCTTGATTTAAAAATTAATGTCCTTATTTAGTGATTAGATACAAACAGATCTCCTTCAGGATATAACAGAGCCACACACTCTCCTCCTCTCCCTAGCTTTGCTTCTGTTGGAGGCACTGCATGTCACAGGCATAGATAAAGGCTAAGGGTAGGGGTCACAGTGCTTTTCTTCTACCAATGCACCCACTCAAACCCACAATCTAAATTAAAACAATGTGCTTGTTTCTACTGCATGAAGATGAGTCTCTTAGTGACTTGAAGCCACCCCAAGCCTCTCCAGTTAAGTAGTTCTGGGAAGAAACTTTAGATTTCTTGTTTATAATTAAATGCCAACTCCATATTATAGATCTAGCAAAAGCTATATTTTGTGATTCTTAATCTGGATCTAGGATGGTTCTACTCCCAGAAGATACTGATGGCAAAAGGAGAAGCATTCCTTTTGGCACTGAAACAAATCCTGAGTTATTGAAAAGAAAATGAAATGCTAAATAACTACCTATCTGTTATGAGCTAGCTTCAAATAATATGCTTATTGTTTCATATTCCCAAACACTGATGTAGTCCACAATCCCAAGAGCTCTTAATATAACTATTTCAAGTTATCGCCCTAGATAGCATTAAAAGCAATTTCACAGGTACTAAACCTTGACATTCTAAACAAATATGTTGTTCTTTAGGAACAATGCCCTGTTCTGCTCCATCACTTAATGATCAATTATGTTCCACCAAGTAATTCATAAGACATATGAGGTCATTCCAGCAGCAACACAGCTGCTAGCCTCTGCATGGCTTTGCTGGCACAGGTAATTAACCTGAACAATGCACGGACCATTTGCTGAATAGATACGTTTTTCTATTTAGGAGAGGATGAACACCTGCCCAAATCCAAGACTGTACATTAAGTTCTGACTTCATTTTTTAAAAAGAACAAAACAGTAGCTCTATCAAGCAATGAAGCACAGAGATTGGGAGATGACCCAACAATCACTTATAGAGACAGATGTTGCCATCCTCCTGTTACATTGACATTTACCTGAATGAGGTTGGCGGCTGGGTTTCTTCTTTTCTCAAAGTGTTTCTGGCGATGCTGTTCTTGTACTTTTAATGCAAAGCCTGAGCCAAGAATGCCCTGGAACAAAATACAAAAAATAGTACTTTAAAAAAATTTCGAAAGCATTGTTAAATAACACAAATATAAAAAAACCACTAAAATGAGTCTCAGAGAAGAAATACAGTATGTAATCTGTCCATGAACATGTTATTTATTAAAACAAATACTATTTATAGTACCATCAGCTAAGCTGTTGGGCAATACTGCCATGAGATATAACAACCTGTTTTTTTAGCAAATCAACTAGGCAGTCTCATTAATTATCTTTTGTGATATAGTAAGAGGCATTATAATTAAAAATAAAAATCACAATAAATTTTTTTTGTGTGTGTGTGTGTGGCATTCTTTGTGACATTTCTTTATGCCTAAATTAGAGTGAATGGTCTTAACCAGTGATGGAATGTGGAAGACATGAGTTCTGGCTTCGGACAGAACTGGGTTTTACATTTGGGAGAGTTAAAGTCTCACTATTGGCCGGGCGCGGTGGCTCACGCCTGTAATCCTAGCACTCTGGGAGGCTGATGCAGGAGGATTGCTTGAGATCAGGAGTTCAAGACCAGCAATACCGAGACCCTGGCTACATAAAAAATAGAAAAAATTAGCCGGGCATGGTGGCGCATGCCTGTAGTCCCAGCTACTCAGGAGACTTAAGGCAGGAGGATCACTTAAGCCCAGGACTTTGAGGTTGCAGTGAGTTATGATGATGCCACTGCACTCTAGCTGGGGTGACAGAGTGAGACTCTGTCTCAAAAAAAAAAAAAAAAAAAAGTCTCACTGTGGGCACATGGGAGTACTTCTTGCTCTTTGATGAAACTCTGAAATTTTGTGGTTCTTTATGAGGATATCATTCTACTCCTACCAAAGAAAAGTAAAAGGAAGAGGGGGACAGTCATCCAGATGAGACAGACACTCAGTTTTGAAGATATAGAAGGTTCTTCCATTTTGCCTGTTTGTACGATAAAGACAAGAGCATGGGTCATTGCAGAGCACATTCCGATTTTTCTGTTTTAATTTTACACTTTCAGCATTCCTTAGCTTTTTGGTTTTGGCTCATCTATTCAGATTTTGGGGTTAGTAAGATTAGTATCCCCCCTATGTTTACATTAGTTTTTTTGGCTAGTTTGCCTTCCTTCTGCTTATCATCTTGATCTGCCAAAATTCTGGTTCTTTGATGTTCCCCTCTCTTTTTAGTTTGCTTTGGTCTAATATTTGTGAAACTGAGATGCTTTGTCTCAGCCTTGGGTTGGCTTTCAGAGCTTATTAAATGCAATCTCTGGGCTTCGTCTGTAACTCTTGACTGTATTGGCATGGGACTTGGAGCTCTCCTGCTTTCAAGTCTACAGATTTTAATTGCTAGCTATAAATTATTAGCTTTTTATTAAACTTTAAGGAGTTCAATCAACCCTTAGGTTAGAGATGGACATTTTATAAGCCCTAACTCAGTATTTGCCACAGGTAAGGTATGGTTGTTTTTCTTTTCTTTATATTTTTCAAGTAGATCAAAGAGGGTATAGGCTGCCTGGAGAGGTGGTGGGCTTTTCATCTCTTGGAGGTGTTAAGTCTCAGCTGGATAACAACTTGGCTGAGATATTTTTGGGCTCTAGATAGCCTTTAACCTTCCTTTTTATCTTGAGATTCCACAATTCTGAGTACATCTGTGACAATAACCAGACAATAAGTAATGAAATCATGTTTAAGAGACACAATTATACAATAATACTATTTGCTATTAATGAGAAATAATCTACTCCATTATTAGGTAAAATAAATGGCTGCACCATGAAATTAGAAATTACATCATGGGTTCTGTTTTCCATCTCTCTTTTTTACTGACTGTCTCACACTAAGATCTCTATCTCATATAGGTTGTAATTGCACAAACTAAGCTCTATAAAAACCTGGTCTTTATAGTCTGGTTTGTAGATCTAAATAAAATTTTCCTCCTTTTAGAGGTTGTGAAAATAGCCTTCCATTTCCAAACTCAGATCAATTCCAGTCATTTGTAGCTCCTAATTTTTTTCTACTATTTAAGATCATTTAGGAAAAGTTGATTTATTTTTCTTTTAAAGTCATTTTTATGAAGAAAACATATAAGAGAAGATGAAACATTCTAATTTCCAGCATATATTTATAACATGTGTTATAGGTACATACATTATGTATTTGTATAATCCACTCATATAAAGGATAAGTCAGATTTTGTAGACATTGAATTAACAGCATGAGGTTCAGCAGTAAATCCCCTTTGGAAAATGAAGACAGGCCCTACACAGGCACAAATTTAACATCTGCCAAACAAACTAAAATGTGCTGAAAATCACATTGGTATTGCTTAGAAACATTTGTTAGTAGATGGCAAATGTTTGCTACATATCTCTTGCACCAGACTGTACATTACAGCAGTTATTAAACCAGGTCTGTTCCCTGTCTCATTATGGATCCATTCCAATTTTCTTCCACCTCTCTCTTAGTACACAGCTCAGTGAACTGAAATAGAAGTCTGTTAAAATAAGGCCTACTATGATATATATATATATGATATATATATCACATATACATATACATATACACACAAAACATGGCTTACTCTTTGAATACAAGTGCCATCCCTCCAGATAGTAACACCAATAGATGCAAATGCTTAGAAATTGAGTTTTGTTTTAATTCATTTTCTAAGATAACAGGACTTAAATTTTTAGATCTAAGTTTTAGTACCATGTTGAGAAGTACTACGTAACAACACAGTTTAACCCCCCCATGATGGTCCAGGAGTTTTATTTTAAGGCCTGGGTTTTGCTATGCTGCATGAAACCAACTTCCAGAGGTGGGCTGACACTAATGCTAATTGGCCTCAGGTCTTTACACATTTTGAACACTTATGTCTGCTTGCTTCTTACAGATATTATTTTCCCTTCCATGTTAGTTTTTCACCATTTCTTCCTGTTGTAGTATTTGTTCTATTAGTCTCCCTCAGCTGTTTATAATATTCAAAGGATTATGAAACTATATAGGTCAGTTTATCAGAATTTTCTCTGAATGAAGACTAGGTTATGAATTAGGTCTCAAGTGGTTCTCTAATCAGGACAGAACATACACTGTTGTCTATTTTAACAACCCTGAGGTTGCCTACTTCCTTGTTTATAGTTTTTCACGGAATCAGAGAGGTTGCTATATATGTGGCTTTAGGGTAAATAGAAACACAAAAGCAGCACGTATTTTGTGCCATTATTTTTGGGGGAAAACCCAAGACCGCATGTTATTGTTTCTAAGGGTATTTTCCTGTAGGGAACCTAATTATTGAGTGGATCTCTTCTGTATTCTGAATTGTTGAGATTGCCAGATGAAGTTACCTTGGATAAGTAACATATTTTTTGACTCTCCTTGATTTTGCACCAGAAAACCTGTATTTCTAGATTCATACAGGTAAAGGAAAGTAACATTTATTGAGCATTTTCTTTATGACAAGCACTTGACTTAAATTATTACATTGGTCTTCAAAAAATTTCCCTGGTCTTAATAATTCTTCCTCCACTATATTGATGAAGAAACATACTCAGGGTCACTGGGCTGAATTGTGTCCTTCCAAAATTCAGAACGTGACCTTATTTGAAAATAGAGTTCTTGCAGAGGTAATCAAGTTAAAATGATGTCATTATTAGGTTGGGGACTCTAATCCAATATGACTGGTGTCCTTATAAGAAGAGGAAATTTGGACACAGATGATGTGAAGACATAGGAAGAAGATGGCCATCTACAAGCCATGGAGAGAGGCCTGGAAGGCACCCTTCTCTCATGGCTCTCAGAAAGAACTAACCTTGCCAGCACTATGGTTTTGGACTTCTAGCCTCCGGAATTTGAGACAATAAGTTTCCGTTGTTTAAGCCACCCAGTCTGTGGTACCTTGTTCAGGCAACTAATGCAGTCATCTAGTTAGTGCACGACAACGACAGAATTCACACTGAGGTCTAGTGCCCACATGTGGTCTTTTCAGTTTCTATTCTGTGGTTTTGAGTGGTCTGGGGTAGAACCAGCTGGTCAATCTGGAGTTGGGGACTGGCCATGGGAAGGACAAGAATGTCTTCTGCACTGATTAATAGGCAGAGGAGCCCCGGGAGCTGAAAGCTCCTCCCCACTTCTTTGGCTTCCTTTGCCGAGGTGCTCTGGGGTCTCTGCTCGGCAGAGGCTGTGCGCAGCATCAGCGTGTGCCTGGAGCAAGACTGGAGCTATTTTCCTTAAGCATAACTGCGCTCACCACCTTGACACTCCTTTTCGTTGGCTCCCCTCACTCTCACCCCAGGTGGAGTGCACAAAAGGGAGAACTTGGGGATGGGAGAAAATTGTAACATTTGGACCAACTGCCTTTAAAGAAACAAGAGGATAAGATGATCAGAAAGGCAAGCTTCACCCATGAAGGAGAAAATAATCAGAAGCTTGGGGGTAGAGAAATGTGCTCTTTATTCTGATAAGATGCAGAAACTGCTCATTAAGAAAAACCGATGATGATGAAACAAAGAATAAATCATCAAACACTTTTAAAACCCTTTAAGGTCATATGCTTTTCACTCAACTAGATCCGAAGAGAAAAATTCTCTATTTGTGCACATCCATCTTTTCAGTAGCACACATTATAAACCAAGTTGGAGGGATTAGTTTAAAAAGAAGATAACTTTAAATCTTTACAAATGGTTTAAATGTGTTAGCAGCATATCGACTAAAAGGTGATGCCATCTGAATTATTATTTGTTCATAAAGACTTAGCTGATATTGAAGTCTCAGGTTAAGTGTTTCCAAGGGAAGATCATATTTTGTAGATTATCCAAAGAGATATATTGACGAAAGTCAACATTATATCAGAAAAATTATATTTGTAAACAATACAGATATGTTCTCAAGTATACCAATATGTGAGTGCTCACCCTAATCAACCTCTCAGACCTAATTTAAACTGCTTTATTGTTGCAGGAGATACTCACGGCAGGAAGTGCAAAGAACGAAATGCCAAGGAGTGCAAAGCCCGCAGAAAGCAATCTTCCCAGCCAAGTCAAGGGAGTTTTGTCTCCATAGCCAATAGTTGTCAATGTAATCTAAAAACAAAATAAATAGAACATGCAGCTTAAGTCCTTGAGAGGAGCGTTAGGACCCATGAACAGGAGGCAAAGCAACGTTTCCACTAAATCATTATTCAACAAGTCTTGTTGGCGCATTTTATTACTGAGCTTTAATTTTCCGTGACGCATAACAGAACTTCTCTTTGTTTAAGGAAGGGAATAACCTACATACTTGTTCCTCCCTTATAACACAGTTTTCCATCTTTTCTAAGTGTATTCAAAGAAAGGTTATTTAAGTAAGTGGATAACCATCAGTGATACAGAAATGATAGCACCGTGGATTTAGGACTGGATCAGTACACAGAGCAATAATTTACGCTCGTTAAGGCTGTCCCTTCATTAGCTTGGCAGGCATTTCCTGAAGGTCTGCTGTGTACAAGGTATGTGTTATGATTTGTAGTGGAACAAAAATGAGAGGTACATAGCGCTTGTCCTGAGATATTTACTGCCTGCCAAGGGAGACATGTCGCACACAAATAATTAAAACACAAAATAGGGCGAGACAGGTTTTATGGTGGGGGCACAAATAACCTGCTATGGGAATTCAAGGAACAGATTGATCATTACAAGCTTGTGGGGCTGAGGAGGCTTTATTGGAAAGATGCCATCATACCTGGGCTTTGAAGGAGGGGTAACATTTTGAGAGGCAGAAATAATAAAGAGGGTCGTCTGGAGAGCGGAAACCAGCTACAGAGCCGTGAGAACAAATAGGGTACATTCTACAAAGTATCAGTTGTTCCGACAGACCCAGGCATGGTGCATTTGAAAAGGATTAGTGGCTTTTCAATTTCTTTCATCAGCGTTTTATGGCTTTCAGTGCATAGTGGACCTTTTTTCAGTGTATACAGTACATATATTTTTGTAGCTATTGTAAATGGGATTGTTCTCTTGATTTCTTTTTCTGAAACCTTGTTAGCATATAGAAACTATTGATTTTTGTGTGTGATTTTGTATCTTACAACTTTACTGAATTAGTTTACTAGAGTTCTAGCCATTTTTTGGTGGAATTTTCAGGATTTCCTATATATTAAATATAAGATCGTGTTGTCAGGAAACACTGACAATTTCATTTCTTCCTTTCCTATTTGGATGCCTTTTATTTCTTTCTCTTGCCTAATTGCTCTGGCGAGGACTTGCAATACAATAGTGAATGGAAGTGGTGAAAGTAGGCATCCTTGTTTTGTTCTGGGTCTTAGAAGAAGCGTTTTCAATTTTTCATTGTTGAGTATAATGTTAACTGTGGGCTTATCACATATGGTCTTTGTTGTGTTGAGGTACATTCCTTCTATACCTAATTTGTTGAAAATTTTTGTCATGAAAGGATGATAAAATTTGGTCAGATGCCTTTTCTGCAACAAATGAGATGATCTGAAATAAAGCAGCCAGAGAAAGACAAAAACTGCATGTTCTCACTTATATGTGGAATCTAAATGATTAGAACTCATAGAAGCAGAGAGTAGCATGGTGGTTACCAGAGGCTGGCGGGGGGTGGGAGGGGTGGGGGGGGGAATGGGGAGACAGTGGTCAAAACACAAAGCCTCAGTTAGGCAGGAGGAATAAGTTTTTTTTCTTTTTGGGATCTATTGAACAGAGTGGTGAATATAGTTAGTAATAGTGGTATTGTACATTGCAAAATCACTGAGAAAATTTTAAATGTTCTCAACACAAAAAATGACAAGTATTTGAGGTGATAGATATGTTAATTAGCTTGATTTAATTATTCCCATTGTATTCATAAATCATGACATCACTTTGTGCCCCATAAATATATACACCTATAATCTGTCCATTTACAATAGAAAAAGATAAGGATCAGTGGAAGAGGAGGTGAACTAGATAGGCTAAAGCCAAGCCAGGGAATGTCTTCAAACGTCATGTCTCTCCCATGATCAAACAGTTCCAGGGCCTTCCCGTGTTCTTTAGAGCAAAGTCCCAGCTCCCCTCCATGGCCTATGGGGTTCTGTGCGATTGGGCCTCGGCCTACTACTCAGACATGGTCTTCCACCACACTCTTTCTCATCCTGCTCCGCCACACCTGCCTTGCTGTTCATGGACACACCAAGCTCTTTCTCACCTCAGGCCCCTTTCTCTTACAGTGGTGGTTTGTAGGGGAGAGTAGAATGTTGTGAACTCTGAGACAGTACCTTCAGTCCCTCTGGGGTATGCAAAGACACTGCCCACCTTCTCTGTGCAATTCTGGGATGACCACATTTTACTGAGAGCAGGGGACTTGAATAGCCAGAAGCTGAACCTCTGGATTCAACACCTTCTTTTACTTGGATTTCAGAGGAGCTTGGGAAGTTTCTTGGTTGAAAAGCTTTGGGGCTTTTTGTTGCCAGGCAAGGCTTGAGATGGATCTGGCAGTCGGGTGGCAGTTTTGTTTCCCTCCATACCAGGGAGGGGTTTCCATTATTTTCTGCCTGGAGAGTGCATCATTTCGCTGTTCTGGATGGGAAGGGGATGAATGGGCTTCATGATGTACACAGAAAGGTAGTACCGTACATAAAATTATAAAGTCTCTAAGGTACACTTACAATAAAAAGATGTGAGTCTTCTCCAGGACCTTACACTGACCCATCTGTTTGATCTGGCTGCTGACTTTCTAAGGCAAAGACCAGCTTCCTTTGATAAAGCCGTCTGTAGATGAGCCCTGCATAGATATTCATTGATTTTCTGGACCCTCAGGTCAAGCTGCCCTTGAAATACCAGTGAGTGTCCTTGGAACAGTACAACTACATTATGTTTCTTTTCTTTTTGCTAGCACTTGGAAGGCCCTGCTAATGTTTATCAGCTGATCCTTTGTACATGAACTGAGCAGTGCTCTTGGTGCCTATTCTCCCATGCCTGTGCTAAACAATAAACCCATTTCTGCCTTCCAGAAATCTCCTGAGTGTTTTCAGTGGCTGAACCCAGTCATTAGTTTCATTTAGGTTCAGAATCAGAGAAAGGGAGGTCCACATAGAACCCAAGACGCAAGCTCTCCAGAATATTCTGGGAGATCCTGGAAAAACAGCTCGTTTTAGAGGCCCTTGAAAGGCTGCATATATGATCTTCAGGGCCTTGGAGGAAATCGCACCTAGACGTCACAGTTGAATTGAGTTATGGGGCAGTTGATTCATTTTCTGGAAAAACTCTTCACAGATCTCCAAGCACCCAGGAGCGTCCTGATGGCATGGTGTGGCAAGATGACTTATTCTATTGTGTCTCATCATCTCTGCATTGCGGCTGCTCCTACACTGAGTACCTTGGTGACTCCCAGTCCGAAGGGCAGTTGGTGATTAATAATTACAGTATACGGTTAATATAGTGACTGGGGATGAATGAACTTAAAGAGCCAGAGTTGATATGGGAAAAAGTAGATGTAGTAATGCAGTATTGTTATAATGAAAAACAAACAAATAATGCACCTCCTTGGAAATAGCACTCTCTTTAGACTGGGAATCCAACATTAAATAAATAATGTAGCTCCTCCTTTGAAGATGCCTTCATCACCTTGTGTTGTGTAATTCCTTGCCAGTTCTACATGTGCACATGGCATTAGGGTGCAAGGGTTGAGCCCACTAGATGATGGTGCTGGAATCAAACCCAGGGACTCTCTGTTCATCTGGGGTGAACCATGCGGATGCTTCATGACTGCATGCAGGCTGGGTGGGTGGAGATGACAGGGATGGGGTGGGTTGAGGATGACAGAAAGAACTAAAGTGTGGTCGGTTAATGGGTTCTCTTTGTACTAATATATTTTTGATGCTTCCTGAGTCAAGGCATTTAATTCTCTTCTAATATATACAGTGTTAAAAGTGAATCACAATACATCAGACTTTTACTCTGCATAACAAATGTGTTTCAAAGGAATTAGTTGAACTATAAAGCAGTTGAATCAATGTAAAATAAATGTTCTTATGAAAGAGCCCCATTATTCTTTGTAGGTGAGATGATGTTCTGATATTATATATCAATGCATGAGAAGATACAGAGAAGCCTTCTTAATGGAAACTTCTGTGATGGCTAGTTGGTTGCTTAGTCAGACATTTGACTAGAGCAGATAGTCACAAAGATATATATATATATGTGTAAGGCTACATATTTTATTTTAACCTAAAATACATAAATGTATCAATACATTCATTTCCCAATATTTCCAATGAAAGATGTATTCTGCAATTGGGGTTTTGTCTCATCTTTTTTGCATAAATCTCATCCATAATGCATCATTTATTTTTCTTAATTTTAGTGTTTTTTAAAAATTATTTTTTTAGTGGACGTGACTTTTGGAGGAGCCATCTGAGTACAGATTCGTAGATATTTAGGGTTTTTTCCCCATATAATTGTGTTCACCCCTGATTTTTAAAATATTTTTAGTATTTTAGTATATTTAGTGTTTTGCATTTATTGAGCTTTTCTAAAGCATTCTATTTTCATAAAACCATCCATCTTTCTTTCTGTACCATATGTCATCAGTTTATGCAATAATATAAAATTAAACCTTGCCATTATAATTACAAATACAACTGGCATAAAAAGGTTTGGGAATGAACACACTGACTCTTTGCAAGCATTCAAACAGTGTTAAGAAGAGAATTCTGTGGATTCTAAAGAGCACTCACTGTGCTGCAGGCCTCAGTTGGCATGTTTTATAGGAGTGGGGAGTGTCAGTTAATCTGGCCAGCCAGTGAAGAGGAAGTAAGTTTCAAGAGCCTCTACTCTATTCTAACACAAATACAACGTTTATAAGAATGGACAAGTAAACAAAATAATATTTTGTGAACTTTGATATCCTTACACATGTGTGAGCATTAATTTTTGCTTGTATGTGTGTGAGAGATAAGAAGCAGGAGAATGAGACAGACGGACCTTTACAACACTGTATTGGGAATTCAGCTGCTCTGAAGGGTTCGTGCACCAATGCTGATGAAACTATGACCAGGTGGGCACGAGTTACTATTATACCACACATAACGAGAGACCCTTGCTTACGGCATCATGGGAGGACATGAAGAAGGAGTCCTTTGAGGGAACCGGCCAAAACCTATGAAAGCGTAAACAAATTGAAACCAACAGGCTATCCCTTAAAACTGATGCACCCCAAGCAAAACATAAAAAGAACAAAAGGAAAAAGAGAGTACTTAAATGAAGATGTGAATGGATTCATGGAATACCTAAGACAAAACTCACAGATGGTTCACAATGGGGAGATTATAGCAACAGACGTTCAGAAAGTGAGGGAAGAAATTGCAGTTGCTTTAAAGCAAGACAGTCGACAGGAAGGAAGATGATTAAAAAGACAAGCAGCAGAGAAAAATGCAGTGGTATGTTTCCACTGCAGAACCTGGTCATGGAGTTGCAGATTGCCCAGCCACCCTTGAAAATCACGATAAGGACACTGGAATGTGTTACCGGGGTAGGTCCACAGAGCATGAAATAACCAAGTGTAAGGCTAAAGTAGATCCAGCTCTTGGTGAATTCCCTTTTGCAAAATGTTTTGTTTGTGGGGAAATGGGAGACCTGTCTAGATCTTGTCCTGATAATCCCAAAGGACTCTATGTTGATGGTGGTGGTTGCAAACTTTGTGGCTCTGTGGAACATTTTAAGAAAGATTGCCCTGAAAGTTAGAATTCAGATCAAATGGTCACGGTTGCTGGGCAAAGGGAATGAGTGCAGAATATGAAGAAACTCTGGATGCACCTAACCCACAGAACCCCAAAACAAAGATACCTAAAATTGTTAATTTTTGATAATGACTAGTACCCTTGTTAGTTACCACGTCATTTTTACTTTCTAAACTGGGGCTACTTCAAAAATTAGAGCTAGGCTCCCTTGGAGCCTAGCCTGTATTATAGATATCAGCACGATCTGGGGGTGGGCAAAAACAGTTTTCTGCATTCTGTCCATCAGAGAGTACTTCTACCGCTTTTTCAAGAAATTCACTGAAGAAAAAAGAATGAGACAATTACATTGAATTCTCTACAAGAACATATTTTTAACAGACAGAACTTAGACATATCTAAGTGGCTATATACTTGATTGTAATAATCATCCTTCTTAAAGGCAAAATTATACATAAATGTAAACCACCCCTAACAAAAGGTACTGTTTATTTTTGAGAATGAATTTTTGGTTATATTGTTTTCTTAGTGCAAAGTATCAATTTAATTATTATAGTAGAAATTTATTTATAAGTTGCCACAAAGTCTGTATTTTTAAAATATTCACTAAAAACACACTTCTTATTTGCTTACCTTTCTGAAAAAAAAAAAAAAAAAAAAAAAAGAGACACACTATATTGGGCATAATTTCATTCCTGACCTAATTCCAGAGCTTATAAAAAATATGCTGGTTATCACATGCAGGATACATCAAATTTTTATTTTAAAATATCTTCCAGGATTCCTGCTCATTGACTTTTGAATATTATATTTACAATATTATTGGAAAGGGCGTAAAGTTTTGAATTTACTTATTAAAAAATAAACTACAAATTATGAATTAAAAAAAATGTCTAACATCTGTCTTTCAGTGCAGTTTTAGGCAGAGTAGGACTCTCATGAAGTGAGAAGATGCCACACTCCGTGATCTGAGGTGGAAGCTGGCACAGATGCATTCTCTGCTGTGGTGTAACAAGATGGATCAGGGTCTGAGCAGGTCTGGCCCACTTCGCCCTGTTGCCTGACCTCGCTGGCCTCAGGAATCCTTGGGAGTTTGTGCCATCTCTCTGGTTGGACCATGTACTTGAAGGTGACTTAGCAGATGGGAATAACACAGCTAAATTTTTTGCCCTCGTGTTCATATGCTCAGTTGCAGTTATGCAGGTGAAAAGAGAGAATTTCTGAAAATGTTTATGTTGCAAATGTTGGCATAAAGTTATCACTGTAGTAGCATAAGCTGAGGTGGAGTGGGGGCACATCAGTGTGTTTGGCAATCAATAATTCTTCCTCAGAAATAATACTGCAAAACAATAAAAATTCTAGGCTGGGGTGGTGGCTCATGCCTGTAATCCTAGCACTCTGAGAGGCTTAGGTGGGAGAATCGTTTGAGCTCAGGAGTTCGAGACCAGCCTGAGCAAGAGCGAGACCCTGTCTCTACTAAAAATAGAAAGAAATTATATGGACAACTAAAAAAATATACATAGAAAAAATTGGCCAGGCATGGTGGCGCATGCCTGTAGTCCAAGCTGCTTGGGAGGCTGAGGCAGGAGGATTGCTTGAGCCCAGGAGTTTGAGGTTGCTGTGAGCTAGGCTGATGCCACAGCACTCTAGCCTGGGCAACAGAGTGAGACTCTGGCTCAAAAAAAAGAAAAAAATTCTGATCCAAGCTTTCTTGACTCTTTTTTTTTTTTTTAATGAGATGGCAGATGTGATGGTCAGATTGGACACTGGTTAGGCTACAGGACTTTTTTTTTTTCAATAGCAGAATTAATTCCAGATCAGGAAATATAAGTCCTTCCTTCTTTTCTTCAAGTAACAAGATCAACAAATATTTATTGGCCTGATTTTGAAGAGAACATTATGAATACTAGTTTAGCTAATACATTCATGTGAACAAGTTAAGAATATACTGTTGGTAGATTTCCAATGCACAGCATAATTTCCCCATAAGGAAGTCCTTTAAGGAACGATGATTCATACCAGCAGTTTGTCAACCCTCCTCCCGACTCCCCTCCCTTTCTCTTCTTTCTCTTTTCTTTTCCTTCCTTCCTTTCTCTTTGCCACCCTTTTCTCTACATACTTCCAGAGCACCTAGTTTCAGACAGTGGGTGGTCATAGAACCTGTACAGTCACCTTGAACTAGTAGATCAGAAAGGTTTTCCATCTTCAAATATCAGAATCACCTGTGGTGGTGGCATCATATAATTTGGGTTCTGCTGTGGTAGCTCAGAGAATTGGCATTTCATACTGTCCTTCCAGACTGGTGGTCAGATACGTAACAACTGTAATGACTGACATTTGCCTACTGCTTGGTAAAGCACATCTACATGCCCTAATCTCATTTCATATACACAGCGACTTTGTGTTTGGGTGATATCATTGTCTCTATTTTATAGAGATATTGATTGCTTAGTGTCATGCTTCCACTAAATCATAATGTTGGGGCCAGAACCCAGGTCTCTTGACTCTAATTCTTCTCTTCTTTTCAAAACAGCATGTGCTTAATGCTTATTGAATAATCATCACTGAGAAAAAGCATTCAGAGCCACATGTGAGAAGATGTCATTGAAGAAACAGACCTCTACTTAGGAAAGAATTCCCCAAAGAGGCTTACAATAGTACATTTCACAAATGCATACCATTACGGTAGGCATGGGACTTACAGATGCTCATAATAGCTAGGAGTTTTTGGTGGGTAGCAGCTGGGGTACCTGCATCTTTTGCGTGGTAGCTGATAATGGTCTTGAATAGTTAGGGGCTGGTAATGCATCTGTAGTAAGAAACAATTATTAACTGTAATTATTTAAAAAAAAATTTTTTTGAGACAGAGTCTTACTCTGTCACCCAGGCTAGAGTGCTGTGCTGACATCATAGGTCACTGCAACCTCAGACTCCTGGGCTCAATTGATCCTCCTGCCTCAGCCTTCTGAGTAGCTGGGACTATAGGTGCGTGGCACAGCACCTAACTAATTTTTCTGTTTTTTTTTTTCTTTTGGTAGAGATGGGTCTTGCTCTTGCTCATACTGGTCTCGAACTCTTGGCCTCAAGCAATTCCCTGCCTCGGCTTCCAAAAATGCTAGGATTACAAGCATAAGCCACAATGCCTAGCCAATTAACTTTAATTTAATATGCCAGTATTAAGTCAAAAAACAACAGTTTATAAGATGTTGCAGAAAACATTTTGTATTGGTGAACTCAAGGTAAGGAGAGTTGATTTGTTGAAGGGTAACTGGTATTATCAAGGACAACGGTATCTTTTTTCATTCTACAAATTTACACAATTTCTTATTCTTAGATTTTGCAGGGGGATGAAACTCATGGCATATATTTGGGATGTACAACATGTTGAGTGCAAAGTATACTACATTATATTCATAGAACCTTCCATATGGTTTGCTTCTAGAAAGATTGTAAGTTTTTCAGCATGAATTCTCGGACTAACTCTGGCTGATATAAAATTCTTTCACATGCCTGAGGTAATCATTTCAAGCACATGGTCTCAGGTGGAGTCTGTGTTCATATGCTTACTCAAGAGTAGATTTATGCTATCTGCTGCTGCACGCATTGTTTTTCTAAACCCACAGCACTATCTTCATGACAGGAGTAGCAGGAAATAGAAAGAGGACAAACTGGCCTTCAAGAACAGGTCATTACCTGAAAAAATTACTTAAGGGAAACCTGATCTTAAGTTATTGCAGAATAAATCTAAAGCAAACCAAAAGGAGAAACATAATAAGAAAGGAGATAATAATAGAAAATAGCCCCAGAAAAACTCATTCTTAAATTATTTCAGAATAAATCTAGAACAACTAAAAAGGAGAAAAAAAATAATAATATGAAAAATATTAAACAGAGCCCCAACCAGCATGAGAAGATCCGCTTTTCCAGTAGCTGTCAGTGCCTCAGCTGCTAGAGATATGTCCCTCTTCCATTTTCTGCCAGCAATGCTACTTTAGTTGCTGCTTCAGAACCCAGAGCATCTTTTATCACAGCCCCCGATTCCCAAGACCCTTCTGTGCTTAACCCATGGCTCTGCATTGAAGCACAGAGCTCTTTTTTGTTCCTTTTGTTATAAAGGTGTTTACACGCACAACAGCGATGTCTACACCAACGACAGCCATCATCTTTGTTGGGCACTTGCTATGTTTTTGGTACCAGGCCCTTTGGATCTGTCGTCTCACTTATCCAATGGGCTAGGTATTGCTATTCACTAGTATGAAACTGTTTTCAGGGATCAAAGCTCTTTGAATTGTTATTGGCTTTGAGCAGTGCTGATCCCATCGCCGTATCCCTCCAAAAGTGAATCTCGGGGCCAGCTCTCACCATCTTAGTGGAAGAAGTTTAGTATTTAGTATTTAGAACTCAATGGGACATTGTACCATAGAAAAGAGATTGCATTTTGATACTTAATCTTGATACTTTGGGCTCCTTTAATATAGGTGATTTCCTTTTTTTCATCAAAGCCTGGCACTTAGAAATACTCCAACCCAGGGTGGTTTTATTTCTTAATTTACTATGGATACTTTCATAGTTATTAAGGTGTCCATTATGCACAACATGGAAAATTTTAACTAAAATATATCCAGCCATATATTTCATTAGGGTCTTGATTAATGTATATTAAAAGGTATAATAGTCTAAATTTATTTTATTTCACACTAGAGATCTAGTATACGTTCTTATAATGAATAGAAATAATAAGCCCTCTTGTTTGCCTTTTGTGTCTTTTTAGGCTTCAGACAATTTAAGTAGTGAGTCAGTTAATATCAACAAACCTGCTGTGGACCAATTAGACCAATAAGATCTTTTTTAAAAAAATCCTTAGAAATTTGGCATTTTAGAAGATTTTTACTCTCATATTCAAAACTAGATTTTTTTTTTTTAAAGCAGAAAGATAATTAGTCCATTCTGGAACCTGTTAAGCACAGGTTAAATGTCAGTCAAAATAGCACTACTGAAATGGAAATCAATGAAAATATGTTGTTTCTCCCTGAAAGTCAGAGATGTGACTTTTGAAAACCTGCTATGTGGGTTATACTGGAAGAAAAAAAAAAAAAAAAAAACAAACCAAAAAAACAAGCTGGTGACTAAGTGAGAGGTATATTAAGAGTTTCCCACACACTATTTAACACACAATCCAGTAATTCTTATTAGTAATAAGGAGAAATGGAAGACTAATGAAAAGAAGGAAAAAGAGCTGCCAGGCTGAACTCACCACAACTGCATCTCAATGGGGAAATGCACCTGAGTGCATAGTGCATCAGTAATTTAAATATGTCAGAATTATCCAGAGAAGCAAAAACTAAATCTGAATTCAAACCATTGCTTTGAAGGCTGGGATGACAAACTGTGTCACCCTTGCTGGCAAGAAAATACTCCCATTTTCTCAGTTTACACAGTTGATCCCACCGTGAGTCATAGATTTTCATGTGCTCTCTACATATAAAAAGTATTTTAAGAATGTCAGATGACTGCTCTTTTTCAGATTTCCACTTCTCCTTTCAAATGTCCATTATTGCCTGTGAATAGTGAGGAGGAGTCAGAAACCAAATTATTAAACCCACAAAAATGCTTGGATACCAGTGGCACAATCCCATAGGCATTTACTAAAATAATTTAAGAAAAAAATTCTAATCTTTAGGTGAGTGTATTTCTGATTTTTATTCATTTCATGCCTGCTATACGGCTAAGAAATATACCCAGTTCTGTTTAATATAGCCCCGACGAGTTTTCCTTGTCTCCGACAGGCAAGAGTTCTAGGTCTTGGTGATGAGCTTTGATGGGTAGTGCAACAATGCAACAATTGGTAACTCAAATCTGTGCTCCACAAAACAAACAAACAAATAAAAAGCTTATCAATGTTTTAATCACAGTTTAAGAAAATAATATATTTTTATTTTGGAGACAAGCTAGCAGTCAGGAAATACTAACAATGATTTATAAGAAAACTTAATTTTGTTGGATTAAAGAGATATGGAAATTTTTTAGACAATTACAAATGTATATTTTCACATACCCACCCTTTGGAATGTCTTAAAGGAATCAAATAAAAAGAAATGTAATTTATACATGGAATAAAGCACTCTCATATCTTGTGACATTCTTACTTGGGCAGAAGTTCCAATGACTGTTTTATAAATTCTTAATGTAGGGGAAATTTTTGCTTCAATGGAAAACTATGCATTTTTCGGAGAATACCTTTCCAGGTTTTTGGATTCTGATTTTACGGGGCTCTGCTCCTTTCATGGCCTTTGAGCTATTTTACCACTCTGTAAGTTGTAGATAACTGGTAGCAATGCAAAATAATTCTTGTCTATAGACATGTAAATAAATTGTCTAGTGGAGGTTCAACTGAACTTCCCTCCCACACCGTGGAAGAAGTTGGTTTTGCCTAAATTTGCAAATTCATTTCAGTATTTCTGATCTTAAAATGTTTTTATTCTTTGGATAGCCCTTTGAACAGGTTGTAACATCTTACTGGTTTCCTCATTAATAATGACAAATAAAAAAATGAGTTAAATAAAATGTTTAGCATGTGCTTATTTTCTATCTGTATGAGTATCATGATTTTATTTTTATTTGTTTAGAAAATTATTCTCTAATAATGATACAAATAAAAAGTTGTTTTTGAGGGGAAAGTTTTGAAACTAGGTGTCTATAATCTCTGATCTCACAGATGGTTACTAGTCTTTTCCATTTTTCTGTGCTGTAATTTTACTCTTCTAACTTTTATTCAGCTTCTGTTCATTTTTTAACCTCAGATAAACTTTTTGATGAGTGGCAAATCAATGCAACAATTAGCAATTTAAATCTGTGCTCTACAAAGTCAAAACAAACAAGCAAACCAGACTATCAATGTTTTAGTCACCATTTAAAAAATGATATATTTTTATTTTGACAACAATTTAGCACTCTAGAAATACTACTGATGATTTATAAGAGAACTTACCTTAGTTGGGCCAAAGAGATGTGGAAAACCTTTAGACAATTATAAGTAGTGTATATTTTCACACAACTTCCTTTTGCAAGTTAATATTGTTATTGAGACTATCCACAGGAACCATCTCACTGTATTCACAGGAAAATTTCACGACATCCAATAAATAAAAACAGATTTTTATACTTACCGTGCCCCACCAGAGAGCATCTGCATATGTAGAAAACTCTTTATTGGCATCCTTTTCCACCAGGTAGACAAGGAAAGATGAAAAAATAAGAACCAAAAATCCTATGTACCAAGCTGTGATTAATTCCTAGATATAAAAAGAATGAAAGATTTTTAGAGGTGGAAAATTTTTGAAAAAGGAAAAAAAATCTGCATGATTCCATTCACTTTACTACGTCTTGGATGTTTCTGATGGCTTTTAAATAATCCATTACATACCATACCCCAAAATTGCTTTAACTCATTTCTGAAATGACTAAGTTTGTTTGTAACAGGTTTATCAAGTATTACAACAATCAGTGAAAAAGTTTCAAAAATTTTGTTCCAAAACTTAGCAAATCTTACCTTGCTGTGAGCATAAACCACTGAACCCAGTAATTTCCAAGTGCCTCCCCTTCGGTCCATGCGCACCATACGGAGGATCTGTAGGAAACGGAGACTTCTGAGTGCAGACGTGGCAAAAATATTACCCTGAGTTTTTGCAGAAACAACTGCTATTGAAGCAATAAGAACAATGGTATCTGAAAGAAACAGGTTGAAACAGCTGTAAGTAGCATGACTAGGACTTTTTATTTCTCAAAACAATATTTCTGAAAGGTTCACTTGGCACTTTATTCAAGATCAAATAGACAGATCTTGAACCCTAGCCTCACCTGGTGCCACTTGGGCTCTGCCACGACTGGAGAGTGGAAAGGCAGAGAATGGAACTTATCTATTCCTGTAGTTCTGACCCTTTGGCAACTGTGTGCTTTACCTAAGCAATTTTGAAGCACATGCTACTTAACCTTCAACAGATTGGACAATGGCCTTCTGAGGTAGCCTTCTACAACATCTCTGCTGTCATCAGCATTCCTATCAGCAGAAAGGAGCTCCTGCCTCAGCCCCCAGTGGCAAGGCCTCTGGTTGATGTGACCAGGGAATCGTAGCCTGTCCAGCCGAGAAAGTGCTGCTAGGAGTGATTATGCTTCTTGTTCCCTTGCCAAAGAAGTTTTTATCTCCTTCATGCCCAAAATTCCCTAATGTGGAGTGTACAGATGCACATACTGTTTAACAAAGGCCTCAACTAAGCTGAATACTCTATGCTTTCTGTATAGAGTAGTCTTTATAGCAGGCCCATCAATTATGTGTTAAGTTTGGTGCATACATTAAGTAATATTACATTTGTTACAATAGAGTATGTAATTATAAACACTGTGCATTGCATGGGAATGGACATTTAATGTTTGACATATTGACATTTGGTGTAAAAAATATCTGCCTTTTTGTAAGCAAAAAAGAGAAAAAGAGCAGCTAATAAAACCACCGAAAAGATAAAAGAGAACTTAATCACTCCAGGAGTCAATATCTGAGTAATGGAAAGAGGCGTTGAAGTGGGAGAAGTGAAGTGGGGATGAATGGCCTCCTGTGGCAATTTTAATAAAAGTTAGCTTGACTTAAATATCCTCAAATACAATTTCCTTCCTCCTCCAAGTGGGTTGTGCGTGACTGGGCTTCCACACTCCAAAGAGGAGTTCCACTTCAAGGGTGTTGCATTTGCAATGTTTCTGTTATCCTAAGGATTAACTGTAGTGTGAATGTGTATTCCTCATTCAGTTCATCCTTCCCCCTGTGCTGAGAAAGGTCTGATCTCCTGGTGTGGACTGAGATCTTCTGAGTCACTCTGCTGGTGCCCCTTTATGGGTCAGTGCTTAGACAGAGAGGGGTCAGTGGTTGGCAGTGCAAGGGTCAGCTGCAGGACTTCTCCCAATCAGATCTAAACATTATGCGGTGGGTAGGTGCCCCAAGAGCCACAAACAGATCCTTGAGTTACTACTCTTGGCAATTCTTAGAAAAGAAAAGGAACTAATGTGTTGACATAGACACTGAAGACATATTTTAAGTGCATAAAAGCCAGGTGCAAAACAGTATGTACAATGTGATCTTATTTTAATAAAAATATATATTAATATATGAGTAGGGAAAACGTGAGAATATACACTGAGTGTTACCATTAATTATCTCTAGAAATAGTAAATTGGGGTGGATATGTGGATAAAGAAACTTTTCACTTTCTAAATTATTAATTTCTGTAATGTTGGAATTTTATAATGATGAGTATGTCTTTTGAATCAGGAAAAAAAAAACTTTTATAAAGAGAGTTGTGTCATCATTTGGAGGGATTTACTCCTGAGACTAGTGATTTATAGACAAAGAGACATTACTTATATGGCCCTGCTGGATATACATTTGCTTTTATTTCATTGGAATCCTGCTTTCTCCTATGTGTAGAAAGGAAAGCAAAAGATATAATATTTGAAATAGTAGGACTAAGTAAATGGTAAATAAGTAGGGGTGCAGAAAATAAAACACTTAAAACTTACTATGTGCCTGGCATTTTCTTTAAGTTTTTTATAAACATTTAATCCTTATAACAACCTTGTGAATTAGGTATTCTACAGATCCCATTTTACAGATGAAACAAGAGAGGCACAAAAAGCATATATTGTATTAATTTTTAAAAAATCAGCTATTGATTTGTTATGTGACAGCACAAAAAGTATGCTATGAAGTTAGCTCACTAGAGGAAACCTAAAGAAAGTAAAAAGAACACTGGTGATTTGACACAATTTCAAAAATTATGCACACAGTGTATGATAATCTCAATGTTTGAAATTTCAAAATATGCAAAGGTAACCACAGATTTGATTTAATACCCTCATTGTAATTCAGATCAGACGAGAAAGTCAGAGTTCAGTAAAATGAAATCATAGATGAGCAACCAAATGGCAGACGGTGAATGCAGTCATAGAAATGTTTCTGGTTGGGTTACAGTCTTCCACTGGAATTTTGCTGTCAGTACCACCTAGAATATTTTCTAGGCTAATATTTTAGAAGTTATGGGTAATCTTTACTTCTATTTTTATTCATGTATTTATTATTTTTGTGGTCCATTGCTTTATAGAATGGAGGTTCCACAGTGTTGGATCATTGTTTTGTCCACTAATGTATCCCAAGTACCTAGAACGGTGCCTGAAATGTGGCAGACACTCAATAAATACTTATGAAATGAATTTAGATTAAAAACATTTAGAAGTAGCTTGAGCTTTGTTCTCTTACCATATCAATGGCTTAATAACTGGGATATCAACCTAAAATACTCTTAAATTTATCAAAGGATCACTTCAATATTTAGCATTGAATTCTACTACAACACAATAGTTGCAGCTGTCATCTATTAAAATTTATAAAAATTAAATCTCCCTAAGATTATTGGGAGAGTAGTTTAATCTGTGCAATTAGTTAACTGTCTAAAATATTCTTTGAAACAACTGAACTGTGTTTAGTGAAGATACCACATTTTAGTATAAGGCAGAAACTACAGATAGCCCTTGAAGCTCATTGGCTTCAGGTTCATTTGTTTATCCATTACATATTAAGCAGTTAACTGAGTGTCAAGCATTACATTAGACACTTGAATATTAATTCATCCATTTGACCATCCATCCATCACAAATATTTGTCAAGTCCCTACTATGTATTAGGCACTGTGCTAAATGTTCTATGTACATTAGTGGTTATGCATGGGGACCGTTTTGTCTTCCAGGGGATACCTGGCAATCTCTGGAGACATTTTTGGTTGTCATAACTGGGAAGGGAGTTGGTACTGGCATCTGTGGTCGGGGCCAGGCTTGCTGCTAAACATCCTGCAATACCCAGGATAGCCCCCAGAACAAAGAACGACTCAGCCCCACATGTAATAGCACCAAGGTTGAGAAAGCCTAATGTACATTATTTAATCCTTCAACAACCCTATGTATTAGGTAATATTGTAACTATCTCCTTCTTATAAATGAAGAAATTGAGGCTTGTAGTGGTCAAGTGACCAAGGCCCAACATTCATATGTGGTTGAGCTGTGACTCCAAAGCTGTGTCCTTGAGAGTTATGGTGTACCACTCCTTGGATAAAAAAAAAAAAATCCAGGGCGGGATGGGGGTGGGGGAGGAAGAGAAAGGGGGAAGCTGTGAAAGCAGGTGGATAACAAATCAAGAATAAATTGTTATCACATAAAGCATTCAGGGAGGAGAGAAGTGCAGGGAGGATAAAGCAGAAATAAAATGATGCTAAAAAACAGATGGTACTTTTATGGATACATCAAGAGGAAATGGGGCTAGAGAAAGAAATAGAACTGTTAATAAACAAGGAGGAGCTCTAAATTGCATGAAAAAAAAAAGCATGTAATCCTGGGCTCTTAAAATCTACATCTCCCAAAGGAAACAGATATGAACAAGTTGGGAAGTAGTGAAGAAAGAGTTATTGATTAGAAGCAGCCCAGTAGAAATGTGGAATATAGATTTACAAGGTGTTAGGAAGTAGTTTCACAAACTTACTGATTCACTTAGAATGATTTATAGATGATTCTTGAGATTTGAGGTGACTGCAAAGATTTGAATAAAATAAATACTGTAATGATATTTAAGACACATAGGGACTGTGAAAGAACTTATTATTAGATGCCACAGGAACTTCGCTTGAGTATTATTTAGTCAGCAAAATCAATATGAATTGATCACCATGGACCCTGTTTAAAAGGTATGAGTCACAGAAATGCCAAAAAGCCCTCATTATAAGGTGGATTCACATCTAATGCTATGCTATCATGAATGCAAGGATTGGGTTAAAGCAAGGCCAATTATACATCTGAACTTGACCTGCTGTGTTTTGTTGCCACAATTACACTACATAATGCACGTGCTAGAAGGTATAACTTGCCTCAATTTAAAATCACAATGCAAAGAACTAAATCATGTGGATCAAACAAACCATGGTAGAACACTTTTAAATTAGTCGTTGTAAAGATGGATCCATTCTCTAGAGGCGGACCACAAAGAGGATACATCTTGACACCTCCCTAGAAATTGTCTGTAGACTTCAGGCTTTTTAAATTTTCGCAAATTCTAAGTTATTCTAAAGTCTCAGAAAGTTTTCCCTAATAGCTAACATAAATTTACCTCTTGCCCTTTATTTATTTGTTTTAAGTTATTATTTTTTTTACTTAAAAATTTTTTTTTTACAGACAGGTCTCACTATGTTGCCCAGGCTGGAGTGTAGTGGCTATTCACAGGTGCGCTCCCACTGCAGGTCAGCACCAGAGGTTTGACCTGCTCCATTTTTGACCTGGGCCAGTTGACCCCTCCTTAGGCAACCTGGTGGTCCCCTGATCCCAGCAGGCCCTCTTGCCCTTTAAACTCACTTTATTTTGTTCTCACTGGGAATATCAGAAGTGCATTAAATACAATATTCCCAATGATTATATTATCCTCTCCCACCATCTTTTTTGTTCCAATGCCTTGAACTATTTTTAGTGGCCTCACTAATAACTAAACTTGGAATAATTTTAATGAAATATATATTTTAAAGTTATAAAAGCAGTAGTTGTTATAAAATATCAAAACAATACAAATATGTTTAAAGTAGGAAATTAATTTATTTAATTAGCCAAGTACTTATTAATGAATTTTTAGGTTACCTTTAGTTTTGCTATTAAAATGATGCTGAAATGGACAGCTTTGTACATCTATTTTTATAGGTATTCTTTTTAAGGATAAATTCCTAGAGACTGGATTGCTGGCACATTTTGATTTGTGATAGGTATCAAAATGTCCTCAAAATGATTGTACCAATCCTCACTGACGATATGAAAATGCTTATTTCTCTCTTTCTCCTTGCTAATAAAAAGAAATGCTAATAATAGTAACAGCTAATATTTATTGTTTACTATGTGATAGACACTTTTCTAAGCATTTTCATGTACAACCTGAAATATAAAGCTTTAATCTTTGCCAGTACAAGGCAAAACCACCTCTTTTTAAAAAATAGACTCCTGGATTAATTTCATGTCATTTAGGAGTCATAAAAGTCAAGTTGTCTAGAATGACTTTGTCCATCCAAACATTATAAAAATGTTTTTCTATATTTTATTTTAGTGTGCTTGTTTAGTTAATGAATTTACTTTTCCTATTCAGAATGGTTTTCGCGGCAGAGGTAGCTATGTCCACCTTGCCACCAAACATAAGTGCTTCTCTTCTGAGGTACAGCCTTATCCTTGGAAGGTGACTGCTCATCCAGGGGCCTTATTTCCTGGATCCCCTTGCCTCGGGGTGAGGAGAGGTGACTAACTCTAGCTAATGGAAGGTGAGTGGAAATGATGTATGCCACTTCCAGGTTCAGGGGGAGCACATGTGTCTTGTCACTTTCTCTTTTCCTGTCGGTTGGTACTAACGACGCCCTTAGAATGCTGAACATGGCAGTGCCTTGGTTAGCCTGGGCTCCTGCATGACTGCACAGAGAACAGCTTTTACCACACACCCCAAACCCCAACAGGGAGCATCTTCACTGGACTATCACACAAGCAAGAAATAAACTTCTGTTTTGTTAAGTTACTGGAATTTGGAGATGTGTATGTTATGATAATTGGCATTACTCTAACTTATACAATCTTTAACTTTTATGGAATTTGTGTTTGTCTCTGTGGGGAAGTAGAGAACTAATCTCACTTTTTATGCCATATGATAGTCTGTTTTTCCAATATCATCTAAATAAAAAGTCTGTCCTTTTCCAAATGTTTCCATATATGTATTGAGAAACCTACTTTTGGATTCTATTCTGTTTAATTGCTTATTCCTGAATTAGTACGACACTAGACATCTGATAGGGTAAGATTCCTTCAACATTATTCTTTTTTAAAAATATCAGCAAATCTATTGATTTTCCCAAGTGAATTTCAGAATAAGTTTATCAAGTTAAAAAATTCTGATACATATTTTATATTAAATTTATAAGTTGACATCTTTTTCTCTATTGCCTCTCTCATCACATATCCATTGAGTGGGTTAGTTTTGTTGATTCTGCCTCCACAGTATCTTCCACATGTAATTTTCTCTTTCTGTTTATCCTGTCTCCTTCCTCAGTCAGGCCTATGGTACCTCCCTCTTGGCTGTCCCTATAACCTCTGACCTCGTCTCCACTCTCTTGTCTTTTCTTTCTCTAAAACATATTGTATTCTATTGCCAGATAAAAATGTTAAGGCGATCATGTTATTTCTCTGATAAGAAAAAAAAAAAACAAACCAAAAAACTTCCAGTATCTAGAACAAAGATCAGATTCAGCTGCCTGGCATTGAAAGTGCTCTATAAAATGCTGCTTCCTGGAAAACCCTTCCCCCTTCCCTGTCTGGCTAACTTCTACTTGCTTGTGGAACTCTGCACAGGCATCAACCCTTTCAGGAAGCCTGCTTTCACACCACGGTGCCCAGGGCTCTGTGGTATGCTGTTGTCATAACACTCACTACCTAGGATTCTAGCAGTAGTCTGTTTACTTGCTGGTCTCTTCTATAGTATACCGTAAGAAACTGACAGCTGCAGAAGTGCTTATTTTTCTTTGTAACCTCAGTGCCTAGTTCAGTACCCATCGTACTATAGAAGCAAAACTTATTTAATGGATACTTATTTCATGAGTTGTTTGCTTATAGTAACACTCAAAGAAATAGAATACAATTTTATAATTTCAAGGGTCTTAGAAATAATATATTTAAATCTCCCTCATTTTGCAGTGTAGAAGCTGAGGCACAAACACACAAAATTTAAACATTCCATGTGTTAAAAAAAAACCCACACAAATTGAGATGCAGAAAACAAACTTGGAAAAAAATTTGTAACATATATGATGACGGACAAAGGGCTAATATCTTTAATATATAAACATAATGGTAAGAAGAAACATAATAAGAAGACATACTAGTAGAAAACTGGACAGAAGGCATAAATATAAACTCACCCTAGGAGGAAGTAAAAATGACCAATAAATATAAAGAAAGTTCTTCTCTACAATTTCTAGTTTGAAAATTTAAAATAGCAGTAAGTTACCATTTCAGTCTATCAAACTGACAGTTTGAATCAGCAGCAGGGAACCTGCAGCCTTAAGGCTGCATGTGGCCTTCTAGGTCCTTGAGTGTGGCCTTTTGACTGAATCCAAATTTTACAGAACAAGTCCTTTTATTTGTATTAATATTTTTTTTGTCTTTTATATTTTTATTTTATTTTTAAAGTGAACATATTTAAAATACCAAAGAAT
Source organism: Lemur catta (assembly GCF_020740605.2). Lineage (NCBI taxonomy): Eukaryota > Metazoa > Chordata > Mammalia > Primates > Lemuridae > Lemur > Lemur catta. The sequence goes on along the minus strand of NC_059129.1, from coordinate 73,851,645 downwards.
AAAATAAGTTTCAGTGAAATAATCCTCCCAGATTGACCAGGACGATTAAAACATTAGTAAGCCATAAGGGCTAAATTGATGGCTGCTATGCTCATGATTTAGTTCTAACTTCCCCTGCCTGACCTGCCTGACCTGCCACACAAGGGTGGCTGGTGAGAGTTTATGGGGTCGAGTATGCCAGTCTGTTATCAGCTTTTGAGAATGGTGCACTGTGTTTCTGTTTGAAGTGGAATTTGTGAATAGTTGCACAGCTTGACAATACTTTTTAATTTGCCTGCTTAACAGCCCATCATGTCAAAGAAGACCAAGAGAATGCTGAAGGAAGAAAATAGATTTTTTAATGAGGATTGGGAACTGCAATATTATCTTGTTTCTGCTAAAGATAAGATGATTTGCTTGCTCTGTGATACTGCAATATCAACATTAAAGAAATTCAGTGCTCATCAGAGCTTGTATTGCAGAAATTAAAAGATGAAAAGCAAAAGCAAAAACAAATTCTGTTAAGCAGCAATGAGACCTGGAAATAATGTCACTGAAGCAACTTATAAAGTAACTTACATACTTGGGAAAAAGGGAAGCCATTAAATGATGCAAAAGTTGTGAAAGAATGAATTGTTGAAGTTGTAGGATGCTTAGACCCCAGTAATGTTTCAAAGTACAAACAACTGCCTCTTTCAAGGAGAACCATAACTGATGGGCAGCATGAATTAGCCTCGACTTAACAAAACAATTTCATGCAATATTTCAAAAGGAAAATATATATTATTCGATTGCTTTGGATGAATCAACTGATGCTACAGACTCAGCACAGATTTTATATTTCATTCGGGTCGTAACAGAAGATTTTGTTTGCTATGAAGAGTCACTCACTTTGGGCACTCTTGCCAACAGAACATGGGGAATAGATATCTTCAACAACTTTCAAGATAAATGTCACAAAGTTGGACCGAATTTGGTAAATTTATTGAGTATATGTACAGATGGTGCACCTTCCATGACAGGAAAACATGAAAGGTTTATTGCACAGATAAAAAAAGTATTAACAGATCCAGATGCTCTCATTTCTTTTCATGGTATCTTGCATCAGTGAAATCTCTGTGCTAAAGGTACTATTTTAAGTGATACTTTGCAACAAGTTATAAGTATTGTTAACTACATTCCTGCAAATGTAACATGGCATCATCAATTTGATAACATGCTAAAGTTGAACAATAAGTATTCAGTGTGGATTTGCCTTATCATTCTAAAGTGCAGTGGCTATCACAGGGACAGGTATTAGTCAAAATTTTATCTCTGTGAGAACAGAGAGTTAAATTTTATGAATTAACAGAATCAGCAACGTGAATTATTGAGAGATTTCTGTGGCAATGCAGCATTTCTGTGTGACATCCTGTCAAATCAAAATGACTTAAATATTTCTTTGCTAGATAAAACTAAGTCTATACATGATATGTGGCAAAAAAAAAAAATCCAAGCATTTGGAAAAAAGCTATTTTTTTTCAAAACACTTCTTCTTCAAAAGGAAATTTCAGATGAACATTTTCCCCAGTTAGCAAAGGTCACCGATGAGCAGAATGATATATGCAAATCATTTGAAGAATATGCAGCTGTTATGGACCTATTAATTAAGGATACAATGAAGGGGTCACTGATTTTGAGTATCATGACATCATGCTCAAATTATTATAGCATTTCAGTCTCCTAGTTGATATCACCAAGGCACCTAAAGAACTATAGATGGAATTGATTGAGCTCTCAGTAGATGACATTTTAAAGTCATTATTTGATGCTAAGAAAGATCCAATTGAAATATGGAAAAATGCAGTAGAACACCCACACCTTCAGCAACACACCTGAAAAATGCTTTCTTGCTTTACAACTACTTATTGCTGGGAATCTATATTTTCCTACCTAACCCAAATCAAGATTCCTTAGGGTCACAAATGACTTGATACCCATCTGGAGGATCAACTGAAACTACAGCACTCCCTGCTGCAATCAAATAGTCAAATGCTTTCCAACCAAAAGCAGACAACAAAGTCATTAGAAGATCAGTTAACTTTAAAATTAACAAATAGTTTTCATTTTTTCAAATTACTGAGTACATAGTAGTAGATTTTCGCAAAATGATATACATTTTTAAGTATATCTAATTGAAGTTTCTTGAATGTGGCCTTATTTGATTACAGCTAAATTAACGCGGCCTTCCAACATGAAAAGGTTCCCCACCCCTGGTATAAACAAATGAATTGTCAATACTGGCAATGAGGAGAAGAAAATGTTCTTTCAAGATTTTATGTAAGTGTAAAGTGGTATAATTTTTTGGGGGCGAGCAACTGGCATTGTCTGCCCAAACCATTAACAATGTGAATACCTATTGTTTTAGCATTTTAATTCTAGGAATTTATCCGAGTGAGAATATTGTAGATGTCAACAAAAGTTTGCATCAGCATGCTTATTACACTCTTATTAGTAACATAAAAAGTTACAAGCAATCCAGATTTCTAATAAAAATGGATTAATCAAAACCAACATGGTGTATCCCTTCTAGAGCATGGGCTGTGTAGCTCATGTGCCTGAGTTCCAAACCTGGCTTTGCTTCTTATTAGCTGGGTTACCTGGGTTAAGTTACTGAACTTCTCTGTGCCTCAATTTCTTTATCTGTAAAATGAGGATAATAATAGTACCTATGTCACAGAGTTGTGAGAATTAAATAAGTTAACATGTGAAACATCTCATTACAGTGCTAACTCATAATAAATTTTAGCTAATTTATTATTACTATTATTATTACCATGGATACTATGCAATCACAAAGCATCATGTTTTAGAAGAATATTGATGAAATAAAATGTTTCCAATAAATTATATAAAGAATTGATTACATAGGATGATTCCAGTTTTGCCTCCAAAAGGATAATAATATATTCTTCTAGTATATATGAAAACAAATACTATCAGAACATATATACCTTTATGTTAATGGTGATTACCTTTAGGTGGTGTGATTATGTGTAAAATTTAATTTCTTTAAAAATATACTCTTTTGTCCAAATGATCTACAATAACCATGTATTGCGTTTGTAATGAGAAAAAAGAGAATAAATATTTATTTAAAATAAAAATCTATGACTAGCAGAAGATTAGCACATTGGCCAAGGTAATTTATTTAGTCAGTGGTGGGAAAAGAGAAAGGAAATGGGAAACATTTATTGAGTACCTCTGATGTATGAGGCTACGCGGAGTGCTCAGGACACACACTCTGTTTCATTACTTCTCCTTAACAGCCCTCCAAGGAGGCACAGAGGTTATGAGTGTGAACTGCATGTAAGACAGCTCAGGGATTCCTAGTTCAATCCTTTCCTACTTGTGTGACCTCAGGCCTATTAATCTTGCTGTCTTGGAGTCCTCTCCTATAAATAGGGGATAGAATCATTTTTTCCCCACAGGGCTATTGTGAGGATTAAATGAGATAATACATACAAAGCTCTTCATCTGTCTTAGTGTGCCTGGTATCATGTCAACTCTCAACCTAAAAAAAGTTATTTTATATATATACCTCTTCACCTTTTCTAGATCTGTAAATTGATACAAAGAAAGTTCAAGAATCTTAGCCAAGGTCATTTAGTTGGTAAATGGAGCCAAGAACCAAACTCCTATCTGTCTGTTTCCAGAGCACTTACATTTCATTCCATGCTTCTCTTTTCGTAAATCTTATCTAGTAGAAAGACTAGTAAATAGGGAAATAGGTGGTCAACAAAGGCTTAAAGTGAAATTCCAAAAAGTAAAGTATTATTAAGAATGGGGAATATATATGGGACTTGCAAATGGTTGAAATTCAGGTAAAATTTAGCAAAACTCTTATAATTAACAGATTTTTATATTTTACATTATCCCAATGGGACAGCAGACTGTGATAGAGAGGTGAGCCTGTCTTGTCTATGTGGAACCATTTCTGCCTGAATTTATATCCCATGTATATCATGTGCCAGATGTTTTATTGCCAACAGAGCAGCAAGACAAGGAGAAATTGGAATTTTGTGGTTCCATTATACTTGACTATGTACACAAAATTCTAACCTCTCAGAAGAAACAAACATGTCAAGTGTAGAAGCATAAAGATCATTGAACTATGCCTGTTTTAACCATTAGTTCCACCATTAACTTCACTTTGTTACCACTTATCTCTCAGGGCCCCCCAGGGAGGCACAGAGGTTACGAGTTTCCATACCTTTAAAATGAGGTGGATTGAACTGGAACGTGTTAAGGATCCTAACTCCAAATTTCTGGAATTCTAAGTGGTACATTCTTCGTTTTGCATACTGGTTGAATGACAAGGCATCAGCAGGAGTGTTTTGGAAATGATTTTTTCTCAAATTAAGTGTTAAGACCATTCATTCATTCATTCATCAGTTAGTTCAACAAACATTTTTTGTTGCCTGTCTGCCAGGAGCCAAGCATTAGGGATAGAGAATTGAATAAAACAGAAAAGTTATCTGCTCTCATGGAGCTTATGTTCTGTTGGGGTAGGTTGATGTTAAACAAATCAATCAGTACAGAATGTAATGTTAGGTAGTGACGAGGGCCCTGGAGAAATACAAAGCAGGACGAAAGGTGGAGTCACAGAGCAGTGAGTAGTTCTATCCGAGCTGGGATGTCAGGGAAAGCTTGGAGGAGATGATGTTTGAGCTGAGACCTAATTAAGTGAAGGGGTGGCTATGAGCATATCTCAGGGGAAAAGGTTCCAGGCAAAAAATGTAAAGACCTTGGGTGGAAGCACGGTTGGCACATTCAAGGGAGGCAAAGAGTTGAGTTAGCTAGAGTGGCGTGAGGGAGGGGAGAGTGGGTTCTGGTCAGATCACTGAGGCCCTGGGAATAGCTTAAGACATCTTTCTAAGTGTGATAGCTGCCAGGGAAAGGTTTTGGGTAGAGTGAAAGATCAGATCTGCATTTTACAAGATCATTGTGGTTGCCTTTGGGAAACAGATCAGGGGTGAGCTGGATGCCAGAGAGGAAGCTGAAAAGCCAGGTAAGAAGCCACTGCCATGGTCTGGACAAGAGGTGAGAGAAGCTCTACAAACAATAAGGTTAAAGGGTTGGATGGGTGACATATTGTGAAGGTGGAGAGGCCACAACTTGCTGCAGGAGTGACTGTGGAATGTGAGACAAACAAGGGAGTCTAAGGCTGCCTTCAGTGTTGGTCTGAGCAAGTGGGTGAATGAAGTGCCATTTACTGAGATGGGGTAATACTGCTGGGGCTATGTGAGTAATGAGCACTATTTGAGGGGCAAAACTGCCTGTTCAATTCTGGCCCTGTTATTTAATTTTTTTAGAGATGGGGTCTGGCTTTGTGGCCCAGGCCGGAGAGCATTGGTGCGATGACAGCTCACTGCAGCCTCCAACTCCTGGTCTCAAGCGATCCTCCTGCCTCAGCCTCCTGAGTAGCTGGGACTTCAATAAGCCACTGTGCCCAGATTGGCTGTGTTAACTTTGAGATGCCCAGTAGCCATCTGTAGACAGTGAGTGAGGCTGGAGTTCATGGGAGTGGTCAGCGAGCCAGAGTCAGGCAATAGAGTTTTTTTTTTTTTTTTTATGTTACAGAACTAATGCCCTCTGTTTCAGTAACCTACTGAAACAGTTTTTCAGAGTATGATCACAAATGTTTAGTTTCAGATGTGTGTTACAGATTGAAGGATGTAAGGAAGCTGTGTTTCTGTATTTATAAAACAGGAAAGAAACATTTGTCCCCTGAGAGTCATCATGAATGAGTAGGAAGCAAACACATCTTATTTAAGGTACACTATAGTATCTTGAGTAAATTACCTAGGTATAATTCCATCAGTCCTCAAAAATCAAAGGGATGAAAAGTCATGTGTAATTTTGGATGATTCAGAACATGGTTTAGGGCAATGACATGGCAGCTTTATATTATGTTCTTTTATATAGAAGGTACAAGACAGGTTTTAGAAGCAGGAATTTTGCACTTTGATACCCTCCGATGTTTAAAATTTTCTTCTAGCACCTATTTTCACACATACCCAATAACAAAACTGCAGTTTCGATTCCTAAACAGAGCCCCATACCAGTATTTGACCGCAGATCTAAAAACAGATTTGGATTCCCACAAATAAGTGATCAAAGTTGAAACTTTTACTGGAAATCCCCTAATGTTCTATTAATATGATGAAATCCAATAAGTGGATATCTCATTCAGGGTCATAACCTGAATGTTTACACACCAACAGGCAAACAATGTCATTACAGGTTTAAATTTACAGAGTAACAACACAATACCTAACTTTCAGTACTCCCGTTATGCAGTTATTTCAAGCAGTTGAATCATACTGATTCTCTGCATCCTGGCAGCCAGTCATGTTTGGTAGTGTTGGGATATTTTTCTTGGAGAAACTTGATACTTATTGTCAGATGACATACAGCTTATGATTAATCATCATCTACTACTAAAAGTTTTTGAAAGGATATCTTCAGGAAGTTCTTTGAATAGACTGTGGTATTTGGATTTTGCAATGGAGATGCCACTTAAGCTCAAATGTCACTAAGCAAACGACACCTGTGGATGGAAATTCATTCCAGGTATTATCTGGGGAAATTGAAAATTACCTGGTTCACCTGGCTCTCTTAATCTTTTTCAAAACACAATTTCTTATTTTTGGAAATAAGAAATGGATACAGTTTAGGCACTTGGCTAATCCTTAGGGATAAACACTGGGGTGTGAAAATGGACTTTTCGTTTGTGAAGAATGAAAAGATAGTGCTTTAAAGGAGTGAATTTGAGTAAATACAAGCCATAAATAAATACCTGACACTGATTATAATTTTGAAAATCCTACTTGCTGCCATGGGCAGATCTATTATATCTATCTATCTATCTAACTAACTATATTTTTAGTGGAATTATTAACCAAATAGGTCACATTTAATTGTGCATCTAACTCCCATCTTTATAAAACCCTTGCCAATATTTGCCCTCATTGGTACTAGATAAAGGGCAGTTTTTAGAACTTTCTAATTTAATATTTGGTTTCTGTATTACTGTTTATGAACCCTACAAAGTGTGCTGCTGTTCTTATCTGCGCTTAAAAGGAAAGAAATACTGTCCCAGAGAGGCTTGTACAAGATAGTGCAAAAATTACTTCCAGAGACAGGATTAGAATTCATGGTAACTAACTCCTGAAGCTGCAGTTCAGACTGTGAAACACTTTGTCTTATAACAAATCCTAAAGCTATGAGGAAAAATCCTACTTTGGACTTTCTTTCATTATCAATTCCTTTCTTACAGTCATGAACTTTTTGAATAAGACACGCTCTGTTTAAAGGAGAACAAAAACAAGGCTTATTGAAAACATGTGATGATACAACCTAGGAATCCTTTATAAAGAAGCTGGAGACAGCCTAGTGGAGTTCAATACCATTCAGAAGCTGGACATTTTCCCATTAAATATGGAAAAGTATCAAGAAAACATAATTCAAAAACAGTTTCAGATGTGCACATTTTGACGTTATGACCAGTAAATACTCCAGCAAACCACAGAAACTTGATAAGAGATGGATTCTTAAGTCACAGGATGGCAATGTCCTAAGGATTAGCTACAGTACTTTGATCTCCAAATTCCAAGCACAGATTTGGAGTCTGTGGTAGGGGCTAAAATCAAATATTCAAAACATTTTGCAAAAGGCAGAAGTAAGAAAAAACTGAGTAAAAGGCAGTTTGGGAGTGGACAAGGCTCCTGTAAAAAAGCCTACAATCACAAGCATGCAAAATAAGTACTTTATTAAAGAATATAATCACATTCACATGACCAAATTGAAGCACAGAGTTGAAGAAATTAGACAAAAAAGTAGGCAAAAATTATTCTTTTGAAAACTTATGATAACTGAGGTAAAAGGTGCTATTTTTTTACCTTGCATTTTTTGGATAATTGCCATAATTTTTTCTTCATTTGCTCATATGGGACATGTCACTTTTACCTTGTGTGTGTAGGGGCTACCATGGTGGCAGGGGTGGTAGTGATGAGGTTCCTCATGGAAATGTTTACCAGCTTGCAATTTTTTGAATTTTTTATTTGTCCAATACACATTCATTGTGGCTAGAAACTTCTAGGATCTGAGTATATAATAGCAAAGGGCATGGATGAGGTGTGGATGGTGTAGACAATAGAGATGCCTTCTGTTCACACCAGGCTGAATAAGCTATTTGCCTAGAAGACACTGAATCTAGAAACCACAGTCAAGGGTGATGAATGTTATGATAGGAGAAATATAAAGAGCATAATTTCAGGGACAGTTAACTTAGTTAAGGGGCCAGGGAAGCCCTCTCGGGAGAAATGTAGGTTAAGCCATAATTAACAACCAGTCTAAAACAAAGCATCAAAACCCCTTTTAATTAGCCCAATATCCTTTAGGTACCATATACACCATTCCTGAAATTATTTATTATATCCAAAAGTTCTGGACTCAAAAGGTACCTGGATTGTTTCTTATCCCTTTTCCTCCCCTCTTAAAATAAAATTTATTCTTATTTATAATACAGATTCTCAAATTCTAGGAATACAATATTGATGATGATATTTTGAGAAAAAATAATCAACAAAAATATACAAAGAGGTCTGAGCAGATATTTTTTTGATTGTATTTATCTATTGTAGAACTGAACAGAGATTACACTGAATGCATTTGTATGATTTAGTTTACTACCACTAATAGTTATGAAGTGCTGATTACATGCCAGGCACTAAGCTAAGCACTTCACATGCATCATCTCATTTTATCTTCTTAAACAATCCTTTGAAAAGGTACAATTAAAATTCTAAGTTTGAAATTAAGGAAATTTACTTAATATCTTGTGATATAGGACAAAAATTAAAAAAAGAAAAAATTAAGAAAATATATGGAGAGCAAATTAAGGCAAATCACAAACCATCATTTAGAATAGGGCTTTAAGAGAATTAAAAATGCTATTCTATGTTACTTCGGACTAGAACTGAGGGCATTCACATGAAAATCCTATGGTAAGTTATCTTTGGCATTGTCCCTCTTTGCAATGACAAAAGTGCCTAGAGTGTGAGAGTCTGAGCAACTATACATCATATGAATCAATCAACCCACCCCAAATTGCTATGCAAAAATAATGATAATAGTCAATATTTAAACTGTGCTTACTCTGTGCCAGGTAATAGTTCTTTTTATTTAGTTTTGAATGGTTAAACATTTAGATGGTCTAAATTGCAAAATGATATAAAGAGGTAAATAATGAGAAATCTTGCTTTTACCCCCTGCTTCCATTCATTTTGTCCCCAGTCACTATCTTTGGGTAAACTTATTGTTCTTTTCTCACTTTTTTATCTTTTCAATTTTTAAAATATAATACGAATATATATTCTTTCTTACACAAAAAATAGTAAAAAGTGTGTGGTAAAACTGCAGATTTTTGCCAATCTGAGAAAATGTTATCATTTGCATTTCTTTTTTATGAGTGAGACTGAGTATGTTTAAGAGGCATGTATGTATTTCTTATTCTGTGACCTGTCTGTTCATATCCATTTCCTGTCTTTTACATTCCATTGGGTTGTTGGATTTTTCCTGTTTTCTAGAGCTCCTTATATTTTAAGGTGATTAGCTCTTTGTCTCTGATAGAGTTGTAAGTATTTTTTAACATTTGTCTTTTGACTCTGTTCGTTGTTTTGTTTTGTGTATTATGTAATATTCTTTGATTTTATGTAGCCTTGTTTATCAATATTTTCTTCTATGACTTCTGTGCTTTTCGTTATAGTTAGAAAGTCCTTCCTGGTTCCAAGGTTAGAGAGAACTTACCCATTTCTGCTTCCCAGTATTTTATGGTCTTGATTTAACTCTCTGCATTATTTGGCATCTATCTTGGAATATGGTAAGATAGGTATGGATTCAATTTTATCTATTTCCAAATAAGTAATGAATTGTTCCAACACTGCTTATAATCAGTGAGGACGAAGTTGAAATTCATGAATTTGGCCATGTGGGGTTCTTACTAACTTTTGAGAAAATGATTTTTTTGTTAGTTATGATGGAAGACTCACTGGGAGATATTAAAGTGGGTTTTGGAGGAAAAGCAGAGTCTTAGAGAACAGTTTTAAGAATAGGGGATTTTTGAGAGGTGTTATATTAAGAACAACAAATGATCTCTTTTTAGTCACATTAGAACCATGAATATTGGACCCAACTCGCTATAAAGTACCGTTGGGCCTTGGTGGCAATTTAATACATTTTATTCCATTGGAGTAGTGCTTTGAGACACTAACTAATGTGATTATGTGTATGCTTTAGCAGGCAAGAATAATTAGTATTGGTTTCAGTAAAATTTGGTTGAATAAGGACTTTCTACAAAGTAAAGTTATATTGAAGTAATGGTCCTTCAGGAATTTGTACAGTATTGGCTTTTTACATTAATTGGTCTCTTAACACCTCATCTACATAAACATCAAATTTACATTCATTTATCAGAGCATGAAGGATTGCTTCTTAATGGGCTATATTTTCATTTGCTTCTTGACCCAAGTGGTGAAATATGAATTTCAGCAACTTCTGCTTATTAAAATAATTTTCATAGAAAAATAAAAAAAGCAGAAACATACATTTTCTATGAAAAATAAAAATGTCATTTAAGTCAGCATAGATCCAACTCACTCCCATGAAACATTCTTGGCATTTCTGTATTTTAAAAGGAATGGCTACACTCTGGAAAACAGTTTGGCAGTTTCTGACAAAGTTAAACAAACACGTACCATATGACCCACTAATCCCATTCCTGGGTATTTACCCTAGATAAATAAAAACTTATGTTCATTCAAAAACCTGTACATGAATTGACATAGCAACTTTATTTGTAATAGCCCAAATCTAGAAGCAACTCAAATGACCTTTGACAGGTAAATAGATAAATAGATAAGCAAATTGTGGCATATCCACATTATGGAATAGTATTCAGCAATAAAAAGGAACAAATTATTGATGCATATGACAACTTGGATGGATCTCAAGAGTATCATACTGGGCTAGGTGTGGTGGCTCACACCTATAATCCTAACACCCTGGGAAGCTAAGGCGGGAGGATCGCTTGAGCTCAGAAGTTTGAGACAAGCCTGAGCAAGAGCAAGACCCTGTCTCTACTAAAAATAGAAAATGATAGAAAAAATTTTCTGGGTGTGGTAGCACATGCCTGTAGTCCTAGCTACTTGGGAAGCTGAGGCAGGAAGATTGCTTGAGCTCAGGAGTTTGAGGTTGCTGTGAGCTATGATGATGCCTCTGCACTCTAGCTGGGGTGACTGTCTCAGGAAAAAAAAAGGCATTGTGCTGAGTGGAAAAAAGCCAATTTCCAAAGACTACTACTATGATTTCATTTATATAACATTCTTGAAACAACAAAATTACAATGATAGAGAACAGATTAGTACTTCCCAGGGGTTAGGATTTGGGGAAGGGAATACCTGTAAAGGGGTAACACAAAGCATAGCATCCCAAGTTTCTTTAGGGTAATAGAAAAGTTCTGTATCTTGACTGTGGTGGTGGTTAAATGCTTCTATACATGTGATCAAATTTCATAATAGTTATATAAAAAATTTGAGTGCATGTAAAAACCGGTAAAATCTTAATAAGATCTGTAGTTTAGTTAATAGTATGTATTCATATCAGCTTCTGGTTTTGACTATTGCATTATGTTTAGGTAAGATGTTATTAGGGGAGGCTGGGTGAAGGGTACATACAAACATGGGAACTCTGTGCTATTATTTTATCACTTCTAAGTAAGTCTAAAATTATTTCAAAATAAAAAGTTGGAAAAAATCTTAGAAAGATGACTATTAGAAGAAAGAGTTGCATCATTTATGACACTGACATCCATTTTCTTTTAGACTTTAGATAATATCTCATGGCGGGGAGGGAGATTTGGGAGTAGGAAGCAGACCTCATCACATGGTTTATTTAATTTTTTCCTGTGCTGCACATGAATGGTGCAGAGAGATAATGGGGTGTCATGGAAAGAACTCAAGACTTCATGTGAGCAAATTCCACCCCTCGTTTGGCTTATATGCTGCGTGACCCCTGACAAGGCTGTTAATCTAAATCTCAGTTTTTTAATATATAAAATGGGGGTTATAATCTCTTCCAACTTTAGTAACATTGTATGGAGGTTATATCAGGTCATAAATATGACTTACAATTTTTGTTTTTCAGACAGGGTCTCGCTGTGTCACCCAGGCTAGAGTGCAGTGGTGTCATAATAGCTCACAGCAACCTCACACTCCTGGGCTCAAGTGATCCTCCTGCCTCAGCCTCCTGAGTAGCTGGAACTACAGGTGCACACTCCCATGCTCTGCTAATGACTTACAATTTAATCCATGGAATTTTATTCCTGTTGATATAACACCAGGAAGCCCAAATCCTGACCGCCTGTTATTCTCAGCTTCAAGGGAAGATTTCTTATTTAAATATAGAGCTCTTCAACTATTGTCCTTTCTTTAATGTGTATTTAGGAAACAGACAATGGATGGACTAACATGTACACAGCCATGGTGAATTAGGGGAAAAGTAATCAAAAGCCAAAAAATGAAGCAAAATCATACTCATCTTTTATTTCAGGGAAGGCTGAGTTGAGCATTTAACTCAATGTACTACTTTCTTTTAACCCAGAAGGGGTGAGGAGGGAAATTCCATACTTTTCCTCCCATGATGTGTTTTTTTTTAAAAAATCAGGTTTATTTATGACCAAAAAAGATGGTCCTGCATCATTTGCAAGTGAAGCCTTTACTTAAGTTTCAAAGTGAGGAAAATAAAGAAGTCTTTTGCCAATTCTGGCCAGTGGAATTAGTATCATCTCTTTCATGTCATCAGACACCATCTAGAACATGCTGAAAATCTGGATCCTGAAAAGAAAGTTGCTAATCTATGTAACATGGTCTCCCATCAGTCTGTTAATAAATTCATTTTTCCTGCTCCCTCATTATTCTTCCATGTGTAGATTAAACGGATTATACTGTAATTAAGTTTGAGTCTGACAAGGGCAGTGATTTAGAGCAAGGAGCTATGAGGAGGCCAGCATGCTATTCCTAGCTTCACTGTTGACTTGCAGGCTGAGGACAAAGTACCCCCACTTCACGGTGCCTTAATTTTTCCGTCTATAGAGTGAGATAAACAATGTCTCAGAGGGACATAGTGCTACTTTATGAGCTCTATATTCTAATTGAGCTCCAAATTTCTTTATAGAAAGGTGCTCTTTGAAGAATTAAGGATGTATTTATATTGTTGTTGTGACTCTTAATAGAAATGAAGATTTAAAATCTAATTTTAAAAGCCTCCTACTGCACAGTGCATTATCCACGTTCTTAAATACTGCAATCAGCTGTGCACTGAGTCGCTCTGTGGTATTTATTAAAAACTAAAAAAAAAAAAAGGCACTGCAAAGATGTACTGTAGAACATTTTCAAAGCCATGTGCAGCCGTTTAACTGCAGGACTTCCACTGAAGTTAATGGGACTCACACTGGCAAATTCTAAGCACCATTTTGAAAATTTACCCCATAGCGATAGTTTAATGCTTCTTATAGATCATAAGCTTTCAGATAACATCTCAAGGGAAAAATGGACAATTTTTCAAAAGAAATAAACAACCTTTAATGAAATAATTCTGTATTGTAATCATCACAGCTAAGAGTATGGAACAGAGTCCTTTGGTAAGAAGGCTCTTAGGAATTGCTTATTGGTGATAGTTACCAATGAGCCATAAAAAGTTTCCATTGCATTCTAACTCCAGTTGCTCATAGATCATAACACATTTTCTTTTTAAATTTGAAATTTCATGTTTCTAAGGGCAAAAATGTAGGAAGTCAGAGGATTATTTCCTTATGAAGTTATGTTTATATTTTTCAGAATGGCTAATAATTTGTATATTGCTCATATGAAGTTTAAACAAGTATAGATGACTAAAAAACCCAGGGCCATACTTTATGTTGCCTGGCTAATATTGTTGGTTTGAACCCAACAGTACTCATCTTAGGCCTGCCAACAGCCTACTGGACTTACGTTTGGTGGCCTGTCTCTAAGCTGCCTTGATTCAGGACAGCATGGTTTACGTGGCCCTCAGGATGTAACCTCTGCCTATCTCCCCTACCACTTCCTACTATTTTCTCCCCAGTGCTCAGTGAGCTCCAACCACAGTATCTTATGTCTCCTCCTTGTTCAAACCAAGCTCATCGGATCTCACAATCTTTGCAATTACTATTCGCTGGCCCGGAAAGATCTGTGCTTAACTCTTCTCTTGGCTTGCTCCCTTTTAATATTCAGGTCAACTCAAGTGTCTAAAACTTAGAAAGACTTTCTCAGGCCACCCAGTCTAAGGTAGTCCCCCACTTTCTGTTTTATTTTCTTCATTATACTTATCTCTAGCTGATGTTATCTTGTTTTCAAAAATATATTAGTGCATTATTTTTCTCTGTCCACTGGAATTTTAGCTCTACAAGAAGGAAGACTTTGTTCATTTGGTGCAATACAGCCTCCCCAGCATCCAGAACCATGCTTGGATATGGTAGAAATTGTGTAAGTGTTTGTTGCACAACTCAAACATAAGCTCAAAACCTGGGGGGTTGGTGGTGATCTTTTGCTCCTTTGTCTCATGCAATCAGTCAAGATATTCTATAGCCTTCTTTCCATGGCTACTTCAATTTCCATCACCTTTGCTCTGTATCACCATAATTAGTATTCTTCCTTTCCATTTTGCCCTACTTTAAGGCCACAGGAGACTGTACTCCTATAGGCAGGGACCATGTTTTATCCATCTTTGTATCCTTTGCACCTAAGATTGTGTTTGGCACATAAATACTCTGTGAATGAATTTTCTTACATAACATGATAGTACAGAATATTAGAACAATATATCATAGTGTTCTACTAAAGTTTATAGAAGGAGTGGGAAATAGTCTTTAGTTATTCATTTTCCTCTAAGGGGCATTCTCTAAATGGTAAAATCATATCAGCTAATCTGATAAGTTTGTGTAGCAGGTCAACAATTACCTAAACAATTTTCTAAATTACCAAGAGTCTATTAATGTTAACAAACATATGAAGGCATTCCTGGGAGTAACATTACTTATCCTGAAGATATCTCCAATTTGGAAATACCCAGGGAAACTCATGAAAACATTCCTCAAGAGCACATGCAATTTGATACAAGGCAAATAAGTCTTTTGGACCCCAATTTCCCCTTCAGGTTAGAGAGCAGCAACAGGTAATCTGATTTAGTTGATATAATTAAGGCTGATACTGCAATTAATGTTGTTCTGTAGAGTCTGGCTTCTCATTCAAAGATCTTGAATTACTAATGATGAACACGAAAGTATCATGTTCTTTGTTTATAAGTTGGTGACAATACACACGGTCCAATTAAATTTAATTTTAAAATGCTAATAAACAATAGGCATAATTTTCACAGTTGGGTAGGTATATTTTTCTACAGTGAAATCATGAGAAATAAACCCTGGTTCTTTCACCTATCATCTTTCTAACTTTGGGCAAGTTTCTTAAGTCTTGTCTTATTTCCTCATCTATAAAACAGGATATTATAGTACTTATGTAGGATTAAATAAGACAATATTTATAAAGTGCTTAGAGCAGTACCTAGCATATAGTAGTTCCCAATAAATATCAGCTATTATTAACTAAAGGCATTGAAATGGTTTTAATTGTCCTCAGATGGTCCAGTTAATCCAATGGAAGGAATGTGTGCTGAAGGAATGTGAACACTTAGAAGTAAAGAGAAGTCCCAGAAGAGTATATGACTGACAGGAAATAGCCTGAGACAATATAATTTCTACTCAGGGAGAAAAGAGATTAGAAGGTATAGAAAAATGATGCCATACAAGAGCAGGTCTCTCAGAACAAAAGATGGAGAAGGCAGAGAAGAAGAAAAATGATGTCTTAAATCAGTTTAGAAGCCAGTGGCAGTTTTGGGAGTTTGTGATGTAACTTTTAAACACACTAGCAGTTTAAGTTGCCTTTCAATAAGATGAACTCACAGATACATTAGAGCAGCTTCAACCAGGTGGTTGATTTTAATAAAGGCTTCAATTTTGTTTTAGCCACGTAAGAAGCTGGTTGTATTTTCTAATAAAAATACACTTGTTGGCATTTTCCTGAGGAACTTTTATCTCATTTCAAAGACATGTATACTCAGTTCATGGGGGAAACATCTGTGCTGTGGTTCTTTTGTCCTCTTGTGGAAATATTACACTGAAGGGGAGGGGAAACTGTTAAAATAGCAATAAGAAATCAACTTACATTTAGCATCAAATACAGATCCAAGATTAATAATAGGCTGGTATTTTCTGCTTCACTGAGAGTCACTGCAAGACTGAAAAATATGGGCATGTTATATGTGTCTTTAGAAAGAGTTACCGAGGAATCTAAAAAAGCCACTGTTAGAAGTAATTTGTTGGCTTCCTGACACATCAAGCTCATTATTATGATCTGAATATCAGCCTTTGGTGCTATTTGCAATTTTTGGGTAGGTCATTAAAGAAGTCTAGGAAAAGAGTAATTATGAAATCAGTCTTAGAGGTTATTCACACATTCTTAATGCTGACGTTATTGGGTGAGTAATTTGTGTTTGAATGTACAGAAATCATAAAGCAGCCAGCCCAGGTAAATGAAGGGAAGCTTGGGTAGTCATCCCAAAATATACCCAACTTTCCAAATGCAAGGATTATTGACCACGGCTGTAGACACGTTATTATGACAGAGTCTTAGGGGAGAGATATAAATTGAACACATAGGTGTGAGGAAAAATTTTATATTCTAGGTAAGATTTTGCCAATTTTCCAAAAAAACTCTTGAAATCAAGCAGAGATAAATCAATACACAGTATTAATGAAAGAAAGTGCCCAATTAAAAAAAATCAAATAGATGTTTTTTCTCCCCTTAGGTTACAGTTGTTTAAAATATGTTTTCCAAACACAAGTATACAATGATTTTATGATTTCTCAAAGAACTAGTAGACCTACTCTTTGATCCAGCAATCCCACTACTAGGTATTTATCCAAAGGAAAAGAGTCATTTTATTAAAAGGACACCTGCACTGGAACGTTTGTTGCAGCATAATTCACAATTGCAAAGATGTAGAATCAACGCAATTGCCCATCAATTCATGAGTGGATTAGCAAAATGTGTTACATGTATACCATGGAATACTACTCAGTCATAAAAAGGATGAATTAATGCCTTTTGCAGCAATTTGGAAGGAACTTGGAGATCATTATCCTAAGTGAAGTATCTCAAGAATGGAAAAACGAACACCACATGTACTCTCTAATAAACTGGATCTTAAATCAGTGAACTTTTGATATGCTCCTGGTTCTGGCTAGAGTGTAGGGGTAAAGGCAGGGGCATTTCAGAAAGGGAGGTGCTGAAGTCTTTGGCAATTAATCTATGAGGTCTCTTTCAATAGAGCCTCTGTCAGTAGGGATCAATACCATACGAGGCTTGCTAGCTGACCCCTGCAGCAGCCTCAGTCTGTTTCCAATTGGAAAGAATAACACTGGTTATTTTTATTTATGGAAAGTATTTCCCACATTGAAGGCACAACCAGCCTACCACAATCTTTTCTATGTTCTTTTCTTGAATGCTCAAGACTTGTAAAAACATTTGGGTATTTGGCATGTTCAGAGTAATCAAATATTACAAAATATATGGAGTCTTGAGAGGTCTTACCTACATTTCCAAACTCCCACTCAGAACAGTTATCGTGGGCAGATGAGAGATGCTATTCTTTTTTTCATTTTTTTCCACATGAAATTAGGTTGAACAGAGAATTACACGGTTTACTTTACCATTTTAACAATGACATCAAGCATTTTTATGGACCTGTTAAACTGGCCTACAAATAGTATCAATAGTCACTTGGTACAGTCTGCTATCTTTGGGAAGGTGATGTTTGATTCCTCTGTGAAGGTTAAATTTTACTGATGTCATACTGATAAGCCACATTTGAACATGTTTCATTATTACATAATTCAGCTGGAGCATGGATCAAACATATACATTTAACAAAAGACTGAAACAAATGCATAGTTATTCTAATTATAAGTCCAAATCTAGTCTTTGTTCTAATGGGGAGTCATCATATATGTATTCATGAAATTTTCTTCCAAAGCAATTAATTTACTAGAGGTAAAGTATCCAAATCAAGAAAAGGCCTCAACACTTAACAAAATTGCGATTATACCTAAGCCATGTCATACTAAATTTGTAAGGCCACAATTGATAGGTACAAAGGCAAGTAAGATTACAGATAACATAACATAACAGCATTTTTAGAACCACATGTTATATCAAGACCTGCAAGGATCTGAGAAAGGAAGAGAAAGTTTAAAGGACTAAGATGTGCTGATGTATCCGTAGTTGAAAACAGCTATCAGAAGGCAGCAGGCATCTGGGAAAGAACTTTCTTTTCAGCTTGGAGGCCAGAGTTATGTTGGCATTGCCTCTGGAATTGGAACAAAACCAATTTTTAATTGGTTTTAAAATCTGAAATGAAACATTCCTGCAGTCATCCATGAACTGACCTTATCCTGTAGAAGTTGAGTGAATCTTGGCCAACCATCTGCCTTATGAATTGTTTTGTTTGGGCCCCTTATGGGACAGAAAGTACTTGTTGTGCAGTAGTTTCGTATCAAGTTACAGTCCTTCATAATGTTGCTTGAGCAGAGAATTCAGACAGAGAAAAAAGTCTCCAGAGAGAAAAATCAAATGCCTTTATTAATATGCCTTGGGGCTAGGAGGACCTGCAAGGCTGGGAGTTACCACCTACTTTCCTCCACACCTTAGCATAACAGCTTCAAAAAAGAAGTAAAGCCTATTCTTAGAGAAGAGAGACAGCTGGACAAATAGACTGCATTAGTGAAGGCCAAACAAGGTATTGCAAGATTGATTTAACTTAGAATTTTATTAGATTCACCATTGTAACACCAGTGTCTTACACACAGCCAAATTTCCATTAATTCTGGTTGAATGAATGGAGACTTTTTGAAAGACTATGAAACAAGCATAGAATAAAAGATTCTTCTTAACAGTGCCCATGGATGGGGAGGCACTTTCCTTCTTGAATCCACTTTGCCCCGACCACAGGGAAACAGGAGTAAGGGAGGAAACAGATTATTCAACAATTCCTGACTCTTAAAACACAATGGAAAACCCATTGTAGATGAAGAAGATCATCTAAACTACCTTGTAAATTTAAAAACCCACTTTCTCAGCTTGGAAATAATTGAAATAAGTAAGCTTCATCAAGAACTTCCAGTATTTGGGTTTGAATGACTGCCTAAGAAGTGAGAAGGACAAAAGGGCAAGAAAACCAAATTTAGTTGTCAAATAATAATAATTAATAACAACCACTTTTATATAGAGAGTGTTCAATTTTGTGAGAATACTGTAAAATATATTACTGGGAGAGGGCAGAGATTAACTCCAGAATGCCCATTGGCATCTTCTTTAAGAAGTATATTTTCCAGCTGGAACCCAGGTGAGTGGACTCCCTCAAACACCATAGCAGCTAGGGAGGTATGTGATATTTATTTGGGGATTGTAGAGTGGGTTTGGGAGACTCATATTTCAGAGTGTAGAACATGTTGTTAGGCCTAAAGTTATCAATGCATTAAGTAAACCATATTCTTAATAATTCCTGAAGCATGCTAAATACATTGCCATCCATTCCAGCTGATCAAGAGCATGACCTGGTGTTATGGTGCAGAGCAAAAGGAGTCTTTTATATTTGCTGAAATCAATGCTGCTTCAAATCAGGGCAACACAGATGAACCATATATTTCAGTGTAACTTAATTGATAGAACTGGGTGTTTTAGAGCCAGATCACTTGGCTCAAATCCCAGCTCTATTGCTTACTACCTGTATGACTTTCAGCAACTTACTTTGCCTCTCTTTGCCTCGGTTTCTTCATCTGTAAAATAGGGATAACAAAATATCTATCTCATAGTGTTGTGGTAAGGATTAAATGAGTCAACGTTTTTAAACCCCAAGAGTGCCTGGTCCACGGTAAGTACTCCATGGATGTTACCTTTCAATATTAATCAAATGTTGCAATACAAGAGACAGAGGGTGTGGTGTCACCAATCCAGGGATCTGAGACTTTGATATTCACCTATAACACAGAAGGGCTTTCGGGCAAACCTCAATCTTCCTTGCCATCCTCTATACCGACAACAGCAACCCGCAGACCAGATTCGAATGATGAACTCCAAACCAAAGACGACAATCATCACGAACTCCTAAAATATCAGATAAGACGTGTCAGAGAGAAGCATTATGGAGGAAACCACAGCAAGAAGCTCTATGAATATTTTTGGACATTGAGGCATTTTATCTAGAACATCTAGTTGTTAACGTCTGAAGTTAAGAACATCTCCTCTTCTCCAAATCAAACTAAACCTGGAAAACATCCGAACCTCATGTTGATTCTCTAGGAATCATGGAATGCTATTCCTTTTCAAGTCACTAACACTTTGCAAATTTAGGAGTCAGCTTCAATACTAAATGCGCAGGCTGCATAATGGATCTGTCCCATCCGGAATTTATAGCGTTACTGACTTTAGCTACATGTGAAGTATCTGAAATGAAATAGCACGGATCCTGAAATATAATGGCAAGTTTTACAGAAAACAGAGCTTCATTTTGCTGCAAGGAGTGACATAATCCCTAAACCTTCAAGAGTTGTTCTCAGAGAGAAAGAAATAAATATTTAGAAATATACTGAGTTCTTTTGTTACAGTGTCAAAATCTTCTTATAAAAGAGTAAGTTTAAGTAGCATTACTGTATGTGGCACATATATCGTTTGCCAGAGATGAGACCCTGAATCCTCCAGATCCAAAGCTTGTTAATTAGTATGCTGCCCTTTGTCGAGAGCTGCTAGAAAACAACACCTGCTCCAGCAAAATGACTTTGAGATTATTTAGGAAGAGTTGTGAGTTAACCCTGGGGAAAGGCCAGCTAAAGTGGCTCATTAAACAGTCAGTCACAGAATGAAAAACCAAATGGAATTTGTAAAAGGAAAGCATCTCTGGAGCAAGCTTAGTGCATCACCTTGCTGTCCCTAGAGGGACAGGCACTGCGTTTATGAAAATTAATTTTCCTTTAAAAAATAATTCCCTTTCTTGTTTTTAAACAAGAGTTGACCCAACATTTACAATTTAGAACAATATTTATTATAATTGCTTAATTATAAAAGTGATACATAGTCTTTACTAAAACTTCCAAACATCACTGAAATATAGAGCATAGACAGTAAAAGTTCTAATCCATTCCCCACTCTCCCACCCCACTCCCAAGATAAAAACTGTTACCAAATTTACAAAAATGGCATTTTTGTTGCAAGTTTCAGGCAAATGTCTGTTTCTTTAGTTAGAGCGTGTGATGATATGCTGCACTTTTGAAATGCCTAGTAGTGATATATCATTCTATCCTTCTGTTATTTTGCACTAGAGAATCCACAAATATTTCTCATGATGGGAAATAAATCCTCAATATCATCACTGTTCACTTACAGTGACTTGAAACTGCTTGCGGGATAAGTCTTCGAAGATGACTTTATTATGCACAGATAACCAAAACTAAGGTCAATATACATTCATTAATGATCTGAGGGTTTTGTTTAGTTTTGGCTTTGTTTTGGTTTTGAGTGTATATCTGGGTAGTTGAATCTATTCATTTATTAAGGTGTCTAAGGTACTAGATAATGTTTTTAATCCAACACATCTTTGCACATATAGAAAACATGGTGAGGTCTAAAATGCCCATGTAGCTGTGACTGTGCCCAGCTTAGGTTTAATACCAGGTCCAATTTTTTTATCCCTGCCCCTAACTCCTGCTTGTGCTATGAATTTTTTGACACTTTAATTGTGAAAGGTCATATTATGAGAGATACCCAAGAAAATCCCAAATGTAACCGGAGTGCTCAGCCACTACCATGTAATGATTTTTCTTTTTCATGGAAACAGATGACACCAATGGATGTTTGGACATTGTTTTTAAGTAAGGTATGCCAAGGTCACTACAGTATTTCTGTATTCCAGTGAGACAGGATGAATTACACCTATAAATTCCTTACTCAAGGCCCATTGTTCAGAAATATTGCTTGCTGCTTCTTTTTTGTTTTGTTTTTAAAAGATGTTAGGAAAAAAATGAAAACAGAGTTTCAAAATTCATGAAGCAAAACTGATAGAGCTGAAAGGAGAAATAGAAAAATCCACAATTATATTTGGGGACTTTATTACCCCTCTCCCCAGAACTACTGGAACAGAACCACTACAAAGCAAATTAGCAAGTATATAGACTATTTGAGTGACACATTCAACCTATAGGATCCAGTTGGCAGATACAGAACATTCCACCCAATAACAGCAGAATACACACTTTCCCCCAAACATGCATGGAACATTTACCAAGATAGAACATATCTTACATCATAAACAAACTTCAAAAAGTTTGAAAGAATAAAATCACACAGAATGTGGTCTAGAACCACAATGGAATCAAACTAGAAATCAATAACAGAAAGATAAATCTCTAAATATGTGAAAATTAAACAACACATTTCTCAGTAATCCATTGGTCAAACAGAGAGTCTCAAAGAAAATTAAAAAATGCATAGAACTGAATGAAAATAAAACACCTCAAAATATGTGAGATGCAGTAAAGGCAGATCAGAGAGGAAAATTTATAGCACTAAATGCTTATATTAGTGCTAATTTAGAAATAAGGAAAGGCGTCAAATTAATAATCGAAGTTCCTACCTCAAGAAACTAGATAAAGAAGAGTAAAACCCAAAGAAAGCAGAAAGAAAGAAATCATACAGATAACAGCATAAATTAATGAAATTGAAAAGACAAAAACAATAGAGAAAATCCATGAAATAAAAAAGTGGTACTTTGAAAAAAAATCAATAAAATTGATAAACCCCTGGCAAGCTGACAAAAATCACCAGTATCAGCCATTAATTGGGGGTATCACCACAAATTCTGCAGCCATTAAAAAATGAGAGTTGGCTGTGCACAATGGCTCATGCCTGTAATCCCAGCACTTTAGGAGGCCAAGGTGGGAGGATTTCTTGAGGCCTACAGTTCCAGACCAGCCTGGGCAACATAGTGAGACCCCTGTCTCTACAAAAAGAAATAATAAAAACGAGGGAATACTATGAATAACTTTATGTACATAAATTTTTGACAATGTAGAAGAAATGGACCAAATCCCTCAAAACTACAAATTACCAAAACTCAACAAAGAAGAACTAGATAATTGGAACAGCCCTATAACCTCTAAAGAAATTGAATTCATGATTTAAAATCTCCTAAAAAAAATGTCCATGCCAGATGGTTTCACTGGCAAACTCAACCAAACATTTAAAGAAGAATTATACAATTTTCACAAAATTTCTTCCACAAAATAGAGGAGAAAATACTTCCCAACTCATTTTATGATGCCAGTATTATCCTGTCACTAAAACCAGACAAAGGCAATACAAAAACAAAGTAAAACAAAACAAAAGCATGAACCAATCTCTCGCAGGAACTTAGATAAGAAAATCCTCAACAAAATATTAGCAAATGAAATCAAACAATATGTAAACAATACAGACCATAAGCAAGTAGGATTTATTCCTGGTATGCAAGACTAGCTTAGTGTTCAAAATCAATCAATATAATGCATTATATCATCAAGCTAAAGAAGAAAAAATTATATAATCATATTAATTGGTACAGAAAAAGCATTTGACAAAATCCAACACCCATTCATGATAAAAGCTCCCAGCAAGTTAGGAACAGAAGGTGAACAATTCAATTTGATAAATAGCATTTATAAAAAACCTACAGCTAACATCACACTTAATGGTGAAAGACTGAATGCTTTCCCCTAAAATTGAGAACAACCAAGATGTCTACTTTCACCACACTTATTCAACACAGTACTGTAAGTTATAGTCACTGCAATGGGGCAAATAAGAGAAAATAAGCATACAGTTTGGAAAGGTAAATATAAAATGGTCTCTATTTGCAGATAGTCATTGACGTGATTATCTACAGAAAACATCCCAAAGAATTTACAAAAACACTCTTGGAACTACTAAGTGATTTCAGTAAGATTGCAGGATATATGATCAACGCATAAAAATCAATTACATTTCTGCATACTAACAATGAGCATATGGAAATCAAAATTAAAACCTATATTATTTACAACCATTCCAAGTAAAAAATACTACTTAGATACATACTTAGCAAAACATGTACAGTTGATATATGCTGAAAATTACAAAATGCTGATAAAATTAAAAAATCAGAGAAGACCTAAATAAGCAGGGAGAAATACCATGATCACGAATCAAAGACTCAACATAATAAGGAAGTCAAGTCCTCCCAAACTGACCTATAGGTTTAATGAAATTCCTGTCAAAATCTCAGCAGGGTTTTTTTTTTTTGATACAAACAAACTTATTCTTAAATTTCCATGGAAATGTACAGGCCCTATAATAGCTAAAAACATCTCAACAAAAAAAGAATAAAGCAAGAGGAATCATTTTACCTCATATTAAGGCTACCAGATAGCTCCAGCAATCCAGACCATGTGGTCTTGGTGGAGGGATAGACACATACAACAGTGGAACAGAACAGAGGACTCAGAACTAGACCCATATATATGTGCTCAATTGATTTTTGTTAAAGGTGCAAAAGCAATTCAATGGAGTCTTTTAATAAATGATGCTGGAGAAATTGGACATCCTAGGCAAAAAATATGAACTTCAATCTATACCTCACACTGTATACAAAAATCATTTAAAAATGGACCATGGCATGAAATATTAAACATAAAAAGATATCAATTTTAGTAAAGAATATATGAGACAATTTTGAGGATTTCAGAGTTCTTTAATCATGACATCAAAAGCACAAATTATAAACGGCAAAACTGATAAATTGTACTCCCTGAAAAGTAAAAACTTACTCTGTGACAGCCCATGTACTGAGGATGAAAAAACAAACTATAAACTGGGTGAAAATATTTGAAAACTACATATGTGGCAAAGGACTAATATCTAGAATATATAAAGAAACCTCAAAATTCCACAGTCAAAAAAACTCATTTACAAATTTGGCAAAAGATATGAAGAGGATATTCATAAAAGATGACATATATACCAAAAAGGACATACAGATGACAAATTAGCACATGAAAAGATATTTGACATCATTAGCCATCAGGGAAATGCAAATTAGAACCACAATAAGATATCACTACACAGCTATCACAATGGCTAAAATATAAAATAGTGACAACACAAAATGCTTAAGAGGATACAGAGAAGCTAGATCATTCAAACATTGCTGTTCAGAATGTAAAATAGTACAGTCCCTCTGAAAAGCAGCTTGATATTTTCTTTTTTTTAAAATAGAGACAGAGTCTCACTCTGTTACCCAGGTTGGAGTGCAGTGGTGCAATTGTAGCTCACTGCAGCCTCAAACTTCTGGGCTCAAGTGGTCCTTCTGTCTTGCCTCCCAAGCTGGGACTAAAGGTTCACTAATTTTTAAATTTTTTGTAGAGATGAGGTCTTACTATGTTGCCCAGGCTGGTCTTGAACTCCTAGCCTCAAGCAATCCTCCCACTTTGGCTTCCCAAAGTGCTGGGATTACAGGCATGAGCCACCATGCCTGGCCCTGATAGTTATAAAGTTAAACGAAACAGCTACCATATAGCTCAGCAATTGTACTCTTGGGAATTCATGTCAGAGAAATGAAAACCTATGTTTGTACAAAAAACTGTACATGAATATTCATAGTAGAATTATTCATAATGGCCAAACACTAAGAACAGCCCAGGTGTCTTTCACCATGAGAATGGTTAAACAAGCTGTGGTACATCGGTACCATGGAATGCTACTCAACAGTAAAAATGAATGAACTATTGATACACACAGCAACTTAGATGAATTGCTAGGGAATTATACTGAGTGAAAAAAAGCCAATCCTAACAGGTTACACACTGTATAATTCCATTTGTATAGCATTTTTGAAATAAAAAATTTTTAGAAATGGAGGAAAGATTAGTGGATTTTAGGGGTCAGACTGGTGAGGAGAAGGGGTGGGAAAGTGGGAAGAAGGAAGTAAGGTGTGGCTATTAGGGGACAACTTGAAAGATCCTTGTGATAGAACTGCCAGTATCTTGAGACTGTTGTGTTAGATATACCAATGTCCGCATATGATAAATTGTATAGAACTAAATACACACACACACACACGTGCAAATAGGTATAAGTAAAACTGGAGAAAGCTGACTAAGATCTGTGAATTGTATCAATATTATTATCCTGGTTGTGATATTATACTATAGTTTTACAAAATGTTACCATTTGGGGAAACTGGGTAAAGTATACACAGGGTATCTCTGTTCTATTTCTTACAACTGCATGTGGACCTACAAACATCTCAATAAAAATTTGAATTAAAAAAAAAGCCATTTCCAGCAATCTGGCCAGTGTGGTAGACTCATGAAAGGAGAAGTGTTCTTCAAGTCCAGATGTTAGATCTAATCTCATTGTGCTTTGGTTTAGTGGTACTCTTTAAATAACCCTTTGGATGGGACTCATTTTATTTTCAAATGAGTTTAAAATATAAAAATATGTTATGTTCAGTTGAAATGATTGATATTAGGGATGGTTCTTCTGACCCTCAGCTGTCAAGGTTGACTTTTTGAGGGGTGTTGTCCTGCTTCTTTTGCTCATTGCTTGGAAAAATCACAAGCAGGGCCGGTGCTACGGAGTAGCACTTCCCCTCAAGCAGCTTTTATTGCAGGCTTTTCAGTATAGCATAGAAAGCGAACGTACATTTCCTAAGGGGAAACGGGTCTATCTCCGAGAGTGGAGAAAATGCTGGGGTCTTACCACACTTCTACTTTTATGTCTACACCTTGTAAATGGTGGGTGGATATTCATTATTTCTCTGGGAAAAGGGTGGAGAGTTCTTAGAGCTAAGCGCTCTCCTCAATTTTGTTCTTATATGGTAACTTCCAGGGATTGCCATGACATTTATAAACTGCCATGGTGCTGGTGGGTGTGATTTTTACTATGCTAATGTGTGTTAATGGGGAATGTTAGCTCCTGGTTTCTGTGCATGCTCCTGGTGGGGAAAAGTCCCTAACTTTAAGGTCCTGCTGTTGAAGATTTAGTTCTAAATACTCATTTTCCTCCTTGTTTTTGCACCCTTCCTCTTCTCCTGTGGTTGGTGCTGCCAACCTGCACCTAACATCAGCCATGAGGCATGTTCTGGTGCCTTTCCTGCTGTACCTCAGGATAAATCTATTCATTTTCTCTCACTTGGAGTTAGTTGAAATAAAATGCCCACTATTTACTCCAAATGGCCATTAAAGAGATTAGTGAATAATATTCAGAATACCTGACCTATTTGGACAAAAGCTGTAATGGAAAGCTGGTGTTATTAACCACAGTCCTGTCTTTCCTTATTGAAGCCCTGAGTATCTTGGCTTTGACAGTCCTCCACAAAACCAAAGGCAATGTTTATCATTTTTATCACCGGTTTTGAAGGAGTTACAGTTTCCTCATTTGTCCTCACAGAATTTTGGTTGAACACAGAACATCTTCCCTTCTTCTTAAAGACTAAGGAAATTAAGAAACGTAAGAGGCAGTGGTAGAGCGAAGTCCTGAATTTTATCTAGAATATCTATGGAGAATACTAATCTAGCATTAACCCTCTTTTCTAGATATTAAGGAAGCCTCTTTCATATGCCACACCAGAGAACCGTGGTGCAATTTCATTGATATATACGACTTTGTTGTATCATTTGAGGTTTAAATTCTGTTCTTGCAGTTATTTTGATTTTTAGCTACTTAAAGAGGTTTTAGCTAAAGACTGATCGATTGTCTTCATACAAATTCACAATGCCTAAAAGCTCGTGTTCTAGTTGTTTTCTCATTAATTAACAGCACTGTTCATTAGAACACAGTGACCTTTGTCTAATCTACAAGCTGTCTTCTATGACCATTAGTTTTTCCTGGTTTTATGGCATCAAATAGCATTTTTGTGAAGACGAAATGCTGACATTTTAAACCCTGTGACATTTGCACCAATTCTTGAAGAGCTATGGCTAATTGGATATACAAAATTAGAACTATTGCTTTTATTCAGAATATCAGCATAATCAATTCCCAGCTATTTTTTGCTGATTTGTGTGTGTGTATGAATATACTTAAAGTAACACAGGGCTAGCAAGCCAGCATGCTTCCTTACATAATCCCCTCAGGGAAAGAATTTGTGACGTAAACTGCGTCGTAAATTGCAAAGAAAGACATCCATCAGAAGGGTTGTAGTTATAATTCTTTGTAATTTGGAAAATTCTAGTACAATACATAATAAGGAAATGAAATTAAGATCTAGAGATGGCTCTGCACTTAGATAAAAATGTGGATATAAAAATACAAAAATAAACCATCTATTGGAATTTTGTCTCTTTGGAGAGCAGAAAAATATCCTAAAAACATGCTTGTTAACCATTACTTAGAGGACATCACATGCCATCATCAATCCAGCTAGCTTTCAAATTTCTCCTTACTTTTTGGGAAGGTGTATTAACTATTAGTGGAAGAGAATTTGAAGGAATGAATGTTTTTACCAAAAGAACTGATTTGAGCGGGAGTTGAGGACATATCAACACTTTCAGAATCATGTCTGCATAGAGGTAGTGTGGTGAGAGTATGACAAAACTGTATTAAATTGTTTAGCAGACACTGCCCCGTTTGCGAGTAGGGAGAAGGGGGACATATAAGTGGAAGTGGGTGGGGGAAATTAGAACAAGGTGTGAAGGGGCACGGATACTTCAATGACAGTTTGAAAGACAGTGTGACTAGGGTTAGCCTCATTGGCTGGAAGGTTTAGGAAGACATTGGTAGATGAATTTCTTTTCAGTAGCACCAGCAAAATCCAGGGCCTCTGTAGGTCTTCTTTCTTTTGGTTCAGAAATTCCTGAAATTTCTCTATAAATGATTTATCCACTCAGGTTTTTCACACTGGTTAAAATGTAACTCTTCCTCTGAAAAGTAATTCACTTAATCACACCTATATGATAGTGTTTCACTTACTTCAGAAAGGCATAGGGAAAGGAATAGTTTGAAAATGCCCCATTCTAAATGACTGATTTACATTTTATTACCAAGGAAGGATTAGGGCAGGTTTTTTATCAGACATTGGGAATACAGATTGAGACCATATGAGCCAGAGAGAAGTGGGTCACCCCTTCTTGGGGTGAAGGAGAGCACTATAACAGTCAGGAATAGCAGGACATTCCTGGTTTACTGCTAGGTGTTCAGACTAGAGTGGCCCTAAGCATCCCAGTTACCAGTTGGGATGCCATGATGAGGATTTCTATCCTCTCTTGTAGTGATTTTAGATGCTTGGGGATGGGTTGGCTGCTGTCAGTTGCTACAAAGCCTGCCTGGTATAAGGCAGCCACCCAAGTGACCCCTTCTGTGTTCACGTTTTATGTTTCAAAAGTCATAGATGCATCGGGGCAAAGGATGTCTTAGGCCTTCCCCTTCACCTGCCAAAGGTGGAGTCTGTCCATGGGATTAAGTTGCAGTGGTGCCCTTTGTGGAGGAGCCTGGGTTGGCAATGCATATGATTGGGATTCACGCACGTTCTCTTCTTCCCTCCCTAGGAACAGAAAGCAGGCTCACTGAGTTCTTTTTGGTTGTCCACCCTCCCCCACCCCAAACCTAATTATACCTTAATTGGTTTGAGGTTTATATATGGGTGTGTCTGCATGCAGCTACATGTGTATGTAGCAAAGACTGGAACCAAACCTCTGCATCAAAACCTCCAAGCTGGAGAAAATTGAAAATGGTTTGCTGCACCTTGGACTGAACCCAGATATCTATTCTGTTAGGATTTTGCCAAATAATCACAAATTAACCATCTCAACTTGGAATTGAAGCTGAAAGCCCTGAATCAGGACACCAAAAGAGTCTCCAAAATAAATGAAATCAAACCAAGTTTTCATTTGATTGAAATTGCTAATTTGTCTATTTCTCATTAACCTATAGGATTTTCTTTCTCTTAAGAACGATATGAGCTTGCCCCTAAATAATTTGACTCACAATTTAAAACTAATACTGGTACTGGAAATAAAATGAGGCCATTCTTTTAGTGTTATAATAAGAAAACATGCAAGGGAAATTAATTAATTAATTAATTAATGCCTTTACAATTAAAATTTAAGATATCTATAAAAATTTAAATAAAATTCCTTAAAACAAATGATGTTTACAATGAAGGGAGATATCCCTGGCCTTGAGAAATTGGTATACATCAGCCAAGTTGACTATAAAGCAAATCTTCTCCTGTTGCTGATATTTTTTCTGTGGGTGGAGGTGCACACCTGTGGCGAGACAAGAGTTAGGGTGGCTTCTGTGCTACTGAGAGGCTAAGGATCAGGTCTGAACGGCGTGTGCTCTTGGAGAACTTTCAGAATGTTGAACTTTTCTTACTGGGGCGTCACAGCTCTGTCCTTACAGCTGCCCTTTCCTGGACCAAAGAAATTGCTCTTATACTGAGACATCCTTTGACTTCCAGAATATTTGCCCCTTCCCTCTTCCTTTGAGGTATTTACATGGTGTATAGTAGAACTAACTTCTCTGCAATGTTTACTTCATTTATAGTTGTCTTGCTTTTCATGAATTCACCTTACGAATGTATACTGAATACCATAAACATGCAGAATATGAAAATGAACAGTGTGTTCTACCACCCTTGAGGAGTTTATAGTCTATTTGGGTAAGATAAAACACTCCCACTGGGAAAGTTACAAAATGATACGCCGTGAGTTCTGAGTGGTGGTTCCTAGAGAAACTACTTACCCGTTGCTGTAACTGCTCACCTGAGGCAGGCCCTCACCAAATGTTTGTTGACGTTTCTTTCAGTTCAAGGCTTTGGGGCCAGCAAAACCCAATTAGCATACTGTTTGTTTTATTAATCCATTAAGATCAAAATTCTGAGAAAAAGCTGGCTAGAGGTGGAAATATTGGAAGAAGTTAATTGGCCTATGATTTTTTTTCTGACCTGTCTATTCAGCTTTATTGACACTAATTGCAATGAGATGGTCAATGGCTTCTTACCGCAAGATGTCTTGGTGTCAGTGTGCATTTATTTTGATAAAGCTATAGGACAGTAATGACCTAATTTCACTCCTGTGGTTTATACTACTAAATAATTTTTATTTTTGTTTGTGGTCATGGGATATCTCTTCTCCTTTTCACTTTTCTGTTAGCATGCTAAGATTTTTCATCAATGGTTACACCATTGTTCTTAAGACAGGCTGGGGAAAGAGAAAAAGTGAGAGTTTATTCCTTTTATTTGACGATGTTTTAGGCAGATCTCCAAATGCCTTGGTTTTTGTAGGAAATTCAGGATAGAGCCAAAATGGCTCCTGAAGGCTGAGCTGAAGCAGGCAGTGTGTTTTATTTATTCAGCCATGAGGAAAGCAGAAGCTGTGTTGATGAAGGGGCTGAACTCTGAGAATCTCAGCTATTGAGCTGTCAGTGGGAAAGGTGTTCTGCTTGTTGAAGGAATGTGAAAATGGTGGGTATAACCCAGAAGAAATAGAAACCTTTGGGATCATGGCTTTCAGAGGAAGAAAAGGCTATGGGTAGTGTTGGAGTCCGGCAGAAATCAGATACTATTTTGCTTTCTTTTCATACCCTTAAGCTTCCTGTAGACCTATATGCCCACTGGGAGAAATCGCTATGTTTTCTCAGATCATCTGACCCACCCTCCTTCTAGATCTTCTGGCAAAACCAGAGATATTTTGATACAAAACTTAGCCTTGCCTTCCTCCTCTCCTACTCATGATGATTGTTTTCTCTTAGAAACACCAAAGTTCATTTCATTACCTAAGATTATATATTTTTCCCGTTACTATGGTATGTGTTATTGGTGTTAGTTTACTGTGACAACGTAACAGCCTTTGGTGAGCTTTGAGAGGTAGGAAAACACACACCTCTTCCTGTGCATATTGCAAACACACTTGTATGCTCACTCATACAAAAACTTTCAGAACTTGATGTTGGAACTTAGTCAACTAGGCTCATGCAGAAAAACAGGAAAGGCAAAAATTTAA
This sequence comes from Lemur catta, assembly GCF_020740605.2. NCBI lineage: Eukaryota > Metazoa > Chordata > Mammalia > Primates > Lemuridae > Lemur > Lemur catta. Next base: position 73,819,424 of record NC_059129.1, on the reverse strand, counting down.
GAATGAAAATATACAGGAGACCCTATTAACAGAACTTACTACCACACATAGAAAGTGCATATTAGCTTTCTGTGCAATCTCTGATCAACATAAAAAAATTAACTATCCCCAAAGTACATAAATCAGGCATTGTAACAATATTTCATTAATAACACTTTCTAAATTGAAGGAAAATTTAAAGTTTTCTGCCATTTAAAACATCTGGATCACAAAGAAAAATCAAATATATGCAGGATCATTTATTTTAATAGTTTCAATTTTATTAACCATGTGAATTTTCACAGTGTATCCTTTATGAAATCTCTCATGACTCTGGGATATTTATTTTTATCACTGATTGTTTCTAGTCATCTATCAAAATCATTCAAGACCAGTCATGCTATAAATCAAGTATACTCTCAGATTGAGTAAGATGAAGGGCCTGATCTTAGACAATTTTGATCTAATTTAAAAAGCCCTTCTGTTTGTTGTTCACTAAACAATAAATTAAGAATAAATATGTCTTCTATAATTATTGGCTTAAGCAAAACTGAGATGAGGATATACACAAGAAAGCTACCTGGGAAATTTTTAAGTGTTTTAGAATGCCCATTTTTTATGATCCCTAAGCATAAGACATAGCTCATGGCGAATATTTATCAATTAGATTTAATGGTGAGTTATCCTGACAGCTGAATCTAAGGAATACCTGGAGGTATCCTTTGTTTCTGTAATAATCTATGTTGTGTTATCCACCAAGCTACATTCTGATCATCATTTGTTTTTCTGAAGTTTCCCTGCTGGAAGAAAATGCCCTGTCTTGCTTTGTCTACTTTTTATCTCAGACAGAGATAATTTTTATTGCACATAAGCCATCACCCTTATTTGCCCATAGTATTTGGAATGTTTTTACTGCCAAACACTTCTCACATCAACACATCTTAACTGATACATCAGTGCCTGCTTGTCACCCATTATGCACACCTGCCAAACAACCTCTCATGGGTGGTGGCCCCTATCTGCAGGATGAATTGCCATCACTTGGACTGATTTGGAAAGTCACTTAGTATAGGAGGGAACTGATCTGTCACAGTAACTTGAAACCCTCCTCTGTGCTCCTGTTCTTTTATTTGGCTGTAGACTTATTCTTACCTGGCAACATGACACTTGATTTGGAGACCATAGTAGTAGTTTAATGATATATGAGAGGGCCAACTCACAATTTTAACTAATAAAGCCTCCTGTACACAATTGGTGACCAAAGCCAAGGAAATATGTGTTGAATTTACAGGACATAAGCAAGAAGTAGGCTTTGGACAAAAATAACTGTCTTTTCAGAAGTAAGGGTCTGCTGCTGAAAAGAATGCACTGGAGAGAGAAAGTGCACTTCTTCCATTTGCTACGCAGCATGGGATGCCTGAATAGATGTAAAATGATACAGCCGTGTCAAGTTGACCTTTTGTAAAATGTAGACAAAGAAGTCCTGGAGCAAAGTGCGCTGGAAGTAAATGTACGGCCTGGCTCAGAGTGCACAGGGAGGTTGGTCTGGAGGAAAAAGGAACAAGGGATCCACAGGGGTGGATTCTCCTCTTGAAACAAGGAGGGCTGTGGGAAATTTCCTCAGATGAAAGGGAAACAGCTCTTGCCTCTCTCTTGTTTGCAACCTGCTTACCTTCCAGGCCAGTCCATGAAGCCTCTAGGGAGGCAAAGCCATCACACCCACCTACAGGCAGCCTCATTGTGCCGCTGCTTCCATCACAGCCTCTTGTGATTGAAGCCCCAAGAATCTCTATGCAGGTGTGGAAGTGGGGGAGACTCTTCCCTGCTGCTCCTTTACTCCCCATCCCCATATCCTGGCAGGCAGGGAACAGAATCACAGCAAGTTTCCCCCTCGCCCCCAGGAAAGAGTATCTAGAGTCACTGAAAGTACAGGGTTCAAAGACTAGCTTTATATTTCCAAGATTGGGATCTTATCAGAGACTATAAATCATTTATCCTGTTGAAAGTTCCTATTTTTACAATTCTGTTATTTTACTCTGCTTGTTTGCATAGTAAAGATGGGTTAACAGAATCTTATTTTCTTCAAGAGCCCAAATACAATTCTTCACTTCCATTCAGACTCCGCTAATTCAGAATTTGTGATAATTCCATTAGGGTTCGGCTGATACTTATTTTTCTCCCATTTATTAAAAGAGGATTTACTAGGCAATTTAAGAACAGAAATGAGAGGACAAGGGGGAAGGTTTAGCATAGTTAAGAGGAAATACTTTTCAAGATCCTTAATAGCACTTATTTGCATTTAAACAATTAATGGAATAATTACAACCAAGCCATCTCATTCATTAAAGAAAATCCAGCAGGAGCTTTATTTGGCAACAGTTTGTTAGCAGAGATTCCCCAAGTATCGACTCAATGGAAAATTGGTAAGAGATATGCCTCCTCCCAAATTCTAATTACCCCCTTTCAATCATCTTAAATGCTTCCCAAACATTGAGATAATTATTCCAATAAGCTACAGCTAGCTGCATAAATTAATACACAAATATGTGTCAGTCTGTCCCACAGGTAGCTCTGGGCCCCTGTGATGAGTGGAGGCAGTGCCTAGCCTAGCTGAACCATGACAAGCTGGACCAGAAGGAAGGGTCTACAGTTGATCCAAGGGGCTTGAGACTCACTTCCACTGCCCTATCTTCACTAGCTCCTTGCTCTGAATTTGCATATTGTTCTGATCCTTTTTATATCTCTACAAAAAAGAGACAGACCTACCGAATAGATAGGCCTACTTGCCTCTCTCTCCTTGACACTGGCCCCTGAATACCTAAAATGCTGCAAGTTCCAGGGAAGCAGAAGGCCAGCACGGGGACTTGACTGGGTCAGTGTCAAACACTGGGCTCATTAATTCAGTGCTAGTGGGATGCTCAGGACAAAGTACAGAAAATGGAGACTTCACTATGTCTCTTTTCTTCATTTAGCAGAGCCACGGGGGTTAGGAGTATGGAGGGGTTCTGCTACTTATGGGATGTGTGCAATTTAACTTTATCTCTCTGTGCCTCAGTTTTCTTTTCTATAAAATGGGGAAGAAAACTCCATTGTTGATAGGGTTGTCACCAGAATTTAAATGAATTAATATTTGTACAGTGCTTAGAACAGTGCCTGATACATAGAAACCACTTTATAGCAGTTAAATAAAAGAAAGCCATTTATTAAATATTTACTGAGTGCTTACTATGAGGCAGGTACTTTTCTAGATGCTGGGGATGCAGAAGTGAACACAGTAAAAAAAAAAAAAAAATCCCTGCCCATTTGATGCTTCCAGTGGAGGGAAGCAGATAATATAATAAACAAGTTATATTTTATAGAACATTGGAAGATAAGTGCTATCGAGAGTGATAACAGAGAGTAACGGTGCTGGGAAGAGTTGGCAGGTTTCCAGCCATAAATAGGAGAGTCAAGGTAGGCCTTTTGCAGCAGACCAAAAGTTGTTAAGGGGATGAGTCAGGCAGCAATGGATCTCGCCCCTTGGTAGACACAGCGCTCTGGGGTTGGGACCTCAAAATGGCACTGGCCACAGTGCTCAGGGTTTGTAAGCCAGTGGGACCCTGCTGTGCCTTCTCTGCAGAGCAATGCCACTGCACAGTTTCCAGCCAGCTCCCTGTGTCAGTCCGGCAGCCTACTGAGGTGGAGGGGCCTCCTGCAGTTCTGATTCCAATTCCATGGGAGAGGTGTGAAGCCCTGGGGTTCTCTCCTGTGTCCCTTCCCCAGGTTCGGGTGCCTTCTCCATGTACCTCTGATCCTGCTAAGTGGGTCACCCCACGTCCCTCTCCTTCTCTTCAGGAACCTCCTGTCAGCGCTGTTGAATTCCAATGCTCTGAGATGATCGATCTACTTGCTACTTTGAATCCTCTCCGTGAGAACAGCATGTGCAAGCTGCTTCCATCCATCATCATGGCCCCTCCCTGGCATTGTAAGAGCGTTGGCTTTTACTCTGTGAGAAGGGGGGGGGGATGTTCCAGGACAATGGCCCAGGCAGAACAGTTGAACGGGATAAGCAAGCATTGTAGGGTTGGATTCTCTGTCTCCTCACCACAGCGGCTACTGTCCCTCACCAGGTTTTGGTAAAGATGGGAGATTCTCTGAGAGGAACTGGGCACCCACAGATGATCCAAGGAGCAGGGCATAGAAACTGGGACAAGACTCAGATGTATGTCTATTCTAGGCAAGAGAATAGGAAGGAGAATCTAAGCTGAGAACAAGGCATTCCCTCACATGCTAAAAGCAGAAGCCTGAAAATATAAATATATCATATGCTCATTAGATAATTTTCCATGATGATCAGAACCTGCATGTGGGTACTATTCTGCCAAATGCCAGCTCACAGTTCCTCAGTCCTAGTTGTCAGTGTGGCCATGAACCGACAAGCTTCCAAGAGTGGCTTTGAGGAGATGAGAAACAATGTTAGATTTGATATTGTTTATTGGCAGTAAAGGAAAGAAAAATAGCAGATATGGGAAGAATCATCTTATATCTGATTTTTATATACTTTCCAAGATAAATTTAAATGGAAATTCAAAGCACTTGAAATGTTTTATTTATGAGTTTGTAGGATATAAAACCCTACAATTCCTGCTTATCCTGTTCAACTGCTCAAGTTATTCTTGCTGAAAATCTGGAACATCAATTATGTTGCAACAGTTTTGGTAAAAATGCCATCATTTTCTCAAAATTTGATAAATGTCTGGTTCAGATGTCTCTGGAGTAGTATGAAGATAGAAAGAATCAGATTGGGCTAGGTGCGGTGGCTCACACCTGTAATCCTAGCACTCTGGGCGGCCGAGGCAGGAGGATTGTTTGAGCTCAGGAGTTTGAGACCAGCTTGAGCAAGAGCGAGATCCTGTATCTACTAAAAATAGAAAAATTATCTGGGCATAGTGGCATGCAACTGAAGTCCCTAATTGGGAGGCTGTGGCAGGAGTATCACTTGAGCCCAGGAGTTGGAGGTTGCAGTGAGCTAAGATGACACCACTATACTCTATCTGGGGTGACAGAGTGAGACTGTCTCAAAAAAAAAAAAAAAGAATCAGATTGCTTTTTCACTTTTTCTGGCATGTAAACCTAAGTTGAGGAGAAGAGACTTCAAATTTCTTTTATTTGCTGACTTTGGGGCTGCATGTAAAGGAGTGACCATAAAGTGAGAATGTTACTAAAGAGGTTGGGGCAAAATAGTACTCTCTTTCCCTGTCTCTCAATCATAATTTTGAGTGTTCAAGATGTTAAGAAAACCATATGGCTTATAATTGATACTATTACTTAAATGTTGAGGTCTGCGAGTGTTCGGGAAAGACACTGCTGATGGGAAGGAGGGCAGTGGGATGACTGTCGTCATGCAGAGTGCACCCAGCATTCATAGGCTGGCACCTGATTCATACAAGTTGAATGTGGTTATTTGCTTTGGTGATATTTTGTCTGTTGGAAAGAGAATCTACTTGAATAATGTTTTTGTTCATCTGAGATGGCAGTCTTGTAAAAAGTGGCTAGTCACTATAGTGGTTAGAAATTTCCATCTTATAATTAAAAAAAATATTGTTGGCAGTTGAAAGAAACCTAAAAATGAATTCTGGCATTGGCTAGGGTCAAATCATGTTGACATTTTATTTCATCCCTCTATATTTCTGAATATTACTGAGTCAAGAGAAAGAGTAATCCTGCATTTCAGATGGATTTTTTTTTTTTCTTGGAGATTTTCCCAAGCAATTAATTTTTCTCTTTTGCCTTCTTGCCCTCATCTCCTGCAAGTCCCAAACTTTGATATACTTTTTAAAATTGATAGCTATCATTTGATGATATATCAAGGGAAATTCACGGATGTGGGAAACTTAAGGCTTATTTGTTCTTTAATAATTTTTGCCCTTTGACATCATTCTGGCCTAATGAGGCAGATGCTTGTGCCACGGACTGAACTACTGTATTGATATTTGCTGCTCAGGTACTTGGCCAGGATTATTGATGTCAGAGTCTTAAGGCTAAGGACTGATGCTTACAGTTCACATCAGCTTAGATGAGTGGCTCTCAAGGGGCAGGACATTACCTAAGATGTGTTAGGAGGCAATTTTGATTGACCCAGTGATTGTTGGAAAGAGAATTGGCATTTGGGGAAGATGCTAGATTCCTGCAAAGCATTGATTCCACATAACCTTGGACATTTATGAAGATGAAAGAAACTAAGCCTTCCAAGGTGCTCCATTTCTTGGAGAACTCCATCCCTCTGTCTTGTAAGGAAATTGGCAGTGGTAGGTGATTGCAATCACCCTAAAGTTGCCTGTTTTTTATATCTTAGATTTAGGTTTAAGAATGCTTCTTAGTGAGCCCTTTTGAAAAATTAACTTCAGTGGGTCTCGGTGCAATTTTAACACCTAGCTCCTTCACAGGAAGAAGGCTCCTCCCATGATTTTGCTTCCATCATCCAGGACCACCAAGACTTTTTTAAAAAATGAAGACTTATAAACTAATAGTCTAAGTAGTTAAATGTCAGGACTGAAGATGATGCAGGTGGTAAGCCATGTCCTGGGAAGGTACCTAATGAAATGTGTCAAGTCTAAATTTTAAAAGAAAGGTTGCTTGAAATTGAGGTTCCAGGTCACAACACAAAGTTGAAGAGTGTTAATATTGGGTCTGTTTTTGCTTGTCATAATGGATACTATTTCCATATCCATTTTTTCACTCTCCACCTCTAAGGAGTCCTTCATTTCCCCCATCTACCCATGATCTCCAAATCCAGATTCTCACATCTCCTGGACTATAGATAAATATTTCCAGTACCTCCTGATGGTCCCCAACTGAGCAAAATGTAATATATTGAAGACTAGCCTATCTTTCCTCTGAACCTGTCGGATGCCTGTGTTCTTAGTCTTGGCTGATGACATCACTATCTGACCACGCCCCTAAGTCAGAAAGCGCAGGCATTCTCACCTCCATTCTCTCACCTTAAACACTACCCTTTGTTGGCTTAGCCCTGGAAATGTCCCCTGAATTAGCCTTTCCTCTCCATCTTCTCTGCCTCTGTTTTAGTCCAGATGCTCATTATGTAGCTCTTGGGCAATGCAGTAGCTTCCATTCTTTCCTGTCTTCCGTGGTTCATTCTCCCTTCCAGTTATTCTCCAAGGAGTAGTCAGAATTATCTTTCCCAAACCAAAATTTGATCAGGTCATTGTGCTACTTAAAGACTCCCTTTCAATTTCCATCACTTAAAGCATAAAATTCACATGACTTTACTTAGAAAACTAGGTTATTCTCTGTCTGTTTCCAACCTTCGAGCTTCTGTTTATTTACCCGACTCCCAGAAAATCTAGCCAGACTGACCCAGACCCTTGTGATGTTAGACTCAGCTTAAAGGTCTCCACCTCTGGAAACTTTCTCCAACTGCCAGTGGAGAACAAGTCACCCCCTCTGTTAGCCTCTAATTCCACTTACTTTGGACTCTCTCACTTAAGCGTGAATGAGATCAGAAATGAGCTAGGCCACCGAGCCAAGACATAGTAGGTACTCATGGCATGCTTGTTTAATGCATGGTTTAAAGCTAACCATGTGTCAAAAGTGAAATATAAAAGTATCACGTGAGGTCTGAGGAGGAAGTGATAACTATGTCTTGGCTCAGTTAATCTAAGATCTTACAGGAAGCTGTTTGGAGACATTAGTCTATTTTTTTTTTTGCCTCTGGAGATCATTAGAGAATGACTCAGCTATTACTAAACGACTTTTTAATTAAAATACATTAGTGTTGAATAACTGGCTAGGTCTTTGCAGTAATTCTTGCTATATGATCCTATTCATTTTTAATGTTGGCTACAGACTCATGTTATACTATTATTCTTTAATGTTAATGATCAGCCTGCTTTGATATCAGAGTATTTGCTTTAATAACATAAATGATTGATTAGCACAGACTGAGAAGGGTAAATGAAACTCAGGAGAAAATGAGGAAGAGTGAAAAAAGAGGTAAAAATTAGCAAATAATCACTTTAGATTTTGAAACTTGGACTCCTCATTACTTAATTATACTCATCTTTATAGGTCTTCCAAATGAGTGAAAATTTTTTTTTGGAATTTAATACTGGTAAAATTGCAAGATTAATTGAAACCAGAGTATTTTAATGTCTCCATGGAGGCACTGAACCTAATACTAATTTATTAAAAAGCTTGCTATTGGCCGGACACGGTGGCTTATGCCTGTAATCCTAGCACTCTGGGAGGCCGAGGCGGGCGGATCACTTGAGGTCAGGAGTTCGAGACCAGCCTGAGCAAGAGCGAGACCCTGCCTCTACTAAAAACAGAAACAAATTATCTGGCCAACTAAAAATATATATAGAAAAAAAATTAGCCTGGCATGGTGGCGCATGCCTGTAGTCCCAGCTACTCGGGAGGCTGAGGCAGGAGGATCGCTTAAGCCCAGGAGTTTGAGGTTGCTGTGAGCTAGGCTGATGCCACGGCACTCACTCTAGCCCAGGCAACAGAGCGAGATTCTCTCTCAAAAAAAAAAAAAAAAAAAAAAAAGCTTGCTATTAGTACAGGAGAGCAAAACCTGGATCTAGTCATTCATTTCATGTAGCTGATGGCTTTATCCTGCATCTCTTTTGTTCCAGGCACGGAGTCCCTATTTTGCGTCAGGCATTGAGGCTAAGGTGGTGAATGACCAGGGCCCACTATTAGGGAGCTTATATTCTGATGACAGAAACCAATAATGAAAAATAATAACAAATAAGCAAGAAAATATCAAATAGTGACAAATTCTATAAAGACAATAAAACAGGATTACATGGGGAGAATTACTACTGGCTTTTCTAGATTGGATGGTCAGGCTATTCACGTATATAGTGAACATTTCCTACACACTAGGCACTGCAAGACACACTAGGAAAGACAAAGGCTGCCTACATATCGTCCCTACTCTTATGTAGTTTTCAGTCTAACAGAAATAAAATATTTGTGTGGAAACCAATAACCATACCAGAGCGTGACAAACACTGTCACAGACCACCCCCTGCTATAGAGCTGTGCTGGACCCCAGAACACAGAGGAAGGGAATAGAACAACTCAGGGAGAACTTTTAAGAAGAGGAGACATGAGCGAGAATTAAAAAAATGAATAGGAATTACCAAGGCAGTGAAGGGAAGTGGTAGAACTGGGCTTTCCAAATAGAAGGAACGTCATTTATAAAGGCACAGAAGCAGGGTGTATGGAAAATGTGAATGGTTTAGTATTATTGGATTGTAGCATATGACTGAGAAGGTGTGTACACATGTACACGCACATGTACTGGTGTATATGTGGTCACCTTTAAGAGCAGTTGGTGCAGAAGTTAGCCTAGGGATGTGGGAAAGACCAGGATGTGAGAAGCCTATGTGTGGCAAGGTGCGATATTGTGAAATAGACGGTATATTTGGTCTTTGTCCTTGTTTCCTGGTATACAACTCCTAAAATCCTTGGAATCTCCAAAGTGATAAATGTCTTTTGTGTACTATGAGTTGGCTGGTGGCTGGAGGCCCCTAGGGAGCTTCAGGTTGGGGGCTGGTCACCAAAAATACTAAGACAGGATTAAGAGGATTGGGACTCTCAGCTCCACCTCCCAATATGTGGGGAAAGGGGCTGAAGCTTAGGTTGATTGCCAATAGCCAATGATTTAATCAATCATGCCTATGTAATGAAGCCTCCATAAAAACCCAAAAGGATAGGGTTTGGAGAGCTTCCAGATAGCTGAACACATGGACGTTCTCCGAGGGTGAGGCTCCAGGGGAGAGCACGGAAGATCCGTGCCCCTTCCCACATAACCTTGCCCTTTGTATCCCTTCATCTGTATCCTCTGTAATGTCCTTTATAATAAACCAGTAAATGAATTGTTTCCCTGAGTTTTGTGAGCCATTCTAGCAAATTAATCCAAGTCAAGGAGAGGGTGATGGGAAACCTGATTTATAACTGGTCATTAGGAGCAAGGTGAAACAACTTGACACTTCTGACTGGTGTCTCCAGTCGGGGGCAGTCTTGTGGGACTGAGCCCTCAACTTGTGGGATCTGATGCTATTTCGGGTGTGTGTCCGCTGTAGAACTGAACACTTGCTTGGTGTGTGGGGGAAATCCCCCACACAGCTGATGTCAGAAGTGTTCTGTGTTGTGAGAGTAGAGTAGGAAAAAGAGTTTGTTTTTTCTCTCAAGACAAAGTATGAAATTGAATCTTTTAATTCTGAAAATTATTTGGAGCTTCACTTTAGGTTAAAAACAGGAAAAGACAGAATAATCTAAATGTCATAGATTTTACATACTGAGAAGATGTCAAAATACTTAAAGTTAAACAAAGTGAAAAAAGAAGTTTATAATTATATCATATTATCCTGTATTTTTAATAAAAAATATACTCAGTTTGCTCTGCTGTAACAGTTTTAAAATTTGTTTTTAAGTTTAGCACCATAGAACATTATTTTTCAATCTAAACTGCCTGAAAGCTTCCTTTATTAAAATTTAGGCTAATTTAAAAAATTTGAACTGTTGAAAATGCGTTTGTAAAGCTTAAAGATTTCTTTAATACAGCTTGATAAAAGGAGAATAGAAAAGTTTGATTGGGTGAAGAGTACTACAAACCACGGTCTGATAGAGGTTTTTATCCTTTTTTTATTTGATCTAAAAGACGACAACCCCCATCTAAGCTTGTGTTGCTGATCCTTTCACTTAAAAAGACCATATTACCAAGCAGAATATGATGTGTGCTTTTGAATGGTTAGAATAGGTAAACTCTAGCCACTTAAATACTGAATTTGGTGCCACAATGCAACATATGCATTGCTGAAAAGCCTGGTTTTGAGCAAGATTTCACAATGGAAAAAATAGGGTTTATGATTAAAATACAATTAGGGCAAACCATTCTAAAACTATGGAACTTTGTAAACAGAGACCTAATGAAACAACAATCCTAGTAAGATATAAGTACAGTTAAAAAGATATGTCCAATTCTAACAAGGAAATGGTTCAGTCATCCTGGCCTTCACCTACACCAAGGTAGAGTTTGATGGCTTGGGATGTGAGTAAGTAGGCAGGCTGCTGGGTTTTGGAGATAAGGGCACCCTGCCACATGTCACAGGTAGAGACAGAGGTGCTGGCTTTGCACAACATGTGGTGATACTAAAGGAGGATCACTTCTGCCATCATTTTATGTTTGTGTCTTCTGCACAAAGACAGGGGAGAATTGTTTCATAAATATCTTCCAAGGCACAGCACGTGTCCAAAATAAAAAAGGTGAGGCTGGGTGTAGTGGCTTGTACCTGTGATCCCAGCACATTGGAAGGCTGAAGTGGGAGGATCACTTGAGCCCATGAGTTCAAGACCAGCTGGTGAAACATAGCCAGACTCCATTTCCACAAAAAAATAAAAAAATTAGCCGGGTGTGGTGGCGCACACCAGTAGTCCTAGCTACTCGGGAGGCTGAGGTGGGAGGATCACTTGAGTCTAGGAGTTCTAGCCTGCCATGAGCTATGATCCCGCCACTGCATTCCAGCCTGGGTGACAGAGCAAGACCCTGCTTCTAAAAAATAACATAAATTAAAAAATAAAAATAAAAAAGTTGGATATAGCAGTACTTCATTCCTTCAGTCTTGCTGCATTCAGCTAGGCCAATGTGCTTTATGCTCAGCTGCTGTTATTTGGGAAAAATCATCTCTAATTTCCATGTTACATTAACATCATTACTCTATTTACAATTGCGTAAATTGCGGATGCGGTAATTTGCCTTAGGGAAACTTAAGGTAGAAGATAGACTGTGTTTGCATAATACCTTAAATTCTCTACCTGATTTAACTAGGAAAATAATTTTAAAGAATCATCACAGACAGGGATGAGTATCTCAGGGTACAGCTGGTATATAATGTGTGCCGTGCCTCTGGCTCACAGCATACTTGGTAGGTGCTTAGGGACTATTTGGTGAGTGAATAAATGAATTAATGAATCAATAAGCAGCTCAAGATAAAAAAAAAATCCTTCAGTCTGCAAGTGTGACTCAAGAAAACCTTTTTCGTCACCGTGTTGGGCCTTGGAAGGGCCTGGCTGGACGTTTCACGTTTCTGATCTCCAGCCTAGAGCTCTCCTTAGCTCTGTCCTGGACTCTACAAACCGAAAAGCTTCCTGACCTCACCACACAGCCCACTTGCCTCAGCCAGTTGTATGCCTGCCTGGCTACAGTGATCCTGGGCACCCAGTTCTCCTCTGGTGTGGGGTCAAGACCAGACAGTGACCCAGGAAGGAGCTTCGTGCTGGAGAGAAGCAGATGGGTTGACCAACTGGGGCAGAAAAACCTCCAGATTCCTAGAGGTGTAATTAACTCCCAAATTCTCCAGTCATTATTATCATTTAGTCAAAGAGACAGGAATGCTCACCAGCCCTTCTTCACTTCTGCATAACACTCCTTCAATTATATGGGGATTTCTCTTTTTTTAATGTTGCATTTGATGTTATTTGTACTGATTTTCACCTAATTAATGTCCATTCATCCGCAAAACGGAGAGAGGAAAAAAAATGTTCAGGAGAGTAAGGGGTGGGGAGTGAGAACCAGAGTGAGTCCTGCCTCCTGCCAGGCATGCCTAGGGGTGGTACTCCTTCCCACTTGCCAACTTCCTGGTCTCCCCTGCAGTTTGTTTTGGTCTGGAGTTTTTATTTCTTTGTTAAGGCTGTTCTGCAGTGTTCTTTCATGAGGAGGGCTTTCCAGGTTTTCCCAAGATGCTGAGATCTTGCAGCCCTGAATCTCCTTCAATTAGTCTTCAGTGAGCCACGGCTGGAGGGCCTATAACACTTGCACAGTCTCTTTTCTGTTCTCCATTTTCCGGTAATGTGCTGTGGACTCACTGTGATTTATACCCCTGGAGGAAGCCAGGTCTGCACCATTTTCATTGAATCCAGCCTGTAATGTTGTTTGTCAAGCTGCCATTTACAGCTTGGAAAATTTTTCTCTAATCTACTTTGCAGAGGCATGATGTGTCTTTTCACCTTAATTGTGACCCCTGATGTATATGCCTGCATGGGCAACAGTGGGACTCACCCTATTGCTTCCAGCTTTTGGCTTTGTGCTGTACCAATCAATATTCAATCTATTAATAAAAGGATGCTTAGTAGTAACCTATACTGAAAATAGTTTGGATCATTTCATTTGTGATCTTCATGAGAGAATGATGACTTGACACAAGTCTATTTTCTCACATGGACGGACATGTCTTAAAGTGGGAATTTAAAACAATGATGGGCTGGGCATGGTGGCTCATGCCTGTAATCCTAGCACTCTGGGAAGCCGAGGTGGGTGGATTGTTTGAGCTCAGGAGTTTGAGACCAGCCTGAGCAAGAGTGAGACCCTGTCTCTACTAAAAAAATAGAAAGAAATTATCTGGACAACTAAAAATATATATAGAAAAAATTAGGCAGGCATGGTGGCACATGCCTGTAGTCCCAGCTACTTGGGAGGCTGAGGCAGAAGGATTGCTTGAGCCCAGGAGTTTGAGGTTGCTGTAAGCTAGGCTGATGCCATGGCACTCTAGTCTGGGTAACAGAGTGAGACTCTGTCTCAAAAAAAAAAAAAAAAGAAAAGAAAAAAAAAGATAAATTAACACGTTTTTCTCATCTCCTAATTTCACCATTTCACCATGATTTCAAGGTTATTTTTTTTGGAGTCAGTCAGAGATTATAGATAATAACCTGCTGTAGACAGTGAATTCTTCCAGGGTAGGGCAATGCCTCATTCATATTTGAGACTCTAGTCCCCAGCACAGAGGTTGGAATGTAGGAAGCAAATATACTGTATATTTAAGTTAAAATTGAATTAGTTAAGGGACTGGGCCTGGAGAAACTAGGAAAGAGGGTAGACAGAATCCAGGGAAATATCCAAAAAATCTATGGAAATCCACAGGATCAGAGACCAACTGGGAAATCCAGAGTTCGGATACGTAGGTCAGAGCAAGATGGTGGGTCTCAACCAGAGAGGCAGTGAGCAAAGCAGACAGATGGTGATGGGTGGGAAGCAAGTCACCTGGAGCCATGTGGTAACTGAAGGGGTAGAGTACTTCCGTTCTGAGGAGAAAAGCCCTCTTGGACTTTTTGTAAGGCACAGACCAATTCAATAGGACTTATGGTTTGGATTTTAAACTATCTATATTGCTCTAGTCCATCCCCTCCCCTGGGTGCCCACTGCCTCTGTTGGCTTTAGGGTTCCACTGTGTTTTACACGAATGACTTGAACTGTTTCCTAAATGGATTCCGTCCTATAACTCCCTACTCTAGTGCATTCTAAAGCCAGGTTCTGCATCTCGTTTTAATTTTGGTACCATATCCACAATAGTATGAAAATTTCAATAGTAATGTTGTATAGTTTAAAAATGGGTCATTTTCTTTTCAGAAAATATTTATTGATAATTTGCCACCCGATCCTACTGTATTGAGTGCTGCTGCTGAATCAGCTTTGGATTCTGTTCTCAAGAAATTTACAGTTCAGCTGGCGCCTCATTTTTCTTCACTCCCCTCCTGGCTTACTCTCCCTGTCAGTTGCTCTGGTCTTCTTGCTTTTCCTTGTCTCAGCAGGTACGCTCCCGTCCAAGGCTCTGTCCTGGAAGCTCCACCTCGCTGGAACATCCTTTCCCCCAATTTCTGCATGGCTTCTTGCCTCACCTCCTTCAAGTCTCTGCTCTAATTAATGCCACTCTTTTAGGTGGACTTCTCTAAACATATTATCAAAACACTTCCTCATTATCTATTCCTTTTTCTTGCTTTCCTTTTACTTATACTACTTCATATGTTGATTTTCTAATTTATTTACTGCAGGTCTTCACTGCAAAAAACGTGAGCTCCATGAGAACAGAGATTTTGCCTGTTTTGTTCTTGCTAGATCCTCAGCTCCTACAGGAATGTTTCACCCATATTGGGCATTGCATAAATCTTGTTGAAAAAAATGAATAATGGAGAAGATACAATGTCAAGTAGACAGTGGTCAAAGAAGTTAGAGGAAAGAGACAGTTTATTCCAGGAAGGAGGGGGTGTTTGGCCCAGGTTTCGAATGTTGGAAATGATCAAAGCATGGAAAGATAGTGAGGGGAGGGTGTTCTTCCTTCTGTTGCCAGCCATCTTGGATTCTATTATTTTCTCACAACACTGTAAAGTGTATCATGCTGCCTTACTCTTCACTCTCAGTTGAATATACTTTTGTGGAGCTCAAAAGGACACAGGAGCTAAGCATCGGTGTGGACCTGGTTGAGTGTGGCATGTTGACAGTTCTAAGGATGTCTCCAATATTGAAATAAAATCTATACCACAGAGAAGTTCTGTGGTATACACTGAACTACTTGGTTAGACATCAATGCTTGCATCAAAAATGCAGAAAGTTCTTTCCTTCCTTAATTGTAGATAGCGATGACATGGTCTTTTTCAGGCACAATTTCATTATATTTAACTTGAACAACTCTTTCCTCTAATATCTGAAATACTTTTCACAGGGCAACTTACTTACTATATTATTATCCCTCAGTTAAGATTCAGTGTAGGTGTATAACTAACTACTCCCGTTTTTTCTTTTCAGTCGCCAGCAGATTGATGAGGGTCGTTAGTCTCTATGAATCATTTTAGAGTTTATTTGCATTTTCCTTGATGAAAGAGAAGCAGAGGAAAATAATTGCAGTTTTCAATGTTCATTGGGATATTCTGAGAGCTTTCTACAGTAAATTACAGGGATGTGATAAATCTAAAGAAGCATCACTCATTCCTCATATCTGATTGCTTAATATCTCACACTCTTGTCACTTCCTTTACAAACATAAGATTTAATATCCTCAAACGGATTCTTATCCTTATGCTCTCTTATCCTCTCTTACAATGTTTAATACTAGAAGCTTTAAATGTAAAGACTAATGTAATCTCATTCTACATCAAATCCATCATATTCCATGCAAACCTTTGTGCTTTGCAAGGACTGGTAAACGTGTTTGTGGCTGATTCTTCCATCCTCTACTAATACCAGTAGACAGTTAATGGCAACAACATCTCTAATTCTTCAATACTATGTTATGCAGTGGATAGTCATATAGCAATTAAAAAACTCTACATGTACCTACCTTAACAAGAA
Source organism: Lemur catta (assembly GCF_020740605.2). Taxonomy (NCBI): domain Eukaryota; kingdom Metazoa; phylum Chordata; class Mammalia; order Primates; family Lemuridae; genus Lemur; species Lemur catta. The sequence goes on along the minus strand of NC_059129.1, from coordinate 73,803,316 downwards.
AATAAACATGTAACAGATTACTTGTGTAGTTGTTAATAACTTTTCCAGGGGATGCTTCACTTTTCAAAGGGATTCACTACAGATTTTCTTTAAATAGTAAGCTCCACTAGTACATTTAAGATATAATTAGGTCTGCCTAAATTGGATTTGTACACATTTCAGGAACTGATTCACTGTGCAGGAAAACAGTAAACCCATGTTTGCTTTGTTACATGAAGCATAAACAGCAAATATGCATATGGAAGGTGTCAAACATCCAGATGTTTGGAAAAAACTGGCTATTTGACCATGTGTTTGAATACTCATCCAGCTGCTTAGCTCTAATCCATTGGAGTCTGTCTAACACAGCAGGAGGGTACAAGAGCAAATACACTGAGACGGTCTCTATCTTGCTAAAATCGATAGTGGCATTCCTTTTACTGCCTAAGGGTGGGTAGTTTTCAAAATGACAACACTCAATGAAAATGCTGCCAATAATGTACATCACTGTCATTAAATGGAGAGCTTGTCTGTTTTCAATGTGATGAACAATTTGCATTGAAAGACCTAAAATAAATACTTTAAAATTAACCTGGAAGGCAAGAATTATTCAGTAGAGAGGACATTCAATCCAAACGATATTTTCTCAAGAAGGTGAAAAATGAAATGTTAAAACATACAACCTCCGGCTAGTGAAATCAAAACAAACCAAAACAAAACTTCCCACAATAGTCCGGCCTGGACATAGGGGAGCTGACTTCATCAGCATGGTGCACTGAACAAAGTGAGCTGGGACTGGAAGACGAAACCATGCACTTGCCTATCTACCCCATGGATCAGGCTATTGATTGTTTACGAAATAGTTTTTAGAATTCGTGATACAAAGAACTTCTAGCGGTCTGAACTGATATACCCATTTGTGATAACTTTGTGATTGGAACTCCTTATGAAAAAGAGGCTGACTTATCCTACGAAAAAGTGTTATAAGCATCACTTGTCACATATGGAACTAAACAGAATCCTTGGACATTAGCACTTCATTGGGTGCTGGCAGATGCACTTGGGAACACCTGTCAGCCTTGAAAGAGGCAAGAGAATGACAGGCAGCTGAATGTCCTGAAGACAGCCCAGGCTTTTCCTCAGCCAGGCTTATGCTGGAATCTTGGCTCTATTTCATACCTGCTGTGTTACCTTGCACAGCTTATTTAGCCATTTGTTAAATGGATTGTGCTGGGTGCGGGGTGGGGGGGATCCTTAAACTGCACGTTTTATTTTATTTTTTTAAATAAGAAATGAGCCTAATAAATAAAAGCTACTTAAAAAATGCTAGCTCCCTTTTGGTTTTGATGAATTCACAAAATATAGGAAATTAGCACCAGCTTCTAACTGTCCTTGGAATTTAGGCACACACCTTCACACATGTTCTTGAGTTCGTAAATTTTATCCCCAGAGTGATGGGTGAGCAAGTAACTCTGTCAGATCTAGAGTCATCCCTGCCTGATGCTCTGCTCGGCAGATGCAGACATCGAGAGAAGAGCTTTATAAAGCTGTGAACGTTGTCATCAGATGTATTTACAAAAGCTACAACAATAAAAATCTGTTTCATTAGTCACCAGAAATAAGTGGTTATTGTGAGCACATGCTGCACGCTGAATGTGTACGACTGACTCACTTTTAGTTAAATGAACATGTTTGTGTAGAAAGCTGCCATAATTAACAGTGTTTGGTTGTGGTGAGAAAACTCTTACAAAGATGCTTGTTTCTATTATAGATGTTTAATAATATTTTCTCAACTGTAGCATTTTCAGATATTCCACAGTTCACCTGTACTCGTGTCCCTATTAGGCCTCTATTATATATGGAAGAGCCAGTGATATTATAATACTTGTTAGCTTTTCAAGAGTTTTCTCTACGCTGGGCCCAGGCCTAGGCACTTGAATGTATTTAATCTTTGCAATAGCCTTATGAAGTAGGGTACATTATTATATACTTTTTTTGGAATTTTTAATTTCATTTAAATTTAAAAAATTTTTTTTTCTCAATTATTTTTATTGTGGTAAAATACACTTAACATAAAATTTACACCTTAACCATTTCAAAATATAGTTCAGTGGTATTATTAAATACATTCATAATGTTATATAACCATCACTACCATCCATCTCCATAATCCTTTTCATCTTGTAAGACAAACACTATATCTGTTAAACAATAACTCCCCATTCCCTAATCCCCCCAGGCCCTGGCAGCCACTATTCTACTTTGTCTCTATGGTGTTTTGACCACTTTAAGTATCTCATATAAGTGGAATCATACAATACTTTTCTTTTTGTGACTGGCTTATTTCACTTAGCATAAAGCTCTAAAGGTTAATTCAGGTTAGGACATATGTCAGAATTTCCTTCTGTTTGAACATTGAATAATATTCTTTCTTATGTATACACATTTCACTTATCCATTCACCCATCAGTGGACACTTGAGTTACTTCCATGTGTTACCTACTGTGTTAATGCTGCTATGAACATGGGTGTACAAATATTTCTTTGAGACCCTTCTTTTAATTCTTCCGGGTATGTGCCCAGATGCAGAATTGCTACATCATATGGTAACTATATTTTTAATTTTTTGAAGAAAAAGAAGCCATACTGTTTTCCATGGTGGCAGTACCATTTCACATTCCACCAATCGTGAACAAAGGTTCCAAGTTCTCCACATCTTCACTAACATTTGTTATTTTCTGTTTTTTTTTTTTTTGATAGTAGGCATCCTAATGGGCATGAGATGGTATCTCATTGTAGTTTTAATTTGCACTTCTCTAATGATTAGTGATGTTGAGAATGTTTTCACAAGATTTAAAAATTTTTATGAAGTCCAATTTGTCTATTTTTTCTTTTGTTGCCTTTTGTTGCTTTGGTGTCATAGCAAAGAAAGCACTGCCAAATCCAATGCCATGAAGATTTTGCCCTGTGTTTTCTTCAAAGAATTTTACAATTTTAGGTCTTATATTCAGGTCTTTCGTTCATTTTGAGTTATTTTTTGTGTATAGTATTAGGTATGGATCCAACTTCATTCTTTTGCATGTGCATATCCAATTTTTCCATCACTATTTGTTAAAAAGACTGCATTTTCCCCATTAAATGGTCTTGGCACCCTTGTCAAAAATCATTTGACCATGTACTCAAGGTTTTATTTCTGGATTTTCTATTCTATGTATTTCATTGGTCTACATGTCTGTCTTTTATATCAGTACCACACTGTTTTGACTACTATAGCTTTGTAGTAAGTGTTGAAATCAGAAATTGTTGAGTCTTCCAGCTTTGTTCTTTTTCAAAATTATTTTGGCAATTTAGAGTCCCCTAAAATTCCATATATATTTTAGAATGGATTTTTTCTATTTCTATAAGAAACATCATTGGGATTTTGATGGGGATCTGTAGTACTGACATTTTAGCAAAATTAAATCTTCAAAATCATGGACATGGGATGTGTTTCCATTTATTTATGTCTTATTCAATTTCAGCAATATTTTGTAGCTTTCATTGTACAAGTGCTTCCCCTCCTTGGTTAATTCCTAAGCACGTAAATTGTTAGGAAATTATAAAATAGAATTGTTTTCATAATTTCCTTTCCAAATTCTTCATTGTTAGTGTATAGAAATGTAAGTCATTTTTGTATGCTGACTTTGTATCCTGCTACTTTGGTGAATTCATTTATTATTGCTTACAGTTTTTTTGTGTGCAATCTTTGGGTTTTTCGACAGGTAAGATCATATCATCAGTAAACAGAGATCATTTTACTTCTTCATTTTCAATTTCAATGCTTTTTATTTCTTTTACTTGCCTAAGTGCTCTGGCCAGACCTTCCAGTACTATATGTTGAATAGGAGGGGCAAAAGCAGGCATCCTTGTCTTCTTCCTGATGTTAGAGGAAAAGCATTTAGTCTTTCACCATTGAATATGATGTTGGCTGTGGGTTTTCGTACATGGCTTTTATTATGTTCAGCTAGTTTCCTTCTAGTTCTGGTTTGTTGAGTGTTTTTTTTTTTTTATCATGAAAGAGTGTTGAGTTTTGTCAAATATCTTTTCTGCATTGAGATGATAATGTGCCTTTTCCCCTTCATTCTGTCAATGTGGTGTATTATTGATTGATTTTTGATCTTTCCATTGTATGAATAAATATCATTTGGTCATGATGTATCATACTTTTAACATGCTGCTGAATTTGGTTTACCAGTACTTTGTTGATGATCTTTACATAAATGTTCATAAAGGATATTATTGTAGTTTTCTTTTCTTGAAGTGTCTTTGGCTTTGGCATCAAGGTAATGCTGGCTTCACAGAATCAGTTAGGAAGTGTTCTTTTCTCTTAAATGTTTTTGAAAAGTTTTGAAAGGCTTGGTATTAGTTCTTTAAATGTTTGTTAGAATGTACCAGTGAAGCCATCAGGTCCTAGGCTTTTCTATGTCGGAAGATTTTTGATTACTGATTCAATCTCCCTACTAGTTATAGGTCTGTTCAGATTTTTAATTTCTTTGTGATTAGTCTCGATGGGTTTTGTGTTTCTATGAATTTGTCCATTTCATTTAGGTTTCTAATTTGTTGACATACAGTTGTTCATAGTACTCTTTTGCAATCTCTTTATTTCTGTAGAATTGGTAGCAATGTCCCACTGTCATTTCTGATTTTATTAATTTCAGCCTTCTCACTTTTTTCTTAGTCCATCTAGATAAAGGTGTGTCAATTTTGTTGAGCTTCTCCAAGAACCAACTTTTGGTTTCACCGATTTTCTTTACTGCTTTTCTATTCTCTATTTTATTTATCTATGCTCTAATCTTTATTATTTCCTTCTTTCTGCTAGCTTTGAGTTTATTTATTTATTTATTTTTTGAGACAGAGTCTCACTCTATTGCCCGGGGTAGGGTGCTGTGGCATCAGCCTAGCTCACAGCAACCTCAAACCCCTGAACTCAAACAACCCTCCTGCCTCAGCCTCCCGAGTGGCTGGGACTACAGGTGCATGCCACCATGAGTGGCCAATTTTTTCTATTTTTAGTAAGAGAGGGGGTCTCATTCTTGCTCAGGCTGGTCTTAAACTCCTGACCTCAAGCGATCTTCCCGCCTTAGCCTCCCAGAGTGCTAGGATTACAGGCATGAGCCACCACACCTGGCCTAGCTTTGAGTTTAGTTTGTTCTTCTTTTCTAGTTCCTTAAGTTGTGAAATTAGGGTATTTCAGATCTTTCTTGTTTTTTAATGTGAGCATTAATAGCTGTAAATTTCCCCCTTAGCACTGCTTCCATTGTGTTCCGTAAGTTTTGGTAGGTTGTGCTTTTATTTTCATTCATCTCTAAGTATTTTCTAATTTCCCTTTGATCTCTTATTTGATCCATTGGTTAAGAGTATGTTGCTTAATTTCCATAAATTTGTGAATATTCCAGTTTTATTTCTGTTGTTGATTTTTAACTTCATCCCATTGTGGTTGGAGAAGATACTCTGTGTGATATCCATCTTTTAAAATCTATTGAGACTTAATTTGTGGGTGAGCATATAATGGGTCCTGGAAAATGTCCTATGCGCACCTGAGAATAATGTACATGCTGTTATTGTTGGGCAGAGTATTCTGAATACGTCTGTTAGATCTAGTTTGTTTATTCTGTTATGCCTTCTGTTTTCTTACGTATCTTCTGTCCAGTTGTTCTGTCCATTACTGAGAGCGGGGTATTGAAGTCTCCAGCTATTATTGTAGAGCTGTCTATTTCTCCCTCTAATTCTGTCAGTTTTTGCTTTGTATATTTTGATGATCTGTTATTAGGTGCATAAATGTTTATAATTGTTATATCTTCTTTTTGTGTTGGACATTTTATGAATATATAATGTCCTTCTATGTCTCTTATAACCTTTTTTGATTTAAAGTCTATTTTGTGTTGTTATTATATAGCCATACCTGCTCTCTTTTGCTTACTATTTGCATGTAACATCTTTCCACCCTTTCACTTTCAATATATTTGTGTCTTTGGACCTAAAGTGAGTCTCTTGTACTGAGCATATACATAGTTGAATCATGTGTTTTTATTCACTCTGCCAATCTCTGTCTTTTGATTAGAAACTTTTATCCATGCGTGTTTAAAGTGATTAGACAAGGGGGGACATACTTTTATCATTCTGCTATTTGTTTTATATATAGTTTATGGATTTTTTGTCCCTCATTGCTTGCATTACAGCCTTCTTTTGTGCTCAGTTGATTTTCTGTAGTGAAATGTCTAAACTCCTTTCTCATTTCCTTTTGTGTATGTTCTATAGCTATTTTCTTTGTGGTTACCATGGGGATTACATCAACATCCTAAAGTTATAACACTCTAATTTGAATTTATACCAGCTTAACTTCAATAACATTCAAAAACTCTGCTCCTTTACATTTCCTTCCCTACCCCTCTTGGTTATTGATGTCACATAATTACGTCTTTATACACTGTGTTCCAAAAAAGTGAAAAAGAATAATGAAGGGAGGGGGAATGGCTCTTTTAATTTCCTGGAAGTCACTTCAGCTTGTGGGGGAGGGGCTTACAACAATGAGGTAAATTGCAACAACAATGGCTGCCATCTTTCTGTCTGCACCTCTATGATCAGAAGCAGCAATCAGCTGTTAGAGGACAGATCTTTGCAATTTGGAGGACAGGGTCCTTTTTGCCCACCCTGGCTCCTGCAAGCTGTGTTCCAGTCTCTCCTGGAACATGTGCACAACTGCCTGCCATGGAGCTGGGAGTGGGAGATGGGTAGCTGCTACTGTGCTAAGAGCTGAAATTGACCAAAAAAAAATTTTTTTTTTCCTGGAAATCCCCTTACCTTCTAATTTTTAAACAAATTTATTCATTTTATTCTGGAATGACCAAAATTAACTGCAATGTGCCATCCAAGTCTTCCCCTGGAACTTGCAAGCATTCAGTAGATTTCAGAGTTCTAAAATAGTCACATCAGATTCTGCCAGTGCAATTGTTGCCTAGGTGGGCAGACAGATTCCTGGTGCTTCCTACTCTGCCATCTTCCCAGAATCCTCCTATCCATTTTTAACACATGAGAAAACTAAGGTACAGAGAAGTGATTTTCCAAATCACACAGCTAAAAAGTGGTAGAAGTGAAATTTGAACTCCTGGTGCCTGGCTATAGCTGCTATCACACTCTTAAGTCTATGTTCCACTGCTTAGTGGGGACAAAATAATGGAAATTGGTTTATAACATGAAACCTCAGTTCACACAACTGAAAAGAATAAACAAGCAAGTTAATAGATATTCATTTGGTTTGTAAAATGGTGGTAAGTTTTTAAAGTTACAAGTTTACAAGTATTAATAGTATTGGGAGTGCAATTCTGGATGGGAAGGAGGCGAGCCTTCCCTTTGGGGTGTGGGATGGAGAGCCGCAGTCTTCATGGGGGCCCCAGGAGGTAAGCACATGTCCAAAGCAATGGCCTCTTTAATACTGGTGGCCTCAAGGGAACAATTAAGTGGAAAAGAGTGAGTGTCAAAGAGGGCTGTGTCTATGAGCCAGGTGTGCCTGTAGCATGCTCCCTGTGAGAAGGGTGGGTACCTTTTACTTGCACAGAAATAGAATTATAGGAACTCTCTGAAGATATTTTAAAATGTTTAAAAAACCCAAAAGGGACAGACTTATTTGTGATGTATGATTTATAAATAATTCTAAGTTTACTCCTCTGGTGCTATATTTGTACACCAAAAGTGTACACAAAAAGTGTACAAAATTGACTTTATTATAAATTTTGCAAACATTTTAAAAGCTATTCCTATTACTATTTGGATGGTAATTCTTTAGATATGTTCCATCTTGGAAACTAAAAACACTGCTAGTCAGAATTGTGTTCTATTAATTCTGTTTGATTAGATGTTCGGAGGACAGACAGGCTTTGAAATCAGATTAACTGTCTCAAACACACATGTTAAAAGATAATAAATAAGAGATTCCTTAAATCATTAAGATTTCTCATGGATTTTCCCAATATTCTACAACTGATTAAACTTTATGTTAACTCATTGTAAAAAATAATTAAAATATGCATGCTTTCCCAATTTATTAATTGCTAACTAAAGAAAAAGAAGAAAAACAAAGACTTATATTTGAATTTTTTGTCCACATAAAATGCAGTTTTTGGAGAAGACATTGTTGAAGAATAACATCAGTAAATCTTAACTCTGTGACACAGTCTGCATATCTTTAGGTAGGTTTTAAGAACACACCTTGACAATGTATAACTGTAGCACAAAGATAGAATTAACAAACCTTCTCCCTAGAGAAAACCTCGTAGCAGCAGCTTTCTGAGATCTGTCTGTAGCACTAACCCCATTGCTCAAAACAAAGGCCTCATTTGCACAGAGGGACTGCTTTCCACTTTGCTAAATTCTAAGGCATTTGAGACTGACATCTACATTTTTTTCCCCACTAAAATGCACTCTAGTTACTAAACTGATCAATTCTTCACTGCTTAACAGGTTTTAAAAGTAAAGATACTAATCAGTTTTGGGCTTTGTAATTACATGGGTTTCTTGGACTATTTAGAAACTGATTAGCTATGACTGATTTAATATTTCAGAGATTTGGAGGATATAAACCTAACAGTTTGGATTCTTGACCTGATTATGAAAGAAACCCTTTAATGGGATTCCTAATGATTGAATTATTCCTAATGCATATCATTGGTCATGCAGTTGATGCAGTTTTTCATGTTCCTAAGTCTAAAAATTAGATTTATGCTAATATTTTCAGTCTAAAATTCCTGGTTGTAGTTCTGTATGTGGACCTAAAAGCCAGCTGGTGCCTTAGACCTTGGGCTCAAATCATTTAAAGGAGTGGATGAAGCTAAAAGCCTACTTGCTACCCAAATGGAGAGCTTGTAAATGGAACAAATCCCTGATGTGCTCTTTGGGCTATCTGTGCTCTACTTCAGGTTTTGAAACAGTAATCTTAATATTAGCAATATATTGCAGGGACACAATTTGTATAGAATACAAATTGGGATAGATGTGTTCCAGACTCAAACATGATTTCTCCCTGATATTGGACTGAAAGACTTGATGATGTCTTGGCAACCTCAGGTACAAACTAGCCACCTGAAAGCAAAAGTAAGAAAAGCATCTGCCCTCCTCTCAGGTTATGTGAGTTGAAATATTTCAGTTTCTACCTTTATGGTAATAACAATTTTTTCATATTGAATGCTTACTGCTGCTACATAACCAATCTCTGATTATTACAGCACATGAACAATCTTCCTCCATTTCTGCCTCCACCTCCCACCCTGCTTCCTATGTATTCCACTAGGCTTTACAGAAAAAGTGAGTTGTTCCAGTTTGTACTTCATCCAGACAGTTCTGAGACTGTAAAATCTGATAATTGTGGACTGAGTGGGTCAAAATGATTGTAAATGAACCAAACTTTCAATCAGATGTGATTTGAGTATACGGTGCTATAGTTTAGTTGTAATAGAAAGTATAGGAGCTCAAAAAGCCTAGAATAATTCAGACTAAAATATCTTGGGGTCTTTTTCCATTTTAAAGTGAATTGAGCAATTCTCTGTGGTTAAGGATTGACAACATAATGGAAACAGAGCAAACTGCAGAATTGCTCACCAGGTAACCACATTAGCAGCAAAACTCATAATGTAGTCTGTTGGTTGAAAAGAGCATGAAGGAGACTTCTATTTTCTTATGAGGTGCCATATGCTCATAGTTCTTGGCCAATTATACCTAGCTGCTGCCAAATTGCAGTTATTGGAAAATGCTCTCTACCCTATGGCCTTTAGCAATATAATGAGAGCCCTCATGGATATGGATTCTTCTTATAATTTGTTTATTAACATGGGTAAACATACTTACAACTGCTTCCAAATATTGCCTTCTATTTATGATGTATGAGTACGTATAACACAAGATATTGCTATGTTGTAGCAATCCTGAATATTTCTATATATTCCTGAGGATTCACTAAAGGTTAAATTGGTGGGCAAATGTTTCAGTGATCTTTGAAACTTTTATATTTCACAGTCATTCTATTTTTTTTTAGACAGAACTTTTTGTGGGATAAGTTGCATAGCATAAATGTAGACAGTTCTTATATTATATAAACTTTATGTACATTCTTGTTCATAGTTTTCACTTACCAGAATCAAGAGGCAACTTGAGGCCAGTTTTGTGTGCTCAGGGATGGTAGAAAACACTGACAAAATCAAGCAACCAAAGACAAGGAGAAAACTGTAAAACAACAACAAAAAAGAGAAATCTGATAAGAACTTTGCCTTATCATTAACAAACTTAACTTTTTGTTTCTAATGAATAAAGTAGGAGACCCATTAGAACTGGCATAGATTAAATCATAAAGACCCTGGAAGGTACTAGGCATTTTGAATATCAAAATGCAATATGATATACAGTGCAAATGGGACTCCTCTGCAACTTTATGGACGAAGAGAAGGTTGCATTTGTGGGCTCGTATGTGTGGCATGCTGCATTTAAATGTTCACATCTAAGAATCTGTGAATTTCCCATACAACCTCTTTTCCAAGTAGAGATCCTGAGAAAAGCCCAGAAAGTGTGTTCTTGCTCTCCTAGGCTGGAAGCACATGTTGTAGCCACCCTTCTTTCAAAGAAGCAGAATCTGCCCTGTGTTTGGCAGCTTCGGTAAACCATCAGGTGTTCTAAGTGGTTGTTACAAGCCACTGGCTCATTTTCAGAGTCTGACATTGCTCATGGATTCTCATTTGTCATTTCTTTATATTAATAGCAAGAATAGAAAAGGAAGTGGATGATTTCCTCTGCTATCCATGCATTTTTCATTTCTTTCCAATCAAACTGCTAGAGAAATGACCCTTCAGCTATGTCTATTCATGTATAATGAGAGGGAACAGAAGTCAGGAGCAGGCATTTTCTACCTAATCAACCTACAGACATTTTTATTCCTAGAAATAAGGAACTTCCAGGATCAAGGGGGGAGCTGGGTTGCCAAGGAAAACATCTAATGTAAGAGAAGGCTCTGTTTCAAAGTTGAAGTAACTTATCTCGAAGTGCAAGATTAAAAAATACAAAACAATAACCACCAAGCTACTTGTTCTAGGCCACATTTTTCACTTTTACTCATCACTGGGAAATTCATGATAAGCACCCTTAATAGCAGTTTCTGTGTTCCTCTGTATTGCAGTGAAGTTAGTCCCTGCCTCCTCTTGGCTTTCCCTTAAAAAGTTTTACAAGTCTTTCTACTACACTTGATTAGAAGCTCCCAAGGACCAATAGCCAGGGATCGACTAATTATGCCTGTGGAACAAATCTGGCCCCTAATGCCTGTTTTTGTAAATAAAGTTTTATTGGCACACAGCCTCACTCATTCATTTATGTATTGTCTATGGCTGCTTTCTTGCTATGACTACAGAACTGAACAGTTGCAACAGAGACAGTATGGCCCACAAGACTAAAATATTTACTATCTGGCCTTTTAGAGAAAGTGTTTGTTGACTCATGACTGATACCATCTATTCTTTATTTCTTTATATCTACCCCAACACAGAATTGGAGTGGAAGTTCATAACTGCTCATGTTCTGTATGCTGATAATAATTGCCACCATCCAGAGAGGGTTTCCTATAAGCTGGGCACTGTGCTAAGCCTCCTTTACGTGCCATATTAGCCTTGCAAATTTATGGAGCAGAAATATTATTATCCCCATTTTACAAATATGAAAACCAAGAATGAAGAACATGTTGTAACTCATCCAAGTAGCAGCCCAAGCACTGTTTGTGTAGTCTAAGCCTCCACACAGTGTTACTGAATGAGCTTGCATCGATGGGAATGGCAGTAACATTCTTCGCTCAGAGAGACTTTTGGGGATACTTCTCTATTTCCTCAAACTGAGAGGGAAGAAGCTGCCATTCCAAATATCATTAATAGAAGTCACCCCAGGGAAGGAGTGTACTAGTAAGAAAACCCTAGAACACAATGTAATAATGACTTATCAAACTCTTGATTCATGCATCTGATGATTCAGGGTACTTTGGATTAGATTTTAAATTGGCCCTGATGGACTGAAAATTGTAAACTAGTGGTCAAAATCCAGTGCACTCACTGACCTTCAAACTACGAAGAAGAAAGTAAAATTCAGGGATCACTAAGGTAGTTGGGAGGATGACGTGGCATCAAATAACAGTGACAGATATTCCCCTCTGGTGGTGAGTGGCCATTATTCGGATATGCCCTCGCCCCCAAGTCCTGCTTACCAGAAAACATTAGGAAAAGCAAGCAGGGGATTATTTAATCACTAAGATACCTTATTCCTCCAAGAGGATTCTGATGGTAGCTTCATGATCTCTATGTTTGTTTTCAAAGCAGATCTTTTTGCTAGTGCCTTCTTCATTAATATTTAAATGCTGCTTAACCCTTTTTCTTCGTCTCTCTACTTTTCCCATTTTCTTCTTTGAGCTAATATCACCGTCCTTTATAAAAAAGTAGTTTCTGCACCAGCATTCTGTCATTGCTACAGGGGACCATCTGAAGACTACCAGCCAAAGACATCCATTGCTCTGCTGCCAAGGGGCTACAGATGGGTAAACACATTCATTAGCTTATCATTCCTTTATTCATTCATTCATTCACTCAACCATTCATCCATTTATCCAATCAGCAAATGTTGATTAAGTATATAATGCTAGGCTGAACTGCAGGGATATAACAAAAACAGGATTAATTCATCTCTCTTTTTTTTTTTGGCCTCCACAGAGTTTAAAGCCTATTGAGGCATACAGAGAAATAAATAGATGTAAACAGAAAATTGAAATTCTGAATGATGATTACAATGATCAGGAAAATACAGGGAATGACTGGAGCATATGGAGGAGGAGGGATTAGGGAGGACTGGCTGCCGAATTTGTGGAGTCCAGTGCAAAATGAAAATGTGGGCCCTTTGTTAAAAAAATATGAAGGCTTTCAAGACAGTGACAACAAAGCATGAAACCAGCTGTGGCACCTTTGTAAGTGTGGGGCTCCATGCAACTGCATATGTTGAAGCCAGACCTGGAGGTAGAGAAGACTTCCTGGAGAAAATGCTGACCAGACTGAGCCCTGAAGGCCCAGCAGGAATTAGTTGGGACAATGGTTGGGGAGAAAGAGTGCTTTCGTCCATGAGACTGTGTGGGTGAAGGCCAAATGCAAGCACAACATCACTAGGATTTACTAATTAATCAATAAATGAGAGTTAGTGAACACCCACTAGCTAGTTTATTCTGCTACACATGAGAAATGGAATGCAAGCCATTCCTGCAAATCCATTCTTTGCACTGGAATCATTTCAATTCAACTGAAAACATGTATTGAATACCTAGTGTGAAAAACACTCTGCTAAGCACTACAGGAGGTCCAAGGATAAATTAAAGCAGTCCCTCCCCTTAGGAATTAAAAATCTATCGAGGTGAGCAAGGTGAGCATCTTGGATCATAATGGAAGATAGAGGCAGATGAGTGATAAGAAAAGCTCTGATTCGGGGTGGGGGAGGGGGGCAAGGGCAATATACGTAACCTAAACTTTTGTATCCCCATAATATGGTGAAATAAAAAAAAAAAAATAAGACGCAGGAAAAAAAAAAAGGTGGTGCTTGAGATGGTCTTTGAAAGAAGGGTAGGGTTTCAACAAGAGAAGTTTCTGGAGAATTGTATTCCAGAAGGATAGTACAATATGAGAAAGGCAGCAAGTCAGAAAATATTTAATAAATAAGGCAAAATATTTGTTCCCTGTTTCACAGAACAAACATTATCAAAGTTTGCAGTACAGGGTAAAATAGGCAGCTGAATTGGGAGTCTGGGGCCACGTTGAGGAGAGGCTTGTAGGGCATAGACAGTATTTAGTTCAGTAGACAACGGAGAGCCACTGAAGATTTTTGAACAGAGTATTAATGTCACCAGAGGTGCCTTCTGGGACAATGAAGTTGGCAGCAGTGCGTGTGGGATGGATCTGAGTGGAGAGAGGCGGGGGCAAGGGTAACAGTGATCCAGGTTGGTTGTAAACTAACACAGTAGAAATGAGAATGGAATAGAGAGGCAGACATGGAGGGGTGCTGTAGGTTGGGGAGTGGAGTCTGGGAAAGGGTGCAGTGGATGCAAAGTCTGGAGTGGCCACACATAGTCACTGGTAATGTTCCTAACAAGTCAGGAGAAAAGTCAAAAAACTCAGGAGGAGAAACTGAATTTGGGAAGAAGATGATACATCCAGTTTTAGACATCCATGTTAAAATGTGAATCTAAATCTTGGGCACAAATTCTATTTGGAGATGTGGAAGAACTTTTTTTCCCCAGAAGAAGTAAATGTATGGAACATGTTGTCCTGAGGACAGCACAGACCAGACATATAAGGTTTTGGTAAATAAGCATAAAGGATATTGGAAAACCATTTTTCTGATCTTGGCAAATGAATCATGGTGGACAATGAACACATTCTGTTATGAATTAGCTCTTGGTAGCATTGCCAGAGACAGACTTCCTAGCTGGAGAAAGCACTGATCTTTACACAGACTGAACCCTCTGAGGTGACAGTGTTCGGACGTTGGGCTTGTTGGCAGTGACATGGTGCCCTGGTGGGGTTTGTGGGTGGCTCTGTTGACATGTCTGCTTCTGAGGGTCCTGTGCACATGTATGTGTGCTGACAACTGACTGTTCCCCCACTGCACCTCTCTCTCGGTTGAATATAAGTGGGACCAATGGCAAGAGTCACTACACTCAGGGGGTCTTAATCTGTGCCCATGGACCCCCAAGGGATCTGCAGATAGAATTTAGGGGGTTGTGAACATGGAGGGGAAATTTTTGTATTTTTTTTTATTTTTCACAAACCGTGGCAACAAATCATGATGATATTAGCAGTTCTTGTGACTTTGTTACTCACAGAAATTATAGATATTTTTAAACCTCATCTTACAGTTGTAGATAAAACCATAAGTGTTTCATCTTGAATACTGATTTTGTTCATCATTATTTCAAGATTATGGTAGTTATTAGACCCACTGCTAGACATTGATTTTAATGTATTAAAAAGAAGAATATACATTATCATATCACAAATTTGTTTAATTTTTAACAATAGCATTTCAACATAATTTTTTTCTTTTGTAATCCCATTTGGGGAATGGTTCATAGTCATCACCAGACTGCTGAAGGGTCTGTGGCTCCTAAAAAACTGCAAACGCCTGTGGTTGAGGATTAGGAAGGTGGGGGCTGGGCACTCGGAGAAGGCCCATTTTGGCACCTGTCACCCACTTACCCAGTTATATTTCAAAATGAGCTTTTAAAATATAGATTATTTTCTTTTATACATTAATCCTGAGGTATCATAAGATGCGTATCCCTTCAAAATTGTTCTGTAACAGCTACTGGCCTTTATTTTGCCTGAAGCAATCATCTATATTTTGTTTCTTAGGAAATTCATTTCTATCCACATCATTTATCCAAAATTTCTTCTTTGAAAGGAAGGCACTGATTATTGTAAGAGGAGAAGAAGAGAATTTATGAAAAAAATGTTACCAGTTTAAAAGCCTTTATATTTACTCGAGAAAACTATCATTAACTTTTCTTGTGGGTTAATTAAGAATCAATTTGTCAGATTTAATTTGACAGAAAGCTTGATTTGGGAATCTCATGGGTGCTTGTGGAACAGATGATGTCCAGCTTCCAAAGCTTGTGCATCGAATGTGGATTTATTTAGCAACAATTAAAGTGATGTGGAAATAAAGCAATCAGAAAAGATCTGCTGAATGAACTATGGCAAGTTACACAAACACACAACCCCCAGGCACTCACAAACAATTGTGAATGATGCAAAGAAGAAAGGAGAGGTGGAGCTGATGTTTAAAGTAGACATCTCACTGAGCTTAGTTTGATGAAACAGGCAAATTCACGGTGTGAGCTTTGCTAAGCAAAGCAACCACGCATTTCTATCCAAAAGTGGTCTCTGCAAGCATTTTGGCAGACTATAAGCTTTTCCATGGTATAATGGTCCATGTAACTCAGTTATACTTATCAAGAAAACTTTGGGGGAGGGGAGATTTTAAATGTTTTAAATGGAATGGAATCATGGGATTAAGATAAAGGATGCTAATAGGAAGGGGATATAGAATCTTAAAAAAAAAATTCTTCAGAAATAACTTCCAAAGAAAATTCAACCCTGCCTCTGACTTTTCATACATTTTAAAGTATTGCTTTGATAAAGTATGCTCTTCAGTACATTTGATGGAAGACCTTGCGAGCATATCATGAATTATGATAATTGGAGTACTCATGCTGGCATTGGTGACTGCAGATGACCTGCTGACCGACACGGCACTTGCCTGGAGGACAAGACATCTAATGAAATCAAAGACTCATCATCAGAGGGAAGGGCTGGAGCCATTTTTCTTCTTCTTCCAGCATCCTAAATTTCCCTTTCTTTCTAAACCCAGTACTTCGTAAAATGTCCTTTATAAATAATTTTTCTATAAGAGAAGTGCATTTTGCACCTGAAATCTATTCACATCATGCCTCAGCTTCCATTACAAAGCAATAAAAATTAAATATGACATTTTTGGTATCTTTAAAGGTGATTTGGAATATTAGATTAAAACACTGCCTGATTCTGTTTCTCCAGTGCAATGAACCTTAAATATTAATAAAGATCTTAATCAATAAATACTACCATGGTAGTCTCTGTGAAGTTTTAAAAATAGGGTCGTCAGCTAACATTTTTTTAAAAATGAAATGTTGCCTTTTACATGCGTGTGGTATTAAGAGGAAATC
This sequence comes from Lemur catta, assembly GCF_020740605.2. NCBI lineage: Eukaryota > Metazoa > Chordata > Mammalia > Primates > Lemuridae > Lemur > Lemur catta. The sequence goes on along the minus strand of NC_059129.1, from coordinate 73,786,542 downwards.
AGAGGATATGGGAAATAGTGGTTTCTGTTTGCTTAGAGTGTTTCTTGAGAGGACTATGGTTAATGTAAATGAGCTAGGACGAGGCAAGAGAGCCCATCAGCAGTTCCAGAGGCTTCCCTCAGAGCAGTCACTGGACTTTGTGTAAACACAGACATAGGGCATGCTCCGCCTGCATTCACACCCCAGGATCAGGGAATCCATGTGGCTAGAAGGATTTCTGATTCTGTCTCCCTCTCAGGACAGGGTTTATTTTTGAAACATCACTTACAGATGGTTATGCAGTTTCTCTTTGAATCTTTCCAGCATCTAGGACCCTGCCACCATTTTAAGATAGCATAGCCCTGTCACAGACAGCTCTACTGTTGGTCTTGGGTCAGGCTCTGGACCACAGAGAACATGTGCTCTTCCTCCTTAAGAAAGCTCGTCAGATATTTGAGGTTGGTTTTTAACCTGACCTGCCTGTTGGTCTGCAGATTCAACATACCAAACCCAATTCATTGTCTACTTTGCATATGAAACAATGCGTAGATCTGCTGCTCTCCTTGTCACTGTTCTTTAAGTTTACCCAGTTGGTTACTGCATCCTTCCCACTGAGACTCAGACCCATCCTTCTCCTCCAGTGTAAGCAAAAGAATTGGCATTTAATCACCAGCATAAAATATCTGCACTGTGATTCTTGCCAGGGAATCCAAGTTCAAACTTTCCACTGCCCAGCTAATAGCAAAAGCTTGGTTTCAAAAAGGACTGTCTCAAGGATATGCAGTCGTCACTTATTTTCTTGTACCTTTCCTACTACACCACAGGGCCTGGAGCAAACCTGACCACTGACAACCCGTGTACCTGGACCCCACTACTTTGGTCCGTAAAGTAATTACTTTCATTAAACGGTGCTTGATTTTCTGCTATTTCCTTGCGAAGGAGTAAAAAGCATTTAACCAACTTACTATATTTTTAAAGTTTCTCAGTACTTCACATTATATTTGCTCAATGAGGCATCCTGTGAGAAATTTCTCTCAGGATTTTATTGCAAGAAAAATCCATGTTGCTTCTGTAAATAAAAGATGAAGTTTTAGTTTTTGTAGACAGTGATCTTTTAACATATTTATTTCCTTGCCTTGGCTGCTAGGAGGCTCAGAGGTGCATTTGTGATTCATGTTAATAATGGCCAAGATCCTTCTGGCATACATTTTTGTAGATTAACTTCATTCCTGACTTCTTTGTACTATTCTATCATTATTTTACTTTCACTATATTGTATCAGTCACAAATATTTACAGGCACTGTACCAGGCACCAGGAACTCAGGCATGGTTTGTGTCCTAATAGGGTTTCAGTTTCATAGGAAGACAGACCTTTGCTTATTTTTATCCACCATACTATATATATTTTGTTAGCTGTCTTGAATCTTTTCTGCATGATGCAAGGTATTCAGGATATACTCAATTAAATACTGAAGTGACAAAGAAATGTTTTTATCTGTCATTACTCTTTCCTTGAAATGGGGGTATTAATGCAGCCTGAGGTTGCATTCTTTTTACAGAACTAAATGACTCCATTAGCTTAAATTTAACTTACAGTAAACTAAAATGAATAGATTTCACTCATTTGATTTTCTGAAAAGTCTTTATATTTGTTACTTTTACATATTATTATGTTAATCTTGATTCATTTATTCCTAGCATAAACTACTGACTTGCTCCTCCAAGAACCTTCAAATGTCCTACACTTGTTTTCAGGGTTTGCTTACAAACCCTGTGGCTTCTCTCTGGAGACTTCTAATCAGATACATATTCTCCCAAGAGTACTATCACTCTGCCTGAATTTCTCTTTCTTTACTCACGGATATTATAAAACACTTTCCAGTGCTGTGCTGAAATCAAGACCTTTTATCTACTCTATTCTCCTGATACAGCAAGCTGGTAAATGTATTGAAATAAGAAATAAGCATAATTTAATGTTCTTTGCTCTTGAACTTGTGTTACTTTCTAGTAATCATAGTTCTTTTGAATTTATTATAAATCATTTGCTTAATATTCTATATGGAATATTTCAGGAATTGGTATTGAGCTTATCCATACAGAAAGTCCAGCCCCCCTGTACTTTATTCTTTTTTGACACTCAGAATATCTTCTTCTCTCTGGTCATTTGAAGCCCATTACATTTTTTTTCAAAATTTATTAAAGTTTATTAATAAAAGTTCTTCAATTTCATCCACAAATACTTTGATGGCTTATAACATAAATCTAGACCCAGAAATATGAACTTATTAATGGCTAACAATTTGCCCATCATACATTTTTTATTTTCTCTTAGTCACATTTAAAAAAAATCCCTTTTAGTTTGAAAATCATGCTTTTGGATGGGAAAGAAAGAATAGATTAGGATTTAAATAGCTTTGATTTATCTGTGTTAGGGAAACACTATTGACTGCTAACAGTAGAATTATTTCTTCTCTATTCCTCTTTTCTTGTTTTTAAGAAAAGAAGACTTTTCTTGGGGTGGGGGGGTGCACTTTGTGGTTTACCTGGCTTTTACCTTATCTGAAATTATTCTTGATGATCACGGTTTTTAAAACTAAAAAAATATATTCTCAGTTACATGCCTTCCATTTTGTCTATAATTAAAATTATGGAGTAAAAATCTGAGTTGTTTGAAGAATTTCTAGGTGAACAAAATTGGTTTATTTTTATGTTACTTCATTCTTGCTCCTCTGATAGGTCTCTGTCCAGAGTTTCAAATCTCTTGTTTTTACTCTTATTAAAAAAATAGTTTTCCTAACTCCTATGTTTTTTTTTGTTTTTCTGGAATGAAAAACATATTAAATCTCATGTATTTCAAGTTTATTGCTTGAATCTTCAATGTGAAATCCCTGTTAGGCGTGTGTCTGATTCCTTATTCTGTCCACTCCAGTCTGTGTTTTTTAGAAGGATTACAACCTCCTTGAGAAGAGACCTTGGGACGGACAGTCCAGACTCTTCTCGATTGTTGCCCCATCTCTGAGTGCCTGCAAGTCTGACTTTGTTGAAGGCACTCAGTCCGTCTGGAATGAATAGAATGGATCGTGTCCTAGCAAGCTTTTCATCCTAGTAGATGGGACACACAGCTGATGGCTGAATGGATCTTGAATGATCTTACCAAATAGAACAAGGTCTGCAATTTACAAATCACGGTTGGGTTCTTGCTTCTGCAAGCTCTGTTTCTGCATCATTTCCAGGAAAAATAACTGAGATTGAAAACCAGTGTATATTGTTCAGATATAATGAATTTAAAATGAAGAACAAAAACAGCATTTCCTACTGTCATATAGTCAATGCATGCAACAGGAGAACATTCTATTTGATATTTTATATTCTGGTTACCCTATTATATTTTCCTCTGAGAAAACAGCACCATTTGGAATTACATATTTGTTTGTTTATTTTGGTATCCTCTGCTAGAACGTGTGCTCCACAAGAGCAGGAACCTTGTCTCTCTGATTTACCACTTTATTTCCAGTATCAAGAATAGGGCCTGCTATAGGTACTAATCAATTCATTTATTTGTGCAACGTGTATTATTCAGGGGGTCCTATGGGCCTGGCAGTGTTTTAGGTATAGTTGTGAATAAAATAGACAAACATCCCTGCCCTTACAGAATTTACATTATGCTGAGAGAGATGGGCCATAAACGATGTAAGTAAATAAAATGTGTACTATATTAGAGAGTGATAACTGCTAAAGAGGGGGAAAAAAAAAACAACAGCAGAAAAGGAGGATGGGATGCAGAAGTGGAGGGAGTTGAAAGTTTGGATGGATGGCCAGGGAAGGTCTCACTGAAAAGATGACATTTATTGAATTTCAGAAGGGAAATCCCATGGTCCATCAAGCCAAAGCAATGGTGCATTTGGAATTCATCCTGCATAAGCCTTCCAGACTCTGCTCCCTAGGGGACTGCTTTTAACATGCCAATTCCTTGTTTTAAAACTATGGTTCCTTTCTCTTGCCTGTCATATCCAAATTCCTTTGTGTGTCTTTAAAGATCTGCATAAGAATATTAATTCCTCAATTCCTCCAGAGTGGACCCTCTGGGCAGGCCTGACTCCTTTCTATTTTCTGCACAATATCATGCTGTAACATAGTAATGTGATGTAATAATGAAACTTAACGCTACTGTGTGCTGCTACCCCCGCCTGCTGGCACAGTCAGCAGGTCTGCTGTCAGTCAGTCCCCAGCTGAGCTTAGACTCTGCATGCCCCATGCACAGGGCCTCCTTTCCGCATCCTCCTTGACTCTCTACAGTAGTTGTAAGGATCAACGAGATAGCGCCAAACTGAGAATCTGTGTTTTAACAGATAAATAAATTCTAAATTGAGTTAAAAGTGCAAATTGACACATAATTGTTACATAATTTTTATGTTTTCAATAACATGGGTAACAATTATGACAATGAATTAAATTAATTTAGCAACTAAAGTCTCTGCTACTATAGCAAGAAAGACATTTACAAAGGTAAAACATGAAACAATGCCCAGCAAAGTCCTAAGTGCTCAAAGACTCTGACTTGGTGTAAGTAAATGTACTTGAAGAATGATGATGTCAGTGTGGGGTTTGGATGCGTACAATGAAGTGCTCGAGGTTGACTAGTCACAGTATTTTCTTGACACACAGCAGCCTTGGTGAGCTGGATCTCACTGTTTCACCCCTCATGACTCCAGTTCCTGGGAAACTATTTGAAGCTGCCCTAAATAAACGGGTAGCGGCACTGTGAAGCTGCTCGGCTGCAGTCAGTATGCGGGAATGAGCCTCAGTTAAATTGACCAGGCAGAGATTCCAAGTTATCATTAAAATGACCACTAAGGACTTTGCTGACCTAGGCTGCCATGCTAATGAACAGAAAATTCACTCATCCACACCCCAAGAAAGGGGCCACCTCAGAGGAAGTGCTAATTATAGCCATGAATGAAATAAAAGTTATCTGTTAGGATGAAGAAGAGACGTTTGTAAAGTCTATGTGAGTGTTCCTTTTAGTCATCTTCTCAAGAAATTAATTTCAATGCTGACACTATGGAAAATAATCCAGTCTAATCATTTTGATAATATGAATCTCTGTGTATTAAATTTTCCATGCTTTGTTTGGAAGGGTCTGTTTATGCAAGAAACTGAGCTATGGCAAAGGTTGAAAACATACATTAAAAGATGTTTGACAACAGTTGTCTGGCCTGAATCATTTTTCCATAAAAAGGTGGTACATTTATTAGGGAAATAATGACTTAATCACTGCAATTTCCTATGACTATATGATGATAACCATTATATTATCTGAAAATGAAAAATAGAAATTCTAGAGTACATTTATTTTAATATTATTATTGAGAGCACAAGTAGGAGGGCATAAAATAGGCTTTAAGTTATTTTTTCTTGCAAAAATAAAACTTTTGAAGTATCATGTTTGATAACAAAAGATCAGTTATGAATGTGGTTACTTTCAATGGATTAGACCCACATAATTCATTTGCTTTAAAAAAACCTGGAAAAGTTTTCTGAAAGCATTCACACTTCATGGAAAATCTCTGCAGCTCTTTGTTACACATATATACAAAAGGACCCATCACTTCTTGTGTCATGAGAGTGCCTTAAAGCCGTCACAAAATAAGAACTTGCACCCAAATTGAGTCAGGTTATGCTACGGGGCCTATGGAGTGGGAAATTGCTACTGACTTTCTCTACTCCATTTTTCCTACAGAAATAAAGTAGTAAAGTGACTAAAATAGCAGAAAACAAAATCTTCTTGAGTAAAGTACTCTTGGCAGTAGACTTTATGATGTGGTACAACATCAGGAAAAAATAAACCCAGCAGGCAGATGTCTCCAGAGAGTAATAACCATAAACTCTGAAACTACTACACATGAAAGTACCTGCCCAAGGAATATAGAAGATAGATGTTTTTCTAGGGATTGACCTACAATGGCACTTGTTGCTCTTGGTGACCAGAGTTCAAAGAAAGCTGAAAAAGCCAGCATTAGTGCGTGGAGTCACTGAAGTATTTTATAGACCAGAAAAGTTGGCAAGCAAAAGACAGACACTAGACAACACATACTTCCTCTTTCCAAAAATATATTCGTAGGCAGCTTTAAAAACTGTAGACACTCCTCCAGGGTCCAATAAGTAAGGAAAAGAGTATGTTTTTCTTTTGCTGCTGCTATATAGATTGGCATCATGCATTCCTTTTGTGTGTGTGTGTGACCAAAACATTGGAGTTGGTGATTTCATGTAGATAGAAACACATTGTGGGGGTGGGGCGGCAGAGGCAGAGAGGGAAACAAAATATGGCTCTAGCTAATATAATATTTAACTTTTTTTTTTTTTTTTTTTTAGACAGAGTCTCACTCTGTCACCTTGGCTAGAGTGCATTGGTGTCATTACAGCTCACTGCAACCTCAGACTCCTGGGCCCTAGTGATCCTCCTGCCTCAGCCTGAGGAGTGGCTGGGACTATAGGCGATTGCCATGGCACCCAGCTAATTTTTTCTATTTGTAGTAGAGACGGGGTCTCACTCTTGCTCAGGCTGGTCTCCTGAGTTCCTGAGCTCAGGCCATCCTCCCACCTCGGCCTCCCAGAGTACTAGGATTACAAGCATGAGCCCCCATGCCTGGGCAATATTTTACCTTTCACTGAAAATTCGAGATGTTTACTTAAATTTGTTGCTATTGTTTCAGGTGCATATTTGAAACTATAACATATTAAACAGTGATGGGAGGTGGAAAAGTAGAAAGTGCTATTAGTATGGATATTTTGTCTAAATTCTCAGTTTTCACGGGAACCCATCCTACTATCTTTAAACAGAAACATAACTCAGTTTTCTAATCAGTAAGCTGATGGAGATGCACTAAATAAACCTGTCCCTATGAGGTAAAAATTCAGTTGTTTTTGGATACTCTGAAGTCTCTGCATCTATTCAGAGAGTAAGGCAGGAAGAGCATGCTACCAAAGAGTCAGAAATGGTTTCTGATTCCTGGGCCCTTCAAAATGCAAGAGGCTGGTGGGGACCAAGAAGTATAACCCACACAATCCAGAAAAAAAATGCATTATTTTTCACTTTTTGCCATAAGAGAGTCTAGACTATGTCTTTTCCCACTAGTTATTGCCATCTGTAGGAGAGGAAGGGAAAGGAGAAAGACATACAGCAGAGGTGGGCAAACTTTTTCTGTAAAGGACGAGCTAGTAAATATTTTAGGTTTCATGAGCCATATTGTCTCTCTTGCAGCTACTCAGCTTTGCAGTTGTACTGCAAAAGCAGTCATAGACTGTAAATGAATAGGTGCAATCCTAGTAATATAGTTCTAATAAAACTTTATTTATAAAAACAGGCAGTGAGCTAGATTTGGTCCGCAAGCCATAGTTTGCCAACTAGAGTATTACAAAGGGTAACAACATGATTTCCATTCTCATCTGGCAAGACAGTGGTAATTTTCCCCCCAAAAGATTTCAGTGTATGTCTCTTTCTACTCAAGTCCTTGTGATAAAGGACCCATCACGAGTGTACTTTTATGTCAGAATTTATTATAGATTTAATGATTGTCATTCAAATGTAAATTTAAAACATGGGAAAAATTTATGTATAGCACTGAATGTTTTTTGTCTCTAAATACAAAAATAACCAAAGGACAGATAAATGCAGACAAAGAGACGTCACATATCTTGAAATTTCTTTGGCAGATCTAAGTTCTCAATACTATTTTACAAGTGACAGAACTAACAGAAAAACAATTTCTGTTCTTTATTATTCCCAGTTTTTCATTTGTATTAGATAAAATGAGCGTGAATTGATCTGAAGGGTATTTGATCTTTGCCTTCTCTGTTTAATGTTGCTTGATGTAAAACCATAATTGAAAGAAAAGCAGTAGGAAATTAATCAGGTACTATTATCTGTAATGGGTGTCAGACGACTTTTACATCACTATAAAATTCTAAGTGCTTGAAAAGTTTTCCAGAGCATCTCCCTTTTCCCACGAAGCCTTGGGAAGCAAAGCAATTTAATGTTCTCAAATTTCAAGATGATTTTCCATAATAATTTAGTCTTTTAAAGGATTTCTAGAAAATCCTTTTCCTCCAGTAAAAAAAAAATGCAAATGCTTTAACGTACATACATACAAACACTTTTTTAATGCTTCTGAGAATAACTCTCCAACATTCAATGCTTGGAAAAAAGCCTATGGCATCTCTAAAAAAGTACTGTTGACCCCAAGGTTTGTTTGTTTTTTTTAAAGACTTTTCTTTTTTTTAAAGAGTAGTTTTAAGCTCATAGGAAAATTGAAAGGGAGGTACAGAGATTTCTTATGATGCCAAAGTTTTAAAATTTTGTTTTTACTAATTAAATTTATAGCACTGTGAATATGATATGATGACTATGGTAACCAGCAACCTATGACCAATAAACTACTAATAGAGAGCCATATGTTCCAGACAGCGGGACTAGTTTTTCTACCCATTTGAAGCATCAGTGAATGAATGAATGGCTATTGTTTTCTTCTCTTAGCCAAGCTCCTTTTCAGTTTTGTTTAGTGAGAGAGCCAGGGAGATTTGATGGAACTAGCATTGGGTTAAGCATTATAAGGCCTGGAGTTGAGTTTAGCTTCCCTACTTCTTAGCTTGGAACCCTTGGGAAAATCTCCTATCTCCTCTGAGCTTCAATTTCTTCATTTGTAAAATGAAGTCTAATACTGGCTGTGTGTCGATAGGATTTGGTTATGTAGGTGATGAAATGAAAGCATCGTACAGATGCATGGTATTCTTGTGAGAGGATTATAAAGTCCCTGAAAGCAGGCCTTTGTCTTACTCTAAATTTAATCTAAGAAATTTTTATTGAACACCTACTAGGCACCAGTATTAACCACTAGGACTTATATAAAGAGGCAACTCAATAATTATTTGTTGACTTGTATTGGTTAAATGCTATATTTAATGACAAGCAGATATTTATCTGTTTACTAGTAAATAGAAAAAGCAACTCCTTATAAGATCTTGTCTATTTCCACATTAGATTTCTCAGAGGAAGAATCCGAAAACTGGCTTTCTGGAATGGTAGACTGCATTCAGATTGACAGAAGTTTGCAGAGGTAGGGTTGTGACAGATGTTATGGTTAGAGAATTTCTTTACCAGTAGCTAGAAAGGCAGTGTAGACTTTGACACCATTGAAAAGCCATCAGAAGTGGCTGTTCCTGTTTCTACTCAAAAAATGTCTACCACAAAACTCATTAGAGCGTATAGACCACCTCCTATAAAGCCTAATTCTCCTCAATTGGGTAATTAGATTTGGCATTACTAAAACTGCAAGTGGGGAAAAAAACCCATTGCAACTTACAGATTATTGTGTCAACTTTGTATATCTGTTGAAATGTAATACACACACGGTGGTAATCAAACCGTTGACCAGTATCATCAAGGTTTAGATACTTAATCCACTGAAGCTTGTAGTTATTTTGATCTACATAGTGGGGGGCAATGAAGAATGGAATATAGGGAAAAAATCATAATAAACATGTTTGAATTATGAGAGGAGTATTGTTTTTGATAGCATTTGTCCCTGCAGGCCCTAGGCCTCCTGCAAGCAGTTCAGAAGGGACATCAGGCAATCAGAGGTTGTCATCCAGACAGACTCTCTCAGGTATCTGAATTTCTGGGAGTGTCTAGATACTCTTAGATGAGATAAAAAGTAATAGAAATAGGGACAGATAATAGGGAAAGAGCAACAATAGTTGACTAATTCTCTGTACGTGGTACTGAACTCAACACAGACTTTCTCTGACCTTCAAGATCTGATGTCTGAGAATTTGCTAACCAGGAAATGGATTAGCATAGAAGCACTGCTATAAGCAATCAGCCTGTGCAGTAATGTCTAGGAAACAACAAGAAACAGAACAGATTGATACATAAGTGGTGGAGGCAAGATGAAGGGAATTCGGGCCCAAGTTGGGAATGAGAGGAAAGTCAACAACATATCACTCCAACACAGTTGGCAAACAGACCACTAACTAATGACTGAGCTAAACCATTAGGTTCAACTATAGGAAACTGCCATTATGGTAGGTCAGAAACAATTGAATTTCAGCAATTTTACATGGTCCAACCTTACATTTTATACCTGTATTATACTTATACATAGTTGTGTATATATGTATATATATTTATATACACCAAACACAAAGTTCATGTATATCGTCTTCCCAGATTCAAAAAATCTTAAAGAGATGAAGGAAAAGATGGCTTTCTAAGCTGACAATAGTATTTATAAAACACCTCCTTTGTCTAAAGGATTATCAGTTCAGTTACTTTCAAACTTGGTTATATTTTTAAAACCACACATTGTGTTTTGAGTGTAAGTAGCTTATCAATTATTAAGTAATACCTCGACTTGCCACTTTAAAAATAATCTATACTTTAAAAAATGAACACACTGAAACTGAGGAGCAACCAAAATGTTCTTACAGGAGCCAAACTGTAGTTAGGAAACTCAAGTTGGCTATTCTCAGCTTACTTCTCAACTCCTTAGTTTCAGGTACAAAGTCATCACATACCAATTGGGTGACTAGCCAAGAGGGAAACTTAGTAAGAGACCACATTGTTTATTCTCATCTCTGAAGTCAGCCACACTTGAAAGAGGAACAAACAACAGGTGCTGTCCAAGTTTACAATGCAGGTTGACCTTGATGCTTCAACTTATTTTTGGCCAAGATATTGTATTTGTACATCTTTATGTTTGTAAACATTACATATGTATCTGTATAATTATGGGAGTAAAGAGCTCTACACAGCATTAGTTAATCTAACAGGTAAACTTTAGTGAGCTTTAGGAAAATATCTAATTATTATTATTTTAAAACCTATCTCTTAATTATAAGAGTAAGCCACACTTATTGTAAAAACAAGCACATAAATAATACAGAAATGTATAACTTAGAAAGTCAAAGTCCCTAGTAATCACTGTTTGCATTCTTTCCCCTCTGCCCCAAATAATTAATGTCAACAATTTGGGAGATAGAATCTGAGTTTCCCTCTCCTCATCCCAGTGCTCTGCTTTTCTCAAATATGCTTTTATTTCTTTTAAAGTTCAACCACCTTTGAGGTTCTTCTATTGACCAGCCTAGATCATAATGATCTTTCTCTTCTCTACACTTTCAGCACTTTGAGTGTACACTCAAATGTTAATAATAAAATGTCTCACATGGTTCTCTAATTTAGCATTCCCCAAACTGTTTTCCATAGAACACCACTATCCCAAGAGATTTTTTATAGGTCTGCCTTAAAAAGAAATTGCTCTGTCAAATATATTTAGGCAGTTCTGGGTTCAATGACAGTAACAAAGTTTTTTTGTTGCAGGATTTCTGAGATCTTAGATGGGAATGGTGAAGTTCTAGGGAAAGATTTCAGTATTCCATATTTCTAAAATTGGGATCAAGAAGCACCATCCTACTCATCCTCTTATGGATATCTTAAGTGACACTTAGTGTTTCTTAGAACCTGGTGTGGAAAATTCTACATTCTTGTGAGCAGGGATCATGTTCTTCATTCCATTAGAGACTCTCATAGTGCATAGCATAGTTCTGAAAACATCAAAGTACCCAATGAGTGTTTGTTGGTTGCTTCATATGGTTGAAGGAAAATAAGAAGAAAGGAATGAAAAATATATTGAAAGATAAATAGTATGTGCCAAAAGCTTTCACCATACATTTTTCTCATTGATTTATTTATCTTAAATTAAATAAAAGATTGTCTTTTGTTTTAGATGTACACTTTAAAATTACATAATGCCATTACCTTCCACTATACTGATCAAAATTATTGCAGAGGAGGGTATGGGGACTGATTATCAAATCACTGTGAGAACTTGAAAAATTTATTGACTAAAATTTTTATAGGGCAAGAAATGTGTTTCTATCCTAAAGAGGGTTATTAAAATGGGGAATAAAACCTTAAGAATCATATCATTAAGTTTATGGAAGTTCATTTCCTGTGTTGAGGGGAGTCTAATGGAAAACTTTATAACCGTGGACTTTCTCTTTTGTCATAGCTGAAGGCGGCCAATGCTGAAATTTTACTCCATATAATAAAATACAGTAGGAGAAAATATTGTACCTTAAGCATATCTCTGTCCTTATATATCTTCCTCTGACTTCTACAAGGTATAAAAAAAAAAATCAGTTCACATTCCTTAATTTTTCTAACTCCCTCCAAAAACAACAAGTCTTCAAGGCATAATTGAGTGGATTTTATTGAAATCAGCTGTTGTTAGTCCCTGCCAACCACCTGTGCCAGTTACTGAGTCACAGAGCAAGTCCTGGGCTCCCAAACACAGACTGCATGGAGTAAATTCTCGAGGCATGTGCCCCATCCCACAGTGCCTTTCGCCTTCCCCTGCTCAAGATCCAGTCATGGGTTTCAAACGGAACACAGTTATGTTTCTCTTTCCCCAGTAAAAGTTCAGCTGTAGGATAAATATTTGGGCATCAGCCCAAATGTAAGAGAAGGGTACTTTTCAAAGTATTGCTTTCCTGTTTTACAATGAAAAGACAAAATAAAATTTCTGATTCTAAGTTAATTGGGACTATTTGACTTCTATTTACAAATGTGCCTACACTAGTGAAAGACAAAAGTAATATGTTTATGAGATAGCAACAAGAAATTTCTGTTGGGGTTGGGATGACATCTCAAAGTAATAACAATGTATGCCATCATCTGTACATGGCTTCACAGTCTCCTGTGAAGGGTGATCCGATGGGGGGCAGTACTCCCACTGGACTGGACAGCAGCACTTCCCCAGTGATGCCCCAGCATGTAGCTTGAGTAGGCACTTCAACCTCCTGGGGGCTGGTATCTCTCTTGGGTAAAACCTAGAGGTTGCTACAAACTCTACTTCCAGGTATGTCCAAATATGTCATGACAATATTATTCCATGTAAAAGTGTGCTGCAGACCCTCTCATATGTAAACAAAGCGGGTTACTCTCTATTTTACAAAAAACACTTTGCTAGGTGTTGCTCACTCTCGAGCAACGTGATTCTATTGTACATAATGCAGTTATGAGTCTTTCCTAAAAATTTAAATGATAATATCTAAACCTAATAATTTAAACCTTAATAGCAGCCTGGTTGTTGAAGTTTGGATTTAACAATAAGATACATAAGTATCCAATGGTTAATAACTCTGCAGAGTACAGGGCCACTTTTCTCCTGTAAATCGTTTGATGCTATGGATCAATGGATAGTAAAACAATAAGAATGTCTGCTCAGATGACATACTTCACATTCCTAACCAGGCTGAAATGGTTTATGATGAAAGGTTGAGTTTTTCTCTTTCCCTCACCCTTTCCTGTTCAAAAAAAAAAAAAAAAAAAAAAGAAAGAAAGAAAGAAATACTGAGAAAATGGCTTCTAGAAAAAAAAAACAAACAAAAGAAAATAATGATTTGCACTAGTAGTTATGTTCTGTAAAGTCACTGTAAGCACAGAGTTAGTGAATACCAAACCATTGTTCCTAGGGAAAATACAAGGCTAGGTCCCTGTGAGCCTCTGGTCACAATGGTTTCATCAACTGATCCATATATAACCTTGTTTTATGTGTGTTCAATGACACCTTATTTAATATATAGTTTTAACTCATTGACATTGAACTTATGACCAACAGCACTATAATTCATGCCTGAAAAAAAGCTCATCTAACACACATATTGGCACATCACAGCCTTCCCATGCTTTGGAACAGTAGACAGTAATTCGGTACAACCTTTGGGAACCATTTTAAATGGCAAAATTATCAACGAAAAGCACAAACCTGAGAAAAATGTGGCAGTAAATTGGCCTTGAAAGGGAAATATGTCTACAGTATGAGAGCTGACACAAGAAGACAGAGTGTCAGCTTGTTTAAACTCAGCTGGGAACCTATATGTTGGGAGACTAAAATCGTTTGCTGCTCTGTTAATGACCATGAAGGTGCCATGAGTATTGATTTCTGTCTCATAAATAAATTTCAGTGAGTTAGCAAATTTGTAAATACAGAATCCACAAATAATGAGGATCAATTCTGTATAAGCTGTATATAAGTGTCAGAATAATACCTAAATAGCATAACTTCCTTTATTTAAAAAGCAAAGAATGGTATTATTATTATCAAATCATATAAAATATGAGCTTGAAAGAATGCTTTCTTATAAACACAGAGTATGAGTGATAATAAAGTATTTATAGTTCACATACAAATAATCTTTCTGTATCCTAATGCATATTTTCACCACGAATAAATGTAGTTTGTTTTAGAATCAATAAATAAACAGGAGTTACAACCGGAAAAACTATGGAGCCTATAAATACAATACTCAGACACTTGAGAGTGATGAGGCTTGTTCTTACTATTGATTAAGACAAATCATTTGACAACATCCTAATAATGTCTCTACTAAAATAGAAAAATTAGCCTGGCATGGTGGTGCACACCTGTAGTCTTAGCTACTGGGGAAGCTGAGGGAGGAGGATCACTTGAGCCTAGGAGTTTGTGGTTGCAGTGAGCTATGATGACCCCACTACACTCTACCCAGGGTGATGAAGTGAGACTCTGTCTCAAAAAAAAGAAAAAAAATCCACATATAATTACAAGGGTCATCCAGAGGAGTCAAATGAGCAACCTAGATGATGCCATAATTTTTAATGTTTCAAAGCTTACATTTAAAAGCCTATCAGGGCACAATTATAATTACTTAGTCCACTGATTGAATAAATACAAACCTGCCAAGGCACTCACTGACTTGAGAACTAATGTTGTGAAACTGGCCAAGGCAACATTGCTGTGATTCATTTCAATGAATAACCACTCTTTTTAATTTTCTGAAAACAATTAAAAATTATGGGAACTCAAATGAGGCATGGAAACTCATCATGACTGACTTGACAAGAAATATATTAAGCTCACCATCTTAGAAACAAAAGCTGTGATTAATAGCTATAGCAATCTAAATGAAGGTTTCAAACTCAGTCTTTGACATGAATGTTTTCTACCATCATTTAAGCAATGTATATTTGCTGAACAATATTCCTAGATTTTAGACATTTTCATAGTATTAGAAATGCAGATGCCAATTGATTTTCTATGGCATTCAGTAAGAAAGAATAGTCATAAATTACTAATAAAATAAATGACAAATTTAATTCCAGTAATGCTAAGGTTTGTTTAGTGAAAAACAGGTGCTACAATACATTAGTTAAATCACATTTTCACCTGATCTTTAAATAGACCATTTACGAGCATGAATTCTGTATATGCAAACCATATATTGCATCGTTCAAGCAAAGAGGGTTTTTTTTCCCCAATTGGATAACTTTCTGCTTTTTGGTGACCAAAGGTAAGGAGCCCTTCTAAAATATTCTACCTTAGATCTGAAGTTTAAACTCATATCACTGCCTCTATAGG
Source organism: Lemur catta (assembly GCF_020740605.2). Taxonomy (NCBI): domain Eukaryota; kingdom Metazoa; phylum Chordata; class Mammalia; order Primates; family Lemuridae; genus Lemur; species Lemur catta. Next base: position 73,771,110 of record NC_059129.1, on the reverse strand, counting down.
GAACTAACTTCAAAATGTTTGAAAGTGCTTCAGTCGCATAAATTCAACCCGCCCCAGAATGTTTTTTCTTTTGTGAATATGTAAATTAACCTAGGTGCTTGGCTTTTTTTGTTTCTTGAGAAATATGCATAATGTTTTAGTGCATGAATATTAGAACTTGGATGAAAGTTTTTTTCCTCAGAAAAGTATGAGATAGAAATCTCATCACTTTAGAGGAAAAAAAGAATCTGTAGTGTCTTTCAAATACATCTAAATCCTCAGGTAACAAAATTTCTGAATGTAAGATAGTTGTGGGTTGTAGTTGGGCTTTGCATAATATTAATAACAAGCTTCAGGTCCTCTGCATAGGGACAGGATGTGGTCCTGAGAAGCAACTGGATTGGCTCCACCCAGTGCAGGCTCCAATTGCCTCACAACTGGACGCTGCGATTGCCTCATTAGTCTCTGGCTCCACTTTTTCTCTACTGCCATATAGTCTACAAACTGCCCCTAAATTCTTTCTCTTTTCAGTTCGCTTTCTCCCCCCAACAACCTTCAGTGGTTCCCTAGAGCCCCCTTAACTGAACGAGGTTTCCACTGCCTTCCAAGGCCAGCATGCATGACCCAGACCTGATCCTTCCATTTTCCTCTGCCAACCACTGTTCTCCACATGTACAAGTCTCTGGGTGGGTCTCCTCATTTTCATGTTCATTTGGGCATCCTTCCTCAAGTTCACATCTGAAATTCCTTGTCCTCTCCTCTCAGCCCATCCCAAACCAACCCTGCCTTCTCCAGTCCACTCTACTTTGCCCCAAAATTGTTGTGCCAAAGACATATTGATTTATGGAAATGCCCTCTATAATATTAGAGACAGAAATGCTTTCAGGAGTTTTGCAAGGCTTTGCCCTGAAGGAATATGTGAGCATGTTAGTTCGCATATCAAAAGCTGCCTCACCTCAGGAGGGCATCTCAATGGTCGGTAGCAGCTGATTCCAAGGTGATGCTACAGTCCCAAGCCTGTGGTTCTCACCTGCTTTGAACGACAAAGTAGGTTTGCATGGAGCCACGGGACGGGGAGCTGATCAAAAAGATGTGCAGCCTGAGACAGACACCTATGGCTAGCGCAATTAGCCTAAGGGACAGCTCTGGCTTGACTTCTGAAGAATCTGTCTCAATACACAATAACTAGATAAAATATGGAGCCACTATGTCTCTGTTTTGCTAAAGTGATAGTTTTATCTTAAAACTTAGAAGTTTGTCCTAAAAAGATTTTGTAACTGTTTGTTCACATAGATAGAGTTAATTAAGGGACCTATAGAAGCCTTTTGGGAGACTTTGAACCTAAAATGAACTACCTGTTATTATGTAAATCTGTTACCCCTGGCAACCGATCACTGTACCTATAAACATTGATGTAAAACTTTAGTCTTGGCCTCAAAATTCATGGGGATATTTTAGGGTCCCTCGAGCACCCTCCTTTTTCTATATTCATAAATCTATTCTTTATAAACTATATTTTTGCCTCTGTGTATTGTTTTATTTCTATTTTCTATTTCCTACTATTTTTTCTTCCTTTGTGGCGACCCCTGCCAGAGTGACCCAATTCTTTGCTGGGAGCGTAGCTAACTCTCCACACAAAATCACCTCATAAAATGCCACCTGTGGTCTTGCATAGTTTGATATGTGATTATAAACATGGGTAGTGTGTTGTTATCTAACTTTTCATTTATATCACTCTTGTCCACAGTAGAGGATGAGGGTCAGCATCATATTTTATACTTTTCACTTCACTAAGCCGCATCAGTTTCAGAAGTGAATTAATTACCTTACTAACCATGTAAAATAGTTACTATTTTGTTACATTATGATAATATGATAATATTCCTAGATAAAAATAACTTATTTTGGGGGCACTGAAATAGACAATTGAAGGAAACACTTAAATATTCATTAAAAATGAATAAAATAAGGGAATAGAAAAGTCTATTTGGTGAATAAATATTTTTATAAATTAACACCATGAGTAGTTTAAAAATTGTCTTAATTAATTGCCTACTGTTAGATCTTGATCATTTGTGCTAGTGATACTATGGTTGAATGTCTATAGGATCATTTGGGCACTTTCCCCCCAGTATTCAGTCTTATGTTGGTAATTCCCATTATTTGAGAGGCTCAGATGTCACGACAATGGCGACAGAAGGATTGTGTTGTCAAGCTTCTTTCATCGTATCCTCAGTCTATCACAGATGAAAACTCAGCACACACAAAATAGTGTGCATCAAAGCATTCCTTTCCACTCTGGCCCACAGCTGGTATGTTTTCAAAAATGCTTAGCAGTGCAAAAATCACTCTATATTTATTTGTTTTCAAGTGTTAAATGAAAAGAGCTATTGCTGAAAGTTTAGTTAAAAAATTAAACATACTCAAGACACTTTTTCATACTTGGTGCTGTGGGATGTCATTCCTGTAATTAGATTTGAATTGTATTGTGAATCTCCTACATCCTCAAGTTTATAAATAAACTTTTATTCACCAACCATTTCATTCTGAGTTTTCCCCAAAGCAACATTTAAAAAAATGATAAAACTATCATTTTGTATTGTAAACTCTGAAATGAGAAAGTGTGATATATTTACAGGGAAGAATTCTTGTTTTCCTTAACATTTCTGAATCTCACAGCTGCCCAGGACATTATATGTCAAAAGAATATTGCTTGTTACTCTTTTGATTCTGATATGCTGTAGTAAACTATGTCTCCTAAAATATTTTCATGGCATCCTTAATGGTAGCACAATTTCTAGAATTAAGGATGTGTGTTGAATGTCTTTGCAGGTAGCCAATTGCATGTTTCCTAAAAATAGGAGACCATGAGACCATGTTCCTTAGAGAGTTCTTTGGAGTTCTTTAATTCCAGCAACTTTTCTTCCTTTTCTTGCCCAAACATGAAAGTTAGTGTTAATTTGATGCATATAAGTGAAACAGCAAATATGAAACAGCAAAAATGAGAGCCAAAAAGGTTCTGGGCAAGATTCCCAGGCACAGCATTTAGAATCCTAGCTCTAATTTGCAGGATCATTATTGTAAGGCCTAGCCTGAAAGCTGAATGCATTTTATTCTGCTTATTGACACATACTCTGCCTGATAACAAGACCATAGATTATAAAACTCATTTTCTCCTGCAAAAAAATCTGATTTAAAGTTCACATTCTCAAAAGGGAAAGCAAAGAATATGGGCTGGCTGGTAATATCCTAAGTATTAGGATATAATTGAGAAATATATAGGAGAAAAGAGAAGGATAAACACTTTCTGAACTCTCCTCTTCATTTTTGCAGCCTGTGTATGTACTACCACACCTATGGTCTTGTATTCATTGGTGTTGTTAGTAACGTGGGTCCTAGCTGTGGTATAGGAACATTAACATCTCTACCTACTGTGCTACTAATGGAAGGTTACCACATGTTTTTCTGTTTTCAGATGACGTATTGTACTTTGAAAATGAAAGAAACCATGTTCCTATAGTGCCAATTAAGGCAATTCTTCCATTAATGTCACTGGAATTGTTACCTGATTCATTTTTTTTTTAAATTCTTTTATTTCAGAGTATTATAGGGATACAAATGCTTTGGTTACATGTATTGCCTTTGCACTGCCTGAGTCAGAGCTACAGTGTACCCAACTCCCAGACAGTGCATATTGCAGCCCTTAGGTGTAAATTTACCCATCCCCTCCTACCCCCTCCCACCTGCCCAACACCTGATGAATGTTACTTCCATATGTGCACTTAAGTGTTGATCAATTAGTACCAACTTAATGGTAAGTACATGTGGTGCTTGTTTTTCCATTCTTGTGATACTTCACTTAGAAGAATGGGCTGTAGCTCCATCCAGGATAACATAAGAGATATTAGTTCACCATTTTTTTTGTGGCTGAGTAGTACTCCATGGTATACATACACCACATTTTATTAATCTACTCATGTATTGATGGGCACTTGGGTTGTTTCCACGTCTTTGGAATTGTGAACTGTGCTGCTATAAATATTATAGTGCAGATGTCTTTTTTATAGAATGTCTTTTTTTCTCTTTGAGTAAATACCCAGTAGTGGGATTGAGGTATCAAATAGTAGTTTTACTTTTAGTTCTTTGAGGTATCTCCATATTACTTTCCACAGAGGTTGTACTAGTTTGCAGGCTCACTAGCAGTGTAAGAGTGTTCCTATCTCTCCGCAACCATATCAACATTTGTTGTTTGGGGACTTTTTAATAAATGCCATTCTTGCTGGAGTTAAGTGATATCTCATTGTGGTTTTGATTTGCATTTCCCTAATGATTAGAGATGTTGAGCATTTTTTCATGTTTATTGGCTATTAGTCTGTCTTGTTTTGAAAAGTTTCTGTTCATGTCCTTCGCCCACTTTTTAATGGGGTTGTTTGATTTTTTCTTGCTGATTTTCCTGAGTTCTATATAGATTCTAGTTATCAGCCCTTTATTGGATGTATAGCATGTGAATATTTTCTCCCATTCTGTAGGTTGTCTATTTGCATTGATGATAGTTCCTTGGCTGTGCTGAAACTTTTTAATTTGATCAGGTCCCATTTATTTATTTTTGTTGTTGCTCTGATTTCTTTTGGGGTCTTCTTCATAAATTCTTTGCCTAGGCCAATGTCTGTAAGAGTTTTTCCAACATTTTCTTCTAGAATTCTTATAGTTTCATGCCATAGGTTTAAGTCTGTTATCCACCGTGAACTGATTTTTGTGAGTGGTGAAAGGAGTGGATCCTGTTTTAGTTTTCTACATGTGGCTATCCAATTTTTCCTGCACCATTTATTGAATAAGGATTCTTTTCCCCAGTGTATATTTTTGCCTGCTTTGTCAAAGATCAGATGGCAATATGAGGAGGGTCTTATATCTGTATTCTCAGTCCTGTTCCATTGGTCTATGCCTCTGTTCTTGTGCCAGTGCCATGCTATTTTGGTTACTATAGTCTTGTGGTATAGCTTGAAGTTTGGTAAATTGATGCCTCCCAATTTGTTCTTTTTGCTTAAGTTTGCTTTGGCTATACAGGGTCTTGTCTGGTTCCATATGAAGTGTAGAATTATTTTTTCTAGATCTGTGAAAAATGATGTTGATATTTTAATAAGGACTGCAGTGAACCTGTAGATCACTTTGGGTAGTATAGACATTTTAACAATGTTAATTCTGCTGATCTATGAGCATGGTACTGCTTTCCATCTGTTTATGTCCTCTGCTATTTCCTTCCTCAGTGTTTCATAGTTCTCCCTGTAGAGTTTTTTGTTACCTGATTCTTGTAAGTTCTGTTCAATAGTAACTGAGCACATATTTATTGTGTACCTTATGTGTGAGGCCTTATATGGTTTTCATATTTTGTTGTTTGTTGTACCTTAATATATCTGCATAAAATAATCTAAATTCCCTTAACATGTATTCCCTCTACAATTCCCTCTATAATGTTCAAGGTAGAGACATTTGACTTTAACAGCTTACAGCCTCTTAATTTAAAGCGAGAACCTAGAAAGCGAGTTTGTTTTTGATAGAGGAGAATACTTTGTTTGTGCCCATGGGTATGATGGGAAGGAGTGTAGAATTGATTTCTGGGGCTAGATTGGAAGGATATTAAACTTCACATGAAAAACAATTGTGAAGCAGTGTTTATAAATTGAACACATCAATAGTTTTGTGCTTTTACTAACTATACATTACAAATAGCTTATTTAAAACAATCCCTATCCCTGGTACTGTAATGCTATCAAATTGCTCATCTTCCCAACCGGTAAACTTGGTATGGGGGAGGGGAGGTTATGGCATTGATCACCTCTACTGCCCATTTGTTTTATAATATGTTCAAATTGTTCTCTTGTAATGGGTAGTTAGAGGCTTCATAAAGGAACCCTATTCATGTAACACTATTTAGCTTTCAAAATTCCATTGGATGCCTTTCATTCAATTAAAAAAAATGGAGCACCTATTACGTGCCAGGCATTCCCTGCACTGGGCACTGGGAACACATCAGTTCATAGGGCACAGCGCTTGGTCTAAGGAATCTAGTAAAATAATGTAGTCATTCTGAAAGAGGGATCAAAATTTTTCTTTTTTACTATTTATAATATTTAGCATTTAAGAATGATTTGTAGAAAATATTGAATATACCTGGAAAAGGAAGATGAGAACAGGAATGAAATTTTTTCCTGGGGAACCCCTTGAGCCTTTTTTCTCAGGTTTTCTGTGGAAATGACCAATCATGTGACTAAATCCAGTCCATGAATAATATGGACACCAGGACAGTGACATTTATAAGAATGAACCTGCCTTAAGCTCCTGATGCTATGGAAGAGGATAGCTGAGACATTTGAAAATTTCCTCATTAACATTTTATTGAAAACGATCGGTTTAGAATTTGAAGGAAACAGGGAGAGCCTCTTGACCAGTGGTTCTCCATTCTGACTGCACTTTAGAGTCATCTAGAGAATATTTAGAAAATAAGCATGTTCAGGCTTTATCCAAAGATAAAAGCAAATTGGAACCCCTGGAGTGAGGCCTAGGTATTTTAAAAAGCTTCCGACTTATATATAGCCAGGGTTGAGATCTGCTTACTCATCTCAAAGCTTCGAAGACCCAGATCCACAGGCTTAAGTGATACACTCAAGGCCATACTCTAAA